>NC_136606.1:6337717-7080217 GCF_910589615.1 Taurulus bubalis
ATTATTCTCGCTTGATTTACCATCAAGTGTTTTATGCTAAAACAAAACTTGTGCCCCTATGGTGTTTATTCCGTTATCTTTCTCTCAGGCCAAAGAACGGACACTATACGCAGCAACAAAACAGGAATCGTCCCACGAGTTTTAAGCTGGTATTTTACAAACAGAAACGTGGAAATCGCACCGTAAACAAATGTCATACGCAAAGCTTGGCGACAGCTTCCTGTATTCCTGCGGGAACAAAACGCCAGAGCAGCAACACTGTGGACAAAGAGCAGGTTTAAATGAGGACCGATGCCTTCGTGGGAGGTCCGCCGGAGAGTGAACGCGACAGATGAGAGCACCGAGATAGAAAAAGACTGCTGGTTGATTCAGTTACGTTTTTCAGTAACACTGAAAGGTCCGATGCTGTAAATGTGATTCCCAAGTTCAGGTTGATGTGTGGCGCCTCCCTTGTTTGACGAAATCTTCTGAAGGGGCCGAGCTGCACGTTTTGAAACCTCTCCAGCTGTTTGCATCTGCTTCGGGACCGAAAGAGCTTCATTGTTGCTGCCACAGGTTTGCGTTAAATACAAAACGAGAGAGAGAGCCCTCTGCAGCCGGCATGTTCCTTCTTCACACACACACACACACACACACTCTTGTAAGGCTCTGAATGAGGCACACTGGTGACTTCCAATATTTTGGCGCATACTGTACATCTGCTCGACGCCATAAACGGGCCACAAGCGACTCTGGAGTTTCCCAGGATGAGCAGCCATGTTGCATAGCCAGGTTCCATTTAAGAGCACATATTCCTCTGTGGCAGCGTCAGATGTCCATCAACAGGCATCAGTCGCTCATTCCAGGATGTCAGTTTCAAACGGGACCAGATGGTAGTAGGAAAGGTTGGTGACATACGCTTCCGTTTCCTCTTCACACAGGTCTGCTTCCATTGGCAAAAACTCAGTTCCATCTTCATACCTGGCAACAAAATGAAAGACATTACTGTTGGTCTAAAACATAGGAATCAAAAGTGTTGATTAAACCCTTGTGGAGCCGTCTGCATCAACCCATAGAGACGTAATTTGCTTGTACAAGTCTAGAAAAAGTTATGTAAAGTGCTGTTTTATGTAAAGTACCAAGAGGAATGTGTTCCTCTTTTGTTTCCGACACACACCCAGAGAAGGAAGAGGTGCACAGGCACACTTCCTGTATGGGGTGGGGGGTCACATGCAAAGACTTCCCCCACCCACCCACCACACCACTTGCTGTACACTCAAGAGAAAACATGGAAATCCAAATATTTGTTGGAAAATAAGCAGTTTCTTTGTTCCTCTTGCAGCTGGGTGGAGTAAAAGAAAGAGACATTGAGGAGTGGTCTTCACACTCACGTATGTTCCACAGAGTCCGTGGAGGAGGGTCTCTCTTTTTCTTCGGGGAGATGATCAAACACGATGGTTTCCGTGTTGGCCAGACAGAATCCGTTTGACCTCATGATTTCTGGAAAAGGTCCAGAGTGCCGGTTAAGTCAACATGACAAGAAATAGTGGATCCACTTTTTTTTTTTGCGTTTCACGTGAATACGAGATGCACATACCGGATATTTTGATTTCACTCTGGAAGCACGGCTGGATTCTGTGGACCTTGTCGTTCCTCAGCACCTGGTCCAGCGGCGATCGCTCGAAGAAAGTCAACATCACCTCCGACCTGGAATACTGTGGAGTCGGGGTTGTAAGCGATCTAGTATTCAGAGTTTCCCTCTGATCCTCAAGAAGGAGGCGTCATGAAAAACCTTCTCCTGCACAATGAGCATGCTAATAAAGTGCAGACGGAAGATACCGCTTGAAGGGTAACAGTTAGAGACGGACCTTGCACGGCATGTTGATGGCGTTCTTCAGTAGTCGTTCCACCTCGTTCAATTTCTCCTCAATGTCGCTTGCTTCTTTGATTTGCACCAGCCCTGAAACAAATTAATGTGAACGTCGGGAATCATCATCATGGTTGAATTGTCTGAGTCATGCATCCTGACACACACAAAACATGGTGACCTCTGAACTCTCAGTATGTCCAGAAATATGAATGCAAAAGAGACATTATCAGTCTTTTGCAGCATATTTGAACCCTCCATTCCAAAACTGTTAGTATGTCATGGAGGAGAATTGGCTTTTTTGTTCCTAATCTCACCCTGTTTCCATGTGCACCCTGGGTGCGCTGTGTGCCTGCACCTAATAATAAATATTGTGCGGTGGATTCATAACATTAGAGTCTAACATGGCAGGACATAAAGTTCACTAACATCTAAAAGACTGGGTGTAGTTTATGTGGTGAAGTTATCATCCTGGCTTTGTTGCTGCTGAGGATGTTAACTGCTGTTAATTCTCCAAATTGACCATGAGAATAAACCATGATGGCATGCATTGTCTTAACATAAATTATACTAATGTTATGGTTTCCAATATTCGAGTCATGAGTTGTTTAGTTTTAACTTCTGGTAAGTTTCTCCCACCATTGAAAAGGTGAACCACACTGTGACACACTCCCTGCTTAAAATATTACAATATTAAATGTTTAATGTATTTATTTCACCCTTTATTTATTGACGTGACTTTGTTAAGTAATGCAATATATATTTATATGCAAATACAGATCGTGTGAGCAAAACTTGACTGAATTTCCTGAAGAAAGTATCTTCTATTTATTTATATTTGGCAATAAACTGTGACGGTTTCAAAAACAGTTCAAATGTTCAAAACAGCTCTGCTATTGATTTCTTCTTTGTGACATCTATGACCTTTAGAATGTGCTGTTACAATGTCAGAGTGTACGTGTCAACCTGTCACGATACAATGCAACAGCATCAATAACTACAGCCTAAAGAACAACAACAACGGCTCGACTAAAGTCTCAATCAAAATTGTAACTATTTCTGTGAGATAAAAAAACACATCAGCTGCTTTGACCTTTATTGCTACCAGACTGTTCAAACACAAAACCAGACATGTCTGATTTTATCCCTATAGACTTGAAAAAGGTTGCCACACATGCAAGTGAAAAGGTATCAGTCTGTTTAATACTGTAACCTTTTTATTAACAATGATCCCTGATATTAACCCAAAGAAAAAAAAACATAGGCTACTTATCATTGTCTTTACAGTGATGAAGACAGCAGTAAAAACAGAGGGAAGAAATAGAGAACAGAAACGCGACACAATGACACGTTAATCCTGCAGCACACTATAGGAATGCAATTTAAGAAGCAGTGGGAGTGTCACATCAGCACTTTTAGCGACACGCGGCTGCCGCCCATGTGAGCGAGCAGTCAGCAGAGCATCATTTACTGCCGCGCTGACAAAGGGATGTGGCGGGGAGGATGATGATGATGAAGACGACAGCCACACTGATGAGTCTCTGTCTGATGTAAGTGGTGCCGAGTCACACAGCGGTTACTGTTACATGGAAGTACTGAGTAAGAGAGCCTGAAGCAGCACTGTGCACAGTCACAGTCTCATCTATTTGTAATGGCCAGCAGTGATGACATCATACCCAGGGGGACGTGAAGAGTGATTGGGAAGTTAAATCATCACCAGGAGCCGACTGAGCCTCCCACCGCCTCCGGATCCTGTTCTTTGATTAAAGTCCCTGTTTACAGTTTCCCCTGTCTGTATATGTGACAAATACTACACGTTTAAAAGGTTACACTGGTGTATTGTTTTGGGCCGTTTAAGTACTAGATATTTTGGACCAAGGCGTGAGAGTTTATTGCCAAATATAAATAAATAGAAAATACTTTCTTCAGGAAATTCAGTCAAGTTTTGCTCACATGATCTGTATTTGCATATAAATATATATTGCATTACTTAACAAAGTCACGTCAATAAATAAAGGGTGAAATAAATACATTGAACATTTAATATTGTAATATTTTAAGCAGGGAGTGTGTCACAGTGTGGTTCACCTTTTCAATGGTGGGAGAAACTTACCAGAAGTTAAAACTAAACAACTCATGACTCGAATATTGGAAACCATAACATTAGTATAATTTATGTTAAGACAATGCATGCCATCATGGTTTATTCTCATGGTCAATTTGGAGAATTAACAGCAGTTAACATCCTCAGCAGCAACAAAGCCAGGATGATAACTTCACCACATAAACTACACCCAGTCTTTTAGATGTTAGTGAACTTTATGTCCTGCCATGTCAGACTCTAATGTTATGAATCCACCGGACAATATTTATTATTAGGTGCAGGCACACAGCGCACCCAGGGTGCACATGGAAACAGGGTGAGATTAGGAACAATGTATTATCATATGTTATTATCAGTAGGGCGTGTTATCAAAAAGCCGGTTCTCCTCCATGACATACTAACAGTTTTGGAATGGAGGGTTCAAATATGCTGCATAAGACTGATAATGTCTCTTTTGCATTCATATTTCTGGACATACTGAGAGTTCAGAGGTCACCATGTTTTGTGTGTGTTAGGATGCATGACTCAGACAATTCAACCATTTTTGAATTAATAAAGAAACGCTGCAATGCATCATAAACTAGACTGTGTGGAGTACAACGGTATTACATGCCAGCTTGAGGTGCAACAGAAGTATGCATGGCTATTTTTGCAGCAGCTCGGTGGTGATTGCGCAAGATTTAATCGCGGTAACCGCAGTGGATCTGATGTGTGTCGCTGTAATTTGAAGATGCACGCCTCCCTAAATAGAGACATTTAACCTGCATTCCTGGCACCACTTCAATAATCTTTATCATATTAGTGCGGTTAGAGACGTCTCCTGGTTGAAGATGAAGGTAAAACACTGAATAAAAGGGTTTTTCAGTGTACCAGAAGGCACACAACTTGGTTGAGCAGTGCTGACTTGGAGGACGCCACATAATGCAATCAATCTTGACACCAAAATTGCAGTGTGCCACTTAAGTGACACCTCTATGCTGCACCTCTCCTCCCACTGGAAATCAAACGACGTACCAAACAGGAAGAAAAAACAACTGTACAGCGAGTTTCATCTCCACACTATGAAATATAATGTGTTATGTATATATTTCGGTCGCACTCTATAATAACTACACACTATTTAGCATTCGTAAAGCATGAAACACTTAAATAATTTATAAAGCATTGTTCCAACATGAATACTCATTAGTATGCAATTTATAACCAGTTATACATGTTTCATTCTTGATTAATAAGCTTAACTATTATGTGTTTCATGATTGGGTTTTCATACTTCATACCCAATTTGTAAATTAAGTAATATATATTGCAATTATTAAGGACTTATAGATGATGCACTAATGGTTAACATGTGCTTTATAAACGTGTTTTAATACTGAAATGCATGATTAATTCAGGTAGTTACTAGTCGTTAGTTAAGTATTAGTAGATTTGTTGTTTCTGACAATTACAGGGTTGTCCACTGGATAATGTCTTCAAAGACTTTTTTTCTTTTCTTACCAGGGTCCCTGGTGTATTTCCTCTGAAAGAGTCTATTTCCTGCCTGGGCTTCCTGGCTTGTGTGGTCTTCTTCAAAATGTGGCTGTTCCTTAATGTGTGTATATTTATCTAAATGACCTCCAATGAGCTTGAGTGGCAGTGTTCATCGAAATTGTGTTTTATGTGCAGCATGTCCCGTATGTTTCTGTAATTGCTCACTTAAGTTGCCTGTCTGTTCGTTGTGTGGCAACACGCCGCGATGACGAGCCACTTCTTTAACTGCTGGCTGCAACAACACAGGGGAAGGAGATGCACAACAGGAACTGAACTGAGTCCAAGTCATCCTCAAAGACATTATCTGAACAGTCATCACATGTTGCGAGCGTCAGCCGGCTTCATCACCTCACCACTAGCTGCTCAGGTTTGTCACCGTGTTAATAATGGACACTTCAGTCAACAAGCAGAGGATATACAAACTCAGTGACCACACATGTCCAAGAGAAAGTACGGCTACACGCATTCTGTAACCCGGAGAATACAAGTACCAGTAATGCATGTGCCGGTGTGTCCAAAATCACTACCTAGTGTATTATATTCACTTAATGATATTTTTTCACAACAGTTTCCAGTAATAACATTAACTTTTCACTTACTTAAAACAGCCAAAATCACAATTAAAGTTAAGAGTGTGAGGAAAAGATTGATCCCACTCTCATATCTGTCTGTTAAGGGACCGCCAGCAGCCAGTTAAACAGAAAATTGTGCAGAAAACTTGCACTGGTGCCATTTGTGGGAGAAATTTGTGAGAGATTATGAGTAAAGAAGGAAGGGGAGGGACAGGAACTTCCTGCAGTGTTAATTGATAACATGTTTTTTGGACAGATTAAACAAACATTAATTGACAAGCAGTATAGTTGCTGGTAGACAGTTGGTCACTTTTGGACAGAGGCAAGCTAACGGTTTCCCCTCGTTTTCAGTCTTTATGCTAAGCTAAGCTAGCCAGCTGCTGGTTGTGGCTCCTATCCAACAGACATATGTGAGTGATATTGATTGTCTCATCTAACCTTCAACAAGTGAGCGTATGAGTTTATTTCCCAAGAAGTCAAACTATTCCTTTCCTACTGGCACTAACTCACAAAAGCAGACAGACACCTGGCAGCCAATCACCAGATTCTATAAAGAAAATGTAATCTATTCCATAAATCTGTCATGAGGGAAGGAGTAATGTAATGTCCAGTGACCCGCTTTTGTTAATGTGTGAATGAGCGCTATAATAACCAACTGAGTGTCCAAAAATACTCTATTGAGTATTTCTTAAGTAGGTAGCAGTGAAATGAGTATAAGGAGGAGTGATTTCGGACACAGCTTGTGTCCAAATTCCTCGGTGGAATCTGTCTTCCATGGTATGTGAGCAATCGCTTCCTGCCTGTGTTCACCCGAGGGTCACATGTAAGGTAAGTGTTAAGGGGCCTCCGCAGACCAGAGGGACTAAATATGGGAAATCCACTCCTCTCCCCTTCTCTCATCATGACATCAGACTGAGAGCTCTGCACGCCTTCCTTGTTGCTTAGCACAGAAACAGAAAAACACGAGCGGAGCCAGAAACTGGAGCAAAGTGGACTGAGAAAGGCCAGAGCAACTCTTTTTCAAAGGGACTTTCAATCCGAGTGCTGATTGGAGGCATTGCAAATGAAATATTGAACAGAGGTAGTAATTGAAGAAAGGCCATTAGGAGAATGTTATCAACCTGCTATAAATCCATAAAAATGTCAAAGCAGCTTGAGTCCGGCTGATGTCTCCTGCAGTGCCGATATCACTGATAATCATCTTTTATCTGTTATAAGAATGTGAAAGGTGACAGATAGTCAAACAAATTAAGTGAAAAGTGAGTCATGAGATCCCAAAATGTCTCTTCCCAAAAGGCGCTGCAGACTGCGCTGGCAGCAGCGAGCTGTCAACAAGCTCGTCGGCTATTTCAGTGCACGGCCAGGAAGCCGAGCTTTCCAGTCGCCACTGAAGGGATGTTTCCACAACATTCGTATAGCTCAGTGGGTAGAGACAAAAGGGAAGTGCCAAGGAACAGGAACAAGGCGGGAGCTTTGCCAAACTTGTTGGCAGAGTCAAAGGTCCAAAGCCTGAGGGCCATGAGTTTGGGCTACATGTGGCGAAAGACTGTTCATCCACAGAGTGCATCTCTCCAACCATTGCTGTCCTGAATGATCACCTCCCAGCTGGGTGTATGTATCCCAGCTCCGGTCTTATCTCTGCAGAGTTTAGAGTGTGTTTGCTTGGGCTCACTCCCACACCGTTAGATATTAGGGACACGTCTGACATTGCCTTTGATCAAAGCAGAACTGGGGTCAGTTCCTGAGCACCAGATATTAGCTAATAGCCCAGTAACATCCACCCCCCTCCCTAAAGAGTTATGGTGAGTCAGAGACAGAGAGCAAATTCCACATGAAAGTCAGAGTTGGAATGTTTGGTTTTCCAACTTTTAGGCCACAAGGAGGAGGGAGCCGATCTGACAGCCTTTTGGCTCCTACATTGATCAGCAATAGTCCGGATGTTGGTCTTGTGGTCAACAGGCTACGTGATAGGTCTGCTAATGTGACATAAGAAATAAACCATGTCAAATATGAACCTGTCCCAAAAAAAAGCATGCAAATCAAGGCTATATAGCAGATCTAAACAGTTATTGATTACGTTGACTGTATTTTCCTGCTTTTATTTTGTTGCCCTTATCTTGTTTTTTACCAAACCCTAATTTGAAGTGATGTTGAATAGTACCAGTAGAAGTTTTCATCCCCATTAATCCACTACCATAGGGGCATGTTCCTGGTCTGATGGGGCAAAAACCTAAACTTTTAAGCAAGTCCTAAAAAATGGTCTATAATGATAAAGCCTAGCAACTGTATTTAGATGCATTTGTGTTGCAGCAAAGAGGAGAACGATTTCAGTGATGAACAGAAACTTAATCTAAAAGTGAATAAAGTCGTTTCGAAGTGGTTTAAATATGAAAATGTAATGCTAATAACTTTAGAAATCTGCAGATGCAAAAAGACTAAAAGTATCAAATACACACCTCAATGTTTTTTCCCACTAGTCTGAGAGAAGAAATATTATGGAAGCTAAATATCCCCAAATCTCAAAATTGATCAGTGCATGAAAAATGATGTTTTTACCCGAAGTGTTAAGTGATAAATTAAGCAAAAATGCCAAATATGTCCTAGTTCCTCCTTCTCAATCATTTGTTGCAGCCAAATTAAATATAGTATTGTAGAAGAGAAAGTATACGGCCCCGTCACCTCCAGCTCATCAGACCACATAATGTGCAGCTACGCCCTTGATCCGAATTTAACCCTTGAACATATGCATGAACAATATGCGTGATACTCTGTCACCGCATTAAAAGCTCTCCCATCGCCATGTCGCCACATTCCCATCACTCCCAGTATACCTTCTATCAGCGGGGACTTGGACAGCTCCCTCCGGTCCTCCGGGAAGGACTCCAGCAGCCTCTTGAACAGCCGGCCCAGATCCGCGTAACTCCGGTGCAAGTATAAAATGTTCCTGTCGGACCACTCCGTCCTGATCTCGAAGAACTCCTCTTCCTCCCCTCGCTGGCTGATGATGAGTCTCCGGATCCCGTTGACCCAGCAGTCCCGGACAAACATGTTGACCAGCGACGTGCCTTCAAACACGGCCGATGCCATTCCTCAGACGTCAGTCCAGCATGCTGGGGCGGGACAGCAGGGAGGAGGGGGGTGGGGGGCGATGCCACGGAGGGATTTGGACAATTATAATAATGAAAAGAAACAAAAAAGAAATTTGGTGAACAAGGGAAAGACAACTTCAGTAACTTTTCGGCGAGGAAGCAGCAGCTGCGAGCGCGCACGAGCTCAGTCCGATCACGCGACGTGATCTCAAACGTGGCATGATCTAAAAGAGAGAGAGAGAAGAAAAACACACACACACACGTTAGAGTCATGGGTACCGCACCAGATCAGCTGATTTGTCCATCGATCCGACAGATCGTTTTACTTTTCTGTCATATCTGAGATGTCGACAAGATTCACAACAACAAGTCCAAAGATCACCTCCAAGTATATAAAGTGCTGCTCCCTCTCCTCCAGTGCGCCCTTATAGTTCCCTAAACCCAGAGCATGTCACTCCACACTGTCTGGAGAAGCTTTTCTTTCGACACAGTTTCCTCCCCTCTCCTTCCTCCCTCCCTCCCTACCTCCTTCCTTCCTTCCTTCCTCCTCGACAGGGTATTATTATGCAAAGAATGCAAAAGGGCTGCAAATACAAAACTCTCCCCTCTCCTCATTTGTAGCTTATTTTGCTCTTTTTTTGAGTCAGGCAGCTTTGATTCCGTCTGGATTTGAAGCCATTTGCCACGTCTCTGCTTAAAATCAGCACACTTGATCTTAAAATGAGTTGTTTGGAAGTTATAAACCACAGAAAGAATCCAAACCCAGCAGCTCTGGAGCCAGCTAAGGAGCATTTAACATTTGCCTGTGCAAGCTTCTCCATTTCTAAACCTCACATAACTCACGTCTCTGCAAAATAACAAGTATTCTAGCCAATATTTAGCCACAGCGAAAGAAAGATGCACATCAGCATATTATTGGTCTTCGTTCAGTGAGACAAAAAAAAAAAGAAGCAGATCTTCTGTGCATTGCACGCTAATGTTTCACCGCCAAAAGAGCTTCACAGGAGGTCACGGCCCAAGTCAAGTAATGATGATTCAGCTGTAACTAACTACTGCAAATGGTTCTGGTAAAAGCAATTCATGGCAACAGGAAGTAGCGTGCTCGGCTCGCTGAGAGTCAAAAGCAAGCTGTAAAGCACTGGACAGACACACAAACATCTAAGTGTGTGTAGAAAGCTGAATGTTGTGCCGTTGGGATCAGAGAAAGCAATCCCGCCGAAATGTGCACATTACATTTTACGAGACCGAGGCAGATGGTTTCTAAAAAACTCCTTTGCGAGCGTTTCAATCTCGCTATTGGAAATGTTACGACTCCAAAACAAGGCCGATGCCTGCTGCCAGTCGGGGAAATATAAAGCGTGAATTTGCGAGGCTTAAAACTGTCCAAAGAGTCGTCCTTTACGCCTGGCGGTTTCGTACTCGGCTGTTTAGTTGCGTCGTAGAGAGGCGGCATATTGGACTGGGAGGCTGTTTGACTGTCTGCGCTCAAAAGATGTTGCAATGAAATAGAACATAGGGAAATATATGAATAAATATAGGAACTATTCTGCGGTATTACAGTTCCACGTTGTCATATTCCATTATGCACTTGACCTTTCATGTCATTTCCCTGTACGATTCTGTTTTATTGTCTAGAATACACCACCTTCTGAAGAGTGGTTTTATGACGGCTATGGTGGCACTGTGCCTTCTAAAAAAGCAGATTTGTCACTGATAAGCAGCATATTTAAATGCATCTTTTCTCATACCGGTGACTTTAAAATGGAGATGAGACAGATTGAATGAGCTTTCTTTATGAGAATAATGTCTGAACCAACATGCTTGACGAATACTAAACATGCAACACTTGTGTAGTAGTTTTATGAGTGTATTGGAAATTACATTAAAGGGAATACTGTGGAGCAAAATGATGGGATCATCCATCTCAGTGTTTGTTTGCAGAACAGAATATTACATAGAGCTCCTGTCGGCCGTGCACACAGTGACCTGTGTCATTACAGCAGAAATTATAGAGCGGCAAGAAATGATGCACCGTGATCATGAAATAGCCGTCGTTGAATCGCCGTATGGGAGATGCAGCTTTCTCCAAACCCACAGAGACAGAGCCGAGTCGTACGGAACAACCAAACCCCAAACTCAACGGGCCCTCTGCTATCGACGGGCCTTTGCTGGAGCCGAAGCCTAGACATTAAAAGATAGATAGTGAGGTCGAGGTTTTGATTACGCTTCTGTGAGCGAGTTCAACCTCAGCGGACGGCGTCGAAGAACAATGATTTTCTGTCTGACTTCCAGAGAGAGAATCATAATGCGAGGAGACATCGATACAGACAGTGAGCCGAGTTGATGCTTCAAAAGCTTTTGACCTTTGTCTGCTAACTTTGAAATAGGTCCAAACTAACTTTTTTGCCTCTTCAGCGCTGCCATTTTTTTAAACATTTATTCTGTCTGGTGCAAAAGAAAATTATTGAACAAAAGTTTTCAAAATAGCTTTTTAAAGGTTTTAAGTTAAGTTGCAAAAGTGTAACTAAAGGAATTAAAAATAACAAAGATAGAAGCACTTTGAGCAAAGGGCATCATCAACATGCTAATATATATATATATATATATACACACACACACACACAGGCAATGTTAACATGCTGATGTTTAGCAAGTACAGTATAATGTTTTGTGTGCGATCATTTATGTTTTGCACAAAACACAAATTAGTTTCTTTACAATTATTAGTTTTTTTTATCATTTGTTTTGACAAATCAAAATGTTGACGTGATGATGAAGTCAAGGGAACACCAAACATACTCCGCCATGAACGTCAAGGGATCAAAGTCATTAGGATCCATCCTCTGCGGACCATGAATGTCTGTATATCAATCCATACAAGAGCTGTTGAGCTACTAACCTGATGGACCGGCTGACAAACAGTTCATCCCAAACTTTAAAGTCTTAGAATACATGGAAGCATGTCCTGCTCTGAAAAAAAATCTTTCTTACTGACACTATAGTTTGAGATGCCGTTGGCTGCACTTAAAGCTTGGATGGTTAGAGGATTGTATTACACAGACAAAACGCCTCAGTAGTATCAGAAAACCCCTTTTCTCCCCGTGTAATAACAGGATCTGTCTGTTTGGAACCAGGCTTCAAATCTGTGGTTTGCCCACATTTACAGAGTCGGCACATTCTGTCTCTGTGCCTCATTCCAGAATAATTATTCGGAAAGAGTGCGCTTTAAATGAAAAAAATAAAGAAATCGACTTTTACGACTAAAGGCTTTTTCGTGCAGAATTCTAAACACATTTGTCTCTAGTTGCAACAGAGCTGAGGCCAAAATACCTGCAGGGACTAAAAGTACGAGCGAGGAACTCGTTGAGGTCGGTTTGATGGACGAGAGGACAGTGTGTGTGTGTGTGTGTGTGTGTGTGTGTGTGTGTGTGTGTGTGTGTGTGTGTGAGAGATAGAGAGATGGGGAAAAAACACGCAAAATCAAGGAGCCAGTGTTCACTTCTAATGGACTAATTCAGGATTAGCAACTGGGTTTAGGTTTTAAATAATGACTTTGATTTTGCTTAGGATAGAAAAAGATGAATTCAGGATTAAGAATTGAACAAGTTATTAAGTGCAGGATCGATGGCATAAGGGTTAGCGTTTTTTAGTTTACAACATTTAAGGCCTTTAAAAAATATATGAGATATCAGATATGAATAAAGACTGCAAACGGGGAACGCTAGCCTGTCTCTACGCAAAAGGTGAAAAAAATGTATCTGCTAGAAGATGCAGCCGCTTAAAAAAAAATTTCGCCGCTCATTCAGTGAGGTCTCTAGTTTAAGTGGATGTTTACTTTGTAACTCGGGTGGTGGATCTACAACATATACAAAGGTTGATATTTTGGGCCTTGATTGTCACCCTGGTTTAATTATGCAGATGATAGGTGGGAAATTAGAGCTTTTCCAGCTCCTGTTTACCAATACTTCAGTCCCTCAATGCCAAAACTGCCACACCCTAGACCTGCAGCATGGTGTTAACGTGTCCAATCAAGTGGAAATGATGCCCCAGCATGCCCCAAAGTACAAGAACGTCTGTCGATTCCTACATTAAAATCCCCTGTGAACACACCAGAGAAATGACCTCCAGTTCCAAAGTCACTCTTCCCCAGCGGCTCCTGTGAAACATGCTTCCTCGTCCCTTCCCTCCAAGCGGACATAAATTTCCACCCCAGACAAGCCCGTATGCTTCGGCCGTACTCCCAAGCCTGCTTCTCTGCCCTTGTAAATCCTTCATGCCAGCCTCAGTTCTTTGAGAAAAGCAAAACATCAGAGGCTCGTAAAGCAAGACTGTTCAGAAAGGAGAGAAAGAGAGAGAAACATAAAAGATGGACACATCTGTCAGGGAACAAAGAACATCTGCGTTGATAGAAGCAGACGTTCCCCCTTTTCATTCACAAGTATTGTGAGCTTCACTCCGAGGAAGTCTTTCCGAGCCATAACTCTGTCCTCGTCCACAGCGGCAGACAAAAACCCAACGGAGAGTGCAGGAGCTGGGGCTGAAAGTGGGTTAGCGCAGCGCCTGAGTGTCTTTAACAGGCTGCATAATGGACTGTGGTTGTCTTCACTGAGCATCTGCTGGACCTCGTGCTTTATGGCCTCATCCTTATTGTGTCTCCAGTGAAGCTCGGAGAGCAGAGGCCCTAAAAGTCAAGGCAGCCCGAACGTCTGCCTGCTTTATTCCCTCTCTATGGAGAGCAGAGTTGCAGCAGCAAAAGTCATTAATCAAATCTTTATGCGTGTTTGTTTTCCTTCTTGTTCCAGCACTTTGGTTATGCTCAATGGTGCTGCTTAAATGTAAACTAACGGTCCCATTACAGCACGTGAAATGGTTCTGTGTGCATCAATTTATTCAAGCTCCCCGTGCACACGCACGCACTTTAAAGAGCTAATCAAAACTCACTAATCACCATATCCTGTTTGTTTTGCATATATATATATATATATATATATATAAATAAAAGAAAAAGTGAACACTGATGTTCCAGCTTATTTACAAGTCTTGCAGCATAGCCACGAAACACAATCTATATAATTCTCCATATATTTTGAGACGACATTATGTTGAAAACAACGGTTAGGTTTAGGAACTAAACCACTTAAGTTGTGGAAAACCATCATTGCTGGGCTTAACCTTTTAAGCCCTGCAGACCTATATTAGGTCTTTTTTTAGCAAAATGTTAGCAAATTAAGATTTTTGTTAAAAAAAAAATAGCAAATAAAAGAAAATGCATTTCCCCCAGTAAATCCACACTGATACAAGTTTATTGAACACCGTAAGTCATATACAAGTGAAATATAAGGTTTGCTATACGAAAAAATTTAAATGTCACAGATGCGCAAAAATATGCGCAAATGTGCCCAAATGCAAATTTTGGAAACCTTGCCTCGTCCATCATAAGCGGTCTTCTTGGATATTAAATACTAAATCAGCTGCTCCGACTATTGCTTCCTCACACGGAGGCAGTTATTGTTGCATTGCATGTCCATCACAAAAAAAATATCCTTATTTATTTTCCATTGGCATCATTTTCTTCCTCAGCAACAAACAAACAAGATTTGGCATGTCCATGTATCTTAATGCAAAGCCAAATTCATACTTCATGGACAGACACGAGAGTTGCAGCAATCTTCTCATGGCAAGGAAGTGAAGAAGTATATTTTCCCAAAAAAGACACTTGTAACACTTCTGGTTCAAACAGAGACTCAGTTGCAGACGCAGGACACAAGGAAAGTTTAACTAATAGGTCTCCACTGAAAAGCAGGTGGTCACACAGGTAATCCGTCCGAGTAGAGCAAACAAATCCAGATAGGCAAAAGCCCCAAAAAATAAGAAGACTGAAAACAAGCCAAAGTCCAAACACCGATCACTTACACTTGTGGAATATGGGCCCGCAATGAGCCCAGGGGTTGACTGAAGAACAGCAGAACAGGGAGCATGCAGACCAGGTAACGGAATCAGAGGCAGGTGAGTGACTGAGGACAGGTGTGAATAATCAGAGAGGCAGGAAACACACAAAGACAGGGAAATGAATAACCTCAGAAAAGGAAAACACACTCAACAACAAAAACCCCAAACAAAACCTCCAGACAACTGGTAACATCATCGAGACAAAGACAGACTAATAAAGACTCAAATATGATCATGAGTGTCTAAAGATCTGAGCCCTGTGGACATTACACTGTAACCAGCCGTGTCCTGAGTCATGCTATTTGATGTATTGCTTTCTGTTGTCGAGTTAACACACTGAAGACATAAAGAAAGATGTTTTTATTTATTTTTTTAAAGTAAAAAGCATGTATTGCACAAAGTAAAGTGCCTGAGTTCCATCTTAACAAGCTGGTCACGCGTCATAATAAATCATAAGCGCTGTGACACACAGTCACTGCATATAGGTCCATATAGATCCATGATTTACTGGGCATACTGGGACAGAGGTCTGAACTAATGGAATATTTAATGTCTCCATGACTGGCACTTTAATCTGTGGTGAGACCTGCAGCTTGCAGCTTCACCGTATAACTGAGCCGCAGTGTAACGCCCAGGCTGTGAGTTACAGCCTTGAAGCTAAAACTGTTAGATTGTTATATAAATTGCTTTATAATGGGAAACCTAATCAAAGGATTTTTTCTTTTTCTTTTTTTAATACATTTTTAGTCCAGCCTACTCAAAGCAAGATGCCATTAAAACACTTAATGGTAATGGTAACACCTGCAGGACTTTCATCTGCCAGAAGCACGTGCCCCATCTGCCAGGATGTCAACATTAATGCTGTTCTATCTCCACGTCTCCATTACTTTCACTGTGAATAAGCAACCACAGGTGCCTCACAATAACACCATTCACTGCTTCATAAAACACTGTCAAGTGAGGATGATAACATCGGAATGCTCTTGCAGCCTTGAATGTCATGATTTTGTTTTTTTTTCCCACTCAGCTCGATGTCTCTGATCGGTCTGATTATGTCGTGACGTTTCTTTCAACGAGGCAAAAACACCAAAATCAAGATGTGGGGTTTGGTATTTTTACACTTTCCCGGTAACTATCACATTTTGTGGTTTCCCTTCTGAGAAGGATGAACATATTTGATAGGGGACTTCTCAGCAGGTCTGATGAGTATCCGAAAGGCCGAGGCTGCAATCTCGCTAATAAACCACAAATGGAACTTGTATTTCTCGTGATGAGTGCAGAGCTTAAAATGTATCTTGCATGCAAACAACAAACTTTGATAGCAAAATATTCGGTTTATTCTCTTGTCATGCTTGTTTTTGCCGTATGGGACACTGAACTTCATCTTTAAAATATGAGATTTTTAGTAAACTATTGGTACTAGTGCACAATAGCATCCTTAAATATACAGCATCAGTTGAGCCTATTAACCCGTTGAAAATTGTGGAGCCCATATGGGCTCTATGGCAGATATTGCTATAACAACTGTATCATTTACTTCTTCATTTACTCATAACCAGTAACATATACACTGATATTTACACATCTGAACACACAACTCACATTATACTCTTTTATTATAACACCAACATTATCCAAATAGCCCTAGTGGTTGCAGAGATATACCTTCTTTTTTTTGGTTTGGGTATGCAATTTTCAAGCATAGGCCTAAAAATAGGTGGGTTTTCAAAAGGTTAATATAAGTCAGAATTGTTTTTGTTCCAGACAAAAATAAAACTGCTCTACAAGTAAAATTCATGAATTCACGTGTTGTTGTTTTTTGAGACAATGCTGCTTTATTAATCATGGAGGATAAATAGGATGCAATCTTGCAGTATCTTTTGCTGAAACGATCCGACAACTCAAGTTAAGTGTCCGACAAAGGCCACAGGAAGGTTTAATGTTAGTGTCTTTACCTGCTAAAAGTTCAGATTAACTCATATTTTACAAAGGAAATAGGACAATGGCACACATAGACAATACAGAGATTATCGGTGAAGAAACCCGAAAATATATTGCTCATAATGCAAAATATAGTCCTTTTAAAACTAGAAAGGACTAAAATTAAAACTAGAAATTAAAACATCTGCTCTACACACAGTTGTGTGTTCATATATTATTATATTATATTATCGATAAATACAGTGAAAACTGCTGTATGGTGAAGAAATAATGACATTCAGGATTATAATCTCTTATTATACTTAGAATTATTTCTCCTGTAGAAAATCATATGCTACAGTGCTGAAAGAGAAAATTGAAATCAAGCACTTTTGTTGAGCATGCCAATGCGGCATAAAGCACAACCCCCTCACGCAGCCCACGATGCACAAGGGGCCCTTAAAAACCACGCGATCCACTAATTGACTTCCAGGGCCGTCCTGTGGTACAAGAAAACTAAGCAAACTCCCAGAAAGTGCAGTTTTCCTCAGTCTCTCGAAGGCTGCAAGCGAGGCTCTGATGGGATAGTTCAGTATTTAACACGGTAAAGTTCTGCATGCTTGCAGATAAACCCTGAACACTGTGTTATGTGTTCATCTTGATTGAGTTTAAAATCTCCTTCAAGGAAATGTGTGATTTTTTTTTAAACTTTTTTTTTTTTTAAATGTCCAACATATTTTTAATTTTTGGAGGTTTAGAAACCCCAAAACATAATAGAGGCAAGATATTGGAATGAAAAGGGGGACGAAAAAAACCTTATTTTGGCTGGAGGAGTCCTGTTGGCTATCTATTGAAACATAATAACACACATATATGCCAAGTCATGCTATTGTATCTTGCTTTATACTTCTACTCCATTATATTCTGTTGGGGGATATTGTACTTTTATTCATTATTCAACAGATTTAGTTACTTTTAAACCTGTATGCTGCCCTGAAAACTTAAAGTCACACAAGTACCCACCCTGGTGGACAAAAGACAGAAGTTCACTGCACGAATCCTGGCTTACAGTTCGTCGCCAGCCCACCAGAGGGCGCGCGCGTATTTTAGATATCGTTGTGATATTGCGTTCAAAACATTTGAAGAAGAAGAAGGCCCCCTCAGCTGAGGAAAATGGCCGACGTTGAGATGGACATCGCGTCCACAAGAATGAATAATGGCAACGAACACGTGTAAGTCATTTAATTTAAAATAAGTGGCCCGTAGTGATCAAGTGTGAAGGCATCCCCTGTCCGAAACCAAACGGGAACTGTTCTGTGAGTCCCAGCAGCAGCTTTCACGTTGTTGCCGGGGCTAACGTCATCTAAATTACTCACCGACCGCTAGCTAACGTTCTTAGCCAACTAGCTAACGCTCTTTAGCTCAACTAGCATCACATTTTGTTCATCGCAGCGCACCTACAAGTGTACACCGTCGGAATTGTTGCGCATTAACTTCCATAATACGGACGCCATCAGCTAACGGAGTCAAACACTCGTATTTGTGGGCACGCGTAGATCTTGTGAAGTAAGTTAGCATAGCTGGAAGCTAGCTAACGTTACCCGAGGATGAAGCTAGCTAGGAACAGTTAGCGTCTTCAAGCTAATGGAGGAAATCGTCTTGGGGGGGGGGCGAACAAGTCAAGTGTGCATGGCGACAAATAAGTGTTGTCGCCTCACTAATCAGCAGACGTATCTCACTAAAAGTTGGGGTCATTGTTCTGTTCAGTGTCTAACTGCAGTTTAAAGCTAAATTCGGCACATTACGTAACCACGTTGTGCCGAATGTGAACCTCCCGGGTATTTTGTGCTCGCGGTGATCTAAAAGCTGTGACGTAACTACGATAATGCAAAACAAATATTTATTTATTTCACGACATATTCGCACAATGATTTCTGGGAGAGGACAGCGGCGGTCGATGGTGTTTTCAGAGAAAAGGGCAATACAAAAAAATCATATTTTATGATTTTTTTATTTAATTTAAAGTGGCCTTTCTACTGCTTATTGTTAGGAACAAAGTCGATTGAGCCACAATTACCAAATACCAAACGTTGGGAATTTTCTTATGACTCCAAAAGTAATAAGCACCCTGGTTGCCAATGGTTACAAGTGTTGGAGGAGAGACAACAAAAGAAAGCCTCTGAATAATACCGAGGCCTCAATGTCTATTAAGGCAACGCCCAAGTGATTGCTATTATCAGGTAATGCACTGATTATTTAGTCAATAAGTGTTTTTTTTGTTGGTATTATTCTGGTGTTTCTGATCAGCTTTATAAGAAATCTGATTTGCAGTAGACCAGTCAGGGTTTCCTACAACATTGTTGTCAAATACTCTGATTGATCGACAAATCCTGACTTTACTGTGTAATATTGTGTGCTCAATATTTAAGGTGGTAACTCTTTTCAACAGGAACCAGGATGTGGAGCGCCATGAAAGAAGTGACAATGCGGAAAGCGGAGAGATGTCAGAGGAAGAAGAGGGGGAAGAGGAAGAGGTAGGGATGGACAACAGCAAGATCTAAATATCTTCAGTGGTATGATGCCATGATTCTGTTATAAACGTTGTACCTTTTAATTTTAACAGTCTGTAGTGCTTCATAATCTGTGATAGTATTCTGCTTAATTTAACAAAAAAGTGTCAGCCATATAATATCCCTGCAGTTTTTTTTCAAACAGCAAAACAACACATGTTATTCCATATGGAGGGTGCTGTCCACCTTCCTCATGTTTAGTTTTTCCTATAATTTCTTTCTGAGTTTAATCGTTTTATTTATTTCTAAATGACTAAAACTGCATCACACACATTACAGATCATTACAAACTAGCCTACAAACAAGATAAAATACACCAAATAAAACAAATGTTCATGCTGTTACGATCACACGTTTCATCTTGTCATATCATATACCATATAAAGAGAAGAGAAAATATTTTCCACCTGAATGAGTTGTCGAGCTGAAATGTTGTCTCATCCCAGCAGGCAGAGGCTAATGGGGAGAAGACGACACAAGATGGGCCCAAACATCACAGCAGCAGTGGCGGCAAACACAAGAGGAAAAAACACAAGCATCGTAGTAAGCACAAAAAACACAAGCATGCCTCTGATGAGGACAAGGACCGCAAACGCAAGCATCGTCACAAACACAGGAAACACAAGCGCAAAGACGTTGCCTCTCCCTCCGGGGCTGCCCTCTTTGCCCCCTCCGTCCACAAAAAAGTTGAATCGTCTCCCTCCTCTGGAAATCCAAGTCTGGACGACAGGGCCGTGCTGGAGGATTTAGAGAAGCGGAGGGCCATGATCAAAGCTGAGCTGGACAGCCAGATGATGGAGGGCAAGGTCCAGTCAGGAATGGGCCTTATCCTTCAGGGTTATAACTCTGGATCTGAAGAGGATGGAGATGGTAGGATCAGAAATGGAGAACAGCGTCAAAAGGGCAGCTCAGGTAAACCCATATCTCCCAGAGCGGGAAAAGGAGGGAAATCTAGACGGGACTCAACAGAGGGCAGTAAATCCAGCTCCAAGCGTCGCAGTCGGAGTAAGTCAGCGGAGAAGCCCGGACAGGCCAAGGAGTCTAAGCCAGACAAGGTGACCAAAACCACCAAGGACACAGCTGTTAAAGACAGAAGCCGTGGCAGAAGCCGGTCGAAAGACAGAAAGCATTCGGACAGCACTGACAGGTCCAAGGAGAGAGCCGGGAAGTCCAACTCCCCCACCACCTGGAGAGGAGAGCAGAAAGGCAGCCGCACTGAAAAACGTTCCTCTCCACAGCGCGACGACAGACCAAATCAGGAGAGAGCGGGGCGGCGGTCCAGATCACCTGGACGAGAACGACCAGGTCGCTCAGATGCTGACAAGGACAAACGGCCAGCCAAGTCCCCATCCAAGGATGCTTCATCGGGGAAGGAGAACCGCTCCCCTCATCGACGAGGGCCTCCCAGCCCCGTGAGGAAACGCAGCGCTTCCCCTCGTAACAGAGAGGCCCACCACCCCTCAGCTAGTGCCTCAGACAGGACATCAAAGCAGAGCTACTCTCCACCCAAAGGAAGGTCTCCCCCCAGGAGACCCCGCAGCCGCTCGCCAGACGTCAGGAGGAGGGAAGTTGACAGGCAGGACTCCCCAATAAGGTTGGTGATCAGAGACTTTTAGGACTTCTCATAGCATTACACGTTGACTGTGGCGGACAAGTCTAGCCTGACTGATTTCTAAAAGATGTACAGGGATCAAATATTTGATAGTTTTTTTTATTAGATTGTCCACTCTTGATGTCTCTACAGGAAGCGCCTCCGGCCAGAAGGAGGGCCAGGCAGAGATCGGTCACGTGATAACAGTCCCAGATTAGGCGCCCGGCGCAGGATGAGTCGTTCTCCTTTAAGACGGAGGTCTGCATCGCTACGGCGACGCTCCCGGTCTCCCCTCCGCAGACGTAGCAGGTCTCCATTGGGACACAGGTGAGGGCACTTCTTACACAACTCCCACTTGTTTCTGCTCACATGGGAAGCTATTTCTGAGTTGTGTTTAGTCAGGCATTTGTTGTGTTTTTGTAGGTTTGCACATTTGTCTTGACTTGAATTCCATGTTCACTTTTCTCTCTGCAACTGGAACCTGTAATTCGTTGGTGCATATAGTATTGTGTGGAGACTTTTCCCATGTTGAATGATTAACGAGGTAATAAACTATCCGTCCATGACATCCATGCCTTTTAGGTTTGGGGAGAGAGACCGGTATGGAAGGCTCCGACAGTACCGTCGCTCAATGTCCCGCGATCGAGGAAGGAGAAGAAGACGCAGCAGAGATGAGGACAAGTTCAAGGGAAGCCTTTCAGAGGGCATGAAAGTCGACAAGGAGTCCTCAGGGGAAGAAGTGTGAGTAAAATAAGATGTGAGCCTTTGTTTCCCTGGAGGTCATGCTTAGGAGGTAAACAATAGACATCTACTACACATAGAGAGGCTGTTGTTTAATTACTTTAAAATGATATCAATGCAACTGGCCACTTTTTGTTTTTTAGTCAAAATGTTGTGAACCAGTTTGCTCTCTGAATCCGCATTATGCAACTCAAGATTCAAGATATTTTTTATGTCATATGCACAGATAACAGGCAGTTATTCTGTACAACAAAAAGCTTATTTTGCTGGGTCCTCCTAACACAGAATTACAATAAACTTTAAGGATAAAATAAGCTTAAGGCAAAAAAATATATAAATAAAAATAAGGCACAAAATATAGTGTATGTCTTGCAGGTGCTGATCTGATTATTTGCAATTAACAAAGTTTTATTAGCTGATTAATAGGTTGCCGGTAGCTGCTTTTAAAATAAATAAATATTGCAAAGGTAATGCATCAAACAACCAGGAGGTGATATGCCACCTCAGAATTCACTCCCATTAGCCCTGATAATAACAGTAAAGTGCACTACTCTGTTGTCTTTAATGTCTTTAAATATTTTACTTGTTTATTGTATATATGTACGACGAGAGCAACGTGTAACCGGAGTCAAATTCCATGTATGTGTACACACGCATGGCCAATAATGCTGATTCTGATATTGAAAGTGTGCATATCCATAATTAGTTTTCTTTACCTTGTTTGTGTTTGCAGGTTGGAAGACTTTGATGGCGAGGAGGTAGATGAAGAAATTCTCATTGAACAGCGCCGGCAGCAACGTTTGGCCATCGTCCAGGTCTGTTTGCATCTATGCTGTTTGATACTTAGTCAGTCTGATATTGATAAGTCGTGCTCATTATAAAGAAACAAATGGCACAACTAATGCACATGGCGTACCATGTTTTAGATGTGTTCTTATGGTCACTCATTTCCCGCCACAGAAATACAAGGTCGCGTGTGACGACGCCAACATAGTGTCGGAGCCCAGCAGCCCTCAGAGCAGCACACGCAGCCGCTCACCCTCACCCGATGACATCCTGGAGCGAGTAGCCGCGGATGTCAAGGAGTATGAACGAGAGAACCTCAACACCTTCGAGGCCAGCATCAAAGCCAAGCACAACCTCATCGCCCAGGAGAAAGACGGTAATGTCTTGGTCAGAATGATCGTATCTGTTGGCGTACAAGGCCAACTGAATGAACAACACAGTCAGGTGCGCGCGCCGTAGTTCACTACGGGTGTCAACATGCAATTCATTCCTTGAAAAAATATTAGTGGAGGCTTGTGGAATATCTCTGATATATGCACGCTGGGAATAGTCATTTTTATGTGTATATTGTCACACACACACACACGGGTCAATCATTGTCCAAACACTTTTCAAAAGCGGTGCTTCCTCATGTGGAGGATACCGTTGAATAGGTTGAACACAAAAGTAGCTCTGTATATATGTGGTCTGTGGCTGAATTATCTTTTCCCAGATAACCGCAGGAAATTGGGCTCTATGCTCCTCAAACCTGTGAAATGTAGCCAATCTTATGTGAACGTGGAGATCAGAACTTGAATAGCTAAAAGCTCTGTCAAGGATAGTGATTACTTAGAATAGTGGCGTCTCAGTTTTATGAGGCTTTTTTATTTACAATGCACTTCAAACCATGATCAGTTAAGAGCAGATATGGAGGAAGTCCAAATTACAAAGGTGAAAGCCCTGCCTTTTACATTGATTTAAAGAAAAAGCGCATTCATATTTGCACTTCTCTGCAGTTCCTGTGTCCTATTTCACACACTGATGACGTAGCCTGACCAAAGAGTGCCGCTCTATGCGAAACTAAAATGGCATTTGGGGGCTTGATTAGTTTAGGAATGCAGACTTGTGTGTTGCAGGGGTTTTAATGTTGTTTCTTTCTGCCATGTGTTCATTCAGTTGCTGGCTTGTAATCCACAGTCTCGGTGTCTCTGCCACCTGCAGCGTGTTTTGATCTCTGCAGAGTATGTGAATCAAACACGTTCCAGTTCTTCTGTTTTATAACATGGTGGATGACTAGAAACCCAAACAGTTGTTTTATTATTGTTTTTGTTTGTTTCAGGAGCCAACCCAAAGAAGCCTTCAGCCCCCGACATGTTTACAGAGTCGGACGACATGTTTGCTGCCGACTTTGATGTGAGTATCTTTTTCTGTTTGGATTTAGCAAAATGAAATCGCAAATTTTGCAGCACTGCTTTCCTCTGCATTTTAGTATCTATGCCATTTTCTCTTTATCTGAGGTTTCTAGAGAGAATAAGATGAGAGATTAAGAGTCTCAGAACTGTTGTGAGCCACTGACCTAATTTCTGTGTGGTTTCTGCAGAATGCCAGGATGAGAGCAGCAGGAGTCGGGAAGGACTTCAAGGAGAACCCCAACCTTAGGGACAACTGGACTGATGCTGAGGGTTACTACCGTAAGCGCTGCCTCTCAAATCCTTTTCTTTTCTCCGACAGGTGTAGTCGGGAGGCAAGCCGGTGACGTGGACTCTGACAGTATCTATGGAAACGCTCATTATTCCTTGCTGTCATCAGGGAAATGTACCGTCATGTCTCTTGTCGAGGGCTGT
Organism: Taurulus bubalis; assembly: GCF_910589615.1. Taxonomy (NCBI): domain Eukaryota; kingdom Metazoa; phylum Chordata; class Actinopteri; order Perciformes; family Cottidae; genus Taurulus; species Taurulus bubalis. The sequence continues at coordinate 6,362,242 of NC_136606.1, forward strand.
TGTGGGCGTGGTCACAGTGCCTTAGTCGCACACATCTACGTCTGCTTTTTCGGTGGAGTAACAGGCTTTCTGTTTTGTTTGTGGACCGTGTTGTTGTTTAGGGGTGAACATTGGGGAGACACTAGACAAGCGCTATGATGTTTATGGCTACACCGGCCACGGCGTCTTCAGCAACGTGATCAGAGCCAGGGACACTGCCAGGGCCGGCCAGGAGGTGGCAGTCAAGATCATCCGCAACAATGAGCTCATGTGAGTCATACCTTTTACTAAAAACATTTCCCCATGAATTTAAAAAAGATGTATATCCAAACAAGTGTAGATAGTTTGAAATGCAACACTCCTGTGGATGTTTGCTTGATGAACAACATGATTGTTTGGGGTCAACAGGCAGAAGACGGGATTGAAAGAGTTAGAATTCCTCAAGAAGCTGAATGACGCTGATCCTGACGACAAGTTCCACTGCCTTCGCCTCTTCAGGCACTTCTACCACAAGCAGCATCTCTGTCTGGTCTTTGAGCCTCTCAGGTACGGAAAAAAGGAAACCCTACTCCTTTCTTCTCATCGATTTTAAATTCCACTGCTGTTTGCAGTATTTATGTAATGGCCTCGCGTCCTAATTGCCTGTTGTATTCTCACCCGTAGCATGAATTTGCGTGAGGTCTTGAAGAAATACGGTAAAGACGTCGGGCTGCACATTAAGGCGGTGCGCTCCTACAGTCAGCAGCTCTTCTTGGCCCTCAAGCTGCTGAAACGTTGCAACATACTCCACGCTGACATCAAGCCAGACAATATCCTGGTATGCTGTGAATACCCAATCTAAAAATCAAGTCAGTTCAGGTTACAGAAAGATGAAAATGCTATAATCTTGTGTCTTTTTTTTAAAAAAGGTGAACGAGTCCAAGACTATTTTGAAGCTTTGTGACTTTGGTTCAGCGTCCCACGTCGCTGACAACGACATCACCCCGTACCTGGTCAGCCGGTTCTACAGAGCTCCAGAGATCAGTGAGTTGCATCGTTTGTTCACGTCACCATTATTCAGTTGCAATTCAAACTGGACCGCGTTCACAATTTTCTTTCTTTCCGTCTCAGTCATCGGAAAGCCGTACGACTATGGGATTGACATGTGGTCTGTCGGCTGCACTTTACATGAGCTCTACACTGGCAAAATCCTGTTTCCTGGATCCTCCAACAATCACATGCTCAAACTAGCGATGGACCTCAAGGGCAAGATGCCCAACAAGGTAACGTTGCATCATATCATTTCAGTTCCTTCAGATATTGTTTCCCTCTCTAAGACGAGGTGTGTTAGTGCTCCATGCCGTGTTCAAGAAGTTGCGGCTGACGCAATATCGTGGTCGTCTTTCCTCAGATGATCCGCAAAGGCCTGTTCAAAGACCAGCACTTCGATCAGAATTTGAACTTCCTGTACATCGAAGTAGACAAAGTGACAGAAAGGGTAAGGTGTTCCTACTTTCTTAAAGTATGAAATGTTATTTATTGGCCGTTACGATCAGTATTCAATACCTTGCGAAAGGTCGTAATTGCTGCAACGTCTCCTCATCGCTGGTTTTCTCTGCACCGACAGGAAAAGGTGACGGTGATGAACACCATCAACTCCACCAAAGACCTGATCACGGACATGATAGGATGCCAGCGACTGCCTGACGACCAGAGGAAGAAAGTGATGATGCTGAAGGACCTGCTGGATAGCACCCTGATGCTGGACCCAGCCAAACGCATCAGCATCAACCAGGCTCTGCAGCACCCCTTTATCCAGGAGAAGATCTGACACCCTGAACGCCACACACTCCCAGAGCAGACGAAGAACCAACCACTAAACCAGCTCTGACAGGAACTGACTCTGCGGTGAAGCAGCCAACCCACAAACAGGATTTTGTTTTTTCTTCCTCAACTTCATTTTGTTTATGGATTCATAATTGCGTTTTATTGTAAATAGATCATTGAAATGGTAGCCATTCTTTAAGACATTGATTACGCGATATATCATTGTAAACTCCCCCTTGTACTCGACAACGGAGTTATGGAACTTCTCTTTTTTTGTTTTGTTTAACTGCCATTGGAGTGACAGATGTTTAAAAGAAAAATATAATTCCTGTAAATACTGTATGTCAATCACATTAACGATTTCAAGCAGCAGACAGTCGAGTCTTGTCGTAGTTGCAGAAGACTAAACACAGTTTTGTTTTTTTTTAAACCACAATTGTCATTGTGGGGTGATGCATGCTTTTGAATGTGCACCCTTTTGTGCTCTAGATTTCTGTGGTGCAGAACTGTGTAAATGCTCTGTATGTCCATCGGTGTCCCACATGTGGAAGAAACCCCCACCCCCCATAATCAGACCTTGAACTCTGAATTGAAGGAATAGATGCATATTATGTACTCCTTGAACCCGATTTTTTTTCTTTTCAAAGCAGGTAGTCATTGTTTTCTGTTGCTGGACATTTCCATGTTTTTTACCTTCCTCCCCCTCCAGCACTCTGGCTAGGTCCTGGCTCTTAAGGCTCTCACATTCAAGTGCCTCCTGTATGAGCCTAGTGTGTTACAACACCTGACAATGTGGGCCCATCAAAGCCACACCTGTGACCCTCCTCTCTTCCGTTGTTGTATATAGTCCATAGTTAGTCATTTCATGTGTGATTAATTCTTCTTTTTTCCATTAAGTGGTAAAAACTATTTGTGATTTCAATAAAGAATAGTTGTGGAAACGCTGCTGAACGGGAACCTTCAGTATAAGACAACTTTTTAGTAATAAAACGTTTCCTATTGTATACCAAAACCCCTTTCTTCATTTAATCCCCAACATGTTGGCATGCAGAGCGACATCATGTCCTGTACATGCTGCTCATCAATGGCGCTCTTCATATGAAATAAAGTGTTTTATAGGAAGCGAAACACTGGATGTTAAAAAGAAAAATCTTTATTTTTTATTTGTATTATCATTGTACCCAACGAAGTGCATTCTGATGATGGGAAAAGAGTGAGAGGAGATCTTGCTGCTTCCTCAGAGCACTGGAAGTAAAAAAAAAAAAAAATCGCTCCATCTTGTAGCCAGTTGGTATAAATTACAGCTCTAATGCTCCATCTCTGCAGTGGAAAGTCTTAACGGTGCCCTTCATTTCCGTCGCATGATTGCACTTGTGTTGAGCTGCTAAAAAGCATAATGGGAGCCTCACTTAGGAAAGTTGGGGAATGATGCAAGAGCTCTCTGTCGGCACCAAGCTCACTAAAAGGACTTCTGATGTGAGCTGATGGGCTGTCAGCCAGTGAATACACGAGGGCTACAGAGGTGCAGCCACCGGTAAAGATGTCAGCGTGAATGAGCCCACTGGCTGTTAATCTCACCGTGGAGAAACGAGGGCCTTTAACCAAACATTCTGCTGTGTAATCACGCTATTAAATTCATGAGGAGGAAAATTCACACACTGCAGAGCTCCCGTCTCACAGTGCAGTTGTAGTTTCTCGTGACGGTCAGAAGAGGGCATCAGAAGTTGACAATATTCTCCGTGAATGAAGTCACTGATGAGGACTGACCTTGGAACTTTTATTTTTTTATAACTGGAGTATATTCCCAAACAAAAATCAAACTGTTAAACCAGTTGATACAATTAAATTGCACAACAGGGTTCATTTGAATGGTTTGATGAGGTAATCTGTTTTATTTATAGCAATATAAGGAATGTGTGCATCATTACTTCAGTAGTAATTCTGGTTATCTTCTCATCTTGGGTCATCTATTATCAAAACGGTATCAAGAAGACAAGAGACTTAAAATAAAATTTCTTTTTAATTTCTTTTCTCATTTTTATTAAAACCATACAAACATTTGTAGTCAGTTATAAAAGAGCAAATTGGCTCTTCTGCCGGCGGGGCAGTGCCGGGCACTTGGAGCTCCGCTCTGAGCCAGATGTGTCTGGCCTCTGCCCAGGGCCTGGGAATCCCTGCTTTCAAAGTCAATTATTTATTGGCCCCAGGATACTCCCCATTTCCTCTGCTAAACCTACAGAAAGAGTACTGTATTTACACATTATATATAAAAGAGCACAATAAATGTGAAAACTTAAAAACTAAATCAAAGAAAAGTAGAATGCATTTCGCAAATCTTAACTTTTCTGATAGTCAGACTTTTCTTATATAAATGTTCTGTCATTTTCATCCTTTTTTTTCAGGTCTCACAAGACACTTTACATGTTATTTTTTTTCATAATTCACGATGGAAGATTGGCAGTGATCTTTCTTTTTACCGACAGGCAGATACGTATAAGGCACATACCTCAATGTAATTTCCTTCTTTCAAAGGAAATGATTTCTACTTCTTTGAAGAAAAAAAAAGAAAGAAAAACACCAATAATGCACAGCTACAAAAATGACCAAAGTACCAAAGAACAATGAAACAATTTGTACCGCATTGCTTTGACGCTGAATAAAAAGTAAACTACTCAATATTCTGTGTTCAGTCACATCAGACTGCAAGGCAATACTAACACTGTTGACAAAGTCACTGCAATACTTGACGGCAGTACACATTCTGCATTTAAGAGCTTTGGAGAAAACAATACAGATGATTTCCTATAAAACAAAACACGTCACTTTACAGCATTTATCATAATGAGAGGGAGATTCATGTGCTGTGGACCACTGCTGGTCGTTAAGACAGATTCAAAACGTGAAGTACTCATATCTACTTATGTAAGCATACATAAAGCACCAAATGGGGACCTTTTGATCATGGAGGAGAAAATGTCCTTTTTTTTCATATCGGCTCCAAACAACCGTGCAATCCAACGTCAATAATCAGATTATCACAAACAGAATATAAAAACACTGTTATGTACACTTGTGAGTACCTTTCCAGAATAACTAAACCAAGATGTCAAGGAGACGACTGTTGCCGGCGCCTCGAAGACTCGGATGTGTTCGATACCGCAGTTACTCTCGACAAAAACACCACTTGGTAAAACTTGGTAGAAGCACTGAAACATTTACAGATTCACAAAAATAACGTACAAACAAAATACACCACTTATTAAAAACCTATGATATATAAAGTTATCATCAGGGCCTGTTAAATCAATCACCCACGTCTGACCTGCTGTGACAAGGATGGATATGTACCTGTGGGATCAGAAGGGTGGATACTTGGCACATGGGCTGGTCTATGTACTCGTATAGACAGTGTTCATGTTTAACCTTGAATACATGCATTTTTACCGACAGTGTGTACAGCAAAAACAGTGACAATACAGAGAATACTGTTTTAAGGAAGTGAACTTTTTGCTCACCTTCACACAGAAATACAAACAGAAGAGCTTCCAAAAATAGCCTACATTCCAGAAAAGGAATATAACTATTCATCTATACATAATTTTGACACATCCCATGTCTGTGTGGGATGACATTTGTACAAAATAAATGGGCTTGACAACTGCCTTATCCACAACACTTTTAAGTACATAATAAAGTTCTTGTAATTGCCACTTTGGTCTTAATCTTCACATACACCAGAGTTTTTCTCTTCCTTTTTTTCCATTTTTTCCTAAGGGAGGAGAAAGCAGAGAGCGCGCGCGAGAGAGAGAGAGAGAGAGAGCAGCTACTGAATGATAGCAAGGAACTTGCTCTCCTCAGCCAGCGTGGTGAGGAGAGAGCTCATGTCCCCGATCGCCATGTTGTTTAAGCCGGGGGCCACGCTGTGGAAGGCCGCGGACGCTCGAGGGGTGGTCAGGCGTGACGAGGTCCTGGACATACCCTGGAAAATGGAGGGACTCAGCACACCTGACACCAGGCTACCCTGGTCAAAGCCATCCTCCAGCATGGCACCAAAGTCCAGACTCACCCCTTCATCTAGGAGACCAGGCACATTGCCATCCATGGTGCTGGTCACCTGGTTGGTGCCAGGGGAGAGAAGGGCGGCCGAGTTGCCAACCACTTGGCCCACGGACTCCGCCATGGAGTTGAGCAAGCACTGGTCCTCCAGGACAGGGAACGAGGAGGCCTTGCGATCCAATGGGTCGTAGGAGAGGCAGTCACCAAAGCCCTGCTCCAAGTACCCATTGTCAGGGGCCTCCAGTTTCAGCCCAGATACCTGATGTGCAAGGGAGCAGTGGTCGAGACCAGCCTGGATCTCAGCAGAGTTCTCTGGGTTGAGGTACTGCTGGGTCCTGACCGAGTTCCTGTAACCGTCGGGTGGGCGAGGGACATGGACCTGCCGATTGTGATGAAGAGCAGTTCCCTGGGAGAGGCCGGGGAGGACGTCCAGAGAGGCCCTGCTGAGGATCAGGTTGTTCCCGATCTGGCAAGAGGTGCTACTGTTGTGGTTCTGCTGGAAGTGGCTCTGTTTCGGAAGTCCATTGGAGCCCTGCTGAGGAGGCCCGTTGATAATCTGTGCGAAGTTAGGCCTTCCGAAGGTGTTCGTAGCGTTGTTACCTCTCATCTCCATGCAGGAGTTAGGCGGTGTCTCTAGCTTCACGGCGGGGTTAACACAACAAGCACTTTGAGACTGATTCTCCTGGGCACAACTGTTCTGGAAATCAAGGGGCACCTGCTGCTGAACCACCATGTTTCCAAATCTGCCAAACGGCGCAGATACGGGTCCATGCTCAGCGGCCGACCACCTCCCACACTGTGCCTGGTGGTTCTGGTCCTTCTGAGGGGACCTGTCAGCACTCCCGGAGCTCACTTCATTCCACTGGATGGGAAGCTTGCTCGGGCTCGTCCTCTCTTCTGTCTGCTGGGACCCAGTGAAGCCCATGTTCAACCCTGAAGTCTGGATCTGTTCCATCTCCTCCATAGATGGATGGGAGGTGTCCCTTTGGCTAGAAGCTATTTGGTCCTCAATGTGCATGTAGGAGCCGCCGTCCACCTGCACCTGGGAGTGGAGATACTGCACCAGGTCGTCTGGCAGCATATCCTCATCCCCGAGCAACAGGCCGGCCTCGTCCTCCATGGCCAGGGCTTCTAAGGCCGCGTGCTCCGCGATGCTCGGAGTGTATGGTGAGTGCTGCAGGCCTCTCTGCAGGTTGCCCTCTGAGCGTGTGTAGTTCTGCAGGCTGAAGCTGCGGGTTTCAGGCGTAGAATGATGAGCCAGAGGTGGAAGAGGGTGGAGGTTGTTAAGGCTGTTGAAGCGTTGCACTGGGGGCAGAGTGCCGATATCGCGAGCCTGCGTCCGCACCGGGTCACTGGCCCTGCGGTTGCCATTCAGTGGTCCCTCGCCGGGATACAGGACCCGCCTCCTGTAACCTGCATGTCCCATGTACCCGTTGGTGTACCCGTTGGTGCCATCGCTGCAGCAATGCGGCCTGACTAGAGGCGGCAAAGGGTTGCTATCCTCCTCATCCATCATGGCCATGCGAGTCTTCAAGCTCATGCGCTCCATGTTGGGAAGAGGCGTGGGAGGTGGGCCGCCAGTGGCTGCTGCGTACTTGGCTTTCAGGTGGTAGTGCTGTGCTGGGGTTAAAGTGAGCATCCCCCGTGACCCCGCTACTCCGCCTCCCACACCCACTCCTCCTACGCCTCCGCAGACCCCACCTGTGAGTATCCCACAACCCCCTCCTCCCGTCCCACCTCCATAATGGCTCGCCTCGCTGGACCGGCGCGAGGCATCAGTGGAGATGGGGTCGTAAGAGTCGGTGGAGCTAAGGTTGTGGAGGCGGCGGTGGTGGGAGGCTGTCATCGTGCCCTCACTCTGGGAAGCCTGGCTGGAGCGCCGACTGGAGAAGCAAGGGGAGATGCCCGAGGAGCGCCGGCTGCTGCTCAGGTAGGCTGAACTGGTGGCGCTACCGCTGCTGTCACGCCGGTCTCGGAGCAAATTGAGCACCGTTAGCTCAGTGCTGCTCAGCTCAGCATGAGCAGGTGGCTGAGGAGCAGACACCCCCCACTGCCTGCCCAGACAGGGTCCTGGGGAGAAACACAGACAGGGAAAAAGGGATGAATAAAGTTTGGACGGTAAACGCGGCAGATTACAGGAGGATGAAAGCGAATGAGAGCAAGTGCAAGTGGGGAGAGAGCCCTCAAACAGATGTTACCAGAGACAACAGGCGGCATTTTAGCCATGAAACACTGTTTCATGCTATTTCCTCTGATATGATTTACGGCTTGATATGGTTCTGATACCATTTTCCAGCGGAACGGTACATTTTAAGCATCTGTTTTGCCTGAGTGTTTTCGCCAAAACGGGCAAGATGGAATTCAGGATAATTTATTTCTCAAAGCCTGATTTGAACAGTGATGTTTAAATCCGGTGTACAGGTGCTACTCTACTGCGAGAAAACCACGTGTGGAAACGAGGATACCACCTGCTTTTGTGACTTTGTGAGGCTTTGAAGAGCATTCAGAAAAAGGTTCTCATACCCACTTGGACATCACATTTAGTCGTTTCTAAACTAGATACATGTTAAGTGAAATAACTCTTACCCTTTCCCAGGATGTTGGGTAGTGTGGAACCCTTCGGGGGCGGTGTAGGGGACAGGGCCCCCAGCCTGGGCATCACTCCGTTCACCTGCTTCAGCCTCTCCATCTTGATGTGCTCCATCCAGCGCAGGGGGCGGCCAACACTCCGCCTCGCCTGCAGGGTCAGCATGGCCGCGGTCGCCGTGGAGACTGTGGAGTCCATGATGGGGGCCCGCACACCCACACAATCCTCCTCCAACTCCTCTTCGATTTCCTCTTTCTCCCCGTCCTCCTCCCCTGGCGAGCGTCCGGCGCTCACAGCAAGCTGGACTCCACTGCAGGGATAGGTGCTGACGGGGGACTGGTCACTGCTGCATGTAGACTGACCGCCAGGGCTTGGCTGAGACGTCTGGCAGAAGAAAATACAGAAGATGATCATCAAGTTCATATTCAGGAAAACACACGGGAAGGTAGACGGTGTCACATGTCACAAAACAATGATACAATGTAGTCTTTTGAAGGATGCATTCCCGATGACATTTAGACAATGATCGCAACAAGTGACGGACTGTTATGAGAGACGAGTCGCGTGTCCGTATAATCGTCTTGCGTAATCACGGCAGTTTGAGCTGGAACCACAGAGTGAACTGCAGCATTTATGTTTGGAAGTTTTGCACATTATTGGGGCATGAGTAATGCCTCCCCCAGTGAGCCAGTCCGGACAAACACGCCCAAAAGAGAGAAAAGAGAAATCATGTTTGGGTCGTTTTCAGAGGATAGGCAAATAGGATAAAGGCCTCTTGTGAGACCGGCTCGAGCCTAATTAGGTTGTTTACTGAATCCTTTTTTACTGTTGCACTGAGGAATAATGGAATTACTTTTTTTGGCATGCAGCGTCAGCAGTGTTTAGAGAGTATTCACCCTGTTTACTGTCGAATGAAGTTGGCTGCAGAGCGGAGCCCTGGGCAGTATCAGGCCAACGCTCAGTGCCCTCACAGTTCTGCCCAAAGGCACGAGCATCGCTCCGAAAGAAAACGCATTCCCTTTGGTAAATACCATTGCCACTCTTCAAAGGGATAGGAAATGAGTAGAATAATCTCTTTTATGAATGTGTGGGATGGAGCAAACTTACAATGAGAGCAAATCTGCAGTGTTTTTGGGGTGAAAGTCAAGCAGTTGTGATGGGATGAGAAAAGACAATTAAACTATGAGCGAGACGGGAAAACGTGAGACTCAGAACGAATATTTTACAAATGCAATGTGAAGGGATACCTATCTCACCTGATTACCCACTGTCCTTAGAAAGGGAAGGAGAGAAATGCCGAAGCATTGGATAGAAACAAAAAGTTTTCTCATTAGAAGAAGTCAGTGTTAAACGTGCATGCCCCCAATTCAATGTTAAATCCCACAGGAACCTAAATACTAGGCATTTAGACCAACTATGGTAAAGTTAGGAATTAGTAGTTAAAGTATATATATTAAAAAAAAAAAGAGTTATTGTCTGCCTTAAATAAAGTCTTACCATAGGCTTCTCTGTCTTGATGGACTTGACCTGCAGACATTCGTCCTGTTTTGAGGTAGCATGGTTGTACTCCCTTTGGTCCGTGTACCCACCGAGAGGCAGTTGCCCCGGCGACCGGCCCTGGCCGTTGCCCCCGTGCTCCCGTGGCGGCGGAGGACGCGGGTAATCTCCGCGCTGCTTCTTGGTGACGTGCGCCTCCGGCCCGTGCACCGTCTTCACGTGCTTGCGCAAGGAGCTGGGGTCCGTGTAGCGTTTGGTGCAGCCCGGGATTTTACACACGTACGGTTTCTAGGAGCGACAAGAAGACAGGGGAGCCGTGAGAAACCCGTCGCTCGTGAACGCCACATTCAGAGGAGCGTCGTCGTCCGAAATGAGGTTTTTTTCAGTACCTCGTTTGAGTGTGTGCGATTCTGATGCTTCGCCCGGTCTGACGCGTTGGAAAAGGCCTTGTTGCAGCCTTCGTGCTCGCACACGTAGGGTTTCTCACCCGTGTGCGAGCGCAAGTGAGTCTTCAGGTTTTCCAGACGGGAGTAGGCCTTGGCACAGCCCTCGAACTGCAGGACGGGAGAGAAGAGGACTCTGAATCTCCTGTTTGCAGTTTACATGTAAAAAAAGTAAATTATGCAAATGGTGGTCTCCTTACTGTGCATTTGTGGGGCTTTTCCCCCGTGTGTCTGCGCATGTGGACCACCAGCATGTATTGCGCCTTGAAGGGCTTCTGCTCTCGAGAACATTCCTCCCACCGACACACAAACTCCTTCTTCTCCCCGTGAATGTGGTCATTGTTGATGTGCTAGAAGAGAAGAGGGAAGCACTTTAAAACCAAAGTGAAAGGCTATTCTGCCTTGAATATATTTGTTTTATTCAGCTTGAGGAATGTTTTTGCAGCATGAGAGGCAAATATAACATTGTCTTTCCTGTTTTCCATTTATTTACGCGTGTATTCTCTCCATTTAATTCCTCCCTGAACTCTTTCCCTTTCCCTGCGTCGGTCTGTTGACTCGCCGATCAGGACTTTTGAAATAAGACGCTGTCACTTCGTTTTTCGTTTCACATTGGGCCCTCGCCCCGCCATGACAAGCGCTGACAGTTGTGCTGCCGTGGCAACTTCCAATCTGAGGCTTAGGAAGGAGGGGAGGCGGGAGGGAGGGAGGTGAGGAGACAGGGCAAGAAATCTAAAGTTCAGTCGTGACATCTGAAATGCGAGGGCTTTACAACTCCAGCCACGCATTAGTTTTTCCTCTCTCTCGCTCCATCCCCTTCTCACTTCTTCTCCTTTCCTCACTAACTACCTTGTAAAACAGGGATGTTGCAGAGGAATGAAGGAGGTAAAGATGATACAAAAAATGCCACGCAGACCCTCTGGGGACAATGTCAACATCTGGCTCTCTTTCATAGACAACATGGCCTCTGAAGTGCCTTTCAGAGAGCAACTTAAACCGAGGGAGACAGACACAATATCCTGACCAGTGGAAACCGGTATTATTACATTCCTGAGCAGCCGGAGAAGAGTCTTTTTTACCTTGGGGTGAATGAAGAGGCACGGATGGAAACAGGAGAGACGGAAGGGAGATAAATAGAGACTTGACTTTGAATGCTCCTAAATGTCTGGGGAAAACATGCTTTCTTTGAGCTCTTACTCGCGAGATTGTTGAGCTATAAAACATGCAGCACCAAAGCAAATAAAGCATTCAGGGACAGTTCCCCCTCCAGGCATGACACCGCTCTGACAATGGCCTCTTTGTGCCTTCCCTGTGCCGTGCCCACTGGCCAGATCATGACCCCACATATAACCATAACCATGACATCTACCACAAAGAGCACTATTTTTTTTAAATCTTTCTTCAAGACATAAGTCTGCCACTGCACTCATTTCCCAGCAATCCTAAAGGGGGAGTATCGACAAATGAGTCAGCGCAGTAACAGCAGGGTGCGACAGCAAAAGCAAAGAGTAAAATTGACATTAATATATCAGCAGAGGACCTCCATTATTCTCACTTGACATTTTTTTAATTCTAAAGTGACAAAACAAGACTAATTCCACGGAAAATGATTGGGGACTGGATGACCACAGACGTTAGTGAAGTTTCCCCAAGATTGATCTCCTCCCCACCTCGGCCTGAGCCTCCGAAAACCTGAGTCGTCTTCTCTTTTTCTTCCTCTCTGTGAGGGAATCCCTGTGGCAAGCAATCGGTCTGCCGTGAGCAGCGGTCAATATCCCCCTGGCTGAGAGCGATGGGAGAGCGGCCATAGTGTCGGGATCGCGCGGGTGGCTGGCACAACACGAGCGCACACACACACACACACACACACAGACGGATACACACTCGCACCCCGTTTGTACAAATGGAGGAGGTCGTTGACGGGTGTGATGCATGAGCCTCTGAGCTGACAGAGAGGGGGACAGACAGCGCGGGGAGAGAGGCCGCCGAGGAACCTAATGGCATGATCTAATGGCAATTCTTATTGAATCAATAATCTCCATGCTGAGCAGACAGGCCCCCGTTGGCCCGGCTAAATCGACAAACAGGTGCTGATAGCAGCGGCCCGGCAGGTTATTCGTCTTCCCCCTGCCAGCTTATCGGCCAACAACTGTAAAAACGCCACCAAGATGGATTTAGGAGGGAGTCGCACGACAGGCAGCGCCGGGGACACGGACACAGGGGACACTGAAGCCGCCTGTGACGTATGAGAGGTGCTCACACACTCACACACACATGTGTACATATACACACACACACACACATGTGTATACACACACACACACACACACATACACACACAGGTGCAGGCAAAAGCATCCATAAACATAAATAGCACTAAATCACACATTTTACTTTTTAGTTAAGTTATACTTGTTTTTATGTTTTCTAAAAAATAAAATCCTCTGATTTAAATGTATGTGTCCCTCTATGCTCAAACACATCTCTGCACACATTACTTTAATAGGCGGAATGCTATCTGTTTTTTTCTCCCCTATTTCCCAGCATTTGCCCACTTCAGTATCCGTCTCCATGTCTCCTTATCAAACTCTCTCTGGGACGCAGCCCTCATGCATTAGAATGCAGGCGTGCATGAAAAGAGGGCCTGTTTACAAGGCAATTTCACTAAGCTGTGGGACCCGCAACACCGTTTAGCTTTATCAAACACCGCCTAATAAATCATATGCTCTTTTGTGATGTCAGTTGCTGAAGTGCTTTGTGTAAAGAGAGGGGGGAAAAAGAGCATGAAAAAGGCAAAGAAGGGAGAGAAGGAGGAGGGAGGAAGTAAAAAAGGGAGGGGGCGGGAGGGGTTGAGTGAGCGAAGGTAGGAGGGAGGATGATAGTAAGTGAGTGAGCGAGCAGGGGGCAGGGAGCTAGAATTGGCATGTGTAATTCAGTGCAGTCTTTTCATCTTAGAGTAAGATACTCTTGACAGATAAGGGGCTTAATCCTTCTCCTGATCAAGAAAAATCTGCATTTTACCAATTAAAAGCCTGCGCCAGCAGCCAGAGAGGGGGGCTGCCTTCAGACTGCGCCCGCGTTTATCTCCCTTCAACACCGGGGAGGCGCACAGCCGGCGCCGGCGCCGCCGCCTCAACGAGGCTGCACACGGGGAGAGGCAGCTCCCCATCGGAGAACAAGGACATCACAGCGCCACCTATGTAGATGACCTGGAAGCGAATGGTAAGACTGTGTGGAGGGTGGGAAAGACCTGATGAGTGGTGGGAACACAGACACACACACACACACAAAGAGAGCCCCCCCCCCCCCCGCCCAATAGACTAAAGCAGCCTGGGAGATCAGTCTGTTATGCCCACAATGACCTGAACTCTCACGTTCACAAGCCACGGTTGAAGAAGATGAAGAATTATGAATTATGTGGTGGGAAAAATGTAATGTTGATTCATATTTAGCCACACTTAAAAAACGAAAAATGTTCTAACTCTACTATATGGCTTGCATGCTTCTTTTTTTTTTGCATCATACCTGCACAAGGGCACTGCAAATGCAGAGCTCCCTTTTAGATTTCTCCACAGCGCAGTATCAGTAATACATCAATGAGAAAATAAAAGCTTGTTGAGCAAAGCCATATTAGGCAGTTATGGGAGTGTGGGGTTGGCATCTCCTGCGACAAAGAAAAAAAAGAAACGAGTGAACAAAGCCCACTTCAAGAGAGACATTAAAGAAGCCACCAGGCCTTATCTTTAAAAGTACTCCCTTCAAGGGGGAAAGAGGGGAGGGAGAGAAAATGAAAGAGAAAATGAGAGAGGGAGAGGTTCATGCCCAAAAAAGGGGAAGCAAAGGAACGTGGAGCTGAGCGGAGAGGGAGATGGAGAGGTAGAGAGAGTTGAAATGTAAGAAATTAAATATATACAGCAAACTAAAATTGACACCCGCCTCGCTTTTGCTGACTGGGTAGGCCAGATAAGTGAGCTAAATTGCATAGATCCGATGTTTATCTTATCGGCGTCACCGAGAGCGCTTAAACGCAGACGATAAAGGAACGTGTCATGCTTGAGAGTGTAAAAATATGCATGAAGAGCGCGGCAGGAGTGCTTTTGAACAAGGTGGAAAGCGATGAGGGTGGTGTGAAGGCTTAATTCTAAAATTAGGCCAACCACAAAGGAAAAGGGGTATTTGAAGCGGCGCAGCTGTTACTTTGAATACTTCCAAAACATGTTTTTTTCATGACGCAGACTGTCAACACGGCAGTTCCCTATATTCTAATCGCTCAATATGAATCTATGTATAAACTCTGTGCAAAAGCTGCTGGTTAAATTGGTTCCAACCAAGGAGACTTTTTTTTTTTTTTTTTTCATCATGTTTTTTTCCCCAAAGCCATTTTCAGAAGACAAGTACAAGGGGGAAGGGACGCTCCATTGTTGGGCTATATGGAAATCCCCCCACCCCCAAACCCCTCCCAGTGTGCGAGGAGCGCCACTGTGGTCCAAATACTGTACTTATCCCATTACTGAGGGGGGTGGGGGTGCGCAGAGATAAGAGCATTTGCTCGTCCGCTCTGCTGAATTAGAGGGCACGGATTCTGGAGGCACAGACTTTCATTGGCATCTCTTTGCATATCTGCATGTGCGTGGAAAATGAGAAATAAAATGCAATATCAGAAAGTCAAACGGCAGAAACAAGAGAAAAACAATTCCGAAACGGAAAGAAAATGGAAAACTAATAAGGGTTTTGTTGGTGTCTGTCTCCACGTGAATCTGATAGCGAGTGCGGCAAGGTTGAGGCCGGATGGTGGATGAGGAGGGATGAGAGGACGGCCACCTGGTGCGACTACAGTAGGGGGAGGACAAGAGCAAGATTTTCCTCTATTAAGAAGCCATCCTCCCCTTCCTCTCCCACCGCCTTAACCCATCCCGCCCCCTGAAACAGGGGCAAGAAGTTGTCAAGATTCTCAACCTTTGAGTCGAGCCCTTCAAACACGGGAGGCAGCCCATTCCGCGCTGAGGATATCAATTATAGATAGGGGTTACCACCGCGGCCGAGGATTGCAATGTCAAGACGGCAAATAGACAGCTGTGGAGAGCTGAGGATCTTTCTATCAGATGTGTGCTGATGTGTGTTTCATGCGTGTGTGTGTGTGTGTGTGTGTGTGTGTATACACTCCGAAGTCCCTTGTTCACAGCATCATATTGGTGTATTTCCACCACTTCTCCAACTTTCAGTGCGCTCCTCTCAGTCGGCTGTCATGTGAGCGGTTCAGAGGCCGCGCGAGAGCAGCAGAGCTAATGGTGTCAGTGTAAGTAGAGCGGGGAGGCGGCCATAATGCCATTAATATTTAGCTTTAAGAGTGAGTGAGCCGTCCATCTCCCGTGGCTGTGTGAAAGTTCTGATAACAGGCAAGAGGAAGGCCGGTCCAGTGTCGGACACAAAGCTCACATCCCGACTCCGGGAGGCTTAACCCGCCAAATCAGTTAGCAGCGTTCAGCTGTGAGATGTGCTCTCCAGCTTCTGAGCCCATTACCAGCGTCCCTGGATCCAATCAGGAATCCGGCAGCAGTATCAGCTGATGCCTGCAGCTCTGACTCCAGTGTAGCTTTGCTGCTGCTGCACAGACACACAGACACACAGACAAGGGGTTGTGGCCTGATAGGAGGCATTGTGCAGCACAGCACAGCTGTGGTTGATGTTGCTATGATCTCCTGAGCGTGAGGAGAGAAACACTGAACACTGTCGCTGCATACAAACTAAGAGGCCTTGTAGTTTTGTTTTCGAGCTGCACTTTGAGGAAGGTTTTTTTCTTTCCCTCTTCACCCATCTTGAAGTAGACACACCCTGTTCTGTCTCCTTGTTTCTCTACAAAAAAACTCTGGTGCTGGAGAACAACTGGGGTCAAGTGTGAGCACTCCTCTGCCCACATGGACGTGAGAAAGTGAACTGAGAAACATCTGTGAATCATCTGAGAGCAAGCTCTCCATTCAAAGCATTTTTTTTGTTGCTTTTTCTTCTCCTGTTCCTCACCCTGACTTTATATCCATTCACAGTATTTCTGGATATTTGAAATTGTTGACAATCAAGCGTTCTGTGCTGGAGTTGGACTTTAATTTCGGCACCGCTGTGTTTTAAATGCGTGATGCTCACTTGTACGAGCTGCTCCTGCGTGTCAAACTCGCGGCAGCAGTTCTCCCAGTGGCAGTTTGTCTCGTAAACCACCTCGGGCTCCTGTTTGCTCTCATCCTTGTCCCCTTCCTCCTTCACCAGGGTCATCCCATCCGGATGGTCCTGGGGAACAACAGTGGGAAATGTTTTCGATCATGCCAACGTAAAAAGAACATGAAAAAAAAGTCATGAAACTATATTTTTGGAAATAAAAAAGTATGATACCATTTTTAAATGAGATATACAAGTATAATACATAATATATAAATATAAAAACTAAAAGCTACAGTCATTTTTTTTTACGGCCCTGCTGGTTTACATCGAAGGTCCAGCCCAAAATGATTTGGTCTCGGTGCCCCTGTGAGTCTGGCCTTGTTTGGCTGCCTGGGGGAAAAGTGTGCAGAGCGGAAATGTAGCGCTGAAAGCCCCGCTCTGTATTTGGGGGTTGTTATACGACAGGACCGGGGCGAGCGTTTGAGGAACCTAACCCCCTTTTCCTGCTGTAGGTTGCTCTATTAGCCCAGACATATTTCACTGTCACCGTTAGCAGGCTGGGCGGAGCGGCGAGGAGGTGGGGGGCGAAAACAGAGAGAGAGAGTCTGGGCTTCCACCACACACCTCAGGCTGAATCTGCTGCCGCCTGAATATCGACTCTAATAAGGTTTCTCCTGCAGATGCAAACAACTTGCTGTTATCACATTTCTCTTTGCAGCCACTTAGAAATTTTGATTAAACAAAAAGCAAAAAAACAATTTCCTTCTCGTCTCCCGAAGATCAATGAATTGTTTTTGCTTTCGGAAACAGCGACTGATAAGAGCCGGGTGGGAAACACCAAGAAACAGCCGGATGAAGGTAAATAAATACAAACTGTGGCTGGTAAGCTTGTCTATTGTTGCGGGCCACTTTGGCATGTGACCAGTCATTATGTGGGCTTCCTATTCCAAAAATAAGAAACCCGGCTTGTGAATTCTGGGATTTACCAAACCAAGATAGCTGAAGGATGTATTTAAACAACGCCGATCCATGTAGACGATGCTCACCTGTACGCACACGGCGCCTGGGCTCGGCATCTCTTCCTCTGGCTTCATTTTGGAGCGTTTGTGGTGCATCGGGTCTCCCGTGCTGCTCACTGCAGATTCACTCGTTGGTTTGGTCTGTGGAAACGGGAAACATGTCATCGTTTCGAGCTCTCAGATGATTTAATGTCGTACTACTTATACTATTCTTACGTTATCCTCTGTAAAATCATTAAAAATGCATGTGATGCTTATAAGTCCATCAGTCATTTACTTAATCAAGCAGAAAAAAAACAACCGTTACCATAATGATTTCCATATGAGCACCAGAGTAGAGCTTTAACAGTGCAAATGAAAAACTATGCAATTCACTGAATCACATTAGCTCCTCTAATCATAGCAATTAAAACAAACTCATGGACCAATTCAATGAACCATTTACCGAACCAACGGATGACCTGGCTTTGGCCTTGGCTTAAATTCACCCTTGGGGGAGCTCACAAGAATAAAAGAATAAACACGTTTTTGTAAACGTGAACGCCAACTGATGTCGCCGTTTGTTCTCTCAAGAGTTGTAGTGATGCTGTCGGTCCCCGAGACGTGTAACCATCTTCGCAGAAACAAATGAGATTCGTCCGCAGCCCCAAAGCAATATTCTGTTCATTCAAGAGAAGGAAAAGGCAATTTTGGTGCGCCCAATTTGGATGAGGCCTCATTCGCGATGACACCAAATTCGAGGGATGGGAAACAGCGGGGAGGACGGGTAATAAACAGTGAATATTTACTTCAAATGTGGGCCCGCACATAGAGTAAGGGCTGGGGATGCAGAGAAAAAGCCCCTTTGGATCCATCCATCCATGTCAATATTCCCTCTCTATATCCTTGTTCTCTCTCTAGTGATTAATGGAGTCAGCAGTGGGATTCTATGCTAACAAGCCCCGTGTTGTTTGCTGCAGGCACGTTCAGTGCCGAGCTCGGCAGTCTAAAATCAAGACAACACAAGTAGGAGGAAACTCCCAGGAGATGAGCTCGTGGACGGGGGTGGAGGGGGAGAGGGAGGCTGCCTGTACCACGTTAGCTCGCTGCGGCTCTCTGAGATGCGGCTGGCATGCGACGCCGCTATCTATTACCGTGATGATGAATCGCACATGCGTCTGCCGCCGCCGCTCTCACCTGTGAGGAGTCGTTGGAGAGGGCTGAGCGCTCGCTGGCGCTGAGCCCGGAGGGGGGGATGCCGGGTACGGGCCTCTGGGTGGCGTAGGCCGGCGACGGGTGGATGAGTGGCGGGCTGTGGCCAAAGGCAGAGCCCACGAGGCCCGGTTGACGGCCAAGCAGCTGCTGGTGCACGTGCAAAGCCACCGGGGTTGGAGGGTAGGCAAAGCTTAACGCCGGGCTGGAGAGAGCAGGAAGGTAGAAATAATCAAAAGATTAAACTTCACTGAAACATCAGTTGCAAAGGCAAAAAAACAAAAGGGTGGGGGAGACAGTGAATAACTGGATTGTTCTGGATAGCTTCTCCTCCCTGAGGACAATCTGACAGGAGACGGTGTGGTAATGCTGGAACCACGGGCCTGCCGGCAAATCCCTGCCAGTGAATGTTCAGCTTGTTAACACACAGTTAATTATCATGTGGTCTGTGTAAGGCAGTATGTCATTCTTCCACTGGGCAAACGATACAGATGATAAACAAATCTGGAGTGTGTCGTATAGCCATGTAAATAAAGCCAAATCAGTCCCCTGTCCCCTGTAGAGCTAAACTTTGTTTATCTTAAAAAAAAAAAAGAACTAAAATAAAATCCCAGAAGCCACCACACCTCCCCGGAGGGGTCTGCGTAACCACAGGTGAACCGCCAGATAAACACGGAGCCGTGCGGTTTCGACAGCAGCGGCCTCCATTCATCCTGCGCTCCGACGCCTCGCTCTCCCCGCGACCCATATGTCTGCTGATCTTATTACGAGCCGAGTGGAAATCAATGGGCCGAGACACATTTGGGGGCCCGCGCGCTTGTCATATCACTCATCAGTCTGTTGGCGCTGGCTATTTGGGTCCTGTCACCGGGACAGTGGCCGAGCCGGCGGCGTGATTGATCAGGCTCTGCTTACAGATCGCTGATCAATGGCTGTGGGTGGGGCGATGGATCTTTCCTCTTTTCTCTTCTTCTTATTCTCTTGCTCTCCTCTGGTGCCGCGGCGTGATGTATGTGATGTTTCCGTGAGGTGCACCGGATGACTGACACGAGCCGCCGGGGAGGCACAGGCCGACCGGCTGGCTGGGAGACGGTCACCCACACGGGGGTTTGACACGGGGCGACACCACGTTCCTCGTCGCCCCGCCACGCGCTTTTCTAGTCTATTGTAAACTGCAGTGATATCATGGTGCCAAAATACAGATCAATGATATTAGGAAATCATTCACAACATCATTTCCCCCGCGGAGAGGCTGCTGTTTGCTTTATCATTGGCACATTGTAGTCCCTGAATGACCACCTTGAGGGAAACACAGTCAATCAAAGCTCCTGAAAGACTCCCTGACAGCATAAGTTAGTTTGTATAACTTAGCAGAGCTCATCCAGGAGACGCTCAGTAGATTTACAAAGTGAATATTTAAAATCATGGCTGAAAAATACTGACTTTTTTGTGCATAAAAGCTCCAGAGAAACTGAATCCTGAATTTCCCAAAATGCAACTTGAAAGAGACTTTCAATGCCTTTCCCTACCTCCTAAAACTCACTTATTTCCAACCCCACACTTCCAGGCTTTCTGTTTAATGTACATCCAACACCCAATCCAAAATAACTAATAAAAATCCTTGAATTAATTCATGCAGGACAATTTGCAAATCACAGTCCCCTACCTGATGGCTCCTGCAGAGAGGTGTCCGTAGGAGCCGCTGGTGGAGGAGCTGGAGCGAGAGTTGTTGAGCATGGTGACCAGGGAGTTGGGCGAGTTTCGGATCATGGTCTGCAGGTCGAAGCTGTGCTCGGAGAGCGGCGAGATGGGCAGCGGGCGCTTCCTGCTGGGCCTTGATGGCAGCCTCGGGCTCGAGAAACGGGAGTCTGCGTGATGAGGGGAGAGGAGGTAAGGTACTGGAAGAGAACGATTGTGAAAGTGGGAGGCTAAAATCATCTTTAAAACCGTACATCAAACTGTATCTTGCTCCCTCATTTGTGTGTTTTTCGGAGAAGAGCGTCGGCTAAATTCATCCAAATGGGTTACAGATCAAAAATTAGCGTTGACGTGATTTCTGTTTAACTACATCCAAACTCTAACCTAATCTAACCCTCACATATGACATTATTGTCAATCATCAGACAAAGGGCTTATCTGAATGAGTGTTCAGCTGTCACTTGATGCTCTGCTTGCATTTCATCCATGAGAAAACATGTCTTTTATGTTGGAGAAATGCTCTGACTGTGTATGGTAATATTTAATCAAGTCCAATTTGACTCGTTATTCAAATGCAATCAGTGTTGACTGGAAATACTAGAAAAGGGGTTTGAAAAGGTAAAAGGCGGAAACGCCGCAACCATTCTCTCTGCGCATACAATGAGCCACGGGTAGAGATTAAAACATGACTTTTGTTGTCTTTTCACATGGAGATGTCACAAACAAGACAGGGAAAAACAGAGGGAGACTGAAGGAGGAAGGGTGGGAGCGCTGAGGGGATGTCGCGCTTTGTGCATGAACTGACACAATGACTTTGTGACTCAAGACTCGCAAATAAAACATTTTGAGTTATTTCATAAAGGCAAACAAAACCAGCTTACACAGCCCGATAACCCCCTCCCTCCGTATTTACGTCCCCCACAATCCATCCATCTCTCAAACGTAAATGCTCCATCTCTCGTTTGACACATCCAACGATTACAGAGCGCTCCATTCACATGGTAATCAGAGTGTGTGGATGTGAATGTGTGTGTGTGTGTGTGTGGACGCCTCTGTGGCGGTGGCAGCGGCGGTGTTCTGGCATACGTAGGCCTGAGCTTCCACCGCCGCGCGAAGCTGTAAGGAGAGCGACGCCCCCTTTACATTGTCATTGTATGGAAAAAGCTGTCTTTTTGTACGCCTTAGTGAAGGAGGTGTTGGAGAGGGGGCACACGCACATGCACGTACAAATCCCTGAGCGCACACAATCGCTAGATACAATGTAGTTTGTCATGTGACGGTCGGATTTCTCACTATTTCATTCAGCTTGAACCAAATATATAATCCTGCAAACCCCCCCACACCCCTAATTTATTTATTTTTTCTCCTGATTTGGACAACATTTGATACACCTGACACTTTTTAAACAAGCCGAATTCTCCTAATTTACCACGTGAGAGTGGGAGTGGGAGGAGGGTACTGGGCCTGCGTCCCACCACTGCAAAGCCTCATGGGAGTGGTGTTTATTAATGCACAGCCCAAATGATAAATCGGCCAACCGTGGAGACGGAGAGAGGAGCGTCCTGCCTCGTAGCAGGACTGTCCCTCTAATTTCCTCTTGATTTATGGACGGGACGGCTGGTTGCGCGCCGCGTCATTAATTCTTGCGGCCGGGGAGGGTTCAGACACGCCGGGCGGACGCCGTTGGAAACAAAAAACTGGGGTTGAACCCTTGTCGACACAATTTGGGGCCACCAGAGAGGGACTCCATCACAGGGGAGGAATAAAGTATGAATATAAAGCCGTACAGATTTTTTTTTTGCGCAACAGAAAACTTGCTTTTGAAGGAAATACGACAGGAATCCTATTTCTCTACCCTCTAAAGATTATATGTCACGTTTAGCTTGTGGAAGCGTTTTTGTGAATTTTGTTGAACAGATGCAATTATTGGCAATCTACTCGTTTTACAGCAAAAGAAATCGAATCAATAACCACAAAGAAGTGGTGTGTTTGTATTAAACGAGAGTTCCAGCGTTCAAAACGTTACTAAAAAGTGAAACTATTAATAAGAAAAGCACCATATCAGTAGACGAAATAGCGGGGAAATTAAAATGAACTAATACAGACTTTAGAATAGAGATGTATGAGAGCCATGGCACTAATTAGGCACATAGACAATGGCCCATTAAAGCACAAATAGGCAGGACAGGCCCATTGTTTCATTAGCACAACTCTCTCTGAAGGTAATTACACTGATGTGAAATAGACTAAAATAGCCGCAGAAACATAGTAGCCCAGATTATTAGCGAAAGCCTCTTGATTGACTATCTTCTTTGTATGTTTTTTTTTTTCCTTCTTTTTTCTGAAATCCAACAAAGCTTTAAAGTGTTAATTTTTCAGGCGTTGGAACACACATTGTTGAAACGTGATGAGTTATTACCATCAATGATCACAAGCGTTTTTTCAAAAGTGAGGAGCATCACATCTCCACTTAAATGTGGCCCTAATTGTTTTGTTTCAGTCTATTAATCTTAAAGAGTGACACAGAAGAAAGGATTCCACCAGTGATGAATGGCGGGACATTCCAATTCCCACTTAATAGCAATTAATTTTCTGATACCCGCACAAGTTTGGCTAGTTTTAATTAGTTTGTTCTGAGGAATGGGGGAACTTCACCCCGGATTTCCATGAAAGCGGCGCCCGCCTGACTAAATACATTCTCATCAAAGGAAGCGGGGTGAGGCTGTATGACCTTTCAAAGATTCAGTGTGCGTTTAATTTCCTATTTACACTTTAAAATAACTCATTAGCATAAGTCCTCTGCACACAGTCCTGTGCCCAACACATTAAGACAAAAGCTCATTTAAATCATGTCAAAGTAAAGTTGCAGGTCCCTCCCCGCCGCGATTGAGCTGCAGCTCGATCTATATATAGTGCGAGAGAGGTGCATTGTGAAGGTGCATTTTAGAGGTTCAATTCCCACCGGGGCCACCCATGCTATGATGTGCAGGTATGCACTTAAAGGTTTAATCCCTGTAGGCGTGGATGTGGTCTTTTCACCTGCTGGGCTACATCTGCTGGGAACATTCCTGTTTTAATGTGTTACTCAAAACTGTTGTTTCAAAAAATATTTAAATTGCTATTTCAATGTGGAGTTAAAATATGCTGCATTTTGAAAACGCTGTGATTTAAATGCTTTTGAATTGAGTCTGGTTTATAAACCTAGAATGCAAGAAATTGGTTGATCTGCGTAACAGTGCTTCATGGAATAAATAAATACAAATTCACCAAATGCGGATATCGTTGCCATCCGCTGAAAAAAAATAAACATATCTCCAAATTTGGTGAACTTGATTTTGTAATTTTCTTTTTAAAACTTCCAATAAAAAAATTATTTCACATTGGTATCATCAATGTAAATATGCATCGTCACAAAGCTGTTTTTATTACTATATAGCGCATGAAAAGTTAAGAATTTTTAGGTTTTCACAGTAGAACGACAATATGCAAAATATGAAGGTTATTAACCTTTTCATCCAACTTGGCAAGTTTTGTGAAGAACTGATATAAATATAAATAAACCTGCCATTATTGATCTTAAGCTCCCATGATGTGTAAATCCCACACTCACACAGCTCTGACCCTGGATCAGTTGTCCCTCATATCATCTCATGTACTGTATATGTGACTAATGGTCCTGGATATGAACTCCTGAGACACTTAGAAAAAGGGCAGGTGTGCGTGTGATCAGCCCAGACTTACTTTCCATGGCCTGCAGGTACTCCATGTGCAGGGCGGTGGCGCTGCTGACGCCGGCGGTGGACGCCACAGACGGGAGCAGGTCGGTCGCGTACGGGCTCCGGTGGCCCGCCAGCAGAGCCATCTGGTGGTAGTACTCGGCCGTGGTCAGACCTGTGTGAGGGGCTGGAGCATTAGAACGATCGGATCAGCCAAGAGGAAACAAAGGAGACCCCAAAAAGTGAAGGTGACAGAAGAAGAGGAGACGAAGGCGTGGGTCGAGGGGTGGAGAGTGTGTGTGGGGGGGATTTGAAGAAGAGAGTAGAGGAAGAACAACAAGAAGGATGAGGTGGCGAGGAGAAAACACGACAAGGAGGTACGTTCATTTACATTAGATGATAATCAGCTCAGCAGAACAGTAATGAGCACATTAGCAACAGCGTCAAGTTAAGCAACACAGCTGCACAGGGAGCATCACCTGAAGTGGAGAGCCTCACTGGGGATTACCGGATGCTTGCTCAGAGATTACAGTAAGTGTGCATTAGTGTTTGATTGATGCACTCCCGCCGAGCACAGCATAACGGATCTTCTAACAATACAATTCTTTAATAACCCTATCTCTTCTTACTGTTTCTTGATCACTTTGAAAAGAGTGTGTATACACGTGTGTGTGTGTGTGTGTGGTAAGGGTATGTGGGCTGACACATCGTTTGCCAGAGATGCTGCTTGTGTGTTTGTACACATCAGGGCTGCAGTCTGCAGATATGCAACCTGCTCCCCTTAAACTCAATGGGAAAACAAAAGGCCTAAATCTGCCCCAACGTGAAGATACAGCGAGCGATTCTGCCTCCACTTCACTTTCTCTCTGTTTCCTCTCTTTTCCAAGTTAAAGAGTGCTGTAAGTCCCTGAACCAGATCCTAAAAATAAACATCTGGTGGTGGGCTTCCTTATGCAAATATTCTAAGAAAGAGAGAGGGAAAAGACTAACACTGTGGTTTTGGATGCAAATACAGAATCCGGTTCAGACCTACAGAGTGCTGCAGCTCTTTTTTCCCCTCAACTGAAGAAATGAAGAGGAAATAAAGAAAGAAAGACTGTATGAGGAGATTTTCTCTTAAGACTGGCCTGTATGCCTGCAAAATGCATCCCTGATTGGTGGAATGAATGTAAGAAAAAAAAATCTAAATTAATTCGATCTGGGTATTATGTCTTCAGTGGAAGGGGGGAGTTTCTTAATTGTCTTTGCTGTTCCGCCTTAGCTTTGCTTTTGCATTCAACCATAATATGGCCCATTCAGTATCCAACACGCAGAGAAAAGGGGCTTTGCAGAATTCCTAAATCAGAAATGTTGGCATCCGAGATCGATCCTGGGGGCAAAAAGAGGGGTTGGGGGGGGCAGGCTGTCAGTGTGGCACTCGGGCAGCGGAGTGCCTCAGGACTCGGTGAGCCACCGGGTGCTCCTTCAGCATTACAATAGGATCAGGGCGAGCTTACCTCTGAACCCCGTCTCACGTAGAGAAGAGAGGAAAAGTGTGAGGGAGGAGCACAAAAAAAATAAAAAATAAAAAAGATGTGTGGCAGCAAGAGGGTGGCACTAAATCCCACCCACTTCAAATCTCCATTAGATTCTGTTAATTAATTCATCATTATTCAAATGTGCGTTTTGGTCGGGGGGAAAAAACAGCATCTTGAAGAAGGAGGCTCCCTGTAAGCGTGGTGATATACCAACAACACAAAGGCTGATGGCTTAATTAATCACTGCGTTGATTAAAGGAGTAATTAGGTGCCTCATTCACATTTCACAGCGTTATGAGCTGAAAGGGGATCATGTGGCAGGTTGGAGGAACTATTTTGATTTCAAGCGAGCGGAGACTGGTGCGCTTTATGTTGCGCTGGTGGAAGACTGGAGTGGGGAGAGCTTGAGTATGCACTTCCTGTTGGGAGTGCAGGAGAGGAGGAGGTTGAGTGAGACTCTTGGCCCTCACTTAGACTCAGCTTTTAACAGACCTGGAGGAGATGAGGTCGAGTGTGTGCCGGTGTGGAGGAAATGGCCTCCGCTATATGCGCTTCAACACAAGGTGGGGAACTAAAGTGTCTCTCTGAAGCGCCAAGAGGTCGATGGCTGGAGACTCAAGAGCCGTGATAGGCCGTCAGGACCTTTCAAGACCTTTAAGGTGAATGCATATTTGCTAAATACAATTTTTAATACATTTATTTGTTTGAGTTTGGTCATTTGCTGCAGTTTGCTGTACGGGGTTTAACCTCTGGCTGGTGCAGGTTTGTTTTGCATAATCTTAAAAATACAAAATAGAAAATACTATAATAAGATTGCAAACAACAATTATTTTCATTCTTGATTATTCTGTAATTTACTTTTTGAATTAAGAACTGAATGTCTACATTATTTCGAAGCAAAAAATGCCAATATAAAAAAAAAGCTGAAAGCTTAATTCTTAATATGACCTAATCAGTTCCTCTTATTTTAGGACTACTAATGACTAAAAACACATCTTTTAACTGTACCATTAACTTTACCACACAACTCTAAGTTGCTAAAAAATATATATGTTTATTCAAGTGTGAGTTCTCCTTTTTCATAGTTTTTTTAATGATTATTCTGAATAAATTAATTTTCAATTAAACTGCTTCTGGGGTCCACATTAATTGATTTCCCCAGTCCAAATCCATCGTGAGATCTCGGACAACAAATGCTCCCCGTAGGACACACACACACACACACACACACACACACACACACAACCCTGAACTTGAATCCGCCCCTCCCTCGGCGTGAGCTCTGTAACTGTACGTGACCCTGCCGCTCATTGATGCATCCTCCAGAGGTCTCTGGCATGACTCACAGATCAAAAGGATTAGCCTCCCTCCAACCTGCACCCCCCACCCACGCGGTCCGCGCCGCACTCATAATACTCCCATCCACCTCCTGCCTCGCTCCGATAACATCTCACCAACCCCCGGGTCTTAATAGAGATGGATCTAGTTGCCTCTCACCTGACCTCTTCTGATCTCAAACAGGAATTAAACTGAGACTCCAGATTCCCCGCTAATAGCAATCAAACCTCACTGATCAATTTCAATAATTTTTAAGGGTCTGCTGAGGCTTTGTCGCCCATTTCTGCAGCGCAGGCACATGTGTGCTGAGTGTGCATCTGTGCCGCGAGTGTGAGTGTGAGTGTGTGTGTGTGTGTCATGCTTTTTTTTTGCGTCGGTGTATGTTTCACTTTATTCACCATCTGCAGGGCTGAGGCCCCGTGTGGCCGACAGAACAGAGATGGAGGGGCTGCTGTGGAGCGAGCGGATGTAGTCCATGTACGGGTTGATGTAAGGGTGCGGAGGGTGAAAGGGCGACTCCGCCCCCACAGAGGGGTTCCTCTGGGGCGAGATCCGGATGAGGGAGATGTCGGAGAAAGCCGGACTGCCCGCCAACCCGGGAGGCCTGCGGACACGCACAAAGAAGAAAAATACAAGGAGGAACATGAATACATATTTTAACTGTGCGACAGAACTTTTCACACACGTGTACAGAGGAAAATATGTCAACACTGATGCTTAAAGGACTCATATTTGGACATTTAAAAACGTGCAGTTCACAGTTTAAGTTTGATCGAGGCACGACACCACGTGTGCAACAATAGGATCATTTGATTAGATGAGGCTGCTATGTCACCAAAATTGTGTCAACAAAACATTGATAATCCCGTTCCTTCCACGATTTCAACGCCATGCTCATTTCCCCATCCAGATTCCACTACCGTGGGTGGACTGGCAGAGGCAAGGCCAGACAAATGGACTGTGACACAATCTCTCAGCCTCCATCTGCAAGGCAGAGAGGAGAGCGCTGCATTCCAACTGCTCCCTGTGCAGACATTTCCTCAGATCAAAGGCAGCTTTCACCACTGTGTCTTAATCAGAGGGAAACGTCGGAGCGAGCTCCGCGCCGGACAAGCGACGCTACACCACTTCTACTCAGATGGCTTCCAACTTGGCTTTGAGCGAGAACCGGGTGCAGAGTTTCACGTGACGGATGCAACGTTTATACAGAATCCAACAGCGGGGTCTCGCACAAGACGCACAATCTTTCTCTTTAAATAGACAACATAAGTGGTATCGGCCTTTAACGTCTCTATGAGATGTGAAGGAAAGTTGAGAAGAATCAAGAAAACTTCTTCGGAGCCAAGTTTGAGATTAACTAATTTCTCTCCCTTCTTATAATTGGCTGGGAGGGCAAGGGAACTTTATAATGATGGCCTTCACCACAAAGGCCTTCCCCTGAGGATGTGGAGAAATCCACATATCAGCCAGACATTAACAGGCTAAGAGATTAGACTGAATTAGCCCCTCCACTTCTCTGTGGCTCCCCAGTGGACCTGTCTACTGTGACAAAAGACCCCAGGAGAAGGAGAGGATGAGCGAAGCAAGACAAAGTGGGGGTTTAAGAACGGAGAGGTGAGGAGAAATGGGAAAGGGTGGGAAAAGACGGGAGAAAAAAAAGGGGGAAGAAAGAGTGCGAGACCTGGCCCGGAGTTTGTCTCGCGGTGACCTTGAGCAAGGCCAGGGGAGCGGAACAGCCCAATTACGACCTCCGCCCCGTCCCCTGATCCCCTACCAGCCCCGCCGTCCCTCCACTTCACAGCTATCCTAATGAAAGAGCTCAGGCCAGGGCAAATAATGAGCACAGAGGAGCGGAAGCAACACACACACACACACACACACACACACACACATAAAGACACACAGACATATGTGTGTGTGTGTACGCAGGCGATCACACATACAAACGTTGTCTTCTGTAATGAGCCCGAAGGGGCGATGAGATGAGTTTTTAAAGGCTTTCACAAGTGTGTGACAAGATGTCTCAGTGATGCTGAAGCAGGTGTTCTGTGGAGAAGACACTCGAAGGAGGAGACGTCTCATTGTTAAAGTCTGCAAAGGTGACTTAGATTAAAGGATCGTTTGCAACCCAATGCTCATGGAAGTGCTTTTTTTTTCTTCTTCTTGGCTTCACCTGCCGGTGTTGTGTTTCTGCTCGTCCGCCCGTCAGAAGATTCACGAGAGATTGTTTTACTTCCTCCACGCCGAGCAAGTCACGCTGAGGGCAACTGTGCACAGGTGTGTTTATGATAAGCAAGTCATGTGCCCACACGCCGCCATTACATGCCTCCTTTGCACACATCAACAACACAGCTGCGGAGCGACGCTCCCTTTGATGCCACATGGCCGACCATGCAACACACACACACGAG
This sequence comes from Taurulus bubalis, assembly GCF_910589615.1. Taxonomy (NCBI): domain Eukaryota; kingdom Metazoa; phylum Chordata; class Actinopteri; order Perciformes; family Cottidae; genus Taurulus; species Taurulus bubalis. The sequence goes on from NC_136606.1 coordinate 6,391,650, forward strand.
CACACACGCACACATGTGCATATGCAGCTGAGGGAAAACACACAAAAAGCACATGCTTTATCAATGATGGCTGCAGAAAAAATGTCAAATCAAAACAGACAGGTTTTATTCACATCCTGCACTTGACATTTCTACACACGAGTCAGTGGAATACTTTTAAAACCCTGAAAAGGGGTACATTGAATGGCAAGATATGTGATACAAATACGTCTGTGTCCCTGAAATGGCTGCATGTGACGTTTGAGACGTTTTCAATGTAGAAACAGGATCCCAAAAGGGAAGTTAGAACGATTTCATGCCGTTTTGTTTCCCCCCCCCCCTCCGCCTGGCCTTCCACATGCCTTTTTGAGGCGAGCCAGACACCCACTCTGGCTGCCATGACACTGATTAACCCTGTCATGCGTTGGCTGCATCTCCCTACACCGACCCTGGCTAAATGCCTCTCCTTGGCTTGTTTTTCCAATTAACTTAGCGAGTAAGAGCAGAGGCCCATTGGAAAGAAAACGAGAGCACACGTGTTGATTGATTGGAAGACAGTGGCGCGGTGGAAGCGAGAGTTTTCAGCCTGGGGAAAGAAAGGTGCGGAGAGAGGATCCGAGGGAGGGCCCCGCCGAGAGGGAGGAAGACAGTTTGAGCGGGAACAGTAGTCGGGAAGGAGGAGGAGAAAGAGGAGGAGGAGGAGGGGAGCGTGTGAAGATATGGACTATGAATTGGGAGGGAAGGGCGGACAGAGAGGACTTAGGAGAAAGGGGGAGAGAAAAAAGAGGTCTCCGGGGAGAGAGCCAGGTGTGAGGGGATTTGAGTCGGACAGCAGAGAGATGGATGGTTTTGGGGGAGTGCGGCGCGCGTCCCTGTGCTCGTGGGAGAAAAAAGCAAGCGAGTGTCCGATCCTCCGCGCTCAGCTGCTCTCTGCAGGGCCGTGATCGTCTTAGCATCTGCCAGTGTGCATTAATCAACATGACGAAAGGAAGTAATCTGGCAGTGTGTGTGCAGGAATGTTCGCCCTGTGTGTGCGCCGCCGAGTATAGGTGTGCGCGGCGGAGAAGTGGCGTCTTAGTTACACCTGATTGAAGATTGACATCAAAGCCGTACCGCAGGCTTCTCTGCCTCACCAGAGGAGAGAAAGAGGAAAAACTTCTCCTTCGCTCCTCTACTTCCCTTCATAATTCCTGTTAACCCTCAAAGAAGACAAACGGGGCACGAGGAAAGACTGAGCTCCGGACATATGGAAGCCATTTCCTTTCACGTGGCCTCGCTTAAAACCAGCCAGCGCCTCTTTAGGATATCGCATGTTTACACGGGGCGGTCTGTCGTCTTATTGCACCGGATGAATACACACTTGCCAAATGCAAATATGCCCCCCAAAAGATTTTGAGGTTTTATGGGCGTCTCTGTATTCGTGTAAACAGGCCTTGAATCTTTGTTTGGAACCAGGTTGTACCCACACTAATAACTCTTTTGGGGTGCAGTAGAAGGTTGATGACTTCACAGCGGACAGAAGGTATCATTGTGGTGCAGCAGTCAGACCTCGTGGTATTGACACAGCGGTCTGCTAAAACGGGGCCGGAACTTCGCGAAAAAATACTTTTAGCTCGTGCATGAAATGGTTGCGCATGAAATGGAATCGAAACTTGTGCTTCACAGAAGGGAACAGGAAATTGGTGAGGCTAAATCCAATAATCCAGCAACTGTGCATGTTCATAGACCGTCAGTTTTTCATGAACAGCTGCTGGAGTGGTCCAAGGCGGAGATTTGACAAAAGGAAAAACAGCTTGAGAAGTCACGACACTGACCACATCCACCTTGAGAAATAGCTATTAATAATCACCAGGACAACTGAGAGTGTCAATATTTTTTTCAACATCTTTACGCAGGAAATGGAAAATGTGCTTTGCATTTTGGGAAACAGTAACATTGCACCTACTAATAGTAGTAATATTCATTACTTTGTCTTGGTCTCATGTGTTTACAACCACCAGGTAAACACAGTACATGTATATAAAATAGTAGGCATGTATATTGCCACTATAGATGCTATTAAATGCTATTAAATGCTTTAACCTCAGGTTTTTAAGTTGATTAGATGGTGATGTTTCATACTTTTCTACATCGTGAAATGTATGCAGCTAAAATGACATCTTCAGCTAATTTAGTCCAACTAAGAGGGACCTGCATGACTTGCAGAACAAATCCACATCGTTTCTTTCTGCAGAAACCAGCGAGACGTTTAAATACAATCCGGGAAGCCTAGTTTGAGAAACAGATTTTTTTGCAGCAGTCTTAGTTATTATATTAAGATAAAGGTAAAGACATATTGTGTGATATTAGGCCCTGTTCACAGCAGCCGTGACCACACGTCATAGCAGGGTGAACACAGGTGTAATTGAATAACTTAATTATGATTCCGCTCATGCACAACACCAGGGCCAGGGCCATAATTAATTAAAGTAATTAATTACACCTGTGTTTACTCTGCAATGACATGTTACACTTGTTGCTGTGTAAACAGGATAAAAAAAGGTCCCTGTAAAACAACTCACTCGCTGTAAATGGGAACTTCCATTCTTTACACTTAATGGTGGTAACACCATTGTCATGGTTTCTCTCTGGGCTTGAGAGCCCTGTGTTTGTTTGGATCCACGTCTCTGTGGTTTTCCCTCCTTTTCTCGGTGCATCGCCTGTGTCGTATTAGCCGGCCTCGCTCTGTTCCCACTGTTTCCACCGCCAATCAGCTTCCATTCTGCCCTCGTGTCTTGTTTTCCGTTTAGTTTTATTTATAGTCCTGTCGTTTCACTGTCGTCTGCATTTGGCTCCTTCATGTGCCTGTGTGCTGCTTTCTGAAAGTGACTAATATTCACGAATGCAAAACACAGCACCTTTTGGTAAAAGAAGTCCTTCGTGGACAAAACCCATGCGATTGCAGCCAAGTTGCACTATATTTCAAGGTGATTTTGTGCATGCTTCCTGCACGACACATGTCCTCTTATATAAAATATACAGGAAGAAGAGGTCGTAGAAAAATACAACCAATGTACTCGACCCATCTGTCTTGACACATTGCCCCTGTGGCCACGAGGGGCTGAGTGAGTGGGAACTGTGTTTTTTTTTGGAGGGAACTGGGATCAGTCGGGTGTCAGGTCCTCTCCTGACCGAGGCTGACAGCATCACACAGACATTCCCCCTCCAACCTCAGCTCAATCTCAGCACCTCATAGAAATCTGTGCCCCCGCCCGACCCACCCAAGGCTGCCACCGCTCTGAAAGCCTAAACCAGAGAGGAGGAAGAGAGGGGCTCCTGACAGCGGAAACAGAAGCACTTTAAAGCTCCAAACCCTTTCACCGAGATCAAAGGGCCACAGGAACAGAGCCAGCTGAGACCCAAGGAGAGAGGGGAAAGGGAACTGAGACAAGGGGAGAGAGAGAAGACAGACGGACTGAGAGACAGACACAAACAGAGGGAGGCAGATATATATTCTGGGTTTCTAATGATTCAACGGGAACGTCTTCATTACGTTCTGCCACCGAAGCCCCATTCCAATGACTTCATTTTCCACATTAGTGAGGACAATAACAGCGGCAGTTAAAATGTAATTTTGCTTTGGCAAAAATGAAGAAACAAAAGGTGGATAAGTTAAATCAAAAAACAAAAAACATATTTTTTTCCGACCCTTTTTTCCACACCTCCCTCCCTTTTTGAAAATACTCCAATGTGGAAACACGGTGTGATGCAGAAGGCAAATAAAAGATGATTGCTATGTCATAAATGGTTCAGAAACATGACTGCCAGCGATGTTGAGGAGCCAACTTTCTTTGACCCACAACTCTTGATTGTTAATTTTGTTTTGCAATATCGGCTGTGAACCAATACAGGAGTTTCTGTTTCTATTGTCAAAATAAGCTTGTGATTTGCATTTTAATAGTAACAGTAACATTAACAAGGTTGGCTTACTCATGCTTTCAAGCGCATGCCATGGTCCTCATCCGCAGATGGAGTTTGCTCAGTGGTCGCGGGGCTGTAAGTGTTATCATGAACACTTTAAAGAGCAACTAAACCCTGGGAATTAAAAAAGTGCCTCAAGAACTTTAAAAGTATCAACATGTGCAGGGCTGTGAGGGCGGGAACACGGCCAGTCACATTTATAGTCCTCTTTTTCTCTTTTTTTCTGTGCACTTGAAATGAAGCCTTCAGCACATCTGGTGTTATTGACTGATCATCTGGTTACACAATGCATTCCCTCTACTGGCCACCAGGGGTTCACTTCTCTTGTTGCAAAAAGAAGTCTGATTGTCTAGAAGTCTATTAGAAGATGACCCTACATCTCATTTTATTTATTACCTCATTAAACATCGTAATCATTTATGAGTTCATGGTTGCTATTTTAAAGTCTTCTTCAATACACACAATGTTCATTTAGTAAATTATGGTCCATTTAGACCACGAAGCAGAGTATGCTTTAGGGCGGGGCTACCTTATGACTGACAGGTGGCTACCAGAGCTAATATTGTACCATGGAGCCTAAATATGGTCACTTCCGTTCACTGGTTACAAAAAAACTCAATGCTTCAAAAAACGCTACGACTACGTCCACTTCTCATATACAGCCTATGGCCGTAACCTTTGAACTCCCAACTATAAATGGAGCATGTTTCAATACCATTATCAACTTGGAATTTCACAGTTTTTTGAGATTTGCAAAATGTGAAGCTTCCACAAGTAAGCACCTTAACAGATCCGATGTGGCAGAGATCTAATCTGCCGAGCTGCATATTAGAAGCGGACTTCAAAAGAACCCAATGTGTATATTCCCGTAACTCGTCTCTGCTTTGCCTCTTTGCTCCTGGCCGGGCGGAGCAGACGGCGGGCCTGGCCTGGCCTGGCACAGGGAGGTTGCCAGGCGTTCAGGGTCGCTATGTTCCCCCCGGAGCTGCGAGGGCTCCGTGTGACCCCCTGACATCAAAGGGCCTGGGTGGGTTCAGGGAGGTGGGGATGGCTTTTCTATTCATGGGCACATCAAGCAGGATCCCCTTCTCTGTGGGATACTTCTGGAGGCGTGCCAGACATTCCCGTACACTGCAGAGTCAGTTCACACACACTGGCTGTCCAGTTGAATGCCCGCGACTCTCCTTCGGTTTCTCCGTCTCCTCCCCCCCCCGTGTGTGTGTTTCGGTCACACTCACATTGTCTACATATAAGCACACAGAACACCCCTGTGGGCACGTTTCACTTCCACGCTGCTGGAGTGATAACTTATGTTTATCAACCCAGAGCCAGCGAGTGTGACAAGCGCAAGTCTTACAACAAACGGGTCCAGGTGTCAAGAGGATCTGGTTATGACGGCTGCTTGAGTCGGGAACCCGCTGAAGGTGTCTCATACATAAAAATTCAAAATGTTAAAAGCTTTTTTCAAGGCTCTTCAGCACTCCCTTACACTTCAACGAAGTCATGGGATTGTGTTTGATCAAAAATGACCAAACGCAATCATCGTTATGAAAAAATGTTTATGTGTTTTCTTCTTCTTCTTCTTCTTCTTCTTTGCAGGCTGTTTCGAAACCATTTTTTTCCCCCCACTCTGCAATTAAATGTAATTTCAGCCATCGAGATAAGAATGGCTACCAAAACGAATCAACAGTCTTTATAGGGAGGGAATGAAAACATGAAAGTGAAAAAAATTACACAAAATGAGGCTGCCTTTTTTCCTGTAATTTCAAGGGGGCTGGACACACATTTTCTTCTTCCTTTTTGTTTCTCTTCCATTAATGATTTTGCCTCTTCAAACAAAGCGATTGTTTTGCATTGGTCTCTCCACATTCACCTCCTCTTTCTTTCTTGATTGCTGCTTTTTTTTCTTTTCTTTTTTTTTCAAAGCAAGTGGAATTAGCGCTGTTCTCAGTCAGTGTTTTGAGTTCCTCTGGCATGCCCCGGGCTACAGAGAAGACAGGAGAGGGGACTCCTGGGTGTTGAAGTGTTAAACTTGAGAAAACAGAGAGGAAGCACATCTATCTTTCCTTAACGTCTCGATGGCCCCAATGCCTTTACACAGAAACTCAGCTGACGCCTGCAGCTAAACAGGGTTCAGGTTCCACACCCCACCGCCTCCGCTGCCCCGACAACTGTAAGTAACGAGCGTGCGCGTCCCCGTGCGTCCAGCCCGTCTCAGGTGAGGAAGAGTGAGTGTGGCCCAGACCCACCCACACACACACACACACACACACCCCACCTCAATCCACCACGTCACGCTGGGCTGCTGAAATGAGCAACCGCACGGATGGGCCTGAGCAAATCACAAACAATACACAACGCTACAAGACAGCAGAGACACACTGCTGGAGATGGTTAATCCTTCAGACAGAGATCTGAGGTAGAACAACAGAAGAAGAAAAAAAGGGGGAGGAAGAGGAGGAGGAGGAGGGAGAGCTACACACAGGGAGGAGAACAGGAGCATCAGGTATGAGAAACAAGAATATATGTTTCCTTCTCTGCGCTAAAAACATAACATTTTTTCAGAATGAAATCCATCACGTTTTCCTAATACATACTTCTTGTAGAGGAGGGGAAGGAGAGAAAATCCGGACAGAAGAAAGGCAAGTGCTGGTGGGAAAGTGAAAAGACACAGCCTACTTTATTCTGGCCATTTCATCCATCTTGTTGGACTAATAAAATGTCATGTGGAGTTCCTTGATATTTAATCATGGAGGGGCTGAGTGCGTGGTGGTGCCAAGCTGATGAAGCTTTGGGAGGCTTAAACACAGACCTGTGTACATTTTGGATTTACCCAAAGGAGGATGTTTCACAACCCGGCTACATAAGTGACATAAACTGATATGAATGGGAGGGAAAAGCCTGCACTGGGAAACATTACATTTTTCTCAGCTTTATTCAATCTCTTTTAAATAATCTAATGGAGCAAAATCACTCACCCACAGATGATGGACATAATACAACAAAAAAAGCTTGCTGTCTTCTTACAAGCATGACTGCACATATTTGTGCAGTTAAAAAAAAACACCTCTGCAGCTGACCCCTTGTTAAGAAAAAAAAGAAGGAAAGTGAAGTACCATGGGGGACAGAAGTAGGTTTAATTTTTGGCAAACGAAATTATTGGGTGAAACCTTTTCACTATCAGATTAAATGGACGCCGCATCTGATAAGGGAAATAATGAAAGGGGGCTGAGAGAATAGAATCGCTTTATGTGATATGAATTAATTGGCATTGGTGGGGGGAGTGTAAAAGTAGTGTGACTTAGAAGATAAACAAAATAGAAAAAAGGGAGGAGAAGAGGTGCCGAAGCTGTTAGGGAGGCAATGAACTCGTTTCCTCTTCCATTAAAACTGTCTTGAGCTGGACTTCAGCTGGACCAGGAGGCATGTGTTCATATTTTACAAGGTTGCATTTAGTTTTCTTAAATCCCATATTGAAGGCTTGACTAGGAAAGATGGAGAGAGGGAGGAAAGGAAAGGGAGGGGACGAAGGGAGGATGGAAAATGAGGAGAGCCGGAGAGGATTTATGACCCTGTTCCCTCGGTCTCGTTACTCGCTGAAACTGGCCCCCAGAGTGGGATCGCAGGGTCTGGAGCCCACAGCCCGGAGATCAGAGTAATGGAAATTCCACATTTCTACACTGCTACAGCATGACGTCTGTGAGGCAAAGTAAAAGAAATAAAAAGCAGAGAACTGACTCGGAGTCCAGAGCAAAAAAAAAATTGTAATTGTGCCCATTAGGCAAGGAGCAAAGTATTTCCTTTCTGAAATCAGCATTTCCTCCGACTCTAGTGAGGCTATAGTTTTTATTTGTGAAGAGAAGCGGACGTCAGGTCAGCGGCCGCCTGAGGTTCCTGAGACGGTGTGAGGCGGCGTGCTGCCAGCGCTGCATGGGTAATATCTCTAATAGCTTCCCGTCACTGAGAGGCGGGTCTTTTGACAAAGCCAATTAAGAACCGGCACGGCTGCTAAAAGTGACAGCCGGCCACACCCATCGAGTAAGTTACCACCGAAACCACTAAAGACAGTGTGTGTGTGTGTGTGTGTGTGTGTGTGTGTGTGTGTGTGTGTGTGTGTGTGTGTGTGTGTGTGTGTGTGTGTGTGTGTGTGTGTGTGTGTGCCTTTTATGCATCTAATGCCTCGTGCAGATTAAATGTTGTTGAGAGTGGCTGCCCATGGTATTTGGAATCAGAACTGAAAAGATTAGCCGACTAATTAATTAGACAATTGACATGAAATTCATCTGCAACTATTTGGATTAATTGTTACAGACTTTGTCTGGTTGCAGCTGCTGCAATGTGAGGATTTATTACTTTTCTTATCTTTGGAAACGGACTATTTTTGCATTTTTAAAAAAGCATTATGAATACGTCACCGTGGGCTCTGGGAAAATGTGATTTGCCATTTTTCACTTTGCACTACAGACACTTTATGGACAGAATGATTAATCAAGAAAATAACAGTCAGATTAAGTGATAATAAAATAATAATTAGGTTCAGCCCTATTTATAATGCATATTATAATTATTTAAACAATTATTTAGCAAACTATACATTATTAAATATCTGAGAACTGAACTGTAAAAAAAAAAAAAGAAAAGGAAAATGTATTTTATATTTACGGGAAAAATAAAAGCTTGGAGAATTGCAAACAACAAATGAGAGTGAAATAAAATAAACTGCCGTTCAAACACTGACGAGAAAATATTTCAAACAAGCGTGTGTGTGTCAGCGTGGAGCCGCTCACACACACAATTGGACGCACACACACACACACACACTCACACACACACACACACACACGCACACACACACACACACACATTAGCGCAGAGCTGTTGGCACCTGCCTGTTATCTCTTCCCCTCAGACCTGGTTTTCCATTGTGCTCCATGGGAGAGCTACAAATTGAGATCTCAAACATGAAGAGGGGGCAAATGACTTGAGTACAGAAAATCAAATCCACTAATGTGTTACATGTGCAAATTCACAGGCCTCGTATTAGAGACTAATGTATCCCCCTTTTATCCAAATGATATTTATAATGGAGCCTAAAATTAAATTCAACCAAAGGACTAACACTGAGGAAATAACAATGAACAGGAGATATATGTTGATTGAATAATCAGATGGGATTTGCATGGAAGAAAAAGGGTTATGTAAGGATTTTTTTGTAGATTAGAAAAAACGTATGAATTTGCTTCTTTAGTTGAGATTACTATTTGCCGTTAAGATATATTAAACCATTTAGCAAGGAGCAAAAAAAAACAAACAATGGCCGCGGCAGCAGCAGCTTCAGCGTCGGTAATCCTAGCCTGGTAAGTAGAGTTTTTGGAACATGTCTTAACAGATCTCTACGGGTAATGACTCAACCCTAAAACCTTTACAGGTCTTGTCAAATGTCCCCCCTCCCCCACTCAACCTGCTGGATCCATCATTCTCAAAATACACAGGTGCCTTCAAAATATCACGGTCCTGTGCAGAGGCTGAAAAGAAAAAAGGACGACACTGCCCATTTAGGCTTCTGAAACTGGTGTATTACAAAAAAAATAGATATACTGTAACTTCAATCTGCCCACATTTCTGCTTAGGCATTTATCTCCTTTCTCTCTAAATCCTGAAATTGCCTCAGAAGAAAAAAGAGGGGGAGCGGTTCTTTCCCCCCTCTTCGCACATTTTCACAGAGTGGTGCACAACTTTCTTTCTTCCCCTTTTTTTTTCTTCTTCCTCCAGTGAAAATTGAAGAGGCTTTATGTCAAATACGGCTAAAGCCAGCCTCTCCATATCAAACAACGCAGCGCGAAAATTACTGTGGCGATGATAAGGCTGCCAGATAGAGTGGGAGAGGAGAGCGAGGGGGGGAAAAAACTGAAAGGAAGTGACTCTACTCAATTATACTGCAAAATTGGTATGACTGAATATTTTTCATTCAGGTGACTGATAGTATCAGTGAAACTGCAATGCAGATAAATAAAGGAGCCTTCTGTCAAGAATAAACACCATTAATCATGAAGCCAGCTACTGCGTGACCGCCTGTCCCCCCGACTTACTCCATAGAGAAAGTATTAAAGAGGGGGGAGGAATGGGGGAGGGAGGGGAGGAACCAGTGACTGCACCAGGGAGGGGTGACCTATGAAGTCAGACAGAATGGCTTTTGGACACTTGGAGAGGAGGATGAAAAAGTGGCCTTCGTCTCTCTCCCCTGCTCTTCGGTGACAGCGGCCATATCTGGACACAAATTATCAGATGCGATTATGAAATAATCATCAATTCTTAATATAATGTATGGCTCCTGTTTCAGGTTCGCTTTTTAGTCTAGACTATATTCAAATGTGAACGTTAACAGCAAATCGGACGATGGTTTCTATTCCTTTTTCTTTTTTTTAACGGCAAGGAAAAATGTGGCCTGCAGAAAATATTATACAGTCACAGATTCCAGTGTTTGGACTAAAAATGAGAACAAATTGTGTTGAAGTTGGCCCGAAACCTTAAATGAGGCCGTGACGATGCAAAGTCAAATCCCACTGTGAACAGTCACTCTTACAGAACATGTCTCCTCTAGCTTCTATAAAAGCTATACAGTAGACCCTTTTGTCTTTCCATTGTTTTGCATTGTGTGTGCATGTGTCTGTGTGTGTGTGTGTGTGTGTGTGTGTGTGTGTGTGTATTGCAATGCTCGGCCTCGTCCCATCTGGAAGGAGGTGTTGAGATAAGACCGTGGTCTTTATGCTAAGCAACACGCCGCTCCTCTATGCCCAGATTGGGCGCTCCGACAACAGTTTATGTAAATAACAAAACAACATGGTGCACATCTAAAAAAAAAAAATAAAAGACTAAAAGAAAAAAAAAAGCCAAAGGCAGAGGACAGCGATGGGGAAGAGTTGCTGTACGGAAAAACTGTGTGAAATTGGTGAGAATCTCGGGTGCCCACAGAGAATAAAACTGGTAGGTTGACGAGGTGATTCACAGGCTTTTTTTTTTTGGGTTCGATCTTTACAATAAGTGATGCAACAGCTCACACAGCCGTTAAGTCAATTAACTCCCGCCTGGTTCTTGGTTTCAGAGCTGAGGGTTCGCGCTGCGATGACACAGACGTGCAGCGGCTCTCTCCCCCGGTGCCTGCAGGATGCCTTCCAGTCAGGCCGCGGCCCGCAGCTGAACAAACACACTCCTGAATGAAATACCCCCACACACACACACACGCGCACACACACAGGCCTCACAACCCCCCACCTGCACTCTGCCTCCACACTGACAGAACATACAGTCCATGACTTTATTCATGAGTCACACTGAAAAGTGTTATTTCTGAAGAATCCAAACATTTTTCCCTTTGAGAGTCAGATTATCGCTTTTTGAAACACATTAAATAGTTAATGCAGTTCTGGATATAATTTCAGAACAGAAAGAAGAAAAAAAATACCCAGAATGTTTAAGCTATTTAGTTTTTTTGGTATATAAAAAGTATTAGACTGGATTTTAAATGTGTGTGTTACTTTACCTCTCTAGAGGATTTAAATGTAAAACATGTGAGTGAAACATTTGCACAAATACGTTTGTTTTCAGAACCTTTCAATATTGTTGTATTGTGTAGATAAGTACTTCATTAAAAATCCACACTAAAATAAATAGAAAAGTCAAAGCTCAAGGCTTTCTATTTGCTTTACAACTTTGCAAACTCCTATATGGACTCTCCCTTCTTGACTAATTCTTTCCTGAATCCACATGCGATAACTGCGCAAAAGGTTGTGAGTCAATTGCTTATCCCATAAGAATGTGTTGTTGTTTTAGTGGCCCCATTCACAGCACGAGGGCCCGGGACTCCAGAGCAAAGCCCGATGCTGATAATTGACTTGTGACGAATACCTCTGTTTGTTCTGAACGGTCTCCGGGTGACCGAGAGCCGGCGCTGAGCCGCATGAGAGCTTTGTTTTGTTTTGCTGTGTACCGTGGTCAGGCAATAAAGCTGCAATGAAAGGAGCGGTCTCTTCTCTTGGCCCCGGCTACCCCCACCCAAAAAAAAAACTCCCATTAAGCCAGTCCCGCACAATGGAGGTGGCAGAGGGGACCAGAGCTCCCATGGAGAGCCTGCTCTTCACCGATCAATGTGTTTATTTAAGCAGGAAGCATCTTCTCTGGAGCACGAAGGGCTCTTTCTCCTTTTTGGTTGAGCCTGGAGGTCAGCTGTTTCCAGACCAGTTGGCAAGCAGAGGAGAACAAGCAGGAGAGGCTTTTGCTGCTCCTGGATCATTACAGGACATTGTGGTTTAGCTTAAGTTGGGAGGTTGTGGAAACGCAGAAGCAGCTCGTTGTTAGTTGGCATTGGTTTCATTTTAAACTGGGGTTGCTGAAACTCTCTTCCATGTGAATATACGAGGTCCTCAGAACAGCAAGCATCTACAGGAAGAGCCCCTCCTCTCTCCTGACCCCGAGGCTTTAATATTGAATGGCACATTGGTACCTTCCCCACAAGAATTCATAAACTAAACGATTAGCCTCTGTCTGTAATTGCGCTCTCCCTTGCCTAATAGGGGAGGTGAGGTAAAGAGGGAAAAAAAACAAAGGACAGTTAATTTGTGATTTCCTCTGCTCATTTGAAGGCAAATTAAGTGTCAAGCAGCTAATACGGAGCATATTTCATTTTATGAGCTTTTAATTTAATTCTACCGCCTCGTATCGCTGGAGCCCGTTAGCTGCGCGGCTAGCGCTCGCTCCTCGCCTGAAAACGGGGCCCATAAATAAACATGTTTCAATTAGGCCCTTCGCGGTAATAGGATATGATTCTGTTCATTTGCCACGTATAGGATGGTGGATGTGTCATTGTGCCGGAGAGGAAACAAGCTGCTGGGCGTTCAGCGGTGTGTTTTTCTCCGGACACGGACGCCCAGTGGTGACTGGCTTTGCGTGCGTGGCGGGGGGAAGCTGGCTGGATTGATGGAGCTGCCGCAGGGCCAACCCAACTGTAATTACAGGCCGTAATGAGAGGCTGCATGGGGAAGTACTGCAATAATAGTCCCTGTGTACTTAGGCATATCTTTGAGAGGGCTAATAACGATTAATTCTGCTCACCGAGGAGAACTTGTCTTAAAACAATTCAATATTTCTCCATAAGCCGCCTCCTGTCCTCCATTTCCCTGAGGCGACAGCTATACGTCGACTGCCTCTGTTTGCTCGGCCTGGCAACGAGCAACACTACCGAGGCCAATGCATCACTTTTAAATCCTCAGTTGTAGTTCTGCGGTCCTGAAGTTTGGCTGAAACTTGCACAAAGCTGAACTTGGAAGTGTAATTATCTGCAATTTGCCATCAGGTGGTTGGACTCAGCTGTAATACTGATGAGTGCCTCTTCTCACTGAGGAATACCGTGTTGCTTTTTTAATCAAGCAGGCAATATCGCTGCTTCCCTGCGCAAAGACACAAAAGTAGTTGAGACTATTCCTGCATGAAACCCACGTAAATTCGTAGATAACGTGCGTGACAGCGGATTTAAATAAGGCTGGCCACTAAACAGCTGTCTTATAATAATGACAAATAGTTTCCCTCAGCATGGCGAGTCATATTAAACAGCTCTATGCTTAATGGCTTGGATAAATAGGCCATAAGTAGCGTGGCGGAGCACGGCCGTGTTTCCACTGACAGCAAACCGAGCGCACAGATAACGCCTGTCCGGACAGAGTGACTGAAGACACCGGCGCCGCGTAACTTCTCCCCCTTAATTCAATTCCCTGGCTCTGTGTCGTCCCTCCACCTCCACCTCCTCCTCATTCCTCCCCCCCCCCCCCCCCCCCCCCCCCCCCCCCTCCCTAACCTGTGCTCCACATCGTACCAAACCACTCCTGACGGATAACAAGCCAGGCTGTTTGTTCAAGCCTGTGTTGCCGGCGCGTGTTCGCCCCATTATCTCTGCATAAGCTAAATGCTAAATTATATTTGCCATTTTGTTTGCAGTGACACGGGGCATCAATCACCTTCCTTTTTTTATTTTTATTTCCTCGCCTCGCTCTCCCCCCCCCCCTCCCCTGCTGCAGCCCCTGAGCAGGAGATGAGGCGTTGAGAGGTAGGGTGGGCCGGAGGTGGGGAGGCGGAGAGGGGCATAAAAAATTCATTACGCTTAGTGGCACATCAGCAAGGGAGAGATATGACTCCTGAGGAGGAGAAGGGGGGAGTTGATAATGATGAAGAATATCAAACATAATGCGGCCCAAGTAGCTGCCCCATCCAATTTGTCCTCGTCGCGCCGTGATCGCTTCCTTGGTGTCTGCGGATAAGGAAACAAGGACGAGGAGGCTCCTCCGAGTGGTACCGCTCACCGGTCAGACGCGAGGAATACAAATGACGGGAGAGAGTAAAAGACAGAAAGAGTGGAAAGAGGGGAGTAAAAAATAAAAAAAATAAAGAGTAATTTGTGCATGAGTGTACGTAAGTGGGCGAGCTGATGGAATGCTTTGAGGTTCTCTGCTGACCCGGACAGCACCGTCAGAAGGGAAATACAACACTACTGTAACAAGACTTCCCCTGCTTCTAAATACTTACCGCTCTCCCTCACGAGGCACGACACCATGTTTTGCCCTACTTCATATTTGATCGCCCGCGCGTGCGCGTGATTGGATGCGGCGGGGTGGTTAGCGGCATGCAGCTTGTGCGTCAGGAGCCCATCTGTGTCTGTCAGAGACGGGTGGATGTCAGCAGAGGCTCCCTTCTCCTGACAGGGCTTGATCACTGCTCTTATGAGGATCGCACGCTCCCAGGCTCCCCCTTCGCCCTCGCTCTCATTTCCGCGTCTCTGACACATGTTCATTTGCGTGTCTCTGACATGCGGATCATGTTGCGCACGTACAGGGGCCGTGGCCTTTGATCCTGAAAGGCAAAGAGAGGCGCCCCGGCAGCCACGTCGGAGGATGCTCCACGCCCACAGGCGGAAGGGAAGTTTAGGAGCTTGATTTGTATCGCCATTAGGCGTGTGGGGAGCACGGCAGTGATGCGTGTGATGCGGCTGAATCAAACGTGTTCCCAGGTATGATGGGTGTGTGTGTGTGTGTGTGTGTGTGTGCGGTTTGAGAGACTTACACGTGAAGAGGGGGCACGGGGGAAGGCTCGTAGATGTAACGTCCCTGGGTATGTCTGTCGTCGATTGGCACAGGAGGATGGAAGGTGGGGAAGAACTGCGGTGCCGCTGTATAGAATGACAGGAAGAGAGAGAGAAAAATAAATATGAGACATTTTTCTTTACACTTTCCAAGACCCCTGGTTCTTCTAAAATCTCCATGTGAACGTATTCCCTCCTCGGCTAATCTAAATAGCAGCTGTAATGAAAGGCAGTGGATGATGGCTATCTTTGGGCAGACCCACCCCAAATGAGACCTCATTAAAAGCTGCACCGCTCCAAAATGTTTGCTGAGGAAGTCTTTGCAAATGTCTCGAGGCTCGATAGAACTCACAATAAGCAGCGATAAATAACCGTAAGGAAAGCAGCCAAATGGCATGTTTCTCCCCGCACCAAGCATAATATGGTTTTGCACAAAGGATAACGTCTAAGTACAACCAATGAAACGCACAAAACGAGAACAAAAACATCCTTTTCCGTTTCAGTGTTTAGTCACAACTGCCAGAGAGAATCGAGAGGCTTCTTTTTTTGTTCTCCCTCCAGATAAAACATTGAAACATTTGCATAATATGAGCTTCCAAGTTGTTCTCTATTTTTACCCCTGAAATTGCCACCAGACTGAATTCAGGTCTTTGCGCGCTCCTCTTCCAACCTTAACTGCACTCCGTACTGCAATCTGAAAAACTAAAGTTGGAGTTTTGTGTCGCAACTTATGCATCCGTTGTTGGACGAGTTGCAACCTGCAAACCACATGCATTTTGTGAAACTGGAAAATGGCTTAAAACCTGCACGGAAAGACAGAAACAGCAAACGACTAACACGCAACACAGGGGTCCACAGGGCAACAATTCACCTTCTCATATATATGAACTCGATGACAGAACATGTCACTTTACAGCCTTAGACGGACACCCTTGCCAAGTTGCGTATCACGCCCTGAGGCAGAGCATGTGTCAACATCTGCATACCTTCACGCAGCAAGTCTCCGAGGCTGCGAGCTATGTGTGTTTTTTGCTTGTAAACATTTGGCAGTGCGCGCCAAGAGGGCGTGCGGCCAACCGGCGGGGTGCCCGACAGCTCTGTACGAGTGTTTGCTCGCCGCCAAACGCAGCTGCAGCGCAGGGCGAACGCAGCAGGTGTTGATCCCCCAGAACCTCTCAGGTGTGCTTACCTCATCACTAAGGCATTCATTGGGGGGGAAGGGGGGGGGGGGGACTGCTGCCAGCTTGAGCCGACAAAGCTACAATTAAGAGGGGATCGGTTTATACTAATGCAGTGTATTAATAGTGCATAATAATGTATGAGAGAGGCGCGCTCACGTGCACGAACGTGCACTAAAAGCATGCACGGCCGGCCCGGCTATGTCAACAGAGAACGGGGCAGCTCGGATACCAACACACACACAGAGGGAGAGTGACTTTATTCTACCTACTCACCCTGTATCTTTACTGCTATATCAATGTACTGCATTTAGTATTGCTCTTCTATAAAGTTGGGGGACTTTATGGAAGAAGCAGCAGACAGCTGAGCCGCCCTGACTTTAAGTCCCTCATGTGGATCTCCAAGAGATACGGAGATACCCGGGTGATGTAACCTGAGTACCATTCTAAGACTTTGGAAAGCTCAGTCTAGAGCCAAAGACAACAGTGTACATCTGTTTTCACACGCTATATAGTGCTCCCCATGATAAGAAAACAGACCCTGACATGTTGGTGGAGTGTCTCTTTAAGTCTAAAACACCGGCTCCCTGCAGAGTGCATAAAGACAGCCGCCCCCACACACCTGTGGCAAAGGGGAGGACAGCCCTGCAACAGTTAGCAGTATTTCCCCGTGTTGAATTTTAAGCAATCTGCTGAATGTGGATCTTTTAAGCTCCTACAATGACTAGGGAATAACTTGTTGAGGAGGGGATAGGTTGGCTTTTCAGATGAGGAATCCGTCTTGTTTTCTTAATGTTAGTGGTAAAAAAAAACCTCTTCAAAGCAGCTCTGGCAAATATCTGACCACTCTGTTTCTCCGTCTGTTTGATAGTTTCCTCCTGGTGACTCAGTTTTGGCTTGGCTCACCTCGGCCGAGCTGCTGAGGGGGAGGGATGAGGGTTTCTGGGATAGAGAGACGGGCTGCTCGTAGAATCGGCTTTGTTTACTCTGCACCGCTCCGAGGCTGACGGCCCTTGGCTGTCAGAGTCGGAAACGAACCTTCAGGTCTGTACGCACCGTGTTCTGGCTCGACGGGAGTGAAAGCCTCGTGTCCTCTAATCTTACTGAACTTTAAACTGACCTCTGTCCTGTTAGGTAATGAGGGATGACTGCATGGAGATTACAAACTGTGAAATCATTTTAAAAGACGCCACCCCCCTTCACCCCCGCAACACACACCTACAATCCCACATCCGCCTCTCCTCATTGAATTACCCAGATCCCCCCTCTGTTTATGTCTCTGGAGCTCCTCACTCGACACAGACCTGCGCCTGGACTGGACTCCTTTTTTCTTCTTCTTTTTCTTCTTCCCCTTCATCACTCTTTCCTTCCCAGCCTCCCTCCCCTGTGCTCGCCGGGGGCCGCATGGCAAACCGTTCCGCCGAGGTTTATTTAAATCAAACTCTGAAGTTTACTTTACCACGGCCCTATCTAAATAGAGCCTGCCACCTCTTTTACGCCAGCACAGCTCTCCATTAGCGAGGCAAACAGCTCTGTGTCACTAGAGGGAATGTATACAGTCGCAAAGAACAGAGGGCGAAGAAGAGAGGGGGGGGGAGACAGCATCCTGCAATCCATCTCCAGTATTTCCTGTAGGGACTCCTTACTGTTTACTCCGGGGCTAAATTGCCCCTGCTCTTCTGGATATTCACGGTTTTCTCATCTCTCCAATACAGAATACAGCTGGAGGGCGCGTGGGAAGCCGGCACACGCGCCCCACAGTCTTTACCTTCCCACTGCGGCCACACACACACCACACTTCCTGCATTCCGAAGGAAAAGCCGGAATCGCGACGGTTTTGTACCGGGTGCGTTTGGTAGACCACCACTGGCAGAGTGAGACGGGTTGAAGAAGTCACCCCAGCCAATCAAACACCGGAAGTCACAAACTCAGCATATCATAATTTGAGAACTTTTTCATTTGAAACATTTTGTTCTCCACCAACTCATCCGCTCTTCAGAACTCTGCTCAGACATTTTAATGACTCCAGAGCAGCAGTATTCATTTTTGGTGTACGTTTTTTTTTTTTCTTTGAGCAAAGAGATGGAAGTCATTAAGAGATGATTACAAATGGGTCTTAATGAAAGGGCAATTAGAGGCAAACTTTGACCAGGCTCATTAATTCTAATTCAACACAAACACACCGTGCTCGAGACCAAAAGCCAGCTTCCCCTTCATTAAAGAGAGGATGGTAATTGCCTTGTCCTTTATTGGACACTTGAATAATTTCAAAAGAGGGGGGAGGACAAGGGGAGGATAAAGCCTAAAGCACATCATTTGCAATATCCTTATTGGTTAATCTCCTTTCATAATGGCAGTTTTCCCACAAAGGATCTGCACTGTGCTTTGGAACGCGTGTGATGTGATACTTGAGGAGAATTCGAACTGTCGCTCACAATTCTGATTTGGGTTTTGATAACACGCAAACAATTTCTCATCTTCCTCTTTTGTTGTCAACTCAGCATTGTGAGTTCATTGTCTTGACTGCTAAACCTGGGCTCCTCCTCTCCTGTGGCGAGGGTTCACCGGCTGCTCTAACAGAGTGTCACCCGCCGCCGAGGACCGAGCGCTCCTCCGTAAACACGGCGCTTCTCATCGACGCTCCGCTGCGAGAGCACAAAGAGCCAGTGACAGATTGTCATAAGCGACTAAGGCGGAGTGAGAAAAGAGGGCTGCTGGGGCGCTGCTCCAGAGGTTTGTGCATCGCTAATGTGGAACATATGAAGCCTGTGCCGGGGCTCTGACTGCCAGATTTCATTATGCCACCTCTCTCCCGGCTCATGAGCTCAGTGCTCAGGCACGCTCGTCTGCACCGAGGCCCACAGTTACACCATAACTCTGCAACACTTCGCAGAGCGTGCGAAAGATGCTCCAGACGCTGTCTGTTTGCGTGTTGCTCCTTTTTTCCGGGAGTGAGAACAAGAACATGGACATGACTTTTGGCAAACAACAGGACAATGCAGCTCTGTGTGTCTTTTGTGATATTTTTCATACTCCTTACTGGAGATATGTGTAGCCGTGGTCTCCGGTGATTATACTTAAATGCTCTGCAAGTGATTTGTCCGCTCTGAGCTCCCGTAGAAAAGAGGATCCGCTCCCTTTGTAGATATGAAGGACTCGTGAGCCAACGGAAACACAACTATTCTTAGCTTGAGGTGATGTCACACTCATGAAAACATAGTTGTGAGTATTATATTCCGTTTCTGGCCTTCACAGGAAATCACAGGGGAAAGAAATCAATCAATTCATCGCCATAAAATAATAAATGAATCACACTTAATTCAAAATAACTCTCAAAGCAACGCTTCAGCTCGAGGGCATCTTTCAGTAAACACAGATGTGACATACCGGCTAACAGAATGTGAGCGTTTCTCACGCGCCTGTACTTTGCTAAAAACTACAAACTATATGAGGAGATGGAGAAGCCCCATGCAGACTATCAGCAGAAATAGTTTGGACGCCGGCTCCCTCGTGAAGCCGAATTCTCCCTCTGATCAATCCCTTCACACCCGGTCTCTCATCGTGTTTGCTTACACTGAGACCTCAAGCTGTTTGGACATGTAAATAACACTTTCGGAGACTGTTTAGCTCGGCTCAATGGGAGTTGCTGTTGACTTTTGGAGCGCTTTGCTTTAATTACGGGGTCCCAGATTGTTTCAGGTCTAATGGCCTAATTACCGCCGTATAAATTAGCCTAATGCTCTTGCCGTGCAGAGATTTCTCTACTGTATGCGACGCTTGGGCGCTAGAACAGAGAAAGCTTGTATTCGGCAAAGAGCAATAGTACGAAGGAGGGAGAAGAAAGCAAGCAGAGAGGTTAAATAACAGAAGAATGTTAAGTGTTGCCTTGCCAATCTCTCTGCCATTCATCATATAAACAAGGCTGGCAGATCACACTCTGCCCTTCCTCTGTAAATCAATAGATTTTTTTTTCTCCCTCTTCCTCTGTGTTCTCCTCTGTTTTTCGCTTTCTCTGTCTCTCTTGCTCAATCGCTCTCACCCCCTTGAACACGAACCATCTCTCTGTGGGTGAAAGTAATTAACATAGGGGAAAAGAAAAGCAGAGCGGACGGAAGAAGAGAACGTGAGTAGTGAAGTGGAGAAAAAAAAAGGAGGAGAAACGTCAGCTATGCACGATAAACAGGCTCCCTGTTCACGTATACATTCCATCACTACTCGCTGTCACAAGTAATTTGTTTGTCTAGACTGAACAAGTCGGTGAATGCCCATCAGTTCTCTTCATGGTTATACACGTCGGTGCATATTTGCACTGGGACTTAATGTTTCAGCGGGTTATCTCCATCTTTGTGCAAATATTTACAAAGTTAAGTTCAGGATCATTTATCAATCAACGTACGAGAATAGCATCCACTTGACCCCGCAGCGGTTCCCTGCCGAACTTCATCCGAAGAGTGCAATTTTTTGCAGATGGAATATAAGTATCCATTCGCAGGACATTTATCTGAAATAATATACAGTCGGGAACCTTGATTTCAGCGAGCAGGATGAAGAAGATCAAGGAGCAGGCTGTGCTCCAAGCAGCTCTTCTACCCCTTCCCTTCTGCATAAGTCACACACAAATATCTTCATGGAACTCCGGCATCTGCAAGACATTTACACAGCCGAGTCAATCTTAACAAATTGCACGCCAGCACGAGGACCCTCGGCTTGCTACAGAGTGGAGCTAAGCACGCACACCCGCTCTTCCAGGGGCCCCCAGCACCACCCCGTTTTTTTTTTCTTCCCCCTCCATCGCCCCGCCTCCCTTCCTCCCTATGTATCCCAGAGTGGATCAGGGAGTGAAGGTTATTTCACGAGGCCTCTGCGGAGTGCCAATCTATCCCCTACATTTGGTGAATTTCTCCAGATTGGGATAAGCTGGGGAACAGAACAAAGCGCTGTGCGTTGCACCACCCCCCCACATCCCTCGCTCCAGCACCCTTCCTACCCGACCCCATCCTGCAGCCTCCTCTCCCCCACCTAGCTCGGGAGAGATTTACACAGCAGTTTAGTAGTTGAAACACTGCGCTACACCTCTTTCCCCTTCCCTCTCTTTATCCCTCACATCTGTCGATCTCCTCCTCTCCAAACAATGATGCCTCTCAGAGAGAAGGGAGTTGATTTAAACCCCAGGTTAACCCACCAGGACTTTGCTACATTTATTTTGCTTCAACTCCCCGCTGTGTGATTTATTCCACTCATACACAAGGATCATCTTTGAGATCTTTATTTAGGCATCGGGGTCACCCCAAAAAGAAAAAAAAGAATTTTGTCCACAATCTGTTTTTTTTAAACACTCCCTTTAAATGCCTGTATCATAAATGTATGATAAATTATTTGGATTTACCAAGACGCCTATTTATGAGCCGAGGTCGTATCAGTGACAGTGTTCATGATTGCCACAGCTGTATCGGGCTGCCGCGTGACAGACTGACCCTCCAGAGCCCCGTGTCACCCCTCCTCTCTGGGCCCCTATGAAGGTGATACTGAAACTGCATGTGGCTGTGTGATAGTGACTGTGAGGCTAATACACCTGCATTACAATAACACTCTGGGCTGCTTGGGGAAACTGGACAGATTCTCAATTCTGAATCACGCTGAGAGGCCACTGACCAACGCCGGTCTTTTTAATGTAATTTTGTTGACAAAAAAATCCCCACGTAGCCTCGAGTAGTTCTCTATTCATATGCTGGTGCTTTGAATATCATCTTGCAGAGACTTTAATCTTGGTTAAGCTTGGTAATCCATCACAGGGAGTGTTTTGTCACCTTCATTTTAATGTCAGAATTGCGTATTATCACATGTGATTAAAAGTTTTCCCAAGCGGTGCATTCAAGGGCATCCAAGTTTTCACGTTATTTTATCATGTTGCAATAGCATGTTGTCTCTTGGACCATCGTTGCGCTCAAACAACTAAAGGTTCTGGACGCTCTATCTCAAGCAGGTTGTAAGTCTCTGCAAGCTGATTTTCACCATTGTTCAAATTAGTGGGAAAAACCAATGGCTGTCTGGAAGGATGGAAATCAATCTGAGAACATATCATATCCTTTGGAAAATGGCCGTGCATTCAAAACCTCCAGTGCTGCCCTTTTAATATGTTTGACATTCAAATGGTATTTCCCCCTGTACTGTAAGACTATTCCTCTATTTTCCACCAAACCCATACAGACATTAGACAAAGTCTGTGCAGGCCCCTAGAGGTGCGTGGCCATTATTTGGGCTAATGGAGGAAACTGTGTGTCACAGAGCAAAGATAAAGCCCAGTGTCACAGCAATCTGACAAATGGCTGCTGGACTGTGCGGGGCCAGACAGAGGTCGATGCTTCTCGACCAATTAGGTCTTGCGAGTGCAACAACAGCTGGATCTCTTCCTGATTCCCTCCCTTTTCCAATCACCTTCACCTCACTTTCACCCGCTCTCTCGCTTTTGCGTCGTCCTCCTAATTCGTTCTGTTAATCCTGCTCGCTGTCTATCTCGTTTTCTTCGCCTCTCTCATTATTCAAAGCGCATCCTCCTGATCTCTCCCCTTTGCCTCTTCGCAGCATCCCAAAACAAGGACAAAGTTGTAATCCGTTTACTGCACCCCCTGTCAACACATTCCACCCAAATAATCCGAAAAGACTTACAACCAGGCCGAGGTACTATCAAGGGAAGGGGAGTAAAGAAGAGGCGGAATGCACAGGGGAAGGCGAGTGAGGGGAAGAGGGAGAACATACAAGCGTAGTGGAGGAGAGAGGCAACAGACGGAGGGAACTTGTGTCACAGTGATTTGAGTCTTTGTCACGCAGGTGGCGCCCAGGGGTTCCCTCAGCCTGGGCAGAGAGACAAACTGGGGCCCATGTAAACCTTAAAGAGGATTAACCCTGCCGGAGCGCTTTAATGAGACCTGAAAGTGCCGGGCACCGGAGAGCCCCACTGATTGAGCCGCGCTCGAGTCGGCTCCCAACGGTCCGCCGGCCCAGTGGCCCAGCAGCGCCGCCGCAGCCCCGTGGCCTACAGCTGCCCGCTCACACTGAGCCACATCAAAGCGCCGTGTCTGGAAGAACCCAGAGACGGGGAGGAAGGGGAGGCGGGTGGGCATGAGGGAGGCGGGAGAGAGTGAGTGAAGGAGAGGTGGGAGGAGGAGGGAGATGAGGGTGCCTGGATGGAGGAATCCCTTATCTCCTCCAGAGAGGATGCTGCTCTGTGGTGCGAGATTGTCTGGAGCTGCCACCTGTCCCAGGCATCTTTAAAGGCAACACTAAAGCCTGTGATGGGCCTGACCTCCTTGAGCTCCCATTCTTTTATGTCTCTCTTCATTTTCTGCTTTGTTACACCCCCCCCCCCCCCCCCCCCCCCCCCCCCCTCCTCCTTCATCCTTCTTCTCCACTCGCTCTGGCTCTTCTCTCTTTTTCCTACCCCTCTGTCTCACTTATGCCCTCAGACTCGGCCCCGACTCCTTTCTCTCTTCTCCAGCGATATCTTACATTTCACCAGGCTGCTCGAAACATTTTAATTACACTGTGTTCATCAGCCTCCTCTCCGTGTAGAACAATATATACTCGCGACCCTCCAGAGACGAGAGCAAGATACGGGTTGTTGGCTGACGGGATAAGGACGCTTATCTTTGCCACTATGTGAGAGGAATGCAAATACAAAAAAAAAGGAGCGATGAGATTTGGATATGCGGGAAAAGAAAACATGAAGAAAGGCATGAAATAACTCTCCCGTAGCACACAGAGGTGATTATCCTACTGGAGACTATACCGGGTAACTTGAGGAGAGAAAGCCCCCATGAGCTTTTAGTCTTGTTGTTTTTTAAGTATCATGCTCAATGTTATTGTTGCCCGTGGTGTTTGCTGCACTGGATTCTCCTTTTGGATGGACAAGATGCAGCAAATCTTCATTTTAAGCCTTCACAACGTCAAGAAAGTGCCATTGTCCCTGCTTGCCTCTGTGACTCGACTGATTAAGCAATCTCATTTGAAAAGAAAGTAAAACACACTGACAGATGTTGAGACGACGATACCAAGAAATGCTGAGTATTCTTCTTTGAACATCTTAAGTTCTCTGGAAATTCTTCTTAATTCTTCTTAGCCTCTTCACATTTAATCTCGTCATTGTTAATAAGAACCGCCATTATTCGGAGATATTGCGTTCACACGCATCAGCTTTGTGGGAAGAGCAGCACATGACCGTAAGATGTTTTTTTTTCTTCCGCCGCACTTCAAACTCTGCCTAACCCCCTTAAATCATCATGCACTACAAAGGGGGCACATGCATGTGAGAGCATGGCACTATCTTTACAGCATGAGATGCCTCTAATAAGCTGTATAAAAGGGGATCATCTGATTATCCCTGGTGCGCTGGACCAAGGGGGCCACAGCAGAGCAGGCCCGTGTTGTTCTTTCTTGATGAAAGGAGGTGGGTGGAAGGGATCCCTCTCCGTTGCCTGCAGTGTGCCCCAGGCTTCTCTGTGCCGGCCCACCGCTGGGGGACTACATCGTGCCACCGCGCTCTAAAAGCCAATATTGAAACAATCACAAAGACAAACACTTACCCTTGAAACAGGCACGTGTCTTCTCACCCCAGGCTCTCCTCTGTGCTCCCCAGTTCCTTTTGGCGGGAGGGGGGGGATGTTTGAACCTGTATCCCAGCCAGCACTTGTCATGTTTAAACCAACAAGAGGCCAGAAAGTTTGTTCTTTCACTGCAATTTCAGAAGAGTGCTCCGTTGGAACTTTTTCTCCTGCATGCACACACACTTCACAATTGCTCTTTTTTTTTTTTTTATACTCTCTTTTTCCGCTCCCGCTCTTTCAAGACATATGGAAAAGTCCAGGCCATATGAACCGAGAGGCCAAGCGCTGTAATTAAGTGCGGAGAGCAGAGAGGCCATTGTTGTGCGGATCACGTTCAGTTTGGTGACAGCTAGCTCACTCAGTTCAGTGGTCAGCTGCATTTTGATATTACGGCAGACAGACTGACGCCGAGGAAACGGCTCGCGTGCTACGGCCCAGTAGGCCTGAGATCAGCCCTGTGCAGCAGTTTAGAGTTTAACCCCTGTGACTGGACACCCACCACCCCCACCACCACATCATAAAACCCCGGGACTGCTGTTGGCGCTATGGCTCAGTGTTCCCGCTAGCTTTCCCAGGACACAGGGCCAATATGATCCAAGTTGCAGTCACCTTTTGCCAGGCTCAGAGAGCGGGGTTACAGTGATGCATGTGGAGGAATCTTTCAGCCAGAGGGATCCACACCTCCACTGCCTCGAGCTTAGCAGGCATGGTTTCTGAGATCAGTCAAGGACAGCAAAGGCTTTGGTGCGGGGATTAGGCCCTGGCAGCCAGATCTGGGCTAGATTTTTTTAAGGAGCTAACCCAAAGACTATCGGGCTGATAGGCAGCCATCACAGCCTTAATGGGTTGTGTCTACTATCATTAACTGCATCACAGATACAATATGCGCCAATATACTTCAGCATTGTCGCTTAAAGCTCGGCAAGTTTACTCTTCGTTTCAACAGACATTCTCAGAGCAGTTTTAACATTTGCAAGAAAGCCACTGAAAAGGATGCGCTTTAAGTCCCTCCACGGATGTGTTTAGGCTGACAAAGAAGGGCAAGTGTTTAGGAAAGAAGCACTTTAAAGAAGAAGATCCCCTTCGGAGGGAAGCAGAGATGCTCTGCCAGCAAGTGGGCTCACTGTTGCTGCAGGACCACTGACCGACTAATCAGCGCACAATGTAAACAGATGTCGGCGCCGCGCATCCCATTCACACTTCTACACAATTAAGATCTTAAAAAAAAAAAAAAGAGAGAGACTTCTCCCTCATTAATCCTCATCTCAATCCTTTCTTCTTATCCCACAGCAAAGCCCCGTGTATTAGTGTTGTGGTAAGCGGGATGTGTGGACTCTTATCCAGTGTTTGCCCAAGAAAAGCGGCTAAGACTCAGGCATCACCACAATTAGCTAATGCTAACAATAGGGCCGATGTTTCCTTAGCGCCTCTTCCTTTCTGCACTGAAGTGGGTGTAAAAACCAGAGTAAACACAGTCTTAGGCCAGGGACGCGCGAGGAGTGGGAGAGCACAAGTCTGGGTGAATAGCCGAGATTTAGCAGAGCAGAGGCCCCCGAAAAGATAAACCCCTCTTGCTCTCTTCTCGTTGTTCCACTCCTACGCCTCCCAGAGCTTCGCCGCCACGTTAACGACCCGGCGACCAGGTGTGGCGAAGCTGCAGGTGCCGTCTCATTTAGGCACATTAAGCACTGACACACACCAGCGCTAAGAGTAATCGGATTTACCTGGCTGTCTGCTGCCTGGCGTGGCTCACTATGCAAGCACAGCACAAAGGCTTAGGGCCCCCTCTCCATCACAAACACACACACACACACATGCACACACCTGGGATGAATTTAGGAGGTGACAAAGCCCTCATGGAGAGGGACTACCGCTGGTGGAGTAAGGGCTGTGTGTGTGTGTGTGTGTGTGTGCTCTCCATGCGTATATGTGGAACCAGACACCAGAACAGGAGCCGGTGGCTTTTTACACCTTGTGGTGCAGGAGTGGCGACAGGCTTCTGGTTCAAAGCAGCTGAGGGAGGGGGGGGGAGGGGAAGCGGAGGGTTTTTAGGGGAACCCTTTGGTTCTGCTGACCCTCAGACCGTTGGAGCTCATGGGGATTGAGCTCTGGTGCTGGGTTCAATCAGACAGAATGGGACCGCCGCCTTTAGGGACACCCCGTGTCCTTAACACCTGGGGCCAGGAGGAGGTGTTTTACACAGCAGTGCTCTCATCTCAGATCATAAGTCTTGCTGAGCCGGAGTCGGGTTCAGAAAATCGACATCAATGAAAAACACTAGAAGCCGTGTTTCCGTCTTCGTTGGTGTTATTTCTCCTGAAAGCAAATCGAGTCTTAACTTCTTTTTGTATAGTTTTGTTATCGATACTTTTTCTTTTTTTTGTGTGTGTCTATCCTAAGATACTCAATTAGAAAATGTGTGTATATTAAGAAGCTGCAACTGGTAAATGTTAAAATAATCAAATTTTTGCAAATAAGTCGATCGACTTTTTTTATCCCATCACTAACACTTTAGACTTTTCTATTCAAATGTGGAAGAAGCCGTGCAGAAGGAGGATCAAATCTATGTTCATCACGCCTGCAGCTTCGCAGCAAGCATCGCTGCGCTCTACTCCACTCTGTATGATTGCAAGTCGTCCAGCCTCTTGAGCCCCGATGCACAAAGAAAGCCTCTTGAAGCTCCACGGCCCTTTTGACTTTTCCTGCTGCTTTTGAACTCTCCATTTCAGACTGTGACTTTTCCACATGACCCCAAGCCTCAGAGTGACCCCCTCCCCACCCTCCTCTCTTCCCCCTCTCCTACCCCGAGGCTTCAGTGGTCTGGAACCTCCAGAGCTCCTTCACACATACCCACACACACACGAAATGAGAAGTGGCAGTGTTGCTGAGTTAGGTCAGGATGTAATGGGCAGTAATGTCCTGCCCTTGAGGGCCCTGTCCACAGCACTGGTTTGGAGTAACCTTTCCCTTAAAGAGGCACCTTAGTGACTCCCAGGCACCCAAGCACGAGGGAGCAGTAGCTAATGAACTGGCTGAATAAATAGAGAAATAGAGTTACAGCATACTGTTGGGGTCCACTGGACTTTTCATTACTGCCACTGGATTAAAATCGCTATGTCCCACTCTGTCTCTGCCCCAATTCAGAGGCAATTTAACCAAACTAAACAAGCTATCACATCAAATCCTTGTCTGCAGGCTAAGTCCTGGCTACAGTGGCCGCTGAATTAACCTCCTAATCAGCCTCTTACTCCCCAATCATCTATCTCCTGTTCTCTCTTTCCACATACACACACTGCTTCGCTTTCATCTAACTCCTATTGTCTATCGCACCTTTTTTTCTTCAAATTATCTTTGGTATCTTACTCAAGCCACAGCTCTCCCTTCAACTCAATCTCACAGGTTTCGGCTCTATTAGTCTCTCTCTCTCTCTCTCACACCGCTTTTCTCTCACACAGTCTCTAATGCCCAGAGAGAGAGAGAGAGAGAGAGAGAGTAGGGGGTGGTGAGGTTTGACGCGGCGCTGCTTTGGGGCTTTGAAGTGTGTGTTGATGAGGGAAAGCAGAGTACTGTGTTCAGACAGGCCCCTAATGAGGGAATTAAGAAGCTACGCTGGCCGTTCCCCATACTAACTTCCCAGGCACAAAACAAGACAAGTGTGCGTGCAGTGTTCACAAAGGTGTGTGTGTGTGTGTGTGTGTGTGTGTGTGTGTGTGTGTGTGTGTGTGTGTGTGTGTGTGAGAGAGAGGCTAATCTGTCAGACTTAATCAAGCATCTGGCAGTCCTGCCTCTCGCCTACAGTAAAAAGACAAACTTGGCCTCAGCGGTCGGGTTGCTAACATGTCCTTGAGCTGTGTAGTAAATCTACAAGTTTTGCACTTTAAAGATAAATAAAACCTACTATTTTGTGGCCAGTGGACTTACCGTAGTGTGCGTCGAGGTAGCCGTTGCGGGGGTCCATAGCGAACAGAGTGCCTCGGTACGGCAGGCCATGGTCAGCCAGGTGGGGCAGGGACCCGTGCAGCTCCTTCTTGAGCAGGGAGGGGCGTTCTTCCGTGGAGGTGGAGGGCTCCTCGCTCACGGTCCTGTCCGGGCCGCGGGGCGCGTTGGAGCTGATGGCATTGCGCCTCTCGCGGTGGTACGGCGTGCCTGAACTCTCGTCCTCTGCAAGGGGCGATAGATAGAAAGAGAGGAGGGGAATCTGACGTTAAAATAATGAGCTGCAGATTTATTCGAAAGAATACAAGTTGTTCCCTGCTATACACACATAGCCACACATAAGCATGTCCTGAACACACGTACACATGGTGAGGAGGTCAGCTCACGTAGAAGACAGGAGGAATGGAGGAGCTGGAGATCAGCTTTGTGTGCTTAAAACCTACAGGCCTTATGGGTTTGCCTTCCACGGCGCCAGATGTGGGAGTTCAGAGGCAGACGGTGCATGATCAAATGGACATTATGGATGAAAAAAATCCCAACCTCTTCCTTTCCCAAAAATCTGTTCTTAAATTCAGCTCTGTCTGTACTTTTCTTACGAAATGGATTCCCATGGAGGAGGCAACGCAGGCTTTCGGTCTGCATTCCAAGCTGCCCATTAACCAGCATCATGGGCTGTATAAACCCCACCCTCCTTCATTCTCTTGTTTCCTCCTTCTCCCCAATCTCTCTCTCTGTTCTCAAACTAAATCTTACTCTGAAGGCAAAATTAGGAGTGGGGTCTCTGGAGAAAGCTTCCTGGCATGCTGGGTAAAGAGGATAAATGCGGAGTTGAGTTCAAGAGCTGATCTCCACCAGAAAGACATGACCCTTGACCCTTGGCCTGAACTCTGAACTGACATGAATAAAGGTCAGCTAGCCTCCTGACCTAGCATTAGCCTTTTCTGTAGGAGGATACCATATAGACTAACTCAGAAACTGGCATAGCATGTAACTGACGAAGAGCAAAAATGTGAAGTGCTTTACTTCAAACCGACCGATCTAGACAGTCTGGTGTCTATTCAGGCCCTGACTCCATATTCATCTCTGGTTATATGCAATGATGATTTCACCATTGGTCATCGGTTTACATTCTCTCTCCTGCATCAATGTCGCTCACTGGGAACCTGGCAGAATGCCGTTGTGCCGGCGCCAGAGATTCTGCCGTATTAGCAGCAAGTCTCCCCTACACACTGCGGCCCAACTGCCAATTAAGAGCAGAGGAGAGGGCCAGATTAAAGAGCACTACCGTAAGCGCTGAAGAGGGCCGCCACGACGCTGTACCACTTCACAGAAGAAGAGAAGCGATCAGAAAAGGGGGAGGTTAAGAGAGAAGGAGCAGGGAGAGAGAATGAGATTGAGAGAGGCGAAGAAGAGAGAGCAACCCACGGGTCCCTTCTTTTATTCCCCTCACTCTCCCACATCCATTACCGGCGTTCGGGCCAGCCGTACCTCAGCGCAGCACTGGCAGCGGATTCAAGGATTCTTAACGCGGAACTGACAGCCAGAGAGGCAAGCCACTCTCATCCGCAGGAAATGACAGTGTCAGTTATGATATAAGTATTTAATCCTATACTGCGCAGCCAGTGATCTTATTAAGGGAATAATGGCACTTATACGGTTAAAGCTGGATTAATAGGTCTGCTCTTGCAAAAGCGCAATATTAACATAAAGGGATTTCAAAATTGGGTTCATCTCCTGACATGGATTGAAGGAAGTCGAGACTGTAAACTATGCTGGGAGCGAGCGCCGCTAAGGGTGGAGCATGTAGCTGTGTGTAGCACAGGCTCCCAGCGCGTTCCCTTTCACATCCAGAAGATCTAGCACGACATCTGGGGAAGTAAAAACTGTGTCCATATTTATGAGCTCTTTTTCCTACATTCACACAGATATTTGATGTTTTAATAAATAGATTCATCACTGGGGCCTCAGTTCAGGTCACTGGGCACTAAAACATCTTCTGCAGAATTTACAAAAAACTACTGAGGTGATTCAACTGCTTACTTTCAGAGACACACTATGTATTCTTATTTTTCCCCCTCATTTTTGTTTGTTCTGTTCACTCTCTTTCCCTGTTGTTCTTCTTTTCTTTCCACTCCTTCTCCAGTAACCCCCACTGCTATTTAGATATGTCTCTCTCCTCCAAGGGAGGTCAAGCGACTAATAGTTCAATCACAGCAGTGTCACAGTGCCACCATCCCCCTCCGGTCACCACAGAGGGGGTTCATCATTCTACAATATACCACCTTAAGGGGCTTCATTACTTCAGTTTATAACACCTTAAATGGTTAAACAAACACTCAGCAGCGCAAGGGTCAATCGACTGCTGTAAAAGAGAACCAGAAATCTCTCGTAATGTTTTTTTCTTCTGTACCTGCTGGTGGAAACTTTCTGTATCCTTACAGCATGTCAGGCATGTCAAAAAATAAATAAATAAAAATACAGAGCTAATGAAGACAAGGCAGACGCAGGTAAACACAACCAAAAGTTCAACCATGCAACACTCCTCTGACTCTGACCATCAGCCCAACAGACCCTTTCCCTTTTCCCTCCCTCATTTTTCATTCCCCTTTTATTTGCTTCTCTTTTCCCATGGTTGCCGCATCCAGTCCTCCACCAGTTTGCAGGTCTATTCAGCCCAATACAAAAGCAGCAGGCCGGCCCTCTGTGGACCAGAGGAAAGCATGCCTCTCAAAAAAAAAAAAAAACAGAAAAAAAGAACCATCCCGCTCTCTCTCTATGGTGATTGAATTTCTTAACATCTTTTCAAAAAGCGCTTAAATGCCTGGAGGCGAGAGGAAGAAACAAGCTAATGGTGGATGGGGAGCACTGAACAAATTTCAGAGCCCTTTCCTGCTCGCGTTTGAGGTTGAAAGCAGGCTCCTGCCTTTCAAGTTTCAAAGTCCTCCTTCCTCCCGCAGTGTCACTGAAGGATTTGAAAAGAAGGTAATTGTGCTCACTGCCGTCCTGATCAGAGCACACGCCCCAGCTCTAGTATTTCAGGAGCTTTCTCTGCCACTATTATGGTACCTGGTGCTCCATTCCTGCATTCTTCCTCCCTTACTACTCTTTCTCCTCTCTCTCTCACCCTCTACAAATGCACTCTCTCTTGCTCTACCACACTTGCTTTCTATCCTTCTTTCACCCCCAGCAAGCCACTCATTAATTCCTGAAGCCCAGGTTCTCCCTTTTTTCCCCTTGTCCAGGGTCTCTATTGTAAGTCTGTGGTGCGAATACCTTCAGAGAAAACCCCTATGCATGGCCTTTAATATGGCGGCATAAAAGAGAGCGTGGACGCAATGACAAAATGAAATTTAAAAAGAGATAATGAGATATGGAGTGGGGCCAATTCCTCTAAGAGTTGGGCTCTGGGACAAGGGGGGCTAAAGTTAAGGGTGCCAAGGCAATTCAAAGAAATGAAAAGTGAAACAAAAACCCTTGGCTTGTTGTTTCTGAAGGTATTTTCAAGAGGCAAAAGGTTAAAAACAAGGATTGCTGTTCCTTCACATGCCAAACTGTCCTTGTCTCTCAAGCATCTGATGTGCCCTCCGGCCTGCACTCAGTCCGTCAGACTCTCTAAACTCGTTTCAGGGATGCACAAAGGGCCATTGCACGTTGCAACTCTTTCCCCTCCTTGCCGCCTTTCCTAAAAGCCTAAACATCAGAGGAGGTGTTGTTGTACCTCTGAGCCAAAGCCAGACATATGCTGTGTTCCACCTTCGAACTTCTCAAAGCGCCGTTGTCAGTGGCACAAACAGGTTTTGGCTGGGGAGCACATGGAGAGCGAACAAGGAGGAGAGGAGTGGAGGAGATACAGTGAAATCACAAAACACTTCTTCAAAGCTCCTCTCCTCCTGTGCAATAATCTCTTGCTCCTTTTTTCTTTCTCTTGCAAATCAACTCCCGGGAAAGACTCAAGACTCCCCAATTAACAATGAGAGGGGGAAGAAAAATTCCAGCAGCTGGCTAGAGTTTAATAAGAGCACCTCTCCAAGCGGCTTAGGCTTATGTACCTGATTCACCGGCCCTGGCACTGGCGCTATAGACAGAGGGAATCATTCACGATTAGCGCAGGCTGAAA
Source organism: Taurulus bubalis (assembly GCF_910589615.1). Taxonomy (NCBI): domain Eukaryota; kingdom Metazoa; phylum Chordata; class Actinopteri; order Perciformes; family Cottidae; genus Taurulus; species Taurulus bubalis. The sequence continues at coordinate 6,424,545 of NC_136606.1, forward strand.
GACGAGGGAGAGGGAGAGCGCTCAAACTCCACCAAACACAACACAACAAGAGCACGGGGGATTACTGCAATTGTGTGAGGTATTTTTTCTGATCAACTTCTTGGCTGACGGTGCCCAGAGCCACTTGGAGATGGGTACCTTCCACGCAGTTCAGCTCTGCATTACGTGAAGGTTACCAAGTCCCGAATCTGCCTAAAAAGGGTGACATTCCAGAAACTCTGTGACAAACAAATCTTCTAAATGTCAGAAGGCAGAATCAGGTCATTAGCCTGATATCGGCGGGGGTGGGTAGTTAGCGAGCTCCGGAGAACTTCGGCATACACAAGAGTTCACTCCCTTTAACTTTGCACTCATGTTTGATTCTGTCTCTGCAGAGTGAATCCTTAGTGGTACATTATTTAACCATCAGCATGTGACTGATGTTTGGACGAATTGCAGAGAGAGGAATGGGCAGGTCAGGATCTTCCCTCTCCTGGTTAGCAGTCTATTGTCAGCGGCTGATTTCCCACACAGCGCCCGCAAAAGCCCTCTTCAATATTCATCTAGGCAAATTTCGACGACTCCCACATCTCAATTTGGCTCTCGGCAGCCCACGCCCCAACCCCCTGCTCCGCAGCCCGCAGTCCCAGCCTGCTCCTTCTGCCGCCAGGGGTCTGCTGGGACGCACCCAGAGCTCAGCATCTCGCCATCCCAGCCTCCAGGCCCCGGGGCAGGGGAGGGGCAAATCAAAGCCTGCTTGGCGCCTTCCTTCTTGCCTGCGCTCACCTCAAATCAGCCTCACAGCAGGGTTGTATCATGCCAAGCCTCCGCCTGCCCCCAGCCACCCCCTATTCACCCATTAGGGGCACAGGCCCACCGTAGAGCAGCCACGAAACCCCACTACCGTTTCATCAGGGCCACATTGTGAGCGAGCAATGACGATTGCAGTGAGAGAGAGCTGAAAGCCCTGACTCTAAAATGCACACTGATGCGCTTTTGACCATGGATAGTTATGGCTTTTAAGGTTTTTCACTCAAAGGGCACCTTGGCCTGTATTCTTTGAGGAATCAAACCCCAAGAGATGCATTTGATCAAGGCTTCAAAGCAAAAAAAATGCCATTTAGTGCTCTGATTGGCTTATAGACTGTATTAGCATTTCTTCAGATAGTCACAAGCCAGCTATGAGCAGCCATAACCTGTTCGTTATGTACACTGTAACAATGTAAAATGATTGTGTGCTAGGACCGACGAGGGCAGAACTATGTCCGATTGGGATAGTGGGTCTTTTAGGGTGAATCTGGGCACCATGCCCACCAGCCAGAGTGGGCCAGCTTTCCACTGGGCCTCAGCATTGGAATCCCACTTCTGACACCAGAATGATCCGGACCAAGTCTGTGGCACTCAGATTAGGAACGGCTCGCCAAGAGAAATGGATATCCAGCCAAAGCAAAGAAACACAGAGCCAATAGTTTGGATAAAATAGAAAAAATAATACAGTAATTTCAAGCACATCAAGTACGATCCAAAATGCCACTGCAGATGTTTCCCACCTTACGGTATACAAACTTTTAACGGTACAAAACTTGAAGTCTACGTTGCATTTGTCCTCTAAATACTTTCACGTAAGCGATGTGTTTTTGCTTGTGTGAAAATGCACGTTCACACATTCTGGTCCATGTGTTAAGTGCATAACTGTGCGCTGCGTTGAGGCATAGAGGCCCCCATTAAGATAGTTAGCTTGCACTTACTGGGAGCTGGATAATTAGACACTTCAAAGGCACCTGCCCGCCATCCCAGAAGGGGCAGGAATCGCAAGCGCCCCGCCCCATTTAAAAGCATGTTAACTCCTATCTGAGGCTAGCAGGCTAATTTAACTCTTGACATTTGATATCTAAGGAATGAGAGGGATCAGCCATTTAGCTGGAACAGGATTACCCCCCCGCACACAGCCCTCCTCCTCTTTCTCTCCCTCCCCTTCAACCCCAAAACCCCCTCTCCCAGTCGGGCCGGATTCATTAATTTTCCTGCTGCTAAGCACTTTATCAATGACTGGTGAACGTCTAAGTCCAGAATGGACTCTCTCTCTCTCTCTCTCTCTCTCTCTCCCTCTCTCTCTCTCTCTCTCTCTCTCTCTGTCTCTCTTCTGTGGTGATTAGGCCTGTGGATGTTCAGATCTGTCCGTCTAATTCACTGCCTGCTCTGCTGCTGCTGATCTATTCTCACACCTGCTATGCAGCTCAGGAAAAGAGCCATGTTGGAACAACACTAAGCAGGCTAACTTTGAAAATGCTATTGAAGTGTGAAAGCCAGCATAACATTTCCCGGTCATTTTCGTAAAGGTTTCAGCCCACAAGGAAATGGCGAAACTATAGAAAAATGGCTAAAACGCGTCTTCATATCTTTTTAGTCTTTTGGACCTAATAATTTTCCTTATTTATATTGTAATGCATGCCATTTTCATACCTATTAACTCTGGACACCATTTTTGAAAATCTTTATTTACAGGTGTCACAAACGCCGGCATGAAATGGAACAAAAACTATTCAATTTAGCCCGAATTGTAGGTTACATTATGAATATAATTCATAGTAAATCCATTAATGTACGGCGATAACAGCACCCTAGCTAAATACATTAAACTATATCACAGGTAGAGAGGTGTTGGGAGTAAATTTGCATTCATAACTCTACATTAGTCTCAGTCTAATACCTTCTGCTGAATGTCTGTATTACAGGTTGAATCTGAGGCTACCCATGAGTGTGACGGATCTGGGTTAAATGAACAGCATGCACGGGCCTTTGATGCTGCAGCTGGTAATGCTTACAGTTTCTAACCCGTCACATTTGGACATACGGTCTTTTTACCAGAGAGCATGACAATCAGAATTCCAAACTACAAGCCAAATGCCATAAAAATAACACAACTCAAGCGACTCCTTTGCTCTGCTCCCACAATGAGGGCCTGTTCTGCACAAACATTAAGTCACCTCGTGTTAAAAAAAAAAAAATAAGACGTTAATTGAATAAACCTTTTTTTGCCTTTACAGCTTGACACATTAATTATCTAAAATAACATTAGTCCATTTTCCACAACATTTCTTTTCATCGAGACCTAAAAGGTGCCAAAACAACCTCACAAAGAACTCTTTATGAACCTTTCAATCAGTGTGTGCCGTCCAACATCCTATCATCATTACGGCTGACGGTTGGCTGCAAACCCCCAGACCTGACCCTCACCCGCCCCCAGCGTGTGATATGAATGGGAGTGCCTGGCTTAATAAACAGGGTGTAATTCACCACTCTCCCCCTTAAAGTACAGGTGAGACCTGGACCCCTTCATTACAGCGTCTGCAGCAGGCAGGGAAAGCTCTGCAGATTAGAGGATCTGCTATGTTGGCCAAACAGACTTAACCGCTGTCTGCTGGGAAGGGGATGGAGGTGAGTGGGAGAAGCGAAAAGGCACCAGACTTTCTATATGATTAGATAAGTGGCGCTGCAGAGCACAATACAGGACGAAAGTTACAGGTTTAGACGATGTGATGGACTGGTGGATGGAGTGGCATAGAGTCCTATATGCACGCTCACTGGGCGGACATTGTCGTATGTAATAAAGAGAGACGTTATATGAAATAATTGCTGTTGAATCAAATGCGTAAAAGTTGAGCACCTACCTTCTGATTCTGTGATTAAAAAGTCAACAATACTGTGACAGCAGCACTGGGGCACGAAACTAAAATTAAATATAAAGTCCTGTTTCCTGCACCACCAATGGGGAGGGTACACCTTGAAGAGCCAAGTTTTTATCATGCATAGAAGTGTCGGACAATATTCTTTGCGTTCTCAGGACTTATTTATGCTCACTGTCCCAAATGCCAGAACGGAAATGGGAAAAGAGGCTTTTGTGTACTCTGACCTCTCATCATGGAATATGTTGCAGAATGTTTTAAAGCTCAGAGAACTGATACCACTGACTGCTTTTAAATCTAGAATGAAAGAAATAGAGGCAGGTTCCCAAAAATGTAAATGTTTCCTAAATTGACTCTGTTACGTCACTGTCTCTTAGCTTTTAGTTTCTGTTTTCTGTGTTTTTTATGCTGCTGCCTGTCTTGGCCAGGTCACCCTCGAAAAAGAGATTTTTAATCTCAATGGGACTCTCCTGGTTAAATAAAGGTTTAAATAAAAGTAAAAAATAATAATACCAATCTGGTTTCTAAGAGATTAAGTTGTACTATTTCTAATCGATCGAGCGACCATGTATCAGAGATAATCTCAAATTTGTTGAGAAACACTGAGGAAAGTGTTAAAATAAATGTGTTTATGCTCATTTAAAATGGAAGGAAAGCATCTTCATCAATGAAAATCTTACTGGCACCATGACATTAAAAGTTGTATTTAGTCAATAAAGTGAAAGTTGGTCCTTATGGCAGATCAAACATCTCCTGCTTCAACACTTCCTTCTTCCCTTCCTCCCTTCCTCCCTACTCCCTCCCCCCAGCCTGTTACTGTCCCCTCCCTGTAATGAGCTCTCCTCATGTATGACCTCTCCTGTCACTCCCACCGGTCCAATCCTCCTCTCCCGCTCACCTCTCGCCTCCTTCTCTAATCTCTGCATTACTTTGCCATTAATCCCACATTCCACACCAGGATGGCCTCTGCAGCTCAGGTGACACGTTGCCTTCACAATCTGGTGTTGGAATGAATCAGTGGGATGGAAGGAGAGCAGTGTTTAAAATCATCATAGTAAAAGGCTGCTCAAGCCTGCTTTAGGATTCACCTGTGGCATGCAGCGCTCCCTTCCCTCTCCATCCTCCCACTCTTACCTCTCCACATCCCACCTCCTGCATCTTATTCACACTTTCTTCGCACTAAACTCTCATTACTCCCTCCTGGTTTCCTGATATCATCCCACATTCCCCCGTGTCTTTCCCAAATCTCCTCAATCTCCCCTCATCCCTTTCCCCGCACACTCCTCCCGCCCTCTCTCCATCCTTCCTCTCTCTCCCCCTTCCCCTCCAGAGCCCCAGTGGGACTGTTGGACTCACGCAGCCCCATGCTGAGCTGCTCCAGAGCCAAGCCAGAACAAAGAGCCCATTGAGCCGAGCGGAGACATAATGTGGGCCGCCTCTGACAGCACCGAAGATGAAGTCATGAGGTCGCCAAACAGTTAATAATGACGGCCCATCCTCCAGCTGCACCGAGTGTGTGTGGTGTGTGTGTGTGTGTACAGTTTGGTGCCGTCGAGGAAAGTGGGAGAAAATGAGAGATTATGTGTCTGCCTGCATGAATGGCCCAGCATCTACAACATGCGCCGCATGTGTACATATCTTAAAGCATGTCGATGGATAAAAAGCTTTTAAGAGCGTAATGAGATACTCCGTGACACTCAAAAATGTGCTCAATCACTTTGTAAATACCACAGAGGGAAAACAAAACCGTCAGAGAATTGCACTTTTAGTTTTGGCTTCGCTCCAGCTGCGTTTGGAGAACACCCACCCCACCCCACCCCCGGGCACCCCCTTTCCTTGTTGGAGTCTGTCTGGCGCGGAGTCTGACATGAGACACATCTCCCCGGGACTGGAGCTGTCGCTGCGAGGCCCACACTCCGAAACATCATTAGACTCGCCGCTCCAGGTGAGATCAGGCCGGGTATAGGAACGACAGAGAGAGGGGTGCATGTGTATTTGTGTCTCTGTGCGAAAGCATGCATGTGGGAGATGAGGTTCAAGTAGTAATCTCAATGCCTCTGAACGGACATGGCCTATTAAAATGCCTTCACAGGACCAGTTGCTTGTCAAGAGGCCTGCAGGCTGAGTTGGGCTCAGGACAGGGAGGGGCGGGAAGGGAAGGGTGAAAGACAGCTATGCAATTGATTAACATTAGAAGGACTTGCTCAAGTTCAAATTGCACGGCCCCTCTGCTGTAAGCTACAGACATTTGTTTCCCCGCAAGTAGAATGTTTCTTTCAGACCCTGTCTCCTCTACACATCTGAGTTCAATTCTCCGCATGCCCTCGCTCTGAAAATCAATTCCTCCTCCTCTCCTCTGCTCCTTTCCTCCAGCTCTGCGAACAGACCAGGGCGAGGGGATTACGCTGTCCCTCCCCAGATCCGAGCGAGACAACAAATGGTTCTTATCAACTGACACCCCCACTCCCCTTCCCCTGCCATCCAGGAGGAAGAGGCAGAAGCCTTGGCCCGGCCGCCCCGGCACGGATGTGTTTGTGGGCTCTGTCTGCCAATCGCGGCAACTTCTTTTTTACACTTAAAGCCTGAGCTATTTACGAGAGCCCTGGGAGAAGGTGTATGCGGCACCGGAGGGTGGGAAGAATGGAGGGCTGAGAGCTGCTGCTTCTCAACCTCTGCTTCTAATCAATCACCAGAAATCACTGCCGTGGTTTATGGCCTTTGAACCTAGCTCCTCTTTCGCACTGCGAGGGAGAGCGCTGGGGCGGGGAACGGGGTGGGGGAGCCGGGAGAAGGGTGAGAGTCAAGGCCCAGAGGGTGTGGAGGTCAGGGGAGAGAGATTACGGGGTATGGGGCCTTTCTGCTCCCTCAAACCCCGAAAGCATGTCTTGATTTAATCCTGTGAGTTTTGAGCAGAGGGCAGAAAGTGGCCTGAAACATTCAGGACGCTTTGTTTAACTGGACATCAAGCAAAGACTTTTGATTTGATTTGACAGCAGACTAAGTTCACATGCTGTTACTTTAAAACCATAATGCATGCTGGTAATCTACCTCAATTAAATATTGCATGTTGATCTATCATTTTAAATAACAGCTGCCACTATGCCAACATATCAGAAAGAAAAACGTACTTGACGAGGGGGAAAGCACATAAATATTAATATATGTTTAATAAACTGCTGCATCTTATTTCTTGTAAGTTACACATAAAACATGTATATGCAATCTAATTATGCATTATTTGTTTATCACACTGAGAACCAATTACTCTGTCTACGTCCTACGACTTATATGTCAAACAAGCGACTAAGAAAAATGAAAAATGAATAATACAAATTGTAAATCTTGAGAGAAAAAAAGAAACGTGTACAGTATCACAGCATTAGAGTATCTTTAAGAGAACAGAACGCAAAAGGTATCTATTGGTAGTCCTTTATTTGAACTCCAGCCCTGGTGGCACGGCCACTAGTTGCTGCTCCATCCCATTCAACAAGAATCCAACTGTGGTGAGGAGGCGTGAGCGGGCGAACAAAACCAAAAGGACGCGGAAAAGAACACACCACAATAAATCCTCCTGGCAGGGTCAGGACACCCCTGCTTTGTTCCTCCTGGCAGGAGGGGGGCCACTGATGCCTCCCGACAAATGGACAGAGTGGTAGAATAATCAACTACTGTTTCCCCACTTTATGGGTTTAAGAGTTTACGGGGCCTCTCTGAGAGGAGTGAGATCCGGCAGGGCCGCAGAGCTGCTGGGATGCGGCCGGGCCCCGTTGGTCGGTGGACCCTCGATCCCCCTCACGCGGGGCAGGCGGATTTTGTCTTTGTGAGGCGGGGTAGTTGGCTCAGAGACTTGTCTCTGACCCGCGTGACCTCTGACTTCAAGGCTATTCCGGCTCTCAGCGTGTCAGTGAAAATGATCTCAGGTTCTCCTGAGGAGCCTTTGTGATGGTCAGCATGAACCATCACAGCATATTAGATTTTAAAATAGATCCCTGAGGTGTCAGATTGAGATAGTTTGACTGAATTATGAGTCAAAATATAGGAAAATTGCAACTTTTTTGTAATTTCGGCCTAGATCTCTATTGGCATTAATCACATGTATCATGTTAATTGCCAGGATCTGGATATGCGGCATCATCGCTACAAGGAAGTCCAAGCAAAGAACACAATCATACAGGTTTTTAACAAACTACCAGGCTGCCCAAATTGTAAAAAACAAAAAAAACAAGGAGCAATACATTAAATGTTGCAAATGTCCATCACAGTTTACGGACTGAAGGCTGTGCATCTATCCAGTTCTCCAACAAAGGACTGACATTTCAGGCTTGCTTGGCCAATTTAAGGTTCAAAGTCACATGTCTTGCTACATCCACCAGGGCAAACAAGTAGGATGATCACTCACCAAAAAAACACAAAAAACAAAGATGCAATTCCACTACAGCTACATTCTGGCTGCATCTCCACAGCGTGCAAAGGTCTTGAGGCGGTGGCTTATGTGCGTCTTCCAACAGTGAAGGAGCAGTGGAGCTCCAGCAGGCGGATCTGGGCCCGCAGAAGTGTGCCAGACAAGAGAGGCCAGGCTGGGCCGGGCAGCTGAGGTTCCCCTCCGCCCTGAGTAGCGGCAAGGCTAAGCTAATCCTGCGCCTCAGGCCCCTGTGAGGTGGCTCTGCCAAAGCCTGTCCCCCCGCTGCTGCAGGAAATTGCCTTCAGTGCAGAAGTCCATGAAATGGCTATGGCTCGCCAGTGAAGGCAAAGCACATCCACAGTGTGTGCACATGGGGCCAGAGCGACTTTTTCAAACCCGAATCTACAGGTAGATTTTATATTTGATACTTGTATATCTCTAAAACCGCATGGTGTGGTATCATGAAAACAGCAATATTGTGGATAAATGAGTGTTTTCTTCTATGTATTCCTGCTTGGATTCTACGTTTTTATGTATTATATGCATTATTTATGTACCATAGAGGGGTCTTTTGACACTAAAAGACAGTTTTCCTGTGTGGGGTTGTGTGTCAGGGTCTATAACGCCTCCTCCATTGTGCTGTTTGACCCGTGGGCCAGCCAGAGCTCCCATGAGGTCCCTTATCCCTCCATCAGTCCTCTCTCATTAGCCCCCACAGGCAGAGCCCAGAGTAGGGTAACACAGAGGGGCCCCTGCTTCCTCCTCTGGTCCCCATGAAATACATACAGCACAAATACAGATGACAGAGATCACCTTTTAGCAGCAGTGATGCTCAAACTACTAAGTGCATTTCTTAAATACTTCTATTGTGTAAAATAAAAGGCCAGTTTCAGGAAGCTGATTTATTTATTGCATGTCTTGTCCTTTTTAAATCATCCTGAATCACTTGTCAGCCTTTATTGTCAGGCGGCATCTGGGTGTTCTTGCACATTTTATGTATTTATTAATCATTTTTGTCTTCAGTTAACCAGATCATCTTTTAGGGGACACACAACAGGGATAAAACGTGTAAAAGCAGAGGTGGCAGCATGAGGAGGGAGGAGGAGGAGATGAGGCAGGACACAGTGGAGAAACAGTTGATTATGAGTCCCATCAAGTGATCAATGATTTCATTAATAAGACGGATCACGCGGCTGTCATAGCTGTGACACGGGCTGAGGGATGATCCACTCCCAGTGCTCCATTTCCCCCAAGCCTCCCTCCCTTCCTCCCTTCTCCCTCCCTGTCCTTCCAATATTACCTCCCTCTGCCGACGCCGAGGGAACGCCGAGGAAAAAAGGGATGGAGCTGGGTGTTGACGGGGGTGGAGGAGGGGTTAGTCATGAGGGAGGGAATGAAGAAAGGGGGAGGGGTGAGGAAGGAGGGTGGAAGAAAAGTGAAAATCCATTTTGAAACCCATTTTCAATTAGGGGTCCACAAGCTGTTATCACAGGTGTCCCAGAATGGGGGCCCGTAAGTGAAAATGTCTCCTATCCGTTTCTGAAATGAAACCTTATCTGGGAGGCACAAAGATGGCGGGGACAGCGTATCTGTAAATTACTTTCCATCCCCGCTGTTAACGGGAACTTTATTTCTGTCGGATGACATTCCCCTCTATTTACTGTTGATCATTTAAATGGCTGCCTTAAAAAGAAGGTGGCCCCTCACTCTTCCTCTATCTCTCCCCTCTCTCTGTATTATTCCTTCCTTCCCATCAAAGCAGTCGAGTGTTCCTTTTCTTCTTTAAACACTTTAGCCACGCTCTGCATTTGCTTAGGGATTTCTCTGGTAACCTACACGAAGGCCGAACATGCGTTGCCCTTTACGGCTTAACTTGTTTGCCTCTGAGGGCCGAGGCTCTTGCCCTTTTTAAAGCATGACCATTAAAACGGTCCCAATTCTCCCACTTCATATCCTGCTGTTTAAATAATGAAAATTGTCGGAACTGTGTCCAGTTGTTCTGCTCCCCAGTTTTCAATTCTCATTACTCACTCCCTCTCTTTCCTCAAATCAGAAATCATAAAAGTCCAATACCATAAACTTTTCCCCTTCTTTTTCCCCTTAGCAAATAACCAAACCTTCAGGCCCCGCGCCATGTTTTTTTCTTCTCTTTTTTTTTATTGGCAAATTATCCCATGACGACAGGATTTATTCAGTCGAGGAGCAGGGACATCTTTTTTTTTCTTCTTTTTTTTTTTAGCCCGGGACCCAACAAAAGAATCAGGGGACTTTGTGGTCCACCTGCCTGCCGAATGATGAGGGTGGGAGGGGAGAGCGGGGCGAGCCCACCCCCCCAAACCCCTCCTAAAGAGCACCAATCACAGCATTGTTGTGGCACAGTCGGCTCTTTTGAGCTGTCAGTGCAAGAGGAGGGGGCACAGAGATGAATGGCACACAGGATGAAGCCACCATTTAGCCAACCATGTGGGAACGCTCGACCAGGACTCAATAATTACTCTGGGCCTGCTCAACTTGGACAAAACTTTGGGACAAGAGCGGAAGGCAGAGTGGAGGAGGAGCGTTTTCCCTGTAGTGCACGTAAGGTGAAGATTTTAGAGCTAAATCTGTTTCCAGACAAAAAGTGCAGTTTGCTAATCGGAACAGACCGGCTGCAAGATCTGATCAATTTGCAAGGTGATCCAAATCACAAGAAAATCTTCTCGCTTTGGAAAGCTAAACATCCGGCATATCCCCTCCACCTGCCCCTCCCCCCGCCCATCTACTTATTCTCCACTTTTCACAACTTATCGTAGCACGCCGTTGCCGGGCGCACCACGGGGTTTCCTCAGCGCCGAGATCAGGGGCCACTACTCTGCCTGACGGGGGGAAATATTTTGCCGGGCCTTCTCTAAGAAGAACCAGTCACTGGGGTTCCACAGCTGCTCACAATTACCTTTTGTTTGGAGGGAGGCGGTGGGGCCGGGGCTACGGGGGTTAAAGTTGAGGCGAGTGTAGGGTTACACCTGATAAGAGGTTATGAGTTCTGGGGGCCGACTTGGGAATGTGCTGTAATTATAACAACACAAAGAATGTGTAAGCTATCTTCTGATTCCAAGAGGGAGATAGGGATCTAAAAGGGACCTTTCTCTGCAGATCAGTACCGTCCCTCCCTTCGTTGAGTGAATTATGAGACTACTGTATTTTAAAGAGTGCAACATTTATGAAAGCCGTAGTGTCTCTTGTGGCGTGGCCGAGTCGGTGTAGGAGATCAACCGTATGCTGTTCAGAGCTGTAATTACAAGCACATTACGGAGAAAGATCCACAATCACAAAGCCAAATTACATCCATGCTTTTTCCAAAACAAACTTCTTCTTTTTTTCTTCTTCTCGCTGCCCCTTTAATTAATAAAACAGGGCTGGCCATCTGGGAATGAGTAAGATGCTTAAGGATGCATTACCTTACCCACTTCCTGTGATAACTCACATATGGGCAACAAGTCACCGCAACATAGCCTTTCCTGGATTGTTTGTCTCCTCTTCACACTTGGGATGATCACATTTTACATCAGTGGAGTCGAGGAGAGGCCACCAGCTCCAGCTACAAGAGCCAACTATTCCCCAAAAACCTCCAAATCCTCTCACAGCTAATGAGCACAGCTGCAGCTTAGACCGCGGTGATCTCAACTCTGGTTTTGTTATGACTTTAGCTCGATGCTCCAAGGCTTTCCAGCCAGACTTAAAAAAAAAAAAATCGCCATTTAATATTCCTCATTCCAGCATCTGAGTTCAGAATGAAAGACCGAATGACGACAGGCTTGATGAACTGTAAGCTCCACGCAGCTTTTAATAGCATGCGTTAAAGACATTGCTGTGTAAACATGCCAAATGTTTAGCTACCAGTGAGGGTTGCATGTGACTCACCGCGAGAATAAGGGGGGGAAGTAAACATAAGTAACGTGAGCGAGGATATGCGTGTGTCTAGATCTTTTAAGATCTTGCTTTTGGGAGTTAGTTTCATCTTAAAGTAGTGAGAACATCGGCAAAAATAACATTCCTCCGTCCCCAGTGGGTCAGTGGCCCCAATGCTCAAATATGTTGCCACGTATGGAAGCCACACCTCCGTCTCCTAGCTCAGGTCTGGAAAACATCAAAAAAATGCCTGAGAACGAGAGACTGCAAGCCTTTTGTGACTCAACTTAGGATACAAATGGATGAAACCTGTGTTTCAGTGGCATGTTTATTCACGAGTTAGAGAGGAAGTTCAATTAACAGTTGCGACCGACAAGAGCTGGCACAGAGAAGGTGTGTTTCTCCACACCTCTAGGAGCATGAGGTGGAGGTGCAGCTGTGCAAAAAAAAAACAGCAGGTCACCAGCAAAATCCAAACTGCTGGATTTTATTTTAAGAAATGTGGATACATAAATGTTGAAAGTGTATTATACTTTACTGTCCCTTGATATCAGCTGTGTAGTGTTGTTTTTATCTGTGTCTAATTTGGGCTACATGTTCCCATTACTCATCTGCTGAGCTGACTATTCGTCTCTTCAAAACTGGGCGTATTCCAACAGACCATAATTATGTTTGCATTAGCCACAGCTAATGTGCAGTTGGAGGCGACACGTACCGTTTGAGGTGGTGCTGGAGGCCACCGCCTTCTCGCTGATGTCATTGCGCCCTGATGAGCCCTTGGTCGCCACAATGGTCTCCACCCTCTTCTTCTTCTCAGCTGCTGAACTGGCATGGGAGTGGGTTTCCATGGCGATCGCTCATTCCTCAACACCTCATTGGAGACGGGATAACTTTTGGAGAAAACAGAAGGCAGAGAGAGCGGATGAGTGAATGGAAAGACATGAAGCATATCATATTGTTTAAGAGCTTTATTCATTTGATTTGTGCATTAAGTTAAACTCATTTAGTTCTTTTAGTTAAACATTTTAACAATGCTGTAGAGCGCCTCAAGAAAAGACTTTAACACTGAGAACCCAGTGAGAGAAAACTTCAGATCCAATCCTCCCTTTTCATGATGCCCAGAGCAGACCACGGGTCAATCCACCAGCTCACCCTGATTTATTTTAACTCAAGCCTGCTGGGCTCTGATCTGCCTCTCCACTAACTGTGGTTAAATATCCCCAAAAACTAAACAAAAATGTAGCTTACCTTATCTTCAACTATGTCACACTAAACTTCTGACTTCACGTCAAAAAGAAAAACCTCTATAAACATCCAGCGAGGCAGGACATCCTGACTAGGTTTTATATCTCAGAATAGAAGTAAAGGCAGCTTGTGGATATACTGATAATCCTGCTGTAGCAGTGTTTCCAGAGAGAAAGGAGAAACCCTAAGGGGATACCACAGAGAGAGAAACATTCACAGTCCTGAAAAAACAAGGGTTGTTTGAAGGCCCTTTTGGGAATATCATGGTGCCGGGCAATTTTTCTTTCAAAGAATAAAGGTGGTTCAAGTTAATACTGTCTGTGGGTTTAGAAGGGGTTCAGCCAACAGTCTAGCAGACATGCTGCTCAGTTCAGCACCTCAGAGGCTGTCTACAAACTCAACTCTATCTAGGTCATGGAGGTCTCTGATTATGGAGACAACACGGCGATGCACCACAACCCCTCATTTACACAAAGTACAGGACGGCTTCATTTTGTCCAATACCAAGCCTTTACTTAGACTCCATAATTCATGGATAATTAGTGGAAATATTTAGTCTGACTAACATTTTCTTTCCAATAAAGACCGGCTAATTACCCGACTGTACTATTTAATTGTCCTCCGCCCTATAAACATGCATGGATACATACAAGGCCAGCGGAAAAGTAAGCTATAATGCAAACAGAGGAGGAGTGCTGCTGATTTTGAGCAATTCCCCAAAGGCGGGAAGGCGAGGGGGAAGTGGCGAGGGGTAAACTTCAGACAAACACTGTGTGCTTTGTTTGTTTTTTTCCCAACCCCCTGAAAAACCAGAGTCTGTCATCCATTCTGACCCGACAACAACATCTGTAAGCAATTGCTGGCTTAAAAAAAAAAGAGAGAGAGAGAGGAAAAAAAGAGAAGGGAAAAAAAAACAATGCAATTACTGCCTTACCAATCAAAACAGAATTAAACAAGAGCTCGTCCTCTAATCACTCCCACATGAATACACGTGTAGCCATCACCCCCAACCAAAGACATTTTTGTCGTATACGTGCATAGATATCATCTGAAATCACTGCTGCGTGCGTTTGATGGAGTCTTTCATTCCTTTGCAGTGCGAGCGAGTTAATGGTGAGAATGCCGTGCGTCTGCACATGGCGCGTTGGAAGTTCCTACCAGGACGACTGATCATGAACGCCACTCGTTCACTTCCGTCGGCGGCAACTGAAACAAGAGAGCGATCAAAGAAAGCGTTTTGGTCTCACTTCTGTGAAACTGTCATTACATCATTCTAACGACTGAACTTGAGCAACAGCAGTAAATGAACCCGGGAAAAGGAACCTACTTTTTCAGGCTGTTGCTGAATGGCTCCCAACATGCTTTGCGTGTGGAGTGAGCGTACATGAATGTGTGTGTGCATGTGTGTGTGTGTGTGTGTGTGTGTGTGTGTGTGTGTGTGTGTGTGTGTGTCGGCCCCCCCAGGTGAGTCAGACCAGCGTTAAAATAGAAATAGCTGAAAGTGCAGTGAATATGGGGGGGCGTGATTGGAGGTTTGTAGGCGAGGTGAGGAGAAAGCGGGGCATTCCTCTGGTCGGGCAAATATTCACAAGTCCGAGCCACCGAAGCGTGTCTGACCGGCCTTTTGTGTTCCACAAGGCAGGCCACAGTTCCAAAGCAGCAATTAAAAGCAGGACCTTTTCACCCATAATCCCTCTGACCTGGACGCCCACACCCAATCCTGCAGATGTTCCCGTCTCTGCTTTCGTGTTGCTCATTTTCGCCATTTTCAAACACTCACTGCCGGCGCAAAGACAATTCTTTTCATCGTGTGTTTACATCGAGACACTGTGGAAAGAATGCGTCTTGAAGTTTTCTCCTCAGGATGAAATATCTAAGGACAGAGATCCTAGTTTGAACTTTTTCTATTCAGCACTTTGAACTTTCAGTGGAGGAACACGAATGTGCTCACGAGCCAGACGCGGAAATATGATTTTTTTTAAAAAGACATTTGCATGAGACAGCAGAGAAATAAGCATCTGTATGGAGACTACCTCACAGACCCTGCATCAGTGGTGTGTCACAGAGGCCTGGCACAAAAGAAGGAATTACAACTAGGCATTGGTTGCTGTTGTAACTCAAAATAAATGTTAATTTCATATTAATGTCTTTCCCATGAAATGTCTGTCCTACACCCAATTAGAGAAGAGAGAAAGAGGGTGTATCTTTATTTGTGCTCCACTGTAATCCTTCCACACAGAAAAGGAGGCGATTAAACAGGTTTAAAATACCACAATTCAGACTGTTCCCTCGGAAAAAGAAAAAAAAAAACATTCTTATTTTATAAGCACATTAAGCAAATCAATTTAACATAAATTATACGCCTTGGTGACAAAGGCACTGAGTTGAAAGTCATCTGCAAATTGTACACATCAAAGTGAAACACTAAAATAAACTTTTGCCTTTGATAGAAAAAAAAACAGTTTTTCTTTTTTTTCTCTTCTTCTTCATGCAAGCTTAAACGGCTGCTAACGCTATCAAAAATCTCCGCCTTTTGTTATTTAAAGGCTCCATCTTTACAAGTTTAATTCTATGGAACTGCTTAAGGTGTATACCTCCAATTCCATTTGCAAATAAATGCAAGACACACACACACACACACACACACACACACACACACTCAGAAACTGAGGGACATTTTGATATAAACTCTTGAAGTGTCTTCTTAGATTTGGCAACCCCCCCCCCCCCCCCCCCCCCCCCCCCTCACAGACGGGGTACTGTATTTGTGTTCATTTCATTAGGGCGACTGTTCAGTGTCGAGGGCCCCCTGAGGGGGGAGACTGGCAGCGCCACAGCATTCATCATCATTACATCAGCGACCACCGAGATCTGCTATCTTAGGCTTATCAACGCGGCACAAACGCACCGCAGCGCAGCGAGTTAGAGGGGAGGGGAGAGATGGGAGATGGAGACGATTGAGGGAGATTGTGAGCAAAAGTGGGATAAGAGGGGGAGAAAATGAATGGTGGAATGAAGGAAGGGAGGAGCATGAGCCTGTGTGTGTGTGTGTGTGTGTGTGTGTGAGTGTGTGTGTGTGTGTGTGTGTGTGTGTGTGAGTGTGTGTGTGTCATGCATGTGTGTGCACCTCACTGTGCCCCTGCATGCCTGCACATGTTTTCCTGTGTGTACGACGTGTGTTTTCGCACATTTTCGCAGCTATGCCAACAACATTAAGGGCTCCTGCACAGCTGGAATAACTAAAACACCGAGGGGCAAAGAGGGAGGAGGAGTTGAAGCCCTTCAGCGAGATTAGCTGAATCTAGCAATAAAACAGAATGCGCTGGCTCAGGCTGCATGTGTTTGCATTGGATAAGGTCAGCGAGGGGATGAGGCCCCTTGAGGAGGAGACAGTGGAAGCGCTTGCTGGTGGTTAGAGGACCTGTCGCGGGTTCACCGAGGAGGTCTTCCCAAACTCAATGGCTCTCAGAGGAAACCACATACTTAGGTTTCCATGCTGTGTTCAACACTGCACTTATGGCTTGCCCTTGGCCCTGGAAGGCAAAGGGGAAGAGGGTATTGGGGGTGTTGGGGGGGGGACTGGGGATTTGGTGGTTGTGGCTCCCATTCACCAGTGAAACTTAACATTGTGCCCAGATGGCACTAAGTCTGGCCTACAGCTGATGGGGACCAGCCCCTCAAGTAAGGGCCATTTAGCAGGAATTAGTCACACCCCGCCACACACACATACACATATGCACATGCAAACTGGGTTAGTGCTAGGCCTTCTCAACCTTTTGTATGCTGTGACATGGCGAAGCTATTCAGACTGTCAGTCATCTACATGTTTCTGTATCCTCCCACCATAATGTGAGAGTCCCACTTTTTACTGCTACCTTGTAAAACTTAAAGTTGAGGCATTTATTGAGATGATTTATTGCTCTGTGTTTTGAATCACTAAATCATCTTGTGAATACTGCACGGAACATCAAATGCGCCTTTTCTGCTTTTTCTGCTTTAAGGCTTTACAAAAGACCTTCCCTGTCTTTTATTTTATCTCCGCACCTGAGGTCCCGAATCGGAGCAGCGTTGCATCAGCGAACAATCTGGTGCTGCTATCACAAGTGCGCTGCACAATATTTGAAAAGACTGCGCAAATGAGGAGTGTTTGTATTTGATTTTTTTGGTCAAGGACAAACATGCAACAACGCAGCCTATCAGTCGCTTTCAGCGGAGCTAATAAGATTATCCTCGCGCGCGTCTCAGTCCCTCAGACCTCTCTACTTGAGATGCTTTGGAGGGCTGGTGAGGGACCCTGTGTGTTGCACTGCAGAATGAGCTGAGTGCATCTTACATTCCTGGGTAACAAACCCAAACGATGTAATCGTAATGCTTACACGATGCTTCTTTTGCGCTCGCTACCCAGCAGATAAGGGGCAAATAAAGCACGAGCCACAATGGAAATCTTCAGCGTTTCCCCCACAGGCCCCTGCTTATTAAATTGTTTATTTATTTTGACTTTGCATTTGTTCGTGAGCCACTTGTGTCAGGGCAAGTGGGGCTGTGAGGAGTGAAGACAATGGGTAATGCAGGCAGCTTTGTTGCACTGGTGGCCCAGTTAGGCGGTATTGGTTTCCCCCCTGCTCTCCACTTTTATTCTTTTCCTCCCCACGCTAAAACGAGCCTTTGTTTGATCGGACACTTTCCCTGATTCTTGAGAAGAAGGAAAAGATGCTTGTTCAGCCATTTACTGGCGGCCCAAGCAAACAATGCAACACATTACCGCAGCAAAACACCATAAAGGTCCCTGGGAGGGAAAAGAAAAAACAGTTTTCTATCAGCGGAAGTTTTTTTTTTTTTGCCGTTGAATTTGCAGAGATTAAGATTAGCATGATTGCAAATACTTTCCCCTACTTTCTAACTTTGCATGTATCCATCCACACAGTTGAGATTCAGTTCATTATAAAATCAGTTGTCACAGCAGCAGCAGCGCATGCCACAAACTCTATAGCAAAGGTTTCCACTTGAGTGGCCCCGGCACATGGCACCCACTGTAAAGCACAAGAGAGTGAGGGCTGTATCCTGTCAGTGGGCCTCTCATCTCCAGTGAAGACAGTCTTCCTACAAGGCTTTAGAAAGAGCTCTGCACGATGCCACAACCAGAGCGCGGCGACAACATCCTTCACTGAGCTTTCACAGCGAAAGAGTACATGTTACGCGGCGTGCTGCGTTGTTTGAGAGCACAGTTCCTATGTAATGCATGCAAGTGTGTGTGTGTGTGTGTGTGTGTGTGTGTGTGACAATGGCACGAGGACGAGGGACTGTGTTTGAGAGTGTGTGAGCCGTGCTGCATGACGCTGTGTATAGGAGTTGGATGCACCAGGTGCTCTATAACTCCTCTCAGTAGGCAAGTGAAATCCCCGTGTGCAGAACATAAATAAGAGAGGGGACCCCAGGGAGGGGATGAGTGGAGGAAGAGAAATTCCTGTACTGATGAAAACCTCGCACACAACTCTCTCTGCCTCCTCCTCCTCCTCCTCCTCCTCCTCCCACATGCACTCTGAGAAAGATCAAGCAGATGGATGGTCCTGTGTGAGTGCAGTGGCGGCAGGTATGGCTCTGGCAGAAGGTCTTCACACTTAAGAGCGTAAAACAACGAGCATTTGAGGCGACTGAACTACTCGGAGCAATCCGGAAGGTTGTACAGCCACAGGTTACGGAGTCAAAGTGAAACTTTCCTGCCTGCAAACACTCAAAGTCCCCCTTCTCTTCTCACTTATTTCATGCATACTCCGTCTCCTCCTCTCACCCTTTCCCCTCCTCCTTTTCTATTTCCCTTTCCTTCATTCCTTTGTGTCACCGGAATAAGTGTCGGAGCGCAGTGAGTCAGTGCTGCGATGTGATTAATGACGGGCCCTGGCGTTCTTCGGGGCCGAGCGCTAACAACAGCCAGGGGGCAGCGCGATAATGCACAATAATAAAGCCAGCAGACAAACAGGCGGGCAACGCAAGGCCTATTAGCTAGCCCCATCAGGACGGCTAAGTGAGAAATTAGCCCTTCCCAAGCTCCGCCACAATTCATCAAGTGCTGCCCCTGAATCCCCCCTCAAGAAGTCATAATGTTTACTTAAAGACTGGCCTCGATGCCCCAGCGGCGAGCTTTATTGGCTCTTATTAATTCCCGTTCTGGCCCTCGCGGCCATGCCATTTAAACCGAATTAAAGGGGTGAAAATTGGATGAGATGCAGTCGTCTTGGTGTTTGGCTCGCGCGTGATAAAGCCGGACCTAAACGGAGGGAGACTTTGAAAAAAAATAAGAGGGGAGGGCAATCAAATCGGCATGTAAAGGAATGCTGAATGAAGCTGTCCTGAAATGTGCCGCAGTCAGTCAGAGGAATGCAGGGAGAGAGGGGGGAAAGGGAGAGAAGAGAAACGGCATTGCTTTAATGCTAGACTTCCTGTGCGGATGGGAACAGATCCAGAAGGGTAACACTGGGTCACACATTCCACAAATGCAAAAAAAAAAAAAAAAAAAATGCAATGATTCTTATAGTATCTTTGCGTGTTCCTTATCTTTCATCAGGCGGGTTGAAAAATACCCTAAAATCAGGTCACTCCATCAGCACTCTCAGCCTTATTTCAACATGTCAGTGACGGACAGGCGAACGAGGGGGAGGGAGCACACTCGACACAAAGTGCATGCCTTTAATGAGGTGGCTGTGCCAGTCTTAAAATAACAGAGAAACAAAACACACTTCTCAAAGAACAGTGATTAAATGTGTCCGTTTCCATCAGCATGGTCGATTACTCATAATTCAGAGCTTTCTTATTATCTGGTGGTGAAACGCTTGGTTGATAAGTTGAATCAATTAGTCGTTTATCAAGAAAAAAATGCAAAACATTTGCTGGTTCCAGCTCCAAAAGGGAAAATGGCCTATTTTTCTCTGTTTTATATAATTGTACAACTGGACATCGTTGGGTTTTGGGAACTTCAAATGGGCTTCTTTCTCTAGTTTCTGACATTTTAAACACTAAATGATTCACTGATTAATGAAAACAGCTGCTATTGCAGCTCAATATGTTCTTGCTGAAGTTCACATCCCTCTTCGTTGTACAAGTAGTGCTTTCATGTGAAACCACAACACTGAACGGGTTCACCGGCCCCTGTGCCGGTCTCTAAGTGGAGCATACAAGTTAAGAGGCCCATCCACGTGAACTGTGGGTCCGTGCTGCAGGATTGGCGGCAGCCAAGAGTGTGTTCTATAGTAGTGTGGAGTATACGGCAGCGGAGGTGTGGGATCAAAGACAGCTGAAGCTCAGAGGGAGTCCCGGAGACTTCTAGCTCTCCCAGCGGCAGCTTCGGGAGGAGACAACTCTCTCCCTTCACTTTCATATCAGCCACAGAGCCCCCCCATCCCTCTGCGCCAGCTCGTCGGCTTCACACACACACGCACGCACGCACAGGAAGTCTCAGAGGATTTGCCAGTACTGCAAAACCTGTACCCCACCTACAGCAACACACACACACACACACACACACACACACACACACAGATGCTGTTGCTCATCACAAACACGCAAGTGAGTTTTTTGGGAGATTTTGAAAGGCTGAGTGAGTTGGGAAGAAACTCTCTCACTCTCCCCCAGTGAAAACGACTCACGCAACTCAAATACCGAGACAATATCGCACAGCGCCGGAACGAGATGCCGTAAACCTCACAGCGCTGCCGAGTGCTCGACAAAAAACGTCCCATAAACTCCAAAGAGCGCAGTCACAAAATGGCCCCCTGAAAACAAGACCGTCATTAGACAGGCAGCCCCCCTCAGGCCCGCCGACTCGATTGCGAGCGAGCCAAACATCTGGGGGTATTTACTCGTTTCAGCTGTTTGCAACCCCGCCTCGAATAAATCTGGGAGCTGTAACACCATCGCTTAGGACCGCTACTAAACAAACATGCTCAACGCTTGCCGGCTCACTCACTCACTCCTCTCCGCACGCTCGCGCATCCCAAACCAGGAGTCGGGGGCCGCTAACGCAGGGAAATACATTTGCGGAGGAGGAGGAGGAGGAGGAGGAGGAGGAGGCCTTAATTGGAGCGTTTGACGGGAAGCCTGGGGTTAATTGGGAAGCATGGAGAGCAGCTGGCTCCACGGTGGAAGTTGAGACAGGGATAATAAGTTCACCCTTTGCAGGAGAGACGCTTGCTGATGAATCAGATCAGAGGAACGGTGTACAGTGTAATCACCCTCACATCTCCCCTCCTCCACCCTGCTCCCCTGACAAGCAGAGACAACCTGGCTCCCAGCTACGCAATCTGGCACCTATCACACAGGACTGGCAGGGAGGGAAGAGATCACCCAGTGATGGTTCACACACTGCTAATCACTCACACGCACAATAATTCTTACCTCTAGGACACGGGACCCAGTTTATCAGTTCGCCGGTCGATGTATGTAAATCTCTCCAACAATGTGTGTACTAATGGCTTATTACCCCGCGTTAGCTGGTTTGCATTGATCTCTACGCCAGAGGGAGATGGGGAAACTAGAGCAGTTCGCTGCTCAAATGTACCGAGCAGGACTATAATCACATCCCAGCTTGTTTCAATAAAAGCAACATTAGCATAAACCATCTCAAACACACTAAAACCTTCACCCCGCTCGGTCCGTGCAAGAAAAAGGGGGGGAAAAAAAACTTTCCTGGATTATAGGGTAATCAGAGCCATATGGGATGGGTCGGTACAACTTTGTGTGTCTCTCTGAAGTGTATGGATTGCCTCCCCAGATTATGACTTTCTAAACGAGAACACTATTTTTTTCCAGAGGAGCACATCTTTAGCCAGTGTATACCGAGAGAGAGAAAAGAAAGTGAGGGCTCTCAGGAAACTAGTAGCTGCAAAGGGTTTAGGTATAACACCGAACTCAGTTCCTTGTGCTGGGAGGCTGGCGGAGGGAAGCCCAGGTAGAGTCATAGGCAGTAATGGGAGGAGACAGCGACTTAGAGCGCCACACAAAAGCCAGGCTTTATAAATAATTCCAAAAGCTAACAGGATCCCTTGTATGTGTGAATCTGTGAAATACATTCACACATGAATGCACACACACACACACACACACACACACACACACGCACGCACACACGCCCTGCCACCAGGGGGAATAGGTTATTCACACTCCTCCACTGGGGCTGCTGGGAGTCCGACCTGCCCCGATTGGTAAATTTAGGTGAGTATCTTTCTTGCATAGATGATGCGAAAAACAAAAAAAAAGAGGTTCATTTCAGCAACACACACACACACATGCGTTGACACACTCACTCACTCATAATGCAGGGCAGCAAAGCACACCGGAGACCTGTCTTGTAAATCTCTTTGTGAAAGCAGCTTTGGGGGGTAGACAGGGGCTTACGTACTGAGCCCTGAGGTAGAGCTACAGACTCCACTCCCTCTAACCCCCCCATGGTCTTTCTCCCTCTCCCACACACATACTCCGCGCTCTTCTCCTCACTTTTCCGGCTACCCCACATTTCCTCCTCCTTTGCTGCCCTTCTCTCACCTTATCCTTCCCTCCCGCTCTACCGCTCTCCCCTCACTCCTCCCCTCTGTCCCGGCCCGGGCTCCAGAGCGCTGGTCCTTAGCCCCTGCAGGCTCCCGTGGCGTTGCGGTGACTAATGTCCTGCCTTTGCTCAGACAATGAGTTTGAGTCTGAGCCGGGAAAGTGTTGAGGAGGGAAAAAGACTCGAGCACCTTTGACAAATGGAACCCTTCGCACTCCCGTGCCCACTGAGGGAGGCTTTACAATGTCGCGCTCCACGCTCCACGTCCTCCGAGGGGCGGCTGCAACCCGCGAAGCCGCATCTGGGGGAATATAATGAATTCTTTGGGAAGTCTAACCTGGCTTTCTTCATGAATAAGATATATTTCCAAAGCATGTCGACCCCTCTTAATAAAAACACAAGTCTGGCAGGAATAGCCAAAGCCGTTTTAGGGCCCCATGTACACGTTAATATTTCTGTTTCTCTATAAATTTCCCCGGGCCCACTTCTTTTCCAGGCCTGTCACTGCAAGGCCAGCCCTACATTTCCCCTGCAAGGTAGAGGAGCCATGATGACAAACTGTCATTAAAACCGGCTGGAGTCCCTCTCTTTCAAGGAACTCAAACTCTTGGATGCTCCCTCCTCTTCCCCGTGCACCCTACCCCCCATGCAACCCTGAAAGGAACTGGGCTTTGTCTGAGGAGCAAAGGAGAGAGGAATACCCCCACCCCTTCAACCCTACCTCCCCTCCCCGAACCCTGTTCCTCACTCCCTGCGGAGTATTGTTAAAACAGAGCCCCCTCTCTTTCCGAAGCCCGGGCTCTTAAAACAGCGTGCTTTGCATGAGAAAAAACGATTAGTCTTCAAATGCTCCGCTGTCAAAGGAGGGCTCTTTCAGGTTGGGGCAGAAATTTGCTCAGATAGTAGAGTTCCCCTTTTGTTTTTCCAAGATGAGGCATTATTGGAGCCAGGGTCTGTTAGCATTCATTGCTGAGAAGAACACACTAGAGGGGTTTATACGGGATGCCCCCCCCTTCCTCCCCCCACATCCCCTCCTTTTCCAACTTGCCCCAAGTCCGCAGCAGAAGGAAATGAAGGAGCAGAGTGGGGGAAGAGGTACTCATCTAAACATGTTTGGAGAGGAGAGAGAATGTCCGGGCATGCGCTTCTTTCAGGTATTAACCTTGGGATTTACATTTGACATTCAAACAATAGACCCCTCATTGACCTCCACTCCATGATGCAGCAATTCTCTGGGATAACTCCCACTGAAAGACAACTAAGCAGCATGGGATTGCAAACACATGGGGTGCACATTGTGAGCATTATTGCATGACAATGCATAACTTAATTACTGGTGTTAGGGCAGGAGTTTTGTTTCAGAAATGCACAGTTCGCAAGAAAGTCTTTCCAGTTCAGATCATTTTGCACGGAGAGTGTGTGTGTAGGTACGGGTGTCTCGGAGCAGACAGAGCCTGACTCATGGCATCACACATCAAGAGGCAGGGGTAAGTGACAGATCATTGTTCACAGCAAGCGGCCAGTTCATCTGTCCCCCAATCACCTCCCCGGCCGAGAAAGACCCCCTCACGGATGCCACAACCGGGTCCCGTCAAAGCTGACACAATGCCACATCTGCAATAACAGCCCCGGGGCCCCGGGACGCTGTGTCTTTAGGAGCTCAACTTTACACGCAGCCCACCAGCAAATGGGCCCCAAAACCAAAGCACTTCACCTCTTGCTGCTATCCCTCACACCGCAGACTTAAAGACGTTTTTACGGCGGCTACAGCAAACAGAGGGAGGGGATGAGCGGCGCCCACATGCAAGCGTGACTTGTCCTGTTTCTCATCAAGTGTGTGAGGAAGAAGAAGCAAAAACACACACAGCCGCCTGATGGCACACTCTGCATTAGTCTGCATGAGTATTTGCAGTAAAAATTTAGCACGACCTACAACGGGCTTATGTTAAGCTGTCAAACCCGACTTAATCGATCGTAAATTCAACTCGCTTGATGCAAATTTACTTTACTGTTTTCACTCTTTTTTTTCTTTCTCCTTTTTTTTTATGACCGTCTTCGGTGCCTCACTCTGGGAGAGCAGTTGACCAGACTAATTGTCAGGTCCAGTTGGAGTTTCCAACAGGCCAGAGCCATGGAAAACAAACCAGCCCTCTCTCAGCCCCTGCTAAGGCAACTTGAGCTCCCACTTTTTTTTCTTCTTTTTTTTTCTCCCATTTCTTATTTCTTCAGACAAATGAAAAAAGAAAAAAGTTGCTTTCACAAGAGTGGGGAGGGAAAAAAAAAAGACTAAATAAATTCTAAACACTCGTGTGTATGAGCGAGGGAAGAAGAAACAGAGGGCGAGAGAGAGAGAGAGAGAAGTGTGAATGAGCGGAAGATTGCATGTACATGCATGCAGTCTGAGTGCGGCGAGGTGTATGAATGTGTCAGTATGCTGTTTGCAAAAGCCCCAAGTGTATTAAGATTCCTGGATGTGTGTAATATACATATCTGAAATTACTCTGCGATATCTCCAGTCTCACACCCTCTTCATCGCCGCTTTCCCCCCACATCCACACGTAAGCCTTATCCGAAGACATCACCCGGCTTGAAAGGTGCCTTTAGCAGGCTCCTTGAAGCGGGGAGCGGGGGTCCCGCTCTGGGACAATGATGGTTGAGGTGGAAGGGGAGCCGGGGGAGCAGGAACACATAGCATATTAAATCTGCTGGCGGAGCTGGGTCGTCCGCGCGGAGAGCCAGAGAGCCAGATCTGAGGCATGCCCTGAAGGGATGGCTGGGCCTGGGGATTAGGAGGCCAAGGAGAAGCCCTTGCGAGCCCGAAGACCCCTTCTTGTCTCTGCTCGCACGCAAATGCATCCAGACGTTTTGACGCTTTTCAGGTTCGCCATCTCAGCCCAACTTTTCATAGCGGTCCTCGCAAACCACACCAGCGAACACACACACACAGACACACACTGACACACACACTCATTTCCATCCGCTCTCATGCAAAGCCTTTTTTCTTTTTTCCCCCTCAATCACTACCTCTGTCTGACTTGTCCTCTTTCTTTCCCCACTGTGTCTGTTTCATTTGATGTCAACATATCAAAGTACTAAATCATCAAAGTGAGAGATTTCTTTTGGGGTCCATCTACTCGACTACACGAGTTACATGCAGGGGAAGCAACAGCTCATCATATTATACAGGGAATTACTCCAAACTTCCACTTCATTCTGTGTATTTTCAAACTTATTTACACCACCGGGTGGTTCCTGTAACACAAAACACCTGCAGGAAAACATGCAGAGCAAGCGAGCTAACACTAAAAAATAAAGCACAGTCCTCATTATCTTGAGGAAAAACAACTTCCTCACATTACCCTCGTTTTAACAAAACATCTGCCACCTCTTTGAGGGCTTCAGGTCGCAGCATTAGCACAACAACACAGCTCATTAGGGCCTCTTGCATACAAACCTGATAACAGGTATTCTTCCTGCGGGGTGTAAAAGGCCCGAGGACACAACCTGCCTTCTGCAGTGAATGCAAGGCCCTTAAAGAGAGGAGAGGGCCATACCTCAAAAGCTAATAGCATGTCATCTCCCTGCATTAACACGACAGCCCTTATTCTGCCGGGTCGCCGGGTCACGGGTGAGCTGGGCCGGCGTCGCTATGCATAACTTTACTTTAACGGGAGCTTTAGGTTGAGATAAAACAATACGCCGCGGCGCTTGCTATCTGACGGACTGACTCCTGCAGAGGGAAGCGGTCCTCGCGCGTGGAGCTGGAGGAAGCGGAGAGCGGCTATGATGCATCTCTGCTGGCTACAGTAAGCGAGTGGCTCTGAGTTGTGCATCTCATTCCAAGCAGATTAGCATCTTAAACACTGCTGCATTCATCACCGCTGCTGCATCATAATGAGACAAAGTCCTTTTTTTTTTTTTTGGTAAAGGTGCACCTGTTTGAAATCAGTATGCCCCATGGTAGTTTCCTTTAGGTAAATTGTAATAGTACAAAAAAAGATGTGTTCCTTTTATAATATTCATACATATTTATTATAGCATTGTTCTTTTTTCCCTATATATGAAGCTGTTTTATATGTTTTATTATATATCACATTCTTTAAAAAAAAATACTGACATTCACATGTTCAGTAAAAACAGAAATTAAACATAAATGTGTTTAAAGTTGTTCCACTGAATATTTAATCCAAAAATGTCACAGATTTCTCTTTCGATGAGTCGGTCACTGAGTTTTGATTTAATCACATTTAATTCAAAGCTTGAGGAAAATGTAGCATATCGTATTATTTTATATAATTAAAATCAGATGCCATCCTAATTTTGTGGCCTCAAATAAAAATGATGTAGAGGCAATCATATTGTATTTTGAATGATTAGTTTTATTTCAAAATTATTAATAAGCCACAAAATGCCAAATGTATAGGGGATAAATGTACATCCCTGTTTGTTTTATTACAATAAAGAAGATTACATTTAATGATTATTCCCATGATGTCATTTTAAAATATAAAATATTAACCTTAAAACCTGAGGCCTGAAGCGTCTGTTCATTCTTTTCATTGTTAACTGAGCTGAATCATTGACATGACAGTGATTCACTTCCTACTTGTAGGCCATGGGAAATGTTATTTTATTATCATAAATAAAATAAGGGACATATCAAGTGACAGCTCATGTGACAGTTTTTTTATTTTATTAGACAAATGTAACCAAGACCTCTGCTCACCGCCAAACCCACAGCTAAGATGAATGATGGAAGAGCCTCATAAAAATAGCTAAAAGGAGATTTTTATCTGTGTGAACTTGTGCTGTTAAACATCTTATTAGGTGTGTTCGCTCACTGCAGCCAGACCTCCGTTAATAATTTGCCAAGTGTCAAAAAAAGAGAGGAGTATTTGAGCTGCACCGCATGGCTGAGCACCTCGGACCCTCATCGTCTGTATGAAACCCGAGAGCAGACAAGCAGATAAAATGTGGAACAGCTGGCGAGGACAGAAGGGAAAGTTTCAAACAAATATCCGCACATGTGGAGGCTCGGGGGCTCGCAAACGTTTTCATGTCCCGGACCCCCAAAAAAAGGAATACAGACTTCTGTTTGAGAGTCTTTCTCTTTCCACCCTGAACAAGTCCATGTGAGAGTTTGTTATTTTAGTGTTGATTTTGTTTTTAAAAGAAGGGCTGTCTCTGAATGGGACAAACCTGTGATTGTATTAGTCCTTCATATCCATTCCTAATTGTGATAAATCCAGTGAATTCTAATAAAGTAAATCATAGTGACTTTACGCCATTTCTAATTTAGCTCGGGGCCCCATAAAACTCCCCACATGGACCCCTGCAGGGCCACAGACCCCCCTGCAATGGGCTTAAATATCTCTGAGCACATGCCTTCAAACACACTACTATGTTTCCTTACACTTTTTTTTTTTTTTAAGGTGAAGCACAAATTAATTTAGAATTATTTAGTGTTTGGATTATGCCAAGTTTCCAGATACTGACACATTGCAATTTTCACTCAAAAATATCAGCTCAATGCAAAATGTGAAACTAAATGAGTTTTTTTTTTTGCAGTGTCCTGTGTTTGTATAAAATAAAGGCCTCAAATTGACTTTTAAGCTTAGAAAATACTATAAAAGCCAGAGATTAAGAAATGTGTGTTTATATGTGCATGCAGCCGTTTTTAAATGCGTCTGCAGACTCTTAACGGAATAAACTAAATCAATAGCAGACCCTGAAATATGATCACACATGCACATACATATACCCACCCCCACCCCCCACCCCACATACACACTCCCCCCTCCTCCCCCCACGCGCGTTTCTTTAGGCAAAAGTCCAATAAAGTTGCATGTCTGCAGAAGTTTATAAAGTTCCAGTTCTAACCTCCAAACAGACGTGCACGTGTTCCTTCTGTCTTATAACACACCAAAAAAAGATTTAAAAAAAAAAAAAAAAAGTTTTACCATTACGACCAAACTTTATGCAACTTCAAAATAGTTGAAAAATGCACATCTGTCTGTCGGGTAGTTGTAAAGTGTGCCATCCGGGGTTTCTAACAACCAACACTTATTTCACAGAGCATAAATCACACACCAGGCCAAGTGTAACACAAGGCTGCCGGGCTGCATTTTCGGGCTGTTTTTTTTGGGATCCCAGACCGAAGCTTTCATCGTGTTTCTCACCAGTGTTTCCTCCGTTAATCCATTTCCATGTCTACATCTTAACTCGTATGAAATTCCATCGTTTTGAAACGTGAAACCTCTCCGCCGCTCCACCAACGGCTCCTCTAAACTTAAAAAGTAGACACATGAGCGCAACAACGTGCGTAAAACAGATTACTTACTTCTTTCTGGGTGATTCCCCCTCTAATTCTTGACTTTGTGTTTATCTTCACAGGGGAGGAGAGAAGAAAAAATGTGTTTTATCTTGTTTCTTCGACTTCTTCTCTGCTTAAGTTGCAGATGTGCCTTCAGGAGTTGCCTGGGACTTTTTCTTCTTCTTTTCTTTTCTTTTCTTTTTTTACGCTGCAACTCCAACTCCAAAGCGGCGCTGCCAGAGTTGTTCCTCCTGCCGGTCTTTCTCCTCCTGCTGACTCTTTTCTGTGTACAACCACCGCCGGACCAACACCATCAGCCTGCCGATACAATCTGCCGATAGCAGACCGCAGATGTGCGTAAAACCAACATAGGCGTGAGAGAAGCGCGTGGAGAGTTGTTATTACATTTAGTGCGCTTTTTCCAGGAGAAGAGAGAGGGCGAAGTGTGGGACTCCAGCTGCTCCTTCCCTCGCTTGACTCCTCCCTTCGGATTGCTCCCTCCTTTCCTCACTGCCTCCCTCCTTTTTTTATTTTCGGTACCCCTTTCTTTCTTTCTTTCTTTCTTTAAACCAACAGTTTTTTTTACTGTAATCCTAGTTAGTCCTAATACTACAATTTATGGCACATAAACCCACTTTGCTCAGTTTACCCACCGCTCTCTTCCTTATGGGCCTTTGTTGCACATTTGAATGTCTCCAACTGATCCAAGTTGGGGGGGAAAAATGGGTTTACACTGACAAGAAAGTTAGAGGTTATATAATATTTCCCTGTTTATTGTCTCCTTGTGTAACCATGTAACTTAGTTATGAGTGTTATGTATGGTTAATGGATCACATCAAGGACTCTGTTTTAAAAAGGACATTGTGATTTCCACTGCTTATACTGCCACTTTTCACAAAGGCTTTAAGGACAGTGAGAAAATGCTTTGCTCTGTGTGCATTTACATAAATCCCTATAATTAGACTAATATGTGACAACACATTTAGCATAATGTCTGCATGAAAACATATATACACATCAAATAGATTTTATTGCTGAAAGTCCTGCATCATGTGACAACTGTTTTGATCCATTTGCTTTTGTGAGAATCATAAAAGCAAGATATGTTGATTATTTTTTTAATTATAATGTATATAAGGTGTAATGTAACTTTGAATGTTAGTTGTTAAATTAAATTTGCACAGGCCCTTTTCTCAAATATCCACCTTAAAAAACTAAATTGACATTATAGAGCGCACATATTTGAAGCTGTCGATTTATGAGAGCTAAAATAGTCTCCTGGGCTCAACCGTCAGAGTGATACCTAATGCAGAGGGAAGCCTTCCTGTAGGGTTAGGTTATAATCAATATACATAATCAATATACAGGGAAATGATGTGGTAAGAAAGGTCTTTAGGGTGCTGTTTCAATCAATGAAGAGGTGGGAGTTTGGAGAGGAAAATCACCGGTTAATCGTTTAGCCAGGATTTGAATGTGTGTGTGTGTGGCCGAGAGGTCAAGTGCATCGAGTCACAGGAAGTGTATTCAACCTGATTGTAACACACGTCCAATTAGCTGCTGCGGCAAATAAAGAAGACTGTAAAAAAAAATATTTTTCTGTTTTTAAAATCGTAATCACTTTTCTGCTTATTATGCAAATAAAGTCGGCATTGACTAATTAGCGCCTTAATCAATCAGAGCCGAAGATCTTCTGTCACAACTGTCAACATCTCTGTCGTCAATAAACCCCCAAATGTTTTTTTGTCCGAATTTTGTTCGAGCACGAAGATGGATTTTCAATGTAAAAATGATGCGACTATTATGAGTCTACGAGGAGACATTTTAAACATAACAATGCTTTAACTGAAATAGTTTCTACATTCCTAAAAAAAAATCTTCAGATCCATTTTTCCATTTTGATCCATAAAATGTCAAAATAAAAGCACAAATGTTTGTAAGTGAGACTTAATATATAAGGTTACATGTGAATACAATAAAATAAAAACACAAGCACAATGATGGAATATGAGCCGTGATATAAAGCAGCATCAATACAATGAGAATGCAGGTGTTCGTGACGACAGGAAGTCGGGCCGAGAGAAGGAGACAGTCAAAGGTGCTCTGTAAGACACGACTAATTCTCCTGTCAGTTTGTCAGGCGGTGCTCATCTGGCCTGGACTACACAGAGATAAAGTCCTTGTTATGAATCTCTCAAAGAGAATCCGAGGAACGTGGAGGTGGGGGAGAACATAAGGGTAAAGGAGGGAGGAGGGAGGGGTGCACATGGGCATCAGTAGGGTTAGCGGCTCCCGAAAGTATTTCATCAAAGAGGGCCAGGATCCTGGGGATTGAGATTCTGCCTGGAGGCAAGTAACCAATGGTCTCCCAAGAACATATTCCAAAGTAAGGCTCGCAGAGCCAAAGCACACATCAAAAGCACCTCTGTAGCCAAAGCGATTCTGGAGGAGGAAAAAAGGGGGTTCGGGTCCCTTCTTGGCCCCCTTTAAGCCCCAGATCTCACCCCAATTAAGAAGGAACTCCTGTTTGTTCCAGACCCTGAGATCTACAGACAGGGAGGTGCACTCACTAAGGTAGACACTCACAAAACACACACATGATAACCAATCACAAGCATACACACACACACTCACACACACTCACTCACACATTGTCACTTTTCTCTCACAGCACAATCAAAAAAGAAATGCTGTGCACTGAAGATCAACATCTGCGTCTTGTGCTTCTTTATTTTTTTGAGAGTGACCAACTGACAGAGCGCGTTTCCATGATCTCATTGAAATATAATGTAGTGCTCAGTGTGTCCACGTATGTTACACGAGTAACAGTAAATCAATACTTGGCATGAATGTTGTGTAGGCATTTGGATTTTTGCCTTTAATTCTTCGCCGCTGGACAGATGTCACTGGGAAATGGATACGGCAGAATAGGCATATTATATCCACGCAGATGTGATGGCTGGAAATGCACTGGCTGCAGGAACGGAGGACTGACAGATGCTGCTGCAGAGAGGCAGTGCTTTAAGATAAAGGGACATTGGAAGTGTCTTCCACTTCATTACAATGTAACAGCCCAAGAATATGACAAAAAAAACTTGCAAATAACAGTCTTGCATTTAAAATGTATCTGAGAAATCGCAGGAAATCGTACTGTATGTATAACAAGGAACAGTTCTTGATATGCAGAATCCCGCTGTAAATACTATGTTTATCATATATACAAAATATCTTATTTCTAAATGTGTAAGCGGCAGTGTAAGGCAGTCAATCAATTTGACTTTCTTGTATGCTGTTGCGGATGTTATTCTATCCTAATGTTTCACCTTTTATAAGATGATAATACGAAGGTTTAATATGTAAAATGCTGACTTGCAGTAACTAAAGCAGTCAAGTTTGTGTTTTCATCTGAAATGTAGTGGAATAGAAATATCTCAAAACCTGGACAAATGAAATCTACATCTACATGCATGGCTTTCCACATCTTTTTGTATTTCTGGTGAACTGACCCTTTAAGATGTAAATCAAATAGGGCGGTCAGTTTATTGTATATCAATATTTCCACATTTCGACATCCCAGTCCAAGATGGTTGAAACAAAAAAAGGAAAAATTTACTTTAACAATTTTTTTCTTTTCTTGATCTGTTATTTTAAAAACATTCATCTCCAAATTAGTCATCTTTTTGTGCATTTTCAACTTCATGGCAATGCATTTTCAGATAATTCAGTAGGTTTTAAATGGTTTTGGAGCATTTCTTACCCCATGAAGGAGCACATCCTAAATGAACAGCAACAACAGGCGACCCTATAAGTGCAAACATACTCTTTCACTCCCCATGTTTCCTGTCTCTCTGTCTCCAGCTAAAGAAGGCCCGGTAGGATGGTACTCAAAGTGTTTTGCCCTGCTCTTAATCTTTGTACTACAAGTGCACCTTCACACTGGGCCTGTTTGCCGAGGACCAGAGATTTGGCACCAAACAAACATACCACAAAGGAGACCTTCCGTGACCTCGAGCCCACTCTGATCCATCCTTAAGCTGTGTACACAGAGCTCAAAAGGCTCTCCCACTGCCTCGTTCACGCTGCTTTTTCCTCCTTCTCTTCCCTTCTTCTCACATGTACTGTACCTGTACACACTTGTACATCCAGGACACTAAACACAGCCCTCCCCTCCCATCCTTCCTCCCCCTGCCGGAGGTATCGGGTGGCTTGAGTGGGCCCATTAGTGTGAAAGACTGATAAGACTCTCTGCCCACAATAATCAGAAAAGGATATTTGCAGTTATTTTGAAGCCGTCAGAATAATAAATGCCAAACTATATCCAGTGGGCTATTTAAGCAATTTCCCCGTGATAACATCCCGTGGGGATTTCATGTGGATTCCAAATGACGACATAATAAAACCACGACGCCTGCACCCCCTTATCAGGCGGGATTAAAAGGGAATAATGAAACAGAGCGGGTTTGGAGCCTTGTGTGGTATGAATATGATTATCTAATGGACTCCAATGGAAAGGCATGTTAATTCCGCTTTAACGCGAGACCTTTCCCAGACTATCTCCTGCCCCTGGCTCCTCCTCAGACCCCCCCCCCCCCCCCTCCTTCCCCCTCGACCCGTCTCTCTGCCTCTTTCTCCTCTTGCTTTAAGTTGAAATAATCGTTCTGCTTTTTTTTCCGCAGAAGTCATTATGCCCGCCGCCTATCTCTGTGTATGAACGTGAGCATGGGACAGTGATAAATCCCCCCCTCGTCTTTTCCAGTTTGATTGTAGTGTGTTGGCCTCTTAACTTTCAGACAAAAGCACTCTGGGCAATTATCAATATTCAGATTTTTTTCTTCTTCTTTCTGGCACTGAGATCATTGTTGCTTGATGAATGTGGGTCACTCATATAAACTCAAATCAAAGTTTCCGAGCAGCCAGTTGAAATCACATTACATGGTCTGATTTGGGCTCAACAGTATATGTTTATATACTGGGCCAAAAAGAGTCCCTTTAAACATGTGCATCACATTTTCCAGTTATTTCAAGGTGATACATTTGTATTTGCAAGTTTTCAGCCCGTTTAAAGACCTAAAGCGTCAAATAGTCAATTAAAGTTCCGACGTTTTTGTGTTGTTATATCCTCCAAGCTAAATGAACGCTGATGAGTTTTAAGGGAGGCAATCTCCATTTATAAATGCACGCGTCAAAGTACACAACATGTGCACTGAAAGCCGTTGCGCCTTTGTTTCAAGGGCAAATAATTACCCATCCAAAGCCAAATAAAGATTTAAGTCATGTGCAGGCTTTGCTGTCAAGATGCTGTCTGACTCACATCACTTGAGTGTGTATTTCACAAGTGGTGTTGACTGATTAAAGTACCTCTTCTTTTGATCAAGCAGAAGAAGAGTCCCTGACCGATACAGGCCCCGAGTGGGGGGTCATCATTAGGCCCATTAGGACCGATAAGACTCCTTGAGCCGCGTAGACAAGTCCATTCTCATCTTGCGAGGCACGGAGCGGTATTGTGCATCAGCACACACATCCTGAGAGCAGACTGAGCTCCCACAGGACACAGTTAAAAAACAGAAGAAAACATCAATATTTCATCAAACTACTCTCTCTTTCTGGTCCAGATCAAAGCCTCGACTCCCACAGTCCTACAGGTAGAGATGGCTCTTTTGTTTTCGCTCCTCAGGTAGAGCAGCAGTCAGACTCTGTTCGCTTTTGGAATCCTTGCAACGCTCAGCCCATCCGTCTCACGGCTCACCGCCTCGCTTTTGGAAGAGGAGGTAAAATGGGAAGGGTAGAGACTGTGAGGGTGAAAACACGTTCTAGAGATGTCCAGAGTTTGAACTTCCTGGCCTTGTAGTGCTGTATTATTTCTCAGGTTGGCCCATAGTGAGAGGAATGGTGAGAGCAAACCCAGGGTGTTGTAACCTGTCTTTGAGAGACTGAAATAGTGTTGCAAACTTTATTCCTCACAGTTATCTGCATCATCATCATAACCGCTGTTGTAATACATTTGCAGCCTCGTTTAAAGATCCTGTCATGCCAGGGTTCAGGAAGTAAGGTTCAACAATTGGTAAGGTTTTTTTTAGCATGGTTCATCAGGTGTGATCGAAATATATAAATCATATATATATATAGCTATAAAAAAATGTTTTAGGATTGATTTTGGCCATACATCTGCCACAAAATGATGTGTAAGTGAAGACTAACTGAGGTACAGCAGCTTATGTCAACATAGCAAACACAGAATGAAGACAGGATGCAGGTTTTTAGATATTAAAAAGGCAATATAACAAAAGTGATCATTAAAGTGGGTATATTAATATAGTTTTTATGACAATGTAAATCAATGTTATAATGTAAAAAGGGGTGATAATGAACCTACGCATGCACACTACTTCCCAAACACGCACATCTTCATCTAAATGTTACTATTTAAAACACACACGGCAAATCCGGAGGGGTCCAAAGTGTTTAAAATGTCTTATTATATTGTTTTGGCTCTCCGTTCACCATGGACTTTTCTGAGAAAAACACGCTCTTCTTCAATAATTCAAGGTGACATGGGGGTGAGAGGAGGATTCAATCATTAAATAAATATTGTATTTATTTCTTGACATGCAAATGGTTATTTTGTGGGAGAAGCATTGTTGAAAGTCAATTCGGACCATAAAAGCTGTCAACAAAACACAACTGAAAGCAAATTGAACTCTAAGAGTATTTTAATTCAACAAACTAACCTCAGAAAACAGAGGAAACAATATATACTGGCCAAACCATTTCAACGAGGGCTGAACAGAACCCAGAACTACAATAAAGACAAGTAAATACCACTTATTCAATATTAACTATGCCAACAAACAAACTAAATAACTGAATATAAACTTGCAAAATGAACCGCAATATACATGAAGTAAAAAGAAGAAGAAAGGATATCTTTGTTGGAGGGTGAGATTTGGCCCATTTGCTATACTGCTGATACTGGAATCAAACAGGGTTTTCAATGCGTTACATTTAATACACAACGGAACCATCATATTTACCATTAAATCCATCTTTGCATTATTTAGCTATTCTTCGAGATGTTACATTCGTGGGTGATAGTGATGGTTTTGGAAGTAAAGCCAAGAAAACAATTTAATTTGTGGTTCAAATATTTTCAAAGCATTTCTGAGAAGTAAACTGATATTTAACTGAAGATTTAAATGATGGTTTATCATAATTTAGCACTAATTAGTTAAAAAAAAACTGTGTTTAATAGCAACTCAAATTACATTTTAGTTTAACCTAAAGAGTCATAAACATTAGAAAATGTAACATCTTTCTACAAAAAAAAGAAAATTCTATATAAAGGACCAATAAAGTTTCCAATCATATATTAATCTTTAAATCTCTTTAAATCCAGTGTGTGTGTGTGTGTGTGTGTGTGTGTGTTTGTGTTCGTGCGTGTGCGTGTGTGTGCGTGCGTGTGTGTGCGTGCGTGTGTGTGTGTGGCTTTGTTATATATTTATATACACGTGTAAATGTGATTCCTCTCCCTGCACCAGCCGTGTTTTCCTGCGGTCCCTGAACACACCGCGCCTCTCCTCCTCTCATCATCAGCGTCAATCTGCGGCTGTCACTCGGAGCCGGACAGTGACTAACGACACTCCCAGTCAGTCAAACACTTATCACCACACAGGTAACACACAGGCCTGGAAATGACTGACATGAAATGGAAACGTCTCTCATTCTGTGGGCCCGGGAGCTGAAGTGAAATATTAGCTGTGGGAGAGATGGCGGCTGATAAGAGGCTCCCTGTTTGGGCTGGAATTGTGGAGGTCCAAGTTCTATTACATTTATTTTTACGCCGAGGAGTGCTATGACGATCCTGTGTGCCGGGATAAAGGAAAGCTTCCCTTATCCGTTTCCTTCCTCATGTGCATCATTGCATTGTTTTCTCTGCAAAACGCTTCACACTTGCTAATGAGCCACGCTCTGAACTTTCCCGGTGGGGTTATTTGTGACTTGCCATGGTAGTAAATCGTACGTATTGTTGATACATGGGCCATCGTTCCTGAGGATGTGGTCCACAGAATCAGACCAATGACCGGTTGAAACCAGCCTGCTCAATGTCAATGGGTCACATATGCTTACTTTGTCTCTCCTATTACTCATAGACTTCACCACGTCCTCCCTCTTTGCCTCTTTTTCTTCCCCTCACACACACACACACACACACACACACACACACACACACACACACACACACTCACAATTCCCCCTGTGCAGAAAGATGGATGGGATGTTCCCAAACCACAGGTGCTGCTCTACTTGTGAGTCTTTTGTATTCTTCACAACGAAGTCCAGACCTACTGGGTTTTGACTTTTTACTGGTTTTCCCCAGTGGTGATTGCCATGGTGCTTCAGTTGTAGGGATAATGAGGAAGATGGAATATTAGTAATACAGTATACGATCAATCTGCTTGTCTATTAGCGGCTTGTTGGGAATGAGATGCTGTTGCAAGAAGAGACAAACTTCATGAACGTGAAGCTTTGATGTCCACATCTTTCCCACAGACATGGCCTCCCATCCAGACCGCCACTAGATGGGGTCGGTCGGTTGGTTGGTTGGTTGTTGTGTTTTCTGGTAGCTCACTGAATCCTGAACCCCATCAGGCTCACTATGCTGTGCAAGCTACGCCACCGTGTGGTGGATTTGATGAAAGGACAGCTCACAGCGTGTGTTCGAACACACTCTTCTCATACAGACAGTGATATGTAGGAGGACCAAATAAAGCCACAATATGAGGCAGTGAGGTTTTTTTTTACATCCAGGGGGGAAGATTCCTGCAGTTAGCAGGTGGTGCTTGGAGAAATTGAGGAGTAACTGATTTTGACATTTTTTTATTATGATTTAAGTGTACTTAATACACTGGTGAGATTCAGACAGTGGTGGAATGTAACTAATGCGTGTGTTCATACTGTAATTATGTATAATTTTAAGGTTCTTGAATATATCCATTTAATTCTCTTTCTACTTCTATCCCACTACATTTAAACTGGATTCTTTTCTATTTCAGATTTTACATAAAAAATACAAAGAATATGTGTACAAAAATGCAACACATTGCAACCAGTAAATATGTAAGCCAAAGCGGTCACCATAATGACTATTTCACAAAGAAGCAAAGATAAGAGAAAAGTCCAAGCCCGGTACCTGGACCTGGACCTGTAGTACAGAAATTAAAATTAGAGCCACCTCAACCAGCAACAACAGTAAAATGCTGCTTTACATGCTGTTGAATTAGTAACAACCTAAAGACGTTATACATAATGCTGTTTTTGGGCACGGTGGACATTTTACTGCAGGACAATTGCTTTTGCTTTTACTGATATGTTTTCTCTACTTTACATAAGTACACATTTTCAATGCATGCGTTTTACTTGTAGTGGAATATTCTTTCAGTTTGTGGAGTATAGAAACTGTTTATTTTTCTTTTGGTATTACTACTTAAGTAAATTACCTTAATGCTTCTACCACTACTGGTTGAAGATTATTAGTATAATCTTTAACAATAACCAACTGTGGTAGTCTGACCACACATGACATGCCTCAGTGACTAACATCAGTCAGTTGTAGCACCGACCATAGAGTGTAACGTAAAACTAGTAAGCAAAAGTCACCAGAAACCTAACAAATAGTTGAGTCATTCCGTTTCTTTGAGTCCACATTTTATCGTGACATCTAATCTGTCAACATTAGTGTGGATGACTCACATGTCTGCAGTTTCTCCTTTTTAAACCAGCATGACACACACTTCTCCCTGGTGCACTAAGAGGAACACTGAGGGATGTGAAACATACAGTGGTGTGAAACAGATACATTATATATTAAATTAACAGATCAAAGCCTGGTTTGTACTGTAGATTAAACTGGAATACACACAAACCTATTGAGAATATGCTAAAGGTCGGCAGAGACAGATGGAACATGCGCCCGGGTCCTGGCGGACATTCACTGTGAGGCCTCGGCTCCGCAGGAGCACGTTGTTATTGACTTGACTGAGGTGTTTCCTGTCGTGAGAGAATGAAGCCGTACAAGGCAGAAAATGAAGGAGCGCGTCTCTGTGGTCTCACCTGAATTCAGCAGGTAGGCTGCAGCAGTCTGGGGCTAACCTCAGTGACCACAGGAACACCGGGTTTTGTTTTTTACAGTCAATGTGTGAGACTGAAGCCGACAAATACTTTGTGATGTTCTTCTCTTCTGTCTTCCTTCATCTGTCTTTTACCCTCGTCTGTCTATGTGTCAGGAGACATACAGTAAAATACTGTATAATACTCACTGAAGTGGCCATTTGTCCAATAAATCAAAAGAAACAAACATAGATCAAAGGGCCACTGACGCACCGTGGGTGTGTGGCTTACGCAGCCAAAAGAAGGCCTTGTCCATGCAGGATTCCGTTTTCTGATAATTTATTTAACTAAACAAAACAAGCCAACAAACAAAGGAAACAAGGAGTTCTCCATGCTGCCTCTCCTGTGCTGGTAAAAAAAAACATAGGCCTACCCAGGTGCATGCTGGTCCTGTACCTGCCTCCTACATATAACCCGACAGCGTTACCCAATTAACAAATGAATGCAGTAAACCTAGACAACAACAACAAATAATTTGACTAAACTAAAAACTATCAAAAGAATCTAACCTAAATAAACAAACGACTAGAATAATTAAACAATACTACGTGAATAAAATAACTAAATACTAATATCCAACAAATATCTCCTACACTCACCAACGCCTCTCGAGGTCCCTGGGGGCTTTTTATTGTAGTTCTGTGTGTTAGGAGGACCCAGCAAAATAAGCTTTTCATTGTACAGAGTAACTGTCTGTTATTTGTGCATATGACAATAAGAATATCTTGAATCTTGAATCTGCTCCTAAATGCTCTGGGCAGGGTAAACGCATCACGTTTGTGTTGTGTTTATTTACAAGTGATATAACAAGACAGGATGAGTTGGGGCTAGCTGGTTAGCATGCTCATTTCAGTAGATATCTCTGCAGCACAGTACATAGACGTATTTCACATAACGTCAACACTGTAACACTGTAATCACTTTGTAATCACTGTAATCACACTGTAAACACTGTAACACTGTAATCTACACTGTAACCTAACCCAAACTGTATCCAAGGATTCAGTTTGCCTTTGTTGGTGAAACCGAAATCTGCTGCTTGGAAAGTTGTGGCTGAACAGGGAAAGTTTTTCAAGCAATGACACATGTCTGTCTCTGTGCTACAGCCGTTGTGAGGAGATTGTGGGAAACCTCTTTCATGCCAGTTTGAATGGGCAACCGTCTGCATCCACTGTGAAACCGCCAAGTCATAGCCAGACAAGGTTCAACAGTTAAGAGTGACGGTGGCACAGACAGCCGGCAGCAGGGCGTCTAGTCAGATCGAAAACATTGTAGATTGAACAGGCCACATTCTAGTGTTTGCCACCACACCAGATACGTTAAACCACTGAAAGCACTAGAATACTTTCCCATGTATAATAGATATGAACTGTCTATGTCATCATTTACCACCGCTTTCGTTCTGTAGCATCTGCTTGGAACGACTGTTAAAAGTTCCCCCCCGTTTTTCGTGCAGAAAATCAATCAAGAAATCCTGCAGCATGCTTTTGTCATTTTTTTATTGTTGTTTTTTAATGTGAAAATTACAATTGTTTAGTTTAAAAAAAAAATCATTTACAGCAGCACACGACGAATATATGATGGAGGAAAAAAAAGTAAGAATACAAACACTTGAAAAAGTATTTACACAAATGTACATATTATACAGTGAGTCCAGAACAATTGTTATTGTGACCGTCAGAATATGAATGTAAACTCCAAAGATGTTTTTGCTTTTAAAGTATTTTTGCTGTGTTAGCAATAATGCTTGTGAACAAAAGTAAATATGATCATGTTGAACTTGGCTCAGGTCTCAGATTTGAGGAAAATGGGCCTTTATATCGAAAGGGCAGGGGTAGTATCAGTGTCTGACATGACAGAGGGACGTTTGGGAACTGACTGCATTTTACTGAGCCCTCCTTTGCTCAGACTGTCAGCAGACATCTTCACGACCCTCAGGAGGTCTTGTCTGAAGCGCACTCCGATGAAGACGTACAGGAATGGGTTCAGGCAGGCGTGAGTAAACGCCAGGCTCTTGGCGATCTGCCCAGCTACATCGAACCCAGTCACCATGTCACAATTGGTGATCGTAGTATTAGCTGCCTGCGTGGCCTCCACTATCAGCAGAACATTGTGAGGCAGCTGAGAGAGAACAAACACAAACACCACAGCGAAGATGACGCGTAGGGCCTTGTGCTTTTCAAAGCTCTTGGCCTGCAGAAGTGTGCGAATGATGACTGAGTAACAAAATAACATGACTAGCAGAGGAAGGAAGAAGCCCACGCAGATCTGCAGGGACAGAACCAGGATTTTCGTGCGGTTGTACGCGTTGTTCCAGTAAACCAGAACACAGAAGGATTGCCCGCTTCGGTCCGTCTTCACCTGGGCGAAGATGAACTCCGGGAGGGCCAGGAGAGCGGAGACAAACCAGACACCTACAGCTATAAGTTTGCTGTAGAACAGCCTCTTTTTCTTCAGGTTCTGGGCCTTGGTGACTTGTACGATAGCAATGTAGCGGTCCACGCTAATGCAGGTGAGTAGGAGCATGCTGCTGAAGAAGTTGATTTTATAGACCGCTGACACCATTTTGCAGAGGCCGATGCCAAAGTCCCAGCCCTTGATGGCATCGGTAGCCCAGAAGGGCAGCATGCACAGGAAGAAGAGGTCAGCCACAGCCAGGTTGAGCAGGTACACGTCGGTCATGGTTTTCAGGCGATTGCGCACGGTGGTGTAGATACTAACCACCAGCAGGTTACCCAGGGCGCCAAGGAAGAAGATGATCCAGAAGAGAGGTGGTTCGTATTGCTGGCGGAAATCCCTGACCCAGCTCCTGTCACACATGCCTGAGTTTACAGTCGGATCTGAACCATAGTCATCTGTGAATCCAGTCGGATCTGAACCATAGTCATCTGGGTATTCAGTCAGGGCCTGCAATCGAACACAGAAAGACTGATTAGCCTATTCAATGTTAAAGAGGTTTTGCGGCACACACTGGTGAAAAGTAACTAAGTACATTTATTCAAGTATTTTCTGCTACTTTATACTTCTAGTCCACTACTCTCAGAAGCAAATGTTGTATTGTTTACTCCAGTAAATGTATTTTGTACCTTTGGTTACTAGTTACTTTGCAGATTCTGAGTGTTCATACAAAATATAACCAAATAAAGTAGTATGTATCATCATGGATAAAGATAGCCATTGCTGTATACATTTATACAAAATAAATAGAAACAAGCCATTCTGCTTGATCAGCACTTTTACTTTTTTATCTTCATGCTACAACATTTTACTTTTGGGCCTGTAACAGAGTATTTATCCTTCTGTTACTTTTACTTAGGTAAAAAATCTGAGTACTTTTTCCACCTCTGCCTTTTTTTTCTCTCTCTCACTTTTCATTTCCTGACCTCACGAACTGCTGTCAGGGTTTCACAAGACAACATGCTTCTAGTGAGGATGCCGCGATATGACATGAAAAACAGTCAGTGACGTACATGCTAACCAGAGCGTGCAAACTAAATTGCTATCAGGTGCAGGTGTTGTGTCTGTACGGGAGAAACCACACCACTGCACAACTTCCTGCTGCTATTCAGGCCTGGGGAGGGGAGGGGGGGTAGTAACCAATCTTGAGGGGCTCCAGAAAGGGGCGCGCAGCAGAACTCAGTACCCCAGAAGCATCAAGTTTAGATTTAGGGCAGAGATAAACAGCGAGTGAAGCAGAGGCTTAGGTTTTCTCAAACAATGGAAAATGTTACGCTGATGCGGCTGTGAATGTGGCGTTTGAGTATCCTTCAGATGTGTGCTGTAGATACATCTACTGCACTGCAAAAATGCAATATATACCAATTATTCCTGCTGAATTATTAGTCAAAATATATTAATATGAGACACAATTACCGAACAAGTAACATTGTAGTGAGACGGGACTTGTTTTTTGACAGTGCATCTTAAAAAAACACAACTTTGTGCATTACAGACTTATTATGCCACATGACACTTCATAATACTAGTGAAATATAGCGCAATACGAGTTTCCCCAGTTATTCCAAGAAACGTTTTTTAGCTTGAAAGGCCTAAATATTCCATCTTATTTCACAAGATCTTACAAATAATTTTTGCTTGGCAGATGCTTTTTTTTTTTTCATAACACCTTGTATTCATGTTTTTTTAAATATTTTTTTAAGTGGTCTTTTTTCCTGTGTGTACCTGGAGCATGCAATCCAAAACATAACAACATAAGAAATATCCAATCTGTCATATTTAATAAACAGCACTGAGTATTGTGTTTTACCATATGGTGTTCTTTAAAAGCATACTGTTGAGACACACATGTGATGATGAGAA
The DNA here is from genome assembly GCF_910589615.1 of Taurulus bubalis. Lineage (NCBI taxonomy): Eukaryota > Metazoa > Chordata > Actinopteri > Perciformes > Cottidae > Taurulus > Taurulus bubalis. The sequence continues at coordinate 6,468,074 of NC_136606.1, forward strand.
CCTGTGTTCTACTCCAGCCTTTTTAATCAAACGGACACCAAAATGTATTATACCACTGGTTCATAGTTTTTCACTGGTGTCGTGGCTACAGATAATTATCTCAAATGAATACTTACACTTCCAGAATAATCAGTTCCAGCATAATCAGTTGCTGTGGTCATATACATTGTAAATGTCTCTTCCATGTTATCTACAAAGAACAGAAGGATATTAATATAACACACAAAAAAATGAAATATAACATTAATGGTTAAATGTAAAATGCCCTGTTCATCTTCTACAGTGGTGTAGTAGTAGTGCAACAAATCACTTACCCACGAGTGATGAAACAAATGGAGCAACCTCTCAGTCCTAGTGCTGTTTTTTTGTCTGTGTAGTACAACTGGTCTCTTTAGCACACAGACACATCTTCGCGTGCTTATATGGTTTCCCTTTAACCACATGGATCACGTGCTGAATCATATCACTCCATCTCCTTCTCAGTCTGCAGACGAAAAAAACACTCAGGACCCGTGGTGCTGTAGATTTCTTACCCTGAACACAGCTGTATATAAATTATGCATTGAATTGAAAGGCAAATCTGATCTGTGAACGGTGGCGACAGTGTGCCAGAGTTTCACGGGAAAGCTGTGGTTTTAAAACGTAACCCACCGAACTATGGTCATTAAGCTAAACCAAAACAATACACCCACATTCCTTCCTCAGCCGATTAAGTTTTGACCAAGTCGAAGCCTGTTTTTGACACACTGTGTGTACACAGGTGGAGCACTTAACACTACAGATGAGTGATGCATGAAACTGAAAACCATGAGGTGTGATTAAAGATCACATCTGGAGGAGGTAGTAAATGTTGAGATGTCGTCAGCCCCATTGTTACACAGCACTTCCAGCTGTCTAAAGCTCAGGCAGCGTGGCCTAAAATGACCGTCCAAGCAACACTTATCTTTTCTTTAAGATGTCTTACTGAGTAGATGTGTCTACAATGTGAGGAAGTCTTTTTCAAAGAGGGAAATTTCTGTTTTAAGTCAGCGGTGATGAAACAACATCCCCTGTCATGATAAGATAGAGTACCCAACATGTTGAAGCTGATTTTAAAGGAAAAGAAAATCAACCTTTGATTTATGTCTTGCTGAGAGTTGGATGAAAAGATCAATCGTTTGTCTGGACAGTAAATATGATTCATATTTGGAACCAGGAGTCCAAAAAATGTCAAACTATGCCTTTAACCTGGATTTGAGTTTGTCCCATCCAAGTTAAACTAAACTATAAGTCCGGTGCGTTACAACCCACATGATAGCCTAACTTCATGTGTCAATTGCTGCCAAGTTAAAAAATTCATGTGATGTGTTTTGAAAAAACAAGATCTTTGAGCAAAGTTCATTGGTATTGCCAAGAGTAAAGGGAAATGAATATCACATTGCTGACCACACTACAAGACTGGGTAGAAAGTCCCCGTCACACCAAGTGAAGCCGAAACAAAGCTGAGTTTACAAAGCCAGCGATGACATGGTTTAAAAAAACAAACCAGAAGTGTTTAAATCAGTTTTGTGGTTGTTACCGGTGAGTGTCTGTTACTTTCATGGGGTTGTTTTGGCCCTGGTGCAGGACAGGCACGCAATCTTCTGTTTCACATCCTGATCTGAAGAGGAGATACGGAGCGCGTGGGCCATCAGCTCTTCAGATTTCTACCAAAACGCTGGTTGCGTTTCTCGGTTTTGCTCTCGGTGAGAGAGAGGGAAACGGCTGTGTGTGTGTGTGTGTCATGATCAGATCAGCGTTTTCCTTCTGGAAACAAGCTGTTGAAGAAAGCGATAGACTGAGAGGTTTCACTCACACAGCCTCGCTAACGAGTGCAGCGAATTGACCTTGTTCGTCTGATCTGTGAGCATGTAAAACACAGCGTGTCAAGACGACGCAGCATCAGGTACCAAGTTGAGGTTATTTGGTTGGGAACTACTGATTATAACTGAATGGTGTATATGGATGGATGGAGATATTTCATAATCTGTCTTTGCAATAATGAATGTTGTTATTTTTGTAGCAGACACATGAAAAAATAGCCTTTCCTTATCTTCATTCATTGACTTTGCCTGGTTTTATCATAACTTTGCTTTTTATATATGGAGAGAAAAGATACAGATTTGACTAACGGTCATGTGTGAATAATATAAGTCTTTATTACAATACATACATATATACCTTCATCATATCAACCTTTACTGTCCCTTATACTCCACATACTATAACTTTAATGTTGGCATACCTCCTGATCAATTCGGAGCAGGTGCATTTTCAGCTAGCGTCATCTCCTTTAAAAGGACACTCACCGGAAACAACCATGTCAGTAAGTTTCAAATGAATAAATAATGAGAAATTCCCTCTTTTAGTTGACACATAAAGAGAGAAGGTTTCTTGGCATGATCTGCATGAAGTGACGTCTCTGAGGTGATGATATGCTGACTACGCACCACTCATTTAGCAGTTTTTCATCAGTCATCACAAGCTAATCATACTTCTGCATCATTGCATCATATTAATAAAATGATACAGAAGCCAGTTTGTGTGTTGAGTCATTTGCTGAACTCAATGTTTACGGGATGCTACTTCATTTAGAGGTGACTGAAATGTACATTACATTTAGCTGAAGCTTTTATCCAAAGCGACTTACATTTTTGCTCTATACACCGTAGACACAGCAGCTATGGGTTAAGTATCTTGCTCAAGGACGCAACGACACGGATAGGGCGCGAGCCACCAACCCTCTGATAGAAAGACAGGCATGCTAACCACTTAGCCACAGTCGCGCCACTTCTGATATCTGTTGATCTTGATCTGTGCTACTTTGTTTTTCAAGGTACACACTCAGATTATCAAAAGATATTGAGCTATTGAACTCACATAACCTTAATAACATACCTCCTGACTGGCATGAGCCTCACATGGATGTAGACAAAGCCGCATGGTCAGGAGGTGCAGCGGTGGGTGAGTCACACAGACACAACAGATCTGTGGGGGGAAATAAACCTTTTTTGAAAATAAAGAGGTACAAAGGTTACAATACTGGTTCTGGAGTCACTGGAGACCGTAATAACCGTGGATGAACAGAAGCCAAATGGGCCCAATTGACAATTACACAACAGTGGTAAATGGTTGGGGCATCGTGTAACAACTGCACAGGTAGAGAAGAGCATCAAGTCCAATACATAGCTAAATGTATTTTAAGTTTGCAAACATTAGACACCATCAAGGAACATTTGTATTATCTCCACCAGGCGTAAACCATGAGGGGATTATGCGTTTGTGTGTGAGTGCATGTGTGCACGTATCTGTCTGTCCGCAGTTAATCTTGCATAATGCTGGATCCATCAGCCTGATATTTTGTGTTCATATTCATGACTGTATGCTCTGGGACCTCTTGTTGTTGTGGTGAGTCACAATATTTGAAAAACTTATTTTATTGACCGTTTTATACCGAAATTGACTGTCGACTCCTCACTCCAATTAACCAACCAGTATGGGCCGCAAGTGATCAACTAATGATTCAGTTTGGAATCCTGTTTGGCTTGGGATTAGGAATTGATCCTCTCCAGATTGGGTAAAACAATTGTGGTTTGTATTTATTCAATGAAACATTACAGCAGTGGAATATGCACTTTACTGAGTGCACTTTTCTAGAATTGTCTATACATTTAACGTAACATGTGTAAGGAGAAGAAAGCGTTTTTTCAAAAGGTACATGGCCTCACTTGAAGTAAGTAAACATACCATATACTCTGCTTTCTTTATACATCTCTGTGAAACTGATGGTTTGGGAAGACCGAAAGATTAAAGCCATCACACCACCATTGTTTTTGGACGTCACCTAAAATTCAGAAACATCTGTTACTTCTCCTTAAGCAAAAGTGGACTTGGTGATTCTGGAGAACATAAACAACAGAAGCTTTTGTCTTGCTAGTGAAACTGAGAAAACCCCTTTGATGCCTTGTCGTTGAGCAGGATGCTCAGTGGATGGGTACACTGCTCTCGCATGTATTAACAGTTACCCCATGTTGTGGGAAAGTACTGTCACCGTCACGTCTGTCAGCAGTGCGACTGAGTTCGGTACCAAGAGACACAAGTCACCACTTCCTGTGTAGCTGCTCGCTGTGATTTAGAGTGTGGCATGCACTGATAGACAACTGTTCAGCATTTGCATCCATATGTGAAATTATGAGCAGCTTGACGGTCCCTCCTTAGATGCTACTAATAGAAAGCAGATGCATGCACACAGATGTAAATGTACACGTATAAGCACACAAACGCAATAAATAGGTTGATAAGAAATCCCACATCTTTTAATGCATGTAGCACCTTTCGTCTTTTTTTTTTTTATTTGTATTTTTGTATTGTTTTTGACAGCAGAGGAAACAGGTTTTAAATAATATTGTGTTTGGTGTTATATACCGACCACATGTGTGTTCTCACTAGTGCCCGTCCCCTCTCCCCTTTTTACACCATGCATACAACTCCTGCACATGATGCAAAACCAGCACAGGTTTAACTTATGACAGACTGTGGCTTGAAGAGTTTCACTGAAAACAAAAAGGGGGGGCTGGTGACCACTAACACCATGACACAACCGATGCAAAAACAATGATGTCTTTCGGCACTTCATGCATGCAGCTTAGGAAGCAGATGTCTGGTGAATTAAAAAACAAATCCAGCCGATAAAACGGCCGGCTGATTTAGAGTTTTATGGGATGCGTTTCACAATCACTTGGCTTGTTGATGTTGAAACGATTCAAGTTTTGTTTGTCTTATTTTACTTAATTGGTCAATCTGTCTGATGCAGAACAGAACCACTTGAGATACCACCATAACAGCCCTGTGTTAGCTCAGGTATTTGACCTTGACAGATAAATTAAATTAAGGTTTAGTGTGACAAAAGACAATTGTTGCATGCTATCCTCTTTTCTCTCTCTCTCTCTCCATTTTTCTCTCTCTCTATACACACTAATATAATAATATAATACTACTCATACTCCACTGCCTGCATCCACCTTAATCATGCTGTTTGAGGTATCAGAGGCCTCCTCAGTCCTAAAGAGGACAAATGTCTCTCTCTCCTTCTTCACACATACACTGACTTGGTTAAAACATGACGCAATACTGCAATTTCAAAATAGCTCATCATAATCCTCTAAGTCAACATCACCTTAACTACTTTATATGTATTTTTTAATAGTAATTGCATTAATTGAGGCCACATTTAGCCACTAAGGTCATTCATTCCCATGGATACAGCCTGTCATGCCTTATGCAGAGGCATATAGTCTAAAATGATTTGCATTCTTGCAGTCTGGCGCCCCCTTATTGAATAGGTCAGTTCATGACAGTTAATCAGTCTAGAATTGAACATAATCAATGCATATGTCAAACTTTGTCTAGTTTATTTATTGTTTATTGCCAGTGTCACAATACCCTGAAACCAATATATATTATATATATATATATATATATATATATATATTAAAAAAAACACAATCATAGGTCAGAAAGCTTCAGTCTCAAGTGAATATACTTGATGTTTATATGATTAAATATACCTAAAGCTTAAAGGGAAAACACTATTACTTAACTCACTCAGAATGACCACATGTTTATTTGTCAACAGCTTTTATTACCCCATACTTTGCACAAAACAAACAAATGCACATCTAGTGTAATATAAGGTAGATGTATCATACTCTACAAGAGCATTACTTCATGAACATCATGTATATATTCATTTTTTTTCTCTTACACTCCATCACCCACAGCAATACGAAAAGTACACAGTTAAAGATTCCAGACAAAAATATTCTGTGCCCTTTAGTGTCGGGGAAGTCATTCCAGATCCTTATCCACGTCATTCAACAAGCAAGAGCAGAAAAAACTAATGCGGTTAAAATGTTGTGTGTATATGTATATAATGTGTATATTTCCGATGATCAGACTTTCACAGAATGTCAGATCATTGGAAATATCTTTTGTGTGAAATGCAATAAAAATTGAAGGTAAGAAATGAAAGCAGGGATGACCTCAAAAGGTTGGTAAACATTACTTTGAAGCTGTTCGCTAATAATAAGCACAATGGCTTGGGCTTTGCTTGGGTCTAACTCAACAATATTTTGGATTTAAAAACGGACTGCTAAAATGTAAACTGAAAATATCAACGATTAACTACCCGGTGCTGGAAAGCTAAATATCACCTACAACCATCTGATAGATGCGACTACAGTGCTTCAGGCAGAGTGCATATCTGTCCAGTCCAGCAAATAGACAAGGCCTCTTTAAACAGGGACGTGATAGTAATTGCATAGAGCACTGAGGGGAGTCTGCTAGCTACAGTAAGTCAGCTCCACAACTGGGACGTAGAAAAAAAGCACAGCTGGAGAAGGCTATCGTTTGTCACTACTTCATTAGTGAGCAGAGCGGTGGGCACTGACGACCCCGCCGCTCTGCTCACACTCTTTACTAAAGCCAATAACTACTGAAGATGCCAGATAAAGCGTGAATAAATCCTTGTAGAAGTGCTTTTTTCTGTCTCTCTTGTCTTGCAGCAGTGGAACTTGTGGTTTCTTGTTCCCGTCTAACCCTCCGGACACCTGTGGTCTGAAGGTAGAACTCATTCATTGGGCTCATATCTGAAACAGACAGGGAATAACAGCGTTACAGACAAATATCTCTGGATGAAAGCACAGAACAGAACACAGATGACTGAATTTAAAGGGCCATAACGGTGTGTCTGCTAGTTTTACAAAACACATCATAGTTTGTTTTATTTAATTTTTTCAGACAGACATTCCTCTGTGTAAATGCCGCATTATGGAGGGATTGTGTTACGCTTAAAGCTCACCTCTGCAATCGTTTTCTAATGTCTTTGATCTGCTCATTTTTCTTGGTCAGGATCTCCTTCATGTTGCGGTAGGCCGCAGTTTGCTGGAACTTCTTGTCCAACTCCTGCACACACACACACACACACACGCACGAACACACACACACACACACACACACACACGCACGAACACACACACACACACGAAAATAAACACTTCAATCACTTTGGTCACTTTAACTGGTGCAATATAAATACATGTTAAATACTTTGTATTCTGTCTGTATATATAATACTGCTATTGTGGATTATTTTACTGTTTTTATTACTGTTTACTTATATGTATATTACTGCAATTTCCCCACTGTGGGACTAATAAAGGATTATCTTATTCTATCTTATCTTATAACTGCAACAGAAGCTAAACCCACCAACACTGAACTGTTTCTATAACCGATCAGTACAGAAAGTGTGTCTGCCACAAACATGTTTGAGTAACACTATAACGAGTGTTAACTTCAGATGCTGGTGACTGTCGGTTGCAGGTAAAAACTCAAATCCACAGTGACGCACCTTCTCCGCCAAGGACAGCTGGTCCTGCACTCGCAGAAGCTCGTGTTTGGCAGAGATCAGGTTCTCCTGCAGACCCTTCTGGGAGGCCGAGTTGGCACTGAGAGACCTTTCATAGTCATCCTTCAGAGCTGCCACCGTGTCCTCGAGACTGTTGATCTCCTGGGATTGAGAAGCCAGCTTGAAGGGGAAAAGAAACAAGGTCCAAGCTCAGATGGAACGAATGGCAATCACTGCAGTTACTACAGAATCTATACCCTACTCCTATTCACAGGGAGAAACTAAAGCAACACTTTGATCAGCCGGGTACATACCATTCGAGGTCCAAGTTAGCAGATAAAACCAAATGACAGCAAAATGTTCAGATGCAACAAAATAAAGAGTTAAAATGGAAAGCACACTCAAAAAGTCAAAATGAAGATGACGCTAGTTTGCCCAGCCAAACTCCAAACAGTACCTGCTGGTCACCTTGCACCTTCTTAAGGTCTTTCAGGGCTCTGTCTGCTTTGGTTCTCTCGTCCAGTGCACTCATTGCCTCAGAAAAGGAATCAGAGCAGAAGGTTGACAACTTGAACTGGTGCATGAATCATAAGAAAAGTTGCTGTGCTGAATAATGTATGGATTATTGTTCTACCTGTGATTCTAAAGTCCGCATTCTGGCTTTCAGTTTATCATTTTCCTCCTGTAGTCTCGTTATCTCCTGGAGAGATATTTAAGATGGGTGTGGAGGAGTGCAAAAATATGAAAACAACTTGTACAACAATTACACCAGATGTAATTGATGCAATGTATTTCTATACCTTGTTAAGAAGTTCGGACACCCCGCCTTCATTCAGCGGTGCAAGTTTGGGTTTGCTTGTTTCCTGGTTTATCTGGGGATAAAGTAAACACTTTGAAACATGTTGGCTAAACCGTCATATTACGGTATGTAAGATGTAAAAGGTAAAAATAAAACTTGTATATCCGTCTCACTTTTCATAGAATTGTAAAGATGACTAGTGTCTACCGTTTGAGAGGTAAGGTGTGAAAAGTCAAACCCATGAAAGAGCAGCAGATTGTGTTACAGCGTTGATATGTTTTTCTTTAACTGTGCGTCGTGAAACCACACGTCAACCTCAGTGATGTGTGACTTCTTAACCACACAGCTACTCGTGGAGGGGCAGGTGGCCTGACATATAAAACGGCTTGAAATGCACAGCAGCACTGCTGTCCAGCTACTGAATTCCATGTGGGTGTAAATATCCTTCGAACACATGATTAATGACTCCACTGACTGCCGTGTACAGCTACACGCGAGAGAGCTACACACTATACTCACCTTATCAGTTTTAAAGTCTGTCTTCTCAAATTCAGCCACTTGTTCTAACAGCTCCCTATACGGGTGGAAGAGCAAAGAGTTGGACCGCAGAATAATGAAGAAAGAATGAGAGAGAAGGTGACACAAAAATTTTTTTTGTGAGCACTGATCTGATAATATGTGCAATATGTTTATCTCCTCACACAACTGTCAGCTTGCCACCACAATGTATTTTTTTGTTTTGACATTACAAAAATAAAATGCTATTTGGCAGTTATGTATCTTTCGCAAGAAAAACACCCTTGTTCTAGGTGGCAGTTTAGCACTTATGATATAACATATATGCGTGTGGTGAACAGAAGAGCTCTCTGGAAAGCTTAAATGTGGTTTTTAAAAAGCAGCTGAACACACGTCGACTGTGACATGGGGCGTGTTCCTTGCTTTGTACGCCGTATCTGTCACGTAGGGCTGAGCCCTGTGAGAAAAAAAATAACAATCTTGAGGGCTTATTTATCCACCCACCATGTACATATTATAAACAAAAGAACTTTTCCAAAACATGGGCAGGGTTTTAACAAGGTGAAAGGTTAAAAAGGTCACAAGTTGCGAGAAGTTCACTTGAATATCATAGAAGTATATTCAAAACCTGTGTAAGTACATAAGGTTTACAATAATTAGACTTCATTCGTTTGTAACATGTTAAGAACAGTTAGCTGCAAAGTGCAAATCGTATGACTTTTTGCTCCGATACTGAGGATCCGATCAAATAATGTGAAGGTAGTGAACATGGAAAGGCTTTTAAATGTATGTATGTATCGAAGCCACTGACATCCTTTCATTTTGGAAGATTCATCTAAACTTTTACATTGTGTTATAAAGTTCATCTACATAACCGCTGCCGTGAAGCCTAAATACATCCTTTGCCAAAATGTCAAGAGTGCAAAGGACCTTCTGACAACAGCTGAAATGTGATTTATCTTTATTACTGGTGGTATCACATGTTCATGCGTGCGTTGCTCTATGTTCCGGTTGTAATATGAAGAGGCCTTTTGGCACCCTCGCTGAGTGACAACAGCAAGAACGTCATTTTAGGTCATTCTGTTTGATGTGGTCCAAAACTTCATCACTTTAAAAGTATTCACTCATAAAACATGACCAGTCAATAATCATTGACAGTAAAAAAAAAAAAAAAATTATGAAAATGTTATTTTTTAAATGATTGTAAATGTGTAAAAATACATAATATTGAAATTGATATTTTTTTTTGGTTTAAAGATTAAAGAGTTAGTTCACCCAAACTATAAAAGACAATTTTTTACATTTACTTTGAGTTGGAAAAACGTGCTATACTGCTGGGACTTAAAATTTTTGTGAAGCTAAAACCAATATTTCATTTGAAAAATTAAAAAATTAAAAAGTGTAGTTCTATGAAAAATGTCCTTGTTTCTCAGGAGGATAAATTGTGGGGTGTTACATTGCTATTATGTTCATGAAATTCAGTTTTGGGGTTTGAGATTCACTAACAGTCTCAAAGTATGGTATTTTTATAATGTTGTGAACTGACATTAAAATGTATAATGAGAATGTGGCAGCAGTTGTGGTTTTCATGCTAAATTAACTACTGTTACTGCAAAAAGGAAACCATTGTAATGGAAAAAAGGGTTGAATTAAAATTGTCTATGTGGCTTGGCAATGACCTTTTTGCCTGGCATACATACTGAAACATGCACGAGACCTAAACCTAAACAGCTGAGGAGGAAGTGGCACAAAGTGGAGGAGTTATTCTCATGAACATGAAGGTGTACTGCGTGTTTAGAGGCCTAGCGCACTTCTTACTTTGGTGTGGCACTCTGTTTGACCTTGAACTCACATCATTTGAAATCATTTTATTAGACATTTCTTTACAGCTTATTTCATGTTTTTTCTGCATACAAGGTACATATATTGTGCACACAAGTGCAACAAGATATACATTTGTGCACACTGAATAAAAAAAATGTGCTATATAATATCTGAATTACTGAAGGTCACCTGTCGTCAAATGTGTGCGTTGTGTTTCTAGGTGTATTAACCTAACAATTAAAAGGGAAGCCTGAATCTGCTTCCTTCGTCGCTGCTCACCTGTTCTCAAGCTCTGAGATATCGCTTTGCAGTCGAAGGTAAAACTTCTCAGCCTGTGCGAAGAGCTGCCGGAGCAGCAGCACGTTGGTGTGAGCGCTGTTGATGAGCTCCATCTCCACCTCCCCGCGCACCACCATCTGCAGCCCGTCCAGCATCTCCTTCACCTCGTCCACTGTGAAGGTTTCCTCCACCAGCCTTCAGAGAGAAACATACATGCATCAACACAACAGTTCCATCTTCACTGAAAAGCACGTCATTGTAGTATTAAATTATGTCCCTTTCATTGAATAAGGGATTCAAAGTTGAATTTACATACAAAGAGTGCTAAAAAAAAACTTAAGTATGACCGGTCACCTGCTGTCTTTGAGTTCTTCAAAGCATGAGTCAATGGTCTTAAGTCTTAGGACCATCTTTGAACGTGCAAATCGCATGTAATTGATGACTTCATTCTGATGGTGTTCATTAAATCCACATCCAGCCTACATGGGAGACAAGAAGAGAGAAACGAGTAAGGTTAAAGAGACTGTCACTCAAGTTGAAAGATGGACAGAGAGAGACAGAGAGGCTGTAATGGAAACCACGACTAGCTTATGAGCTAACTTGAAGAGGATTTCCCCATGCTAATATGTGAAGGCCTATTCACAGGTGCTATCTTTGGGGATGACTGCTATCTGTCTTCTTGTCTTTGTATAAAACTGAGTGGGATGATTAGCATGCTAGCTTTTAAAAGCAAACAGGTGGCCTGGCTTCCCTCCCCCCAAAAAAGAAAAACACAGCAAATAATCGCAGCTACTTACCATGGTGGCTCTGCAGCTAACGTTCACGTTACTAAGCTAGCTTGTAGACTGAGATGATCCACAGAGGAAGAAAAAAAGGGTGTTTCAGCCTGTAATGTAGGCCACGCAGCGAACAGTCGAGAAGCTAATGCTAATATGCTGGAGTCGAGGGTTTTGGTAAACTATTTGTGATTGTAGTTCAACTCGGCGAAGAGGCTACACGGAGGTTATATCATAGTTATAAGATTAGCTGGCAGATTGGCTAGCCGAGCTATCCAGCTAACTAGTGTTTGCCTTGAGAATGCCTTGGTAACGGAGAATAGCGTCATTGGTTACTGGAGGTGCGTTCAGCGGCGCTACGTACAACGTGAGACAAAAAGTTGTGCGGTCAAATAATATAAGATGTGTTATTGAAACAACATTGTAATTATAGCCAAGTTGCATATCAATGTATATAAATGGTGTTTTATCATAAGCTTTAATACATTGTATACATTGTGTAGGGTTTATTTTTCCGTTTTTTAAGGAAAATGTTTGTTTATTAAGAAATATCTACAGTTCTGAAAGGGTTCATTCTTAAAAAATTGCCTTTGTCATTTATGGGGTTTTTCAATACTTTATTTTACAGGCTATAGGTACAAGAAGGTTACGATTATTTTATTTAAATGCACAACATGTATTAACGCGTAACCAAACTGCGAATGGGCTTGTGTGTTAGTGTGTGGTATTAAGCAGCAGATGGCAGTATTGAACTAGAAGTGTGAAAGGTCCTTAGAAGATTTAGGCATAGACCTCAGCTCCTCGTCAGCAGTCTACACTGAGATGATCTACATTCTTTATATGCTTTTTATTTCCTTACATGTACAGCTAATTAATTTAAAAGCTTTAGATTGTTTTATCCAGAGTCAAGCTACTGGTCAAAACAAGATGACATATTTGACACTCACTACAATTTTAACTGCATCTCGCAGACATAAAATCGCTGCTTGTGTGTTTTGATGTATGCTTTTTTATATAAAAAAATGCTCCGCCAGCATTTTGGTAGAATATTTTAAGCGCATGGCAGTGTTGTATTTGCATATTTACAATGCAATTAATTACCCACCTATAACACATGATTCAACTGATTAACTGATTGGACTCATCATGGCTGCTTCTTCATCAGTTAAACTAAAATGATGCATGTGAGCCAAATAAAAACTTCACAGAGATGTTGTTGCATTGTCTACTTATAATGTCACTGAAGCCCAAAAAAACATCACTATCCAGTTTGTTAGCGTGCAAGGAAATGGGTTTTTTCCTCATGTCTCTAGCTGTAATTAAGTTAGACTAACAAGCAGCACATGGTTGGTCACCTAATCAGATGCCTCAAAATGTGACCACTCTGTGGTGCCCCGCTCAAATTCACTGTGCAACATCAGTCAGCCAAAGAGAACAAGATGTTTCCCCTTTACCTTCAATCGCGGTAAGTGACTTACAATTTTAGACATAAATACACACCTATATCCAGATTCTGGAGGGTTTTAAGTAATATATTACACTTCTTAGTTTTTGTTATGTTGGTGCTGCTGTTCTACAGTGGTCAGTTTGATGGTGGTTACTTTTGTTATTTGCATGGCTCTTGTGGTAGAAACACAATTAGGAAATGTTAATGTCATGTTTACAACTGTTCTATGAACTACTATAGCAAACTGTCAAAGTTATTAGATCGTAGAAGAATGTGGGTCATTGCAAGGGAGTAAAAGTATGCAAAGCAAACGATCGAATGAGAGCATAAAAATGTATTGTCTAATAAACAATAAAGCAATAAAAAACATTACAATAAAATGTGATGGGCTTGCACAAACATAAGCAGTCACCAGATGTATTTGAACTAAGCTGTTGTAGTACAGGAGAAAGGATATGACAGAAAAATACGATAATGTATATATGTACTTAAAACGGTGTGTATAGATTTTTTTTGGAAAGAACTGAAGATCTTTGATCATTTTAATCTCTTTCTTTGCCACTGTGATAGAAAGAAATGTGTGTACGTGCCTGTACATACGTGTATGTGTGGCCAGTTAACGATTGTCCTGGTTTCAATCTTTATGTAGGTCAATCTACATGAAGGCCCAACTGCATTGTTGGGACAGTGACCCTAGAGGGCACAATACTCTTTCTTTCCCCAGGTGCATTGTTCTTTTACCTCGCAAGCTACTGATACCTGGAAACCTGCTAACATCATTTAAAAAGGAACAAATCAATCACAACAATAGCAATAATAATAGTCGTGATAATAATGATAACAATGATGATAATTGAAGTTGAATTGCCCTTTAAGTGTTTTTACAACCTTATATATAAAGAAGCAAAATCTGCAGAGATGTATAAATATTGCAATTCAGAGATTACTGAAAAAAAAGCTAATTCTAATAAAGTGACAATTGTTGATATATATGTAAATATATTTGTTATCTGTCTAGTTTAGTTTTGAAACTGTCAAATGGAAAAACTTAAGAGTTTCCTATATAGTCGTCAGCGTCGTCTGTTCCGAGATCAGTTTCGGCTGTCTGTATCAATACAAACACAGAGGAAAATTATGAAAAACCGATCTCGGGTCGGCATCGCGACAATTCCGCGTTCCGGCAAAACCAATCAGCTGACAGCCGCATGACAGGCAGGCCTCGCGCGTGCGCAGTAGCACACTCTCGGTACGAGGAATATGGCAGCGTCCTGAGCCCTGTTGGGGGGAATACGGCGTAACTGAGCACCTTCAGCATCAGAGTGGGAAAACTGAGAAGCACCAGCCGCACTCAGAGGAGGGTGGGGGGTGCTGAGGGACCGCCACGATTAACACCCGTTAGCGAGTTTACAGGTAAATGCACCCGCCACCACCTGCCACTGCCTTCTCCATGTTTGCTTGATTGGACCCCGTTGCTAATGCGACCAGCTAGCTAGCCGCTAGCTTGAGGCTAACCCAACATTAGCCTGCCACAGCCCCCTCTTTTTTTTTGGCATTTGCATTTGGCAAACAAACGCTGACAACACAAGTGTCTGCGCTGTCTGGTATTCTAGTTAGGAGCTGCAGCAGTGTCGACATCTCAACGAACCGTGCTGTCGTGCTTGTTTTTAGCCTCAGTTAAGCGTTTAGGCCCGCTGCAATGAAGCAGAATTTGGCTAAGCGCTCGAGCTTCAGGTGACGTTAATGCTGCTCGTCGTGGATTCATTTGACAGATCGGGACCCAGCGTACATCCTCAAATGGACTTAGGATGCACCGTTTTAGCTATAGTAGCACATTTCGTGCAACGTCTATATTTATATATTGTCTCGTTAAAAAAAAGCTGCAGGTGTACTATATGTTGCCTCGTAAGATGAAGTAGAGTCAGTGCCCGACCTTAAAGTGGCCAGAGAGATTGCTCCATATAGATTGGCAAACACAGGGCATTGCAACACGTCTTCAGTGCAGATAAACGCTTCCAAGAGGAAAACCACATTGCAGAAACCGGCGTCATGTTTGCCTTTGTCAAGACTGTAGAATATTTGATTAATGTGTGATCCATCCAGAGGGGCTCTGTCGCCCCTGTAGGTGATCATGTGCTTTTTATTGTGCTATCAGTTCAGTTATGGTCATAGCTTTACGTTCAACATGGTTTTAACTGGATATGTATAAAATGGTGAGGGTCATATAGTGAGGCAATGGCAGATGATCATTTTGACCCTTGTACCCACACTGATGCTGAAGCAATTTTCATTTTCTTTATATTGTTCTTTACAAAAGGAATCAGGTGATCCAACTTTTTTCTCTCCTGCAGCTGTGGAAAAGCAGGATGGATTTAAATAGGCAGAGCAAAGGCTCAGAAACACATTATCAAGTGTTAACTGTCGTGACACTTACGGTACATAACCTGTGGCTGTAATCAAGTTAGTCGGTACCTAACCACCAGTCATATGCAGTTGACAGTTTGTTTTCATTTGTTCAGATAGGTCCCATTTAGACGTTTGATACAATCTTGTCAAATGTACAAACTGTCATAAAAAGCTGTGTTTGTTAAAGTTTCTGAAAAGTTGTGAGACCTGTCTGGAGCAAGTTATTATGTAAATGGTGTGTGCTTTGCTCTGGGCCTGGTGCCATTTGCATTTCCTTCACTGTTTTTTTGCTTAACTATGTTAAGGACAGGTCATGAATAATTTCCTATTCATCTGCATACAAGTAGGAAGCTGTGGGAGGGGCAATCACATGACCCAGTCCTGTAATCTGCCATGGTCTTTTTTAACACTCATCACAACGCTCTCAACCCAGTAATGTAATAAAAAAACTGCACAGCCCTCTGCAGCAGTAGAGGTCCCGCTGTGCACTGCTTGCGGCTAAAATCTCCTATTGTGCATTCCATCAGCCCCCCGCTTTGGATCAGATTCATTATGCAGCACCATGAATGAGTGTTTGAAAAAAGCAAAACTTGGCTCTTGACTGTTCCTTACACCTTTTTGTTTCTTCAGCACAGGCATCAATTATTGAGACCCGGACACTGGCTAATTTTTTACGGATCCTCGTCCAGTGATGTGGCACCTGAAAGTAGCTCGTATTTGTGTCCTCGGTTAATGGTGGTGTCCATCATTCGGGCTTATTTTGCTGTCCCTTGCTTCAATCGCACACTGAAATGGAGAGGAAGGAAAACAGGAGTCTGATTTTTCCAGGATCCTGCCAGAGTGCTGACACAGGTTCCCCTTGTCACAGTGCAGCCGGCAGCAGATTACTGCAGTAAGGATAAGAGAGGCAGTTATGGCCCCAGTTTGCTCTGTTCTGTCCACTGGTTTGTCTTTGATGCCTTCATCTTTAATTTGTTGAAACAATCTGTCACAAAATATTAATCTTAACCATCCCACTAATGCTCTGTGTTTTGTTGTAGTTGGAAATGGAAAAAAACAAGGATCCTACTTGATCTACTGTGCCGTTAAATTACAAGGATTTCCTTCAAATAACGCTCTGGGCCAAAACACTGAGACTAACCCCTGTTTATCTAAAGGAATCAATAGGCCCCACTGGCTTTGCACCAGACTTTATTGACACATACTCAGCTGGTGCACTGTTGTGTGCTTTTTGGGTGGCTGTGACATAATCCTGGAATAAAAGACCTTTACCTCTTTGTTTTGCTGAGCAGGTTGTATCCCAGTGCTCCCCGAGGCATGCCTCTCTTCAGAGTGAGCCTGGGAAAAATGCAAACACGAAGGAGAGCGTGTGGATGTCAGGGAGCGGTTTGTAAAAGTTAAAAGTCATGTGCTACCAACTACATTGATGCTACGGCTCATAGCTGTGCTAACGACGCCGATGAAGAATCGGTTAGTCAGGGAGAGATGGGATGGCTCTGTCGTTGGATAATCACTGTTTACTCTGCATTGCTTCTGAAGCAGAGAAAGTGTCTGGTGGGAGTCTCTCCCTTCAAGCTGCACAATGTTGAACGACGGTGTGAAGTGTGTGCTGCAGTATATGGGAATGTGCGATACCTAAACTTGATGTAGTAATGACCTGTGAAGGTGCAGGCTATATGGTTCCTATAGAACTGAGACACTGAAGAGATTTGGGTTATCCTTCCCTTTTGTTGTGTAATTAAAAATATAACATTTTCTCTGAAGCAGTGTTCAAAAGAACCATTTTCTGTGTTGATCAAGTAGAAGAGCTTACTTTTGTGATGCTATTCATAATAACCTTTGCTCTGTTCTTCTGTAGGTCCTTTGAAAAGATGAATGTGATCAAAGAAAACAAAGACATGGCCTGTTTCTACACCACCAAACACTCCTGGAGGGGAAAGTAAGGCCCACAACTTTTTCTTATTCAACCCCGCCACTGATCAGATTTCAGCTGACTACATTGTTTACTCCACATCTTCTTTTGTATTGGTTTACAAGGCAGCATTTACCTAAACTCTTCCCTTCGTCACCTTGTAAAGGCAGTTTGGGAAAATCCTGAAATCCTGACTCAGTACTTCCATTGTGTTGACTTCCTTATCACAGCGAGGTCTGCAGACCCCTGTCAGCAGAGCTGTCTTATGAAATGTAGCCAAAAGACACAGATAATGACAGTGAACACTCGTCTTTAGCAAGGTGACGTCCATGTACTCACATCCATTTATTGTATGGATACACAAACGCAAAACACTGAGTTACCAATGGTATATTTATGTCTGTTGATTGTTAGAAACATTGTATTACATCATAAGTAACTTCCTTTTAAAGATTACAAGGTGAATTTATTTTTGTTTACGCAGTAATATATTCAAATCTTGATTTTACATGTTTGTCCTCAATAGACATTTATTTTCTGAATTTTGTTAAAACGGAAATGAAAGTGTCTGTTTATGTGTGTCCAGTATGCGTCGGGTGAAGCTGTTGTCGTATTGGCTGTATGGGAACACGTTTGGAGGTAGTGACAGATGAATTGGTAGAGTACATTACAGGAGAATAAGGCCAACAAACTGTGCATAAGCTGTAAACGTATGGCCCAATGTCCTCGATCATCATCTATTCTAGTGCATAGGGTATCTGTTTCCATGTTATAGATTACAGCTAAATTACACCTTGAAGCCAATATCGGCCTAAAACTAGATGAGACTTGATTTAGATACTAGGTGGCCCTTAAAGCTAAAGGATGGACAAGTTTGAGCAGTGAGCCAGAGGGATCACATTACCGATACCTGCTTTCTAAATGCCTTAGTGCCATTAAGGCCGGCCATTGACTCTGGTAACTTGAGCAGGGCCGCAGAGCATTAGCCATCATCAGAGCTTCATCCTGCTAATGCTTCTTGAAGTGTCCGTCTGAGACGAGTGCTGATGTATGTGTGGTGGACAGAGTCGGACGATATCCCGTTCAGAACGTTTGTCGACACATGTCAGCTGAGCTGGGTCCAGCTCTGGTGAGCATGCATCTCTATCAGGCACGGCACTTAATTTATTGATATTAACATTGGAAGGTCATTTAGGTGACTCTCCGAAGAGAAAGAGACAGAAAGATGATAGGGCACAGGACTATGCAAGAGAGAGAAAGACATAACAATACAACTGTATTTGGTGCTTAATGTTGTTCTGGAATTTTTCTGTGAAGCTTAAACTACAGTTGCAGACATCAGTGTACGAATGCTGACAACCGGACATTATTGCCAGCAGGCTCATTTGAATGGGTCCAATGTAATTTATTAGATCTGCGCTTTCTGCCTGTCTTCTGTATGAAAAGGGGAAAACTCGCACAGAGCTTGAATAGGGCAATAGAAAGAGAAAGTGTCAAGTCAGGAGATCCTCTTTCAATTTGCTTCACACCAACCTCAGATATTGTGGGCGTGGCAGATCAAATTACTAATGCCTTTTTAACCCTTTTTGGATCACATCCCCAGTCACACTGTGCATCTATTTAACAATATTCAAATCTCTTCCAAAAACAAACAATTTCTTCGTCATCTTTTCTTCCTATAAAACACAATATGAAGTGGGTTTATGTAAACTAGCACCGGCCATTTTCATGCCCACTGTCTTGTTTAGTAGATCATTTCTTTATGAATGATAACATTTAGTGTCAAGCTCCCTGACAAACTCCTTGCATCTGCTGCGACTGCTTCATGAAAACAAGTGAACTTGTGTTTCTCCAGTTAAATGCTTTTCATGTGAAGCTGCAGAGGGAAATTTAACAATACAGCATTTTTTCCGGTAATGTTGCAACAGACACCCAGTCTGTAATACTGCAGATATATAATAAGTATTGCAACACTTCCATCCTTGGGCCACATGCTCAATCGCCATCGTGTTGCCTCATTCAATGCTAAATGGTGATTTAACAGACCTTTATTTCAATAAAAATCTTAGTGCTTATGTCAAGTGCCAATTTAAAAAGATCCACTTAAAATATAATGCGTGTTGAAAAAGGAGACGATCGCTTGTGATAATGAGTTAAAAATGATGTGATAATTGGCAGATTGGTCAGCAGACGGGGGGAATGTTGGTCATCTGTTCTGCAGGGAGTTGAAGAGGAATAAAAAAAAAATCCATGATTATACAATCTGGTGTCCTTTTACGTGTCTAAAACAAATGTTTCTTCAGTGAGTTAAGATCACTGAACGTCTGAGAGACCAACCGATCTTGCCGCTGATACTTCTCTACGATAATTAAAATTACAACAGCTCTTAACTGTTGCTTTAGTGCAGTCTGTCTGTGTGTGTGTGTGTGTGTGTGTGTGTGTGTGTGTGTGTGTCTCAGTTCATGGTTAATTCAAGTCTTGTGACTCCAGCTTCTAGGGATTTAGATTTGTCTCCTAATGAAGGGCATGTTCACGGTTTTTGACACAAATTGATTGTCTCTGAGTTTTCTGTCATTTCATGGTTTTCAAGCACAGCAGCAGTTCCTCCTCTTCGTCAGAGCATAAATATGCAAATCAGAAATCTCCTTTTAATCTTCTTCAAGTGCCTTTTAATCTTCCAACAACGATTGAATTTTTATACATATATGAACATCACGTTTTAGGGTCTTTTGTTCACATTCAGCTCGCCTTCCAAAACTCTTTAATTCTCTGAGGTCTAGTGTTTGTTGAGTCTTGTACAAAGAATGATGTTGTTTTGTCCGAGCTTTTTATGTAGTCGAACAAATCTTCAGCTCAGTCTTCTTTGTTTAAAGAGGGGAGTTGAACTTGTTAGTCAGACACGGGAAGTTGCTTAATGTGATGCATTATGAAATCCCTTGAAGTGGCAGGAAAAGTGTTGTAAAACAGTCTGTACAGTACGACTGAATGAAGAGTAACTTATCACAAACTATATCTGTGGTGAGAACTGTGCATATAAAGCTCGTTTATAGTTCTCTTTTCTCCTCATATGGAGGAGCTAAAGCACTATACCACTGTTTTAAATAACTTACCACAAATCACATATCCATTACATCACTACTGACCATTTTTTAGGGTATACCGTCTAAATAATTTACATTTTTGTGAAGGTTTTCCTACTATTGTGACGTTGGTTTCTATTCCTTCCAGTCCTGTGTTAAAAAAACAACTTGAACATCGCGTCTGCGCTTCATTTGTCAAACAACTAAATGATGGAAGCAGACACGGTGCTGCCAAATACAAAGTAGTGTCCAGTCTCTGCTTAGTTGATTTTCATATCTCTGTATGAATGGAAATCTGAACCACAGCAGCAAATGTTGTAAAATGGTGAGCAGTAATATCAAGTGTACGTGATTTGTTGCAGCTAAAGCATATCTTCATGGTATAATACATGTATTAATTCACTTTAATCTCAGCTCATCCCACCTTCCTACATGCAGGCTTTATTTTATTTTAACAGGTGAATATTGGCTTCTCAGCCTTTGGCCACAGCTCCAGCTCCTCTTTTGTACTTATCACTGCATCACTTATGTAGCCGGCTAGAGAGCCACTTAGCACATTTCTTCATATTCTATAATTGGCACGCTTCAGAAAGACAACCAGTCTGTTTTTAGCAGGCTTTGTGCATGTGGCTTTGTTTTCCAGTATTTTGTGATGAGACATTCAGTAGAAATAGACACACACGCTAGCCGGGGAGGGCTGGATGTTGCCTTTGTACGAGGATATAATGAAGGTGGGGTAAATCAGTCCACAGAGAATGAATAATTAACTAAGTTTGTGCTGACACCCAGTTGAACCAGCCACTTAGCACCAAGGTCGAGACGTGTAGCGAGACAGCACTCCGAGATCAGGACGGAGACGTGGTGTCAGACTTTGAGTCCCAAGATCACAGAAAACCCAGAATAATGAAAAAAGGAAAACTCAGTGTGCCGCAAAAATGGCTGAGACAGAATGAATGTATTTGATGAATGAATGTATTTGATGCCTTTCTAATGGGAGCAAAAGGAACGTGACATTTGTATAATTGTGAAAAAGGAAGGCGTGACTATGGGATGTGCTCGGACATGATAGTCCACTGCGGCCTTGCCTCAGGCCGCTGCCTGACCTCTCTGTTTATGTTAGTCATGTACTCAAGCCTGAATGCATTATGCAGAAGTAACCTCTCAATTTGAGTTCCTTTTTACTACTGTTACTTGCTGTTTTTTTGATGGGACTAACTGGTAGCTTCAGACCTCTTAATTTTCTCCAGGCCCAGAGAGATGTGCAAGAAAGAAAGGAGCCTAGTCAGCATGTTCAGTGTGCAGGCTGCTGGTGCTACAAGAACATGTTGTACATGGATGAACATGCATCTACCATATACCAGATACAAATACACCTTTCTATGTAACACTCCCCAAATCCTTGTGTTTTTACTTCTTTTTTTTTTACAAAACAAAACCCTCAAATGATCCATTTTCAAATAAAACAGCAGGCTGAATGTGTTGGCAAACCACGATCAAGCACGCAGTGACGGGCCTTCCTGAGCATGCGCGCACACACACACACACACACACACACAGTCAGCAAAACGTGCAGAAAGATTGGCCAAACTGAATTTCACACTTCCTTCCTACTGTGTTAGAAAGCCCCACTCTCACAGCCGTTCCGATGAATAAGTGTGAGTAGTTTTCAGAGTCAAAGAGTGACTTATTCACGAACGGTAAACGTACGATAAGTTGCAACCTTCTTTATTTCAAAGTCACTCGAGAGACAGAGTGTGGTAAATACATGCAAAGAACGTCAAATTCCCTAGTAGTAAGGGACACGGGTGAGTGTCCATAAATCCCAGCTGCTTTGCTGCAGTCTGGTATTACATGTCGACACTGAATGGTGAGAATTAAAGCTGCATGTTGATGAGGTTCAGTTCAGATAACTGTCTGGCGATCGCAGCTTTGAAAGTGGCAGTTGGTCACCTTTTCGCATCATCTTTTCACCCCGTCTGTCCTTTTTTTTATATGAACCATTACCTCATACAAATTATTGTAAACTGGTATAATTAACCTGTAATATGGATGACAGCATAAGTTCACTAAGCCCCGGTGATGTCACCTCGTCCTTTACTCATCTCCAGTGGAGCTTTTCCTCTCAGACCGTCCTGCAGATGTGTAATGGAGCTTCATTTACATGATGAGATATTGTATTTTACAACACAACTTATCCGAGCTAGCTGGGTGTTTGCCTTGCTTCAGCCGACTCCCACCTGTTTGAAAGACCCCCACACATTCAACCACGTTCCCACAGCTCATGTTATGTGACTGTTGTAGGTGTCGTTGCCGTGTGCGGTCGGTGATGTGTAGGCCGTGTTTGTGACTCATCTCATCTGTGCGTTTCCAGGTACAAGCGAGTCTTCTCGGTGGGGACGCATGGCATCACCACTTACAACCCTACCACGCTAGAAGTAACAAATCAGGTCAGTGTGCATGCGGCCCCGTCGCACAGGAACTCCAGCGCCATTCAGGAACCTCTTGTCGCTGGAGCTATCGCCGTCTCACAGGCGCTTGTGGGACGTGCGGTTCTTAGGGACATGTGACTATTGAAAATCCATTTGAAGCACATTGCTCTTCTGCTAAAAGCTGAACGGCTGTATTTTTTTGCCTGTTGTGTGCAGTCTTTAAATGCACAAAAAAAACACACACACACAGGACTGCTGTGAACATGCAGCAGCATGTCTTTTCCCTGATTAGAGCATGAAACATGTCCTAATCAATACCCATCAGGCATGAAACCTTACTCGGTTAGCCCCCTCAGTCTAAATGGGAAAATGGATTGTGGTTGTTTTAAAGAAATAACTATATTCATTAAGCTGTGTAAAAATAATATTCGTAACACTGTTTTATGTCCCCGTTTAGCTTTTTTATAGTATTTTTTTATTTTTATTTAGCTGCTCTTTCGAAGCAGTATATAAATATTTGATGAATTGTTTATTCCCCACTATAATGTAGTTGTTAAAATACATTTTAAGTGTTTATTAATGTACATTATGTGTCTGCAATTACAATTATTGTGTTTTACCATATTAACATTCATTATATGTTCATTCACCAGCCTCCACAGAAGGAGTTACATGTGTTAACAAATTCATAATTCAAGCTTACAGTATGCAGTAAATACAAAAAAGACCATTTCTGGGATGTTTGCATGCTGCTTATAAATGCTAAAAAGCAGAACTTAAAGTACCATAACCTCTTATTTCATGTTCAAACAGCTTGTTTGTGACTCTAACGGTGTGTTTATCTCTATGTTGTTGCTGTCCACGGTACCAGTGGCCTTATGGGGACATCTGTGGTATCGGCCCGGTAGGAAAAGGTCAGGGAACAGAGTTCAACCTCACATTCCGCAAAGGCAGCGGCAAGAAGTCCGAAACGCTCAAGTTCTCTACGGAGCACCGGACTGAGCTGCTCACAGAAGCACTGGTGAGGACAAACGCTCCCCACTTCATTGCCATCATTCAGAAAGCTCTACTTGCATCATAGCTGCACATTTTGCTGCGTTGTCTTTCAAAATAAATCGCAGCAAAGTCACTTAATGAACGATGCACTGTTTGAGAATGCAGTGCTTGCAAATCACAGGTCACTGTAGGTGTTTATCACAAACATGAATCAGCAGATAGTTTTGTTGATGTGAAGAAATAAATTCGTTATGCTGAGGTGTTTTGTGAAGAGGAGGAGGAGAAGGCGTATTTCCCCAAAGAACTCATTACATGTATTTGTAATTCTGCAATGAAGACAACACTTCATAAGTGTTCAAAAAGGGATGATTTAAGAGCTCGTAAGTTAACTCTTTTGTGTCTTTATTTTTCTTATTCACAGAGATTCAGAACAGAGTTTTCAGAGGGAAAAATAACTGGCAGAGTAAGTATTGAAATCTAAAAAAGACATGATTAATTTAAGTATATATTTGCTACTGTGGTGACACCCAAATGAATGTCTTTCAACACGTGTGCTCGCAGCGTTACAACTGCTACAAGCACCACTGGAGTGACGCGCGGAAGCCGGTGAGTTTAGAGGTGACGCCGGGCGGCATCGACCAGATCGACCCGCACACCAATCGGGTGGTGTGTTCCTACGACTACCGAAACGTAGAGGGATTCGTCGAGCTCTCGGATTACCAGGGAGGATTCTGCATCCTTTATGGGGGCTTCAGCCGGCTGGTATGCATTCATAGAGTTATTGTGCATGTATGTATGTGAATGCTTCAGTGTGTCTATTATGTTCAGGGTTCCTAGGCTTATGAAAAACCTGAAAAAAGTCATGGTTTGTGGAAGATTTCCAGGCATGGAGAAGTTTGGGCAAAGTCATGGAAATGTGCTTCATAAATACCTGTATAATAAACTCCAACCTTTTAATTCTTATTCTTCATGTGCATACACACATTTTCCAGTGAGTACATGGTTATGAAAATATGCCTCAAAGTTATGCAAAAGTCCTGGTAAAAGTGTGTATGAACCCTGGATGTGTGCTCTTAACATTTCCTCTCTCTCCCATTGCTTTTTTTTCTCTCAGCATCTGTTTGCCTCGGAGAACCGGGATGACATCATCCGCAGCGCCATAGAGCATGCTGGGAACTTTATCGGTATCACGCTACGACTGAGGAAGGAGTCGTTGACCTTTGAGGATTTTGTGACTGACAGGTTGGGGAAGTACAGCTCGGACGAGAGCATCACTTCACTGGCCGAGTTCGTGGTGCAGAAGATCACCCCTCGACACCCGGTTAGAACCGCTTCTCCTTGTTCCTGCAGTGCTGTATGGGAGGGGTTCTCAACATGAGGTCCAGGGACCCACCAGGACTCCCTTTAATAGATTGTTACTACATGGGGCTACTTGAATTTTTTTTTTTAAACAATTATTGGAAAGTTCTGAGCTTTGCGCCATACTCTGGATAATATGCATGTATGATGATCATAAACTGATGCGCTGTGATGCCCAATACTTTGATGAACTTGATGGTAATTACGACTTTTTCATTTGCGTTTATTAGCAAGGAAATCTCAAAGTATCGACCTTCTTCTGCTCTCAGTTGTCTTTTATTTCTTCCTTGAAGTACAATGTATTTAATAAGCTATGATCAAACGTTATTTATGCAGAGGGAAAGCGGGAAGAGTGCAAATAAAGAGTGCAAGTATAACATTTTGTTCGTGTTCTGAATTACCGGTCTTTGTCCTCAGGAGCCTGTGAAGCGTATTCTGGCGCTGACAGAGACTTGTCTCGTGGAGAGAGATCCGGCTTCATACAACATCGTCACCATCAAACCCTTCGGAGAGGTGAGCACCCAGAAACTAAAGCGACACCAAGTCATGGTGTCACTTCAAGCCTAAAATGTTTACACTCTCAACCATTTTGTTCTGTCTAGTTGTTCTCCTGTGAAGATAGCTGTTAATTTAACTCCGTCTGTCTTTGTTTCATCGTGTATGAACTTCATCACTGCAAGTTAACAGCTTGGATGAAAGCACCTGAGTCTGTGTGCTTTTCCCTTTCTTTTTTTCCCCTCACTCTTGTCCTCTTGTATCATCTCCCTTCAGGTATTTGCTCTCATCTGTGACGTAGACAACCCTCAGGTGTTTACAGTTGAATTCATTCGAGGTCAGATCAGAAAGTTTTCCTCCACAGAAAGGTACACATACACCCATCTTTATGTGGTTGTTGACACTACAGGCCCTGTGGCTT
Source organism: Taurulus bubalis (assembly GCF_910589615.1). Lineage (NCBI taxonomy): Eukaryota > Metazoa > Chordata > Actinopteri > Perciformes > Cottidae > Taurulus > Taurulus bubalis. Next base: position 6,494,236 of record NC_136606.1, read on the forward strand.
TATTAAATGTGCTCATTTGCCATTAACATTTATTTTTTCCTGTAATGACCTCATTTACAAGATGAGTAATTTTGTATGTGTGCATGAGTCCTCTGCACGCTCCTGTTATTGTGTGCTTCTGTTCGTCTGTATTGCATTTAGCTGAGTCTGTCGGTCTGTGCCTCTATAGGGACTCCTTGCTAGCCAGCCTACTCGATGGAGTCCGCGCATCGGGCAATAGGGACGTGTGCGTCAAAATGGCCCCCACGCAGCGAGGGCAAAGGTGGGGCCTACTGAGCATGCCTGTGGACGAGGAGGTGGAGAGCTTGCATCTCAAATTCCTGGCAGCACCTCCTAGTGAGTCCAAGCACGTCATCTCATGAGATTCATGAACTTGAATGGCCACCAATGAGGTCAAAACTTGTCTTTGGTTGTTGTTCTTGATATCCGTATGCTCTCTTGTTCCCTCGTTCCTTTGCTTAGATGGAAACTTTGCAGATGCAGTGTTCAGATTCAACGCCAACATCTCCTACAGTGGAGTGCTGCATGCAGTCACCCAAGATGTGAGTGTGCTCAATCCATGTGATGTATGTCAATCGACCAGAGCAGAACTCGCACTAATTTCCCCCCGTCTTTATCTCTCTCTTTTCTCTTCAGGGTCTGTTCTCTGAGAACAAAGAGAAGCTCATCAACAACGCCATCCTGGCTCTTTTATCCCAGGAGGCCGAGCTGCCGGCTCTCAACACCGAGCTGGAGAGCCACTTCCAGGCAATTCGACGCTTGGTGGCCTCCAAGGCCGGCTTCCAGGCTTTTACCCAGCTGCCCAAGTAAGAATTCAGCAGTAATGCCACTGTATCCTCCTGCTTTTATTTCTTTGAAGTGCACTTTCTGTTGAGCTGCTGGTAACAGGCATGCTCTGTCATTCCAAGGTCTGGTCAAGGGTCTGGAGTCACAGATGCAACGTAAATATGAATCCATACATCTCAGTCTGCCCTTTTGCCCGTCTCTGTTTCTTATCCTTCTTGCTCTTTTCCAAAGTCTCTCTTTGCTGTCTATCGATCAGCCTTCTCCTCTTTTATCTTTTGTTCTGCTTTCATCTCAGGCTTTTAGACAGGCACATCAGAAGGGAGGTTATGTCACTTCACTGTGTTCAGTCAAGCTGTCTGCCTCGATTTGTCTTGACCTTCCTCTCGACATCGCACACTCTTATTTATTTTTGTTTGCCTCCATCTCTTTCCCGCTAACTGCTTTGTCCATTCTATCCTTTTATATTTCTGCACATCACAATATTTAAGAACCCCATAGTCTTTTCGGGTCACTGAGATGTATGAGAGGAACTGTATTTACTGTTTATTATTTGTTCCTGCAAGGCAAATGAAGATTGGTTTTCCTGGAAGATTCATTGCCAGAGTAGCTTGGTGTTTCCCTCAGACAACCACAAGACACAGATCACTATAAATGCATAAATGGTTTATTTTTGCTTTCAGGGAAACCTCTTTTATATTGTTACACTTAGTAGTTCAGTGCAGTAGAAGATGAGTAGACCTTTGAGCAAAAGAAGCAACAAGCCACTTCTGAAGCAATTAATTATTTGTGTATCCAACCCCAGACCTCTTTTAAATAACACATTATTTGTATCGTTTATATTATGTTGTGTTTCTGTTGTTTATGATCCCTTTTATGGTGTTTTCAAAGCATGGTTTATTTTAGTGGTGTTGGTAAATCTGCGACTGTTTGTGTGTTCTAGGTTCAGGGAAAAGTTGGGAGTAAAGACAGTAAAAGCTTTAAAAAGGAACAACAACAGTGTGACACATGCTGCTGTAGACATGCTCTGTGCTCTTATGTGTGTAAGTATCCCCTGAATATCTGGACATCAGCCAACTCTAAACATTTGTCTTTTATCTTGCCGTTTGGCCGAGACATTTTCTTTTAATGTTTCTTTGCAGCCGATGCACGATGACTATGACCTGAGGCAGGAGCAGCTGAACAAGGCCTCTCTGCTGTCCTCGAAGAAGTTCCTGGAAAACCTGCTTGAAAAATTCATCACTAATGTGGTACATTTCTTTTTATTGTCAGCAAGCTGGGTGTAGAATTTGGAAATGTAGAAGTTTCTCAAGTACAACAGTTGTTTAGTTTCATTAACCTCATGTTTGTAAACTGTGTATCCTCAATCTAAGCGCTCATCCACTTTTTTTTTGTTCTTCTTTTCAGGACCATGGAACAGGAGCTCTGGTCATCAGCTCCTTACTGGACTTCTTAACCTTTGCCCTCTGCGCCCCCTACAGTGAAACCACTGAGGGGCAGCAGTTTGACATGCTGCTGGAGATGGTCGCCTCTGATGGACGCACCTTGTTTAAACTCTTCCAGGTAGTTGAGTCATGTGACTAGAACTTTCCTCCCTAATTATGATAGTAATATGATATGAATTCAGCAGATACATGTGTGTTGAATTATGTTTTTCGTATCTTTAGCATCCCTCAATGGCAATAGTGAAGGGGGCCGGCTTGGTGATGAAGGCCATTATTGAGGTAAGCCTTTCTGTGGGTTAGGTGGTTTACAGTGTCGATAATTTCATGATGATTGGAATGCAATTATGCCGAATGACCATTACCAACCTGTGTTTGTTTAAATGTAGGAGGGAGACAAGGAAATAGCCACCAAGATGCAGGACCTGGCCTTGAGTGAAGGGGCTCTTCCCAGGCATCTGCACACGTCTTTGTTCACCATCAGCACCGACCAGCGGATGCTTACCAACAGGTCCAACCTCAATAAGTCCACACACTCACACACAATGATTTGGATTTGTTGGTAGCAGCAGCTAGTTATTTATCTCTATTTAAGTAAGAAAAACATTAATATGTCATGGCAGACAGCTTATGTTTCTACAGTGGATAAACAGGAAGATGTGTTCTCTAACAAACTTACAACATTTCTCAGGCAGCTGAGTCGTCACCTGGTGGGACTCTGGACGGCAGAAAACTCTGTTGCCATGAACCTCCTGAAAAGGATCCTGGTAAGTCTACAAATCAGCCCATTTCAGACTTTAAAAAGGTTTGACGCTTCTCAAATACTCGACAGAATGACAGAAGCCATCAGTAGAATTTGATGCAGGCAGAGTGCTCCAGGATGGAGGCCAATGCTTTTCTCTTGGCAGCAGAGGCACCCTTGTTTAAGTCTGAACTCCTCTCGCTGTGTCTTGTCCGCTCTCAGCCAACAGGCCTGCTGGCTTACCTGGACAGTCACGATCCCGTCCCGGAGAAAGATATGGATCGAATGCACATCCGCGACAACTTGAAACTTGCCCAGGTATCTGCAGCAACATCGCATCACATCTGTATCTTGTGTGATTGAACAAACGGCTCGATAGGAAAGTATTTGCCGTCTATAATAGTTGTTTTCTATTTGCTTCCCACAGGACCAGCTAAATCGAAACAAGGTGCCCGAGTGGCAGCGGATAGCCGGCAAAGCAGCCAAAGAGGTGGAGAAGTTCGCCAAGGAGAAGACCGATCTAGTGTTGATGCACTGGAGGGATAAAATGGGCATAGCCCAGAAGGAGGTGAGGATATATTTATCTGTGTAAAGATGCTGAATGGCTGATTTCTCCGTTATCAATCAGACGAGCTCCTGCTGCTTTCTGCTCAGGTGTTTCTAACTGTTGCATCCTCCTGCTGACGCTGAACATTTCTGCAGAGGCAAAGTCAATAACACACTTTTCAGCTGCTGCTGTTTATTTTGCATGCAGAGCGGCGTCGGCTCTGACGCTGCCTGACTTTGGGGAAACGGTAGATGTCAAGAAACAATCACGTCTGCTTTTTCCGTGCCTCGCATACCATCTGTTTACACTGCTTGTGCACATTTTCATCCATGTTTAACTGACATTTTCTCTCTTTGGCGAACACGAATGTTTTCCACTACCGGCATGTCTGAACGTGATGTTATTTTAATTCAAAGGTCACCTTTTAGAAAGTGTGTGGGTGGGTTGAGGTTGGTGGCATCGTCTAATGATTAATAAAACCTTGCTGCCTGCTCTGTGACGTTTCCAAATCAATACACTTTAAAATGAACCCACCTGACCGAAAAACCACCCGGCTTCCTTTTCCTTTTCTACTCTTTTGTTTTGAATGTCTCAAAATGGCTGATTAACGACATATTTTGATTGGCTTGCTTTCACAGAAAATTCCCTAATCGTTTTTTATTTTTACAGCACATGCTCCATGTATATTTTGGAAAAAATATTAATTGAGTGGATAGTCAGCTAATAAACGATGAAGGATTTAGTGATGGTTTTGTGTGTCTTAGTATGATGTACTCTGGTGACCTTTGACCCTTTTTTTTGTTTCAATTTATTTCTGTTTGACCCGAGGAACAATAATCTCTCTCTGTTGTATCTGCCCCTCCCCTCCCCCTCCTTGTCTTGTGTGGTTTCTCTGCTGTCAAACAATGCAGCAGGACAGAAATAACCTGGTAAGTAGGACTGACCAATGGGATCCATGCTGTTTTCTTTCCATCTTCTTTCTCTCGACGAAAACCATTTTTCCATCTTCATGTGACACATTGGGTGTGTTTTTTTTTTTTTAAATTCAGCCAGACAGTGAACACAAACACACACACACACACGTGGGATCTACTATTGTTATCTACGAGCTATTGCAACATGTGTCTTCAAATAGATGCAGGAAAAGAAGAAGTCAATAACACATTATACGGTAGACAATAAGTGCACAGATTTGATCGAGTCTCTTCCTCTCCGGCTGTCAATAGAGGATGTTCAGAGTACCTGTTGTGTTTTGTAAGCGGTAAATGATGTATGACCACTTTCAGTTTGAGACCTGAGTGTAATTAACATAAATGAAGTCTCCTGTTTCGTCTCTGGAACTGTTTGCTACCATTTCACATCGCTCATTTTTTTTTTTTATGCAGGAAATTTAATTTAAAATTACTTTATGGCTCCAAAAATGAGTTGTTTACCTTGCAAATCAATTGATATGCTAACTACGGTTGTAAGGCTCCAGTAGCAACATCCTCTAGAGAGGCCACAGATTCATGAGCACTATGATCATAACTCTGTCTCGCCCAGCAAGAATTACAGAACACATCCAATTTACGGATCCCACTTTGGTTTTTGTGTTTCATAACCTTGTTTTCTATGTTGGTTTAACAACAATAATAATGATGACAACATTGTTTTTTATCATGTTTTTGTCCTTAATATCTGGCTTTCTCCATCCTCAAAAACATTTGTTACTTTTTTCTCCATCCTGGTGCCATTTATTTTATTTCATTGCTGGTGTCCTTGTCCGTAAAGTAAAGCTCATGTTGTTGCCGTTCCATCTTCACAACTCTCTTTATGCCATAAGCTGTGAAAGAGCAAAAATTCAATGCGGTTAATAATAATGACTGACTTGAAGCGACTTTTTTAATTTTTCCTTTTTGATTTCAGAACCCAAACCAAAAGCCTGTCATCCTAAGGAAGAGACGCCAGAGAATAAAGATCGAAGTCAACTGGGAACTTTTTTACTACAGGTACAAAATGGTCCCATGGCGAGATCAAGCCATATTCTCACTTTGTTGACTCACTTTGTATTGCACATCATCCTGATTTCAATTATATGAGGAGTGACTGCAGGTTTTTAAGGAATTGCATCTATATCTTGGCTTTCACCGACCATGAAAACACTGAATCAGAATCCACTTTATTGGCCATGTGTGTTTACACATACATGGAATATGCCTCTGGTTTCACGTAGCTCTCATTGTACGTATATACATAATAAATACAGTAAACAAGATAAATATAAAAAAGACAGCTGTCCTATGTTTTTAAGTGTAACCTGTCTGTGTAAGGGATTTTGCAGGAATCTTTTCAAACAACCCTAACTTGCTTTTGTTTTCTCAAGATTCCAGCTCGACCATGCACGGTCCAACCTCATCTGGAACCTGAGGACGAGGGAGGAGCTGCGAGATGCTCTGGAGGGGGAGATGCGCGCCTTCAGCGTGGACCGCGAGCTCGGCAGTGCCACCGTCATCTCCTGGAACCACCAGGAGTTTGAGGTCTGTGCACAGCTGGACTATTAAGCGCTCGCTGCTGTCTGACCCTCACGACTCATTTGATTAGAGCCTGGAGTTTTAGCCCACACCAGTATATAGTTATTTCTGAAAAGAATACATATACTGTAAGCAACTTTTATGTTCTTATTCGCAGGTGAAATATGAGTGCCTTTCAGATGAGATAAAGATTGGGGAGTATTACCTGCGTCTGCTGCTTGAGGAGGATGAAAATGAAGAATCGAATGCCATCAAGAGATCGTAAGACTGCGATACAACAACCCAACCAAACCCCAGCACAAATGTTATCGCTCTGTATACGATCCAAATAGATGATGATTCATGCTTCTCCCTCTCTCTGCTCTTAGATACGAGTTCTTCAATGAACTCTACCATCGCTTTCTGCTTACACCCAAAGTCCAGATGAAGTGCCTGTGCCTGCAGGCGCTGGCTATAGTCTATGGGAAGTGCTACGAGGAGATTGGCCCCTTCACAGACACAAAATACATCGTGGGCATGCTGGACCGAGTGAGTACAAACTCTTACTGCAGGATCTCATATATATATATATATATATATATATATATATATATATATATATAATTATAATGCACTGGAAGAGTTTTACGTCTTTTTTAATTCATCCTAAAATCTCAAATACTGTTGTTACAGTGTACAGACAAACTGGAAAGAGACCGACTCATCGTCTTCCTCAACAAACTCATTCTCAACAAGGTGAGCTATTAAAGCTATGGAAAACATGTTGGAGTCCACCTCCTACTGTTATGAAACCCCAGTGGTTAGTTATCTTGATGTTGTGAACATGGAACTCTCAATGGCTAGAATACATGATGCTAAAGAAAAAAATATTTTATCCTGGTCTACAGCTTTAACCTGTTGAGCCCTTTAATATCAGGAAAATCAAGAAAAAATCATGGTATGAAGATGTATGTGGGGGGTGGGCGTCGCTAATAGTGGGAGGGGGTAATTAACACTATGTATGTATGTATATGTATATATGAGGGTGTTTTTGTATGTGTAAGTATACGCATATATACCCTTATGTATCTATTTTTATTTGTATGGTTATCTACATGTGTATCTTTATGTACATGTAGTGTGCACAACTTTCTTTATATGCATATCTAGAAAATTATTAAAAAATTTTAAACAAAAAACAAGGTGAACTATTGAAAGCAGCAGTGCCTATTAGAATTGTCTGTTGCCATTTTTCTGCCTCTTTGTCTTGAGTGATGATTCATTTTCTGTTCTTTAGAAAAATGTGAAGGAGGTGATGGACTCGAATGGAGTGCGTATAATGGTGGATCTGCTCACCATGGCTCATCTGCATACCAGCAGAGCTACTGTGCCCCTACAGGTAAAACATGGCTATTCATGTGTTATTAATATGAAAATAATGTCTCTATTGATTTGATCTAATCACACATAACTCTAGGTGTTGCAGTTTTTAATGAGCCATAGATGTGATTTAATCCTATGGTGATGCTGGTGTGAAAATGTTAACTCTCTGCCCCGAGAGTCAAACAAGAGGGTCTTCTCTATTTCCACAGACCAACGTGATTGAGGCCTCAGCGGACATGAAGAGGGAGAGCGAGAAAGAGTGGTACTTTGGTAACGCAGACAAGGAAAGAAGAGGACCTTTCAGTTTTGAGGAGGTATGTGATTATCTTAAAATGTCAAGCACGGGCTGAGAATGCAGAATAGATCATAAGGTTACGTGATGGTGTGAGTGGAATTGGCTATGACTCTGTTCTACTAGCTCGTAGCTGATGGAACATCGTTCACGGTCTATCTTTCTTAAGTTTTTATTTTTTTTGTTTTTACATTTTATTTTATTATTTCTTATATTTGTATTTAGTTTGATTAACTATAATTTGTTTTTGTTTATTTTGGATGTATTTACATTAAAGGATTTCTATATTTCCATTACTTTTCTGACACAGCATTTTATAAATAACTATACATTTATATGTAGTTATAATTTAAAGAATTTGAATGTTAAATATCTCATGTCTAAGTTTGTTTTGATAATTTTCTGAAGAAAAAAAAAAGTCAAGTACTGGGATTTCTCCAATTTTCACTTTAATATAAATTTGAAGTTGAGTTAATCAAAAAAAGTATTACATCAAGAATAAGAATGACCTCTAATGTAGTATATTGCTGATTAATCTAATAACTGGTTTAAATGAATAACTTTAATTAAATTTCTTATGAATACCTCGTAATTTAATTTCTTATTTTGTCTTTATTATATCTGTATAATGAGTCAAATTGGCCAGCTAATGTAATTTGATGTTATCTAGAGCAGACTGCCAGTTTTTTCTTCTTTTTTGTTGTCACTCTCCTGTAGTTGCTGCAGTTTATTGTTGTAGCAGCCACCACTACTTATCTCTTTGTATTGTGTTTTTACTTTTCCTTCTCCAGATGCAGGAGTTTTGGAGTACAGGTGTCCTGACAGCAAAGACTCGCTGCTGGGCTCAGGGGATGGATGGCTGGCGCCCCCTGCAGGCCATCCCACAGCTAAAGTGGTGCCTCCTGGCCACTGGACAGGCCGTGATGAACGAGTCCGACCTGGCTACACTGATCCTTAACATGCTCATCACCATGTGCTCCTACTACCCCAGCAGGTGGGTAGAGCAGTGATTTTCAACCACTGTGCCATGGCACACCAGTGTGCCGTGAGAGATCGTCAGGTGTGCCATGGGAAAATGTCAAATTTCACTTAATCGGTCCCAAAGAATATTATTTAGTTGCCGCAAATAATTTCCATTGTTGAGCGTCTGAGCCTGCAATATAGTGGCTGGCCTAGTAATGCAATATTCCTCAATGCCAGTAGGTAGCGCAATAATTACCTACCATATATGCTGTATTATGCTACAATGTGACATTTTGTAACTTTTTTGGTTGTTGGTGTGCCGCAGGATTTTTTTTATTGTAGAAAATGTGCCGCGGCTCAAGAAAGGTTGAAAAACACTGGGGTAGAGAACTAAATAAATCCCCTTTTTAGAAATGTATTTCATTCGGCAACATGATATCATTCCATAAAGCAATGTGTGATGATCTTTGGTTTAAACTCTCGTTTATTTTTTCTCAGGGACGCAGATAATGCCATTATCCGTCCTTTACCGAAAATCAAGAGGATGATCAGTGACAACGCTTGCCTCCCCCACATTGTTCAAGTAATTTCTTTTCTTTTACACAATGGTGTTATATCCCCTTTGGTGAATTAAATGAAACGACATGTTGATCGGCTCCCGTTCTTTCTCTCCTCCAGCTGCTGTTGACCTTTGACCCCATACTGGTGGAAAAGGTGGCTAACGTTCTGTACCTGGTGATGCAGGACAACCCTAATCTGCAGCGCCTCTATTTAACTGGGATCTTCTTCTTCATCATGATGTACACGGGCTCCAACGTGCTTCCTGTTGCGAGGTGAAAACACACAGACAAGCATTTTGGGATGATATGATATTGATATACCATGATATCGTTATCCCCGGAAAGTATTCCCCATTGAAACGGAATATTTGAGCAGTATATAATTACAACAGGGATTTAAATCAAATCTGTTACATTTGATTGGTCCACTAAAAAATGTTTGGTCTTTAGGGTATGAGGACTGTTAGTTCACACCTCCATTGTTGCTAAAAGTTGTTAATTGACATATAGATGTCATGATGTTAATGGTTGAAATGAGTTGGTACTAACGTAGTTTGGCACCAGTAACATGCAATGTATTGACCTCCAATACATTCCTGTGGTTTCTTTAGGTTCCTGAAGTACACACATCTGAAACAAGCCTTCAAATCAGAGGAGGTAAAGTTTTTTATATATAGATTTTTACCTTTTATAAATTGCAACAGATTGTATACTATGAATTCAACCGCCTTTTTTAAAATACCACTTGCCTGCTGTGCCTCCTCCCCAGTCTAAGGGCCAGGACATAGTGCAGCGTAGTGTTCTGGGACCGGCGCTGCCCGAGGCCATGGTGTGTTATCTGGAGAACTACGAGGCTGAACGCTTCTCAGAGATATTCCTCGGAGAATTTGACACACCTGAAGCCATTTGGAGCAGCGAGATGAGGTAGGTATCGGTCTCCGTCACATCTTTATAGTGTGCTTTAAAAGGCAATGTAGAGATCTTTAGAAGTGCGGCGTGTGGTTTATAGAAATTTAAGTGGCTTGTGTTTGAACTACTTCTGTTTTCAGGAGGATGATGATCGAGAAGATCGCTGCCCACATCGCTGACTTCAGCCCCAGGCTGCAGAGCAACACGCGGGCCCTCTACCAGTACTGCCCCATCCCCGTGGTCAGCTTCCCTCAGCTGGACAACGAGCTCTTCTGCAACATCTACTACCTCAGACATCTGTGTGACACCACCCGCTTCCCCAACTGGCCCATTCGAGACGCTGTATGTCTCTTTTTGTTTTTCCTTTTTATATCCAAGCTTGTACTTTTTTTTGTTTTTTAACATCTTGCTTGTGCTTTCTAATAAAGGGGTCTTTAAATGTATGATCCACCTCCATTATTCCTGCAGGTGAAGCTGCTAAAAGACACCCTTGAAGCCTGGAAGAGGGAAGTGGAGAAAAAGCCTCCCTCTATGTCTGTAGATGATGCATACGAAGTCCTCAACCTCCCCAAAGGACAGGGGCAGTGAGTGGCCTTTGATTTCTCATCACTTGTTACTCGTTTTGTATCCTAAATATCTTTGAAAGCAGTTAATATGGATGTTGTAGTTGGATCATGTGGACTGAAGGAATGATTTCATTCATATCTTCAGGCACGAGGAGAGTAAAATCAGGAAAGCTTACTTCAGACTGGCGCAGAAGTATCATCCAGACAAGAACCCAGAGGGCAGGGTATGTGTTCCAATCATTACTGACATGATATGTCTGTAACGGCTTATGTATTTTATATATATTCAGACACAGATATCGTGTCAACTTGTGTCTTTCAGGACATGTTTGAGAAAGTCAACAAAGCCTACGAGTTCCTTTGCACAAAGTCGGCCCGAATCCTGGACGGCCCGGACCCGGAGAACATCATCCTCATCCTCAAAGCCCAGAGCATCCTGTTCAACCGACACAAAGACGGTATGCAGACAGGTTAACTGTCTGTCTTTCATTCATGCTATTGTTCTTTCTACCTAAACGTTTTGAAAGAAGTACGTTTAGGCACATTTCTTCTGGGTGAATTTGAATAGTGTGTTTTATTGTTGTTTGAGATTTATAACTATTTCATTTTATTTGTAAAGCCTGATATCACAAATATGCCTCAGAGAGCTTTTTGAATCATAAAAACAATCTTTACAAACCTACGACATCCTCTGTCCTTGGATCCATCCATGAGGAAAAGGATGAACTACCCCGAAAATAAAGTTTTAATAAGGGAAAAATACAAGAAGAAATCTTAAAGAGATCAACTAAGGAGCAGAAGTGCATTAGATGTCATGTGTACAGAATGAACGACATATTAACATTAAACTAATACTGCTCCTCTTCCTCTTATTTGTCTGTAACAGAACTGGAACCTTACAAATACGCCGGTTACCCCATGCTCATCAAAACAATCACAATGGAAACTGAGGACGAGCTGCTCTTCTCCAAAACCTCCCCTCTCCTCCCCGCTGCTGCCGAACTGGCCTTCCACACCGTCAACTGCTCGGCCCTTAACGCGGAGGAGCTGCGGCGCGACAACGGCATCGAAGTATGCACGCAGTCCCGAATCCTCAAATATAAAGCAGTCCGTCTACATGTGGACTGGTGCACTGCGGTTGGACTGAATAAATGACTGTTTACTGTATTTAATCAGGTGCTGCTGGAGGCTCTCTCTCGGTGTGTTGCTGTTTTAACTGCATCAAGCAAGCCTGATGACATGGCTGTACAGGTAAATTAGTCTTTATTCACCTGTAGTCTCCTTCCTCTCTGGAGACGAATGCAGTACTGCTTGTAAGGATTTCTATCGCACTTTTTTTCAATACTTGAATGTGCCGCAGGTGTGCGGGCACATCTGTAAGTGCTACAGTGTCGCAGCCCAGTTTGAGGAATGCAGGGAAAAGATAATCGAATTGCCAAACATCATCAGGGACCTCTGTCACATCTTGTTCTACGGAAAGGTGAGAACCCACAGTCTTCTGTCTATAATTACAAAGACAAAATCTTCCATGTGCACAAGTTGTAAGCGTCAATATGTCACTGTTTGATTTCAAACCATATTAAAATGAAATACTGGTATTCTGGCATTTTAGAGGCTACTGTTGCAAAAGGTATCCATGTTTTATACATTTAAGAGTCACTCTTTTGCTTCACTTATAAAACTGCTAGAAGTGCATCTTTAGTACAGCTCATTCATCCATTTTTAAAGTAACTGCATTTAAAATGTGTTCTTTAATTTATATATTTAATTTGAAAGTAATGATAGAATATATTATAAATTGAAGAGCTCCATTGAGGTCATCACCATTACTCTTGGCAGTCATCTTACTTGTTTGTGGTCCCATTATCTGCAATTTATTTATAAATATTTAAATGCTACATGGAGCACCAGCGATGTCCGCTTTATACTTTTTCAGCTCCTTGATGTTCTCTCCCTCGCCTCCTCTCAGGGTCTCCCAAAAACTGCCACCCTGGCAGTACAGTGCGTGAGCTCCTTTGCAGTGGACTACTTCCTCCAGACCCACCTGTACCACGCCGGCGTGCTCTGGCACCTGCTGGTGCGCCTCTTCAACTACGACTACACGCTGGAGGAGAGCGGCGTGCAGGCTAGCCAGGACTCAAACCAGCAGGAGGTTGCGAACAGCCTGGCCAAGCTCAGCCTGGTGGCTCTCAGCCGTCTGGGAGGCTACACCCAGACGCCACCCACCCCGGACGGGAGCAATCCTGTTTCAGAGACCAACGGCATTGAGGGCACGCCTCCGGAGAACCCCACCATCCGAAAGAGCTTGGCGGCCATGCTGACGCCATACATCTCAAGGAAGCTGGGAACAGGATCCCCTGCTGCGGTATGTTACGCAGGTGGATGGAGAGGGTTGTGTCAAGCTTTTACATGCATAAACCCAGACACCAAGCTGAGTGCCCGGTTGTGCATTTAGGTCTTGAAGCTGCTGAACAGCAACTCGGAGAACCCGTACTTGATCTGGAACAATGGAACACGAGCCGAGCTGCTGGAGTTCCTGGAGGGTCAACAGGAGGGAAACATCAAGAGGGTATGAACAACATGTGTAATACCATCGATTAGCATGTAGATATAACTGATAAGATTTGTTGTAGTAATCCTAATCCTGCATTCTTTCTATGGTCTCTTTACAGGGAGAGAATGATAAAAGCTTTGGTGCAGAGTTTGTGTTCGATGATCACAGCAAGGAGCTGATAGTTGGGGAGATCTTTGTGCGGGTCTACAATGAGCAACCGACTTATCCTCTTGAGGTGAGCACAAGATCAACATGGTGCCATTCGGTTGCTAGGGCAACAGCTTTAGTCCATGTTTACTTCCTATCACCTACCAAGGATGGCGACTGCTTTAACAAACACTGCAACAGGAAACACAAAGGAACCCACCTAGCGTGTTCATGTTGTCAGGTTTGAAAAGGTCTATTGTTTGTCATCTTATCAGTCTTAATTATTCATTATACAGTATCTGTGAATATTGACACAATATCATTTTCTTTTGCCGTCTATTTGGTTTATTTGCTACGTAAACTCGACTTTAAACCTTTTTGCAATGCTATAATGTGTTTCCATCTCTGTTTGTAGTACCCCAAAGCCTTTGCAGCAAGTCTTCTGGACTACGTCGGCTCCCAGGCCCAGTACCTCCACACTCTGCTGGCCATGAGTCAGAGTAACAAGGTCGAGTCCCAGCAGCATGTTGAGCGGCTCCGCTTCGCTGAAATGGCTTTAGAGGCTCTCCGCAATGTCATCAAGAACAACCCCGGTAAGATATGACACTTCTACTTTGTCTGAAGGACCCAGCGTAATTTTATTTAGTTGTCTTAACTTTTCTAAGCTGTCATCTTTGTATGATTTCAGGCTCAGAGTCAGAGTGCATCGGCCATTTCAAACTGCTCTTCTCTTTGTTGCGGGTTCATGGAGCGGGCAGAGTACAGCAGCTGGTTTTGGAGGTAGAGGATTCTTGGTCCTGACATCTAATTATGACTGTGGTTCCTCATGAACTTTGCATTTTAAACATTGTGTTTTCCTGCAGGTTGTGAATACAGTGACATCAAACCAAGAATGTGTCAGCAACATTGCTGAGTCACTGGTGTTGTCCAACCTTCTGTTGCTACTGCACTCACTCCCCTCCAGTAAGAACACCCTTTCAAACAAATACAATTACTGCTCTTTTCTGCCTTTTCTAATTTGTTGTAATGTTGTTTCTGTGGACTAATGTGTTTTTTTGTGCATCTTTAGGCAGGCAAATGGTGCTGGAAACCTTGTATGCACTGACTTCTAACACAAAGATAGTCAAAGAGGCTATGGCTAAAGGTGAGTGTAATTTGTTTATTTTCCATATTTGTGGGGAATTCCGAGTGCACAGATGCTCATGTTAATCCATTTGTTCCCCAGGTGCTCTGATCTACTTGCTAGACCTCTTCTGTAACTGCACACATCCCCAAGTTCGCACACAGACCGCAGAGCTCTTCTCCAAGATGACCTCGGACAAGCTGGTCGGCCCAAAGGTCAGTCTTCACACATATGAATAGAAAAATTGAAAAAATGAAAGTCCTCCTCGCGTCATCATATATTCTCATCTCCGCCAGGTGCGTCTAACGCTGATCCGTTTCCTTCCTGGCGTGTTCATGGACGCCATGAGAGACAACGCAGAGGCAGCCGTGCACATATTTGAGGGAACGCACGAGAACCCTGAGCTCATCTGGAATGACGGCTCGAGGGAGATAGTGTCCACCACTGTTCGGGAGATGATGCTTGAGTATGATATGAGCCCAATTAAATACCTTATTTAACCAAGTAAAGTAGTTTGAAATATTGGAGAATCCTAATTGTGTAATATTGTTTTTTCCCCAGGCACTTTAAACAGCAGAAGGATAATCCTGATGTGAACTGGAAAGTAAGTGTAATAGTATATTACTAGTATTAGAACATTAATTCAAGGATCATTTATTGACACTATGCAACACAGGGATGCACAACACAATGAAGCTGTAGCCCATTTTCAACACGAGAAGAACATTAAAAACAAAATAGGAGTAAATATGAATGTGTTGTTGTGTATGATTCAATGTGACAATACGTTCTTTGTTTGTGTGCTCAGTTGCCAGAGGACTTCACAGTGGCTTGTGGAACAGGACAGGGCGAGCTAGAAGTCGGTGGCGTCTTCCTGCGTATCTTTATTGCTCAGCCAGGCTGGGTGCTTCGCAAGCCACGAGAGTTCCTGGTTTCTCTTCTGGAGACTCTGACGGAGCTGCTGGAGAAAAACAACCCAAATGTGAGCCTCCTAACTGAGAAACACAAACACGCTGTATTTTATATTTTTGCTAACTCATTTCTTACTAGGGTGGCCCTCTCTGAGTGGATTAGGCGACTAATCAGTTGTTTTGTTCTTCTTTCGTTACTTCTTTAGTCTGTTAGTAGTTTTTTAATGCTTTTCCAATCAACTTCAGAGCACATCTGCTAGGCACAATATTTAAAGTGGTGCTTTTGTGTGATTCTTTGTGGAGAAACTCAGTTTTAAGTTGACATAATGCCTTTGTTCGGGGACAGCTCTTGTTCCGACACTAACGTTTTCACGTCTTCATTGATCTCCCGCAGGGTGAGGCCATGGAGACGGTGACCACGGCAGCCGTCTGTCTGTTCAGCTCACAGAGCCAGCTGGCCGACCAGGTTCCCCCTCTGGGTCACCTGCCTCGTGTCCTGGCAGCACTCAACCACAAGAACAACGCCGTGCCCAAGAGCTCCATCCGCCTCATCCACGTGCTGTCAGACAATGAGGTGAGGAGCCAAACGTGCACATGCAGCTGACTTATTTTAAGCTTACGTGACTTTCTGCACCTCGTTCACACACAGACGACTACAACGGTTTTAACAGCACTACTGTGTCTCAATTTGGATGATTCTGTGAGTACACTTGTAGTATACTGGGTACACTACGTGCTTACCTGCGAAGTGTGTGACGCGGCTTTTGTGCACTTACCGGAAAGCAAAATCGCAACATCTGCTTCTCCGTTACGACTGCACGCCGCTTTAACGCCTAAATTTGACCGAGATTGTCGCTCTCCAAAATATCTGCCGGCTTGTTTACAAATGCACGTGAATTAACTTGCTTGTGTTCACTGTTACACGTGAGGTGGAAAACACGCCGCCATTTTGACAAGTTTGGTTACATAGTGACAGTTGAGGGTGAGAAGTTTCCAGCGTTCCCACGCTCAAACTTTTTGACCTTTTTTTTATTAGTACACCATCCAGGAACTGCAATACTAAATCCCTTTTAAAGATTCACTCTCTTAAGAGACTAGAGTTCATGTATAACAAATATTCACAGTCTCACTTTGCTTTCTTAAGATTTGCCAACAAACTCTTTATTGGGCAGCTGTCTCCTTTCTGCACTGTAACACGCTGAAATTGTTTTGTCTAGCTGTGTGTGCGCTCCATGTCGGCTCTGGAGACGATTGGCCCGCTCATGACTGGAATGAAATCTCGAGCTGACATGGCCGGGTTGGCTTGTGAAGCTCTCAACCGCATGTTCCAGAAAGAGCAGACGGAACTAGTGGCCCAGGTAAACTGGCAGCATTATTATTATTTTATATTATTTTTTTGTGTGCATTATGTTTGAAGACCATGTGAAATAAATATAATAATATATTTTATTAATGAATGGAACAGGCTCTCAGAGTGGAGCTGGTCCCATACCTCCTGAAGCTGCTGGAAGGAATCGGCCTGGAGACGTTAGACAACCCTTCAGCTACTAAGGCCCAGATCGTAAAGGCTCTCAAGTCCATGACTCGCAGTCTGCAGTACGGAGAGCAGGTATGAGAGGAATGCATACCAGCAGGATTATCAATTAAAACCACTAAACAATTGTTTCATCATACTGGTTAGTTATCTTATTTGAAACTCTCTATCAATCACTGCTTTGCAGGTGAATGAGATTCTTGCAAAGTCTTCAGTGTGGAGTGCCTTCAAAGACCAGAAACATGATCTTTTCATCTCAGAGTCTCAGACTGCAGGTTACCTGACAGGTAAAGTATTTCTATGAACTTAGCCTGCTACTGAACACTCAGCATCACATAACTTGACATTTAACAAGCAAAGCTGTTGAAATGAGGTTCCTGTCTGTGTTTAAAAGGTAAGTCTCGTGTGTCTTTTTCTCTGAGCTGTTCTTGAATCTTAATGCTTTGCTTCCTCCTAAAACCACCTTGTGGCTGACTCCTCACTTGTGCTTGAGCCCAGAGACCCTTTCTCTCTCCACGGCCTCTAACTTCCTGGCTCTGCCCTTCCCTTCCTCTTTGTCCTCCACATTTCCTCCTCAGGGGTATCCACTCCTTCTCTCCTGGCTGCCAGTAGCCCACTGCGAGGTGGGCTCTAGACTCCTAAGCTGGGCCCTCCCAGCCCTCCTCTCTCTTGCTCTGATGCAGGTAGACGTTGACCTCGCTCCTACTGCATTCCTTGCCCCTTCACCTCCATCTTTGACCCACACTTAATTTTCTATTCCCACCTCTCCATCTTCCAATCGCTAACAATAGTTTCATCTTCATCTCCATCCACCAACTACTACTTATCACAATCCAGTTTCAGGAACTAACAGAAATGCCCTTGAAAGTTGAAAATTAGAAGCTTAGTCAGAGTAGTGATCCCGCCTCCATATGTTATGTAGTTGATGTTTAGTTGAGTACATCATTGTAGCTCACCACTAGCACTCCAGCTATCCCACCTGGTCTAAATTATCTATGTTCCTGTCACCTGTAGGTCCAGGAGTAGCAGGTTACCTTACAGCGGGAACTGGCAACCCGGTAATGCCCAACGTCCCACCCCCTGTGGACAACGACAGTGGGGACCAAGGCTGATGGACACACTCACTGTCACGCTCAGTCACCCAGACTGCCCTGCTGCTTCCCAGCTGCAGCTCAGAGAGGCACTGTCCAGCTCCCAGACGAGGGGATGGAGAGAGGGAGAGAAAGACGGAGGAGAGCCGGGCCGTCATTGACCGTCACCAAAATCTCTGCAACACCTCCTCCAGCATCACTCTCCTCTCCTCTCCCCTTCCAAACGGCACTCAAGTCTTCACGAACACTTTGAAATTGTTTTAACGGATGACCACATTTGTTTTTGTTTCTGTGCTACTTTTCTTGTTTCTTCCAATGACACACAGAAGAGTTTACTTTTTGTATGAATATATTTTTTACTCTAGATTTTGTTTTTTCATGAGAAAGACATTGGAATACTGAGGCGTAGGATAAGTTAACTGTCTCTCCTCTATTATCTTATTCCTCTGTGCCATATCCTGATTGGCTACACTTTATCCAAATCCTGAATAGAGGATGCTTGGCCTTGTTTGTGACACATTTGTGCACAGGACCTATCCACCTCTTACATAAACATGTAATTTACTAGTCTATATGATGGATTATCATGTGAGGAAAGGAAGAAAAAAATGTTAAAGTAGAAAATCTGAAAACGGTTGTGTAAGATTTCACTGCCTTGTTTCTCCACAAGAAAAAGTAATTTGAGCCCTGAGAGTGATGCTGACCTCTTGTCTGGTTTGGTCAGGTCTGGTTCCATCCACCCTTTCAAAGTCGACACAGATCTGATCTCCAAATGTCCAGCCTCTTATTCCTCTGATTCATAGTTCATTCTGCTCTCTCTTTGGAGGCTATCCTTTCTGCCTCACTTTTTTTTTTTTTTAAAGTGATTCTCTTTCCCCCAGAATGCAAAAAGCACTAGAATATTTATAAGTGGAAAATAATCAACGAAAATTAGCTTCTGCTAAGACATGACGAATGGCGTTGACGGATTACGAATCTATGTGAAAGACTAGTGCAATTTGTGAAATGTTCAATGTAATATTACGTATATAAACTTTCTATAATGAATGTACATTAAAAAAAAAAAAATCAGTCGCACTTGTACATAAAATTTTAAGAATAAAAGGGAACCCACAGTGTTGTTCTTTTGTATTTACATTTGTGTTTGTCTAAGTAGCAAATATGTCAACAGAGACGTTTGTTTGCTCATGTTTGACCTTTTGCGTACGCCTGCAACGTCATAAAATGTGCTCTGTATATAACATTTAACATTTCATACTTGCATGCAATTAAACCTGCGAGCTATCAAACTTTTGCTTTACTCATAAATTTGAACAGATTATAGGTTTTATTATAGGTTTCCCGTAGCAGCTTGCATATTTTAACCTTTTAATCGTTACTACAGTAGTGTTTATGTCACGTTAGGTCCTGCTAACACGGCGCGAGCTAACGAGAGCTAACGGAGGTAGTTGACTACAGCTATTAACGGTGGGTAATCAACTGTTGTCTCTATCACCGTCAACTTTATTTCAGTGAACTCATACTGACTTGTATTAATGTATTTTACAGAGTGGATTCAGAGCTGTGAGGGTCCAGAGGACAACATGCAGCTGCAGCAGTCTCCCTGTCCGTCTGCCTGCCAACACATCACCATAGCAGGCCTCAAAGCCAGCCACAGCTCATCATCCCCACCATATAATAATACATTTGGTTTTTGACATTTATCTACATGTGTCTACCATTTTATTCATATATTCCACTGCTTTTGTGAACCATAAGACCTTTGGTAAACTAATTTCCAGCACCAAAACTGATGTACCACATGTTTTCACAACAAATATGAAACATTTCCAAAATCAAGATTCAATTTTTCAGCTTTAGTCATATTTTCTCTTTACACTTGTGCCTTGGGACAATGGTGCCTCATTATATAGATAGCTGAGATTTTTCTGTAATTGTTGTATGTATGTATCAATGCAAGTGACTTTAAAAAGAGAAATTTAAAAATGATGTAAAATCAAGAAAATGACCCCAGACCCCAGAGTGTTAAGAAACTGGGTTTCACTTCTAAATGGCATCACACTCACTAACATATAAGATAAAAGGACAAAAAAAGAGAAGCATTATTGTTTCAAGTTTCAAGCTTTCACTTAAACTTTAAACCAACTCTTAACTCGTAAGTTTCAGCTTCATAATAACATGTTACCGTTCATCTATTTAGTAAACTTAATCGTCGCTTTGCCACATTCTTCATCTGTCAGTTAGTGGTAAGAGGTTAACTTTCGAAAGCTAACGTTAGCTAACGTTTAAGCTAGCATGACCATCAATTAGCTAGACCGTGTGACGACTTGCGTCTCAGAAAACGCAGCGTGCTTATTAACGGGTGCAATGATAATTATTTAAATTTTTCAGGGCAACCCTGTCTCCTAAAAATTACGTTCCCCCAGAACTAATACACATTCCCAATTACGTTTGATCAGAAACGTATCTCCTCCCTGATTATGTTTGTGTTTGACGTATTACAAATAGGTTGATTATACACGTATACGCTGATTAAACACGTAAGTTATGTTGATTATACACATATTTATTGTTTTTATGTTTGTGTTTGACGTATTACAAATACTTTTATAATCGTGTGTTTGTGTTATTATTTTCTTGCTTTATTTAAGCATAATTTCTAAATTCTGCGGAGAAAAAAAAAAAGGATTCCCTCAGTAGATTTAAGCGAAGAGGGGCGAAACATATGCTGGATTTTGTCTTATTTGTGAATCTTTACGAGTGAGCGAAAGCCACTCAGAGGAATCTGTGACCAGCCGAGGAGCACGGGAGGACAGTATTACAATAAACTAGCTTGTTCGACGGAGAAAAAAGGCGGCTAACGAACGTACGCTAGCTAACATACGCTAGCTAACATACGCTAGCTAACATAACGGTGCATTTCAGACTTGCTCTCTTCTTTTCAGTCAAACAAGCTAGTTAAGTCAAATACCGGCCATACATGTCGTTTTCACCCACATTCTACTATGTACTATTCTATTTAAGACAGAGATTACGGTCCAAGAATGTGAAATTGAGGAATTGTCAGAATGTGCAATTCAACGTGCCTCCCTCAATACCGAGGCAGGCACATTGCTGGTTGGGGTGAATGATGGGGGAGAGGTCTGTGGAAGACGTTTGAACCAAAAGCATCAGAAGAAGATCCGCGACTTGATGAACATCTCGGAAAATCTGTTCAATCCTCCTCTTACCGCCAATGACTACAGCCTTCGCTTCCTGCCAGTAACCGATCATCCTGATCTCAAGGTAATCTCCCTGCAGTTCAGATCCCCTCAAGCCTACACTCAGATCTATAAGGTCAACAGATCAGAGGTCTACTTAAGGCGGGACGCTAGTGTGTGGGGTCCATTAGCTGAGCCTGATGTTAAAGAACTACAGCGACAGAAGGATGCTCTTTTTTGCAGAAAATAACAGAGACCAGGAGGCAGGAGAACCCACTAGGCAGGACCCAGAAGGCAGGGTCCACATTCGCAGAACCTTCACCAGGCCGACTGAGAGCCAAGGAGGCAGGAGGGAGGAAAGTGAAGCTGGAAGGGCTGCACTGAGGAGAAGCCGCCCCACACCAGCCAGAACATCGGTCGTTATCAATATGGAGCATATATTGATAATATTGATGCAGAAAACCTCCGATTTAACAGCGGTGAAGTTGATTATGTCAATATGGATTTCCGTAACGACATTCTAACCGTCGGCTGTGATTTCATGAGTAAGCAGGGAGGGACGCTGCTACTGGGAGTATCTCCAGTTGGAATGATTTGTGGGATGAATGTAAGTCATAAGGAGGAAGATAACATCCAGCTGATGGTGGACAAGTCCATAGAGAAGTTCACTCCATCTCTGTTCCCTCACAATTACACGCTGAAATTCCTGCCAGTGCGACAGCATCCGGAAATAAATCGCAAGGTGATCTCCCTCCATTTCAGAGCGCCTCAAGCCTCCACTGTGATCTATCAGGTCAACAGGTCAGTCTACTTAAGACGGGACGCTAGTGTGTGGAGTCCTTTAGCTGGGGCTGATGTTGAATAATTACAGCGCCAGAAGGATGCTCTTTTTGCCGAAAAGAACCACAAGCCACGTGAGGGCCACGTGAGTTACGTGCCACAGCCCAGGAGGCAGGAGGCAAGAGGCAGGAGGCAGGAGGCAAGAGGCAGGAAGCAAGAGGCAGGAGGCAGAGCCCAGGAGGCCGATTTTTAAAAGGATTACAATCACCGGGCCAGCTGAGACGCATGGAACGGGCCTACCCCCTTCCATGCGTCTCATAGCAAGGGCTGCAAGGGGCTCCACGTTAATGCTAATTTGCAAGGTGATCTCCCTCCATTTCAGAGCGCCTCCAGCCTCCCTTGAGCCAGTGACCTATGAGGCAATATGTTTTTTTTTTTAATGTCTTTTTGAAAGAGTCGAGTAGAACCTGAGCAATGTACAGATTACTTGGGTCTCAACATAAACTCCCTCTCTTATCGCGTCACGCTGTCGGAGGAGGGAGTAGCGTCCCTCACACCGCAGTACTCTGATCATCTCGCTGACTAAAAAGCATCAGCTAAATGAAAGGTATCTGGTATCTGATGGGTTGTGCGAGGGGTTGCATTGTATATATTAATGTCATTATATATATTTTTTGCTTGCATTCCTATGATTTCATGTGTTGTTATGTTTAATCCGTAATGTTGTAGTGTAAATGTATTATATTATATTATCGGGCTGAACGCCCACGTCTCTTCTTTTTTTTTCTTTTTACATCTTCATGCTTCCATTGGGAACTGCGTGTTTAACTTAACATTGCAATGATCAGTCTGCAGCCAACTGCTGGGGTGGCATACACGCGCCCCACCACGTGGCCAGCAACACGGTTCATCAAGCAGCTTTCGCCAGCCGGAAGTCCCTCCACCAGCGGTCACCTCACAAAACTACCAGTAAGCCACAGGTTTCTGCTACAGAGTACTAAAGAATTATGCTCAAAAATCCTGGGAGGTCGTGTGGAGAAAATGTCCAGAGTCCAAAATGAGTTATACTAAAAATGATTTAATAAAAATGATGACAATACAGTTTATGCAGTCCCGATCGGGGTCCTTCAATCCTCAGTGAACTCCACAGACCGCGGGTCCTGTGTCCAGTTCATATCTCGGGAAAAAGGGACCGTGTGTTAGTTACAGGTCTCATTCACGGAGTTTAAGGCCGCCCATTGGTTAGTTCTTTCCTCCTTTTTAACACCTTTGCACAGTCTGGCCCAATCTCAATCTCCCCCCTAAACCCTGAACCCTCAGGGATTTACTGACGTCAGCTGCTAAGTGGCTGAGTGTGAGAGTCTGTGAGGGCTTGAACTGGTGTAAATGTGAATGGGACGGCACTTTGCTGCAACATATCCCGTCACTACATAAACAAATATTGTGTACAATTGTGTATTTATATTATACTTTGTATTCACTGATTTGAACGTCTTCCTCACAAGATTTTTGTCAAAATGAAATGTTTGATGAATTAAAAAAAAATCTTATATATATTTTCTGCTTGCATTCCTCTGATTTCATGTGTTTCTATGTTCCATCTTTAATCCGTAATGTTGTAGTGTAAATGTATTTTATCGAACGCCCACGTGTCTTTTTGTTTACCTTCTTTGGGACAGCCGTCAAGATGGCGGCGCAGAACCACTTCCGGTTCAATCGAGGAGCGAGGAGACAATTTAGAGACTTGGGATGTACCCTAAGAGACATAAGACTGACAGCTGATCACATCTCATCAGCTGTCAGTCGCTTTAACAGCTGACGGAGTTTTGTCCGGAGAGTTTTTAGTGAACATTCCAATAAAAATGCACTTAAAATATTGATAAAAATGATCGTATGTTTTCAGTTGATTTAATGGTGTTAAACTACTACTTATATTAATAAAGACAAAGTTATCATCAGTGTCAGAGTGGAGAGATTTTCTCTTTCGTCTGTTACCGTTTAATAAACTGCATTGAGTATTTGTATATTGTGTCCTGCTTATACGCGCAGGATCCATTCTACTGGCGGAATGCGTCTTATTTATTTATTATTTACGTCGGTATCTTTTGAAATTCTGATTGTGACATCATTATAACATAACCCACAATATAAATATAGTTTCTCTTCATTACGTGTTGTAAAAAAGGTCGGCATTATCTCCTTTCCTTTCATGAAGGCAGGTCCAGTGGTTCCTATGCTAAATGAGCTAAATTAGGAAGCATTGAAGCTCCATTCCTTTGTGTTTGGACAATTTGACCGGCACTTATCATGGCGGCCACTTCGGTACTTCCGGGTCATTTCACTCAGTTAGGAAGGTTCCTAACCAAAATGGACTATTCGACCGCAGCCAAAAAACATATTTCCTTGCGTCTTCTCTCCTCGCTTGATTTTCTTGCGTCTCTCCATACATTACTGTTGGGAGGGACTAAGACGTTTTGACAAGTAACAGTTATTTTTCTGGATTTTTTAACTACTTGAACGAAACAAAAATGCAGAGTGTTTTTGACATCTTCACCTGCAAGCCTCTTCATTACGGAGCATATGTGTCGAGGTATGGCTGTGCTTTCCTCAATACTGAGAGAGGCACTCTGCTATTCGGAGTGAAGGACGGGGGAGATGTTTGTGGGACACAAGATCCGTCACTTGATGGACAAGTCCGCAAATCAATTCAACCCTCCTCTCACTTGCGATCAATACACCCTTCGCTTCCTGCCGGTGACCCTCCCTGCCGGTGACCCTCCCTGCCGGTGACCCTTCGTGCCGGTGACCCTCAGGAAGAAGAACTAAAGGTGATCTACCTTCATTTCCCAGCACCTGAAGCCTCCCCTGTGATAATCTATCGGGTCAACGGGGGTGAAGTTCAGTCACGAAGGGATGCTAGTGTGTGGGGGCCCTTAGATGAGTGTGCCGTTCAGGAACTACAGAGGCAGAAGGATGCTCTTTCCACCAAGCTGGACGGCCCAGTAGGCAGGAGGCAGAGCACCGGGTCAGCTGAGAGCTCAGGGGTCAGGGCCTCGTTTCAGATTACAATCACCGGGCTAGACGTGGTAGACGGGGTAGCTAGGCCAGCGCCCGTCTCCGTAGTGCCCGCTACTGCAGCGGCTTATGGGGGGTACCAGCCAACGCACGCGGCAACAGACTACGGCTACCCTCAGCGCCAGCCGGAAGTCCCTCCACCACCGCCAGCGGTCACCTCTCAAACTACCAGGTACGCCACAGGTTTCTGCTACAGAGTACCAGGAAACCGTTGACTCTGGAGTTGCATGTTCATTTCTGAAGAGACCAGTTCGGCCTTCGTGATAGCTGGGAGACCATAGGTATGGCACATATGGTCTCCCAAATAAATGTACATGACGTACATTTTTATTCAGCATTTAATTACAATTAATTATATTGTATTAAATTGATTGACATTTTAAATGGGAAATTTAGAAAAATTAATAAAAAATTAAATTAGTAAATTAATAAAAGAATCATTCAAAAACAGTTATCTATTGGTTATAACATTATTTTTGCACATACATACATGTTGTTCATACATGTTTTACATTGAATACATTAGAATATTTTACTTAATTCAATTAATGATTTCAATTAGTAATTTAACTTGAAACACAGATTTTTTTTATTGGCAGTTTGCTCCTCACTCACCATTTATGTCACATTTTGGGTCTTGAGCTGATAAAACAATGCAGGTAACATTTGTTATTACAACACTTGAGATGATGAAGGCTCTTGACAAATGAGAAGGATGTACAAAATGTAAACTACAATCTGGTGTTTCATTTTTACCTCTTTATTAAGATTTACTTTAATTATTTTTACTAATGCATGTAAAATTACTAATAATGTACCAAAACACTGGCAACGAGGAAGATATTTGGTATATTATGAGAATACATCTGAAGTTATGTTAACTTAGAACCTTAAGTGCTGCAGTAGACATATTCAAGTCCACATTAGTAATCTTTACTCAAAATCATTAGTTTCTGAGGAGATAAAGCTGGATATGAAATGTAGAATTAAGGAAGGAGAAAATAAAGTGCAGGAAGTGATTAAAGCAGCTAGTGTCTCTCCAGACCATAGGGATGTAGAAGATGAAGCATTATTAAACAAAACAAACTCTGCACCAGAAGAGTAATCCAGAGACGTAGTAATCCAGAAAAGGCCGACTGAGGAAAATCTAACAGAGACTCAAACAGACCTCAGTGTCAAAATTCAAGTTACCTTCAAGGAGGAATCAAAATCGGAGGATCAAGTGAGCCATGACGTACCAGCTACAATTACCAACTCATGTGATGGTGTGAGCAAACTAGTCAGAGAGTCTGAAGAAAAGCTTGAAGCAAGTGAAAGGAGAGGCGTTGAGTTCTTGTCGACCCAGCCTGCTGCTGGTCCGGGGTCTTTTGCTGCGCTACAACTGAGCCAAGAGGTGCTGGACACAACAACTGACAGCCGGACTGAAATCCTTTGTAATTAAGGAGCAGTGTGCTGCACTGGGTCTTCAGTGTCATAAGATGTTTAATTAGCTGTCTTGCACTTCAACACCAATTGCAAACACATCAAATGAATTCAAGATGATCAAACACCATTAAATACAATTAAACTACATGTGGGACACTTGTTGGGAAATAACCAAATAAAGGCAACAAATACATAATATATATAATGCAAACTTTAGCATGGAAAAGTGGTGGTGTGGTCACTACTCGTATCTTTACTGTAGCATCATGAACTATGTTCAGGCTTCTTTTTTCTTCTTCTCATTTTTGCCATTTTACATTTCAATATCATGTGCAATATTGGCAACTTTTAATATCGTTGCCAATATTACCCCCAATATCAATCACAAAATTACTTTTTGCGCTTGTTATTTCTATTTGAGTTAATATTAGGCACTGTTGTTATTAATACTGCTTATACACTTTATATTTTTACGTTTGTTTTTAATCTTATGTTATTCAAATGTTTTTTTTATTGAAGTTAAAATTATGTTTTACTATATTAACCTCACTGCTATTGCTATTCTTTTTTGCACTGATAACCACTTATTATTACTTTAGTATATAATACGTATGTAATTTGTAATATTAAAAATATATATATATATATATATATATATATATATATATATATATATATATATATATATATATATATATATATATATATTTTTATTTTTTTTTTAAAGAAAAAGAATCCCAACCACCAATGTCCACTACAACTGTCTTCGCTGTTATGGACCCCGTCTGACTTGGATCTACTCGCTACGCTAATGTCTGGACCTTCGCCCCCACGAGAGCTGTACTACTGCTATACTTAACCCGGCTGAGTTGCAGCCGTCGCACTGGAGTCCCAGCCCCATGCCTGGCGTTATTAGAGTCCAGTGAATCAAGGCTCCACTGCTATGGAGCAGTTAGGTTGTTCACACTCAGTTGTGCCAACCCGGGTTTATGAACCCGGAGCTCCCGTGTGCCAGGTGAACGCCCGCTACACCCGGCTACCAAGTCAGACAATACTTATAGTGTAGAGGAGTAATTTATACTAGATGACGGCACAATAATTCGAATTTTAATTTTTTTTAAATAAATTAAAATATAAAAAAATCAAAAATGGAAACAATCAAGTACGTCTTTTTTAGGTATAAAATCGGTTGGCATGTGATATTTGTATTCCTTCAAAATATATTCTACATGCAACTTCGGACCCGGTCGTGAGCAGCGACCGGTGGTGCTGCGACGTCACTTCCGCCGTTTCCCTCCGGAAGTACAGTTAATTTTTATTCACAGGAAAGAGAAAAAAAAACAGCTGTTGTTGAAAAAGAAAACATCAAAGTGAGTTTCATTAACGTGCGTCTTGGCTGTATGTTTCCGCGGCCGTTAGTGCGGTGAGGACCGCTCCGTCCTCTCGGTCTGTTCGCCTCCAGCTTCACACTGACTTCACCCGCGAGTCCCGTTTCGCTCATTTGTTGCGAGTTGGCTGCAGCTAGCTTTAGCTCCCATCACCCATCCCAACCACTCGCTAGCGGGCTAGCTGTCCGTTTCTGACTGTCTGCACAACTCCCGGAGACAAGGATCTCCGTCGACTGTCAGACTTTCAGTGATATACTGAATGTAGATGGCGAATACGTGAGTAAATGTGGATCGTACATTGTGTGACGCGCTAGCCGACTGGTTGAACTACGACGTATCACTGTTTATGTTCAACGTTAGCTTTGTGGGTTGTTGGTAAACCCAGGTAACCATTAAGAAAAGGGGCTGTAGTTCAAAGTAATATAGTACTAGTGTTGAATTTGGACACGGAGCAATTTTGTCGGGTCGTTTGAAAGCATATATTCTGTATTCACCTCATCAGAAGCAGAAGCCACAGGATTCCTGGAAGAAAAGTGTCAATACTGGCTAATTTTATAAAGTAGAAATGTTTGGGATATGTTGTATCTCCTCTGTTGTCTTGATTTCACAATTCTTGTTGGTTATTGTTGTCCCGTATTTTGACAGGATGCCAGCCCCAAAGAGAGGATCATCTCTTCATGATTCTCAGCCCAAGATGAGGAAGTTGGATGATGATGGGGAGGATCTGTCATCCAAAACTGCACCAGCTACCATTAATAGGTCCCTTAAAACAGGAAATACACGGGAAAATACAGCAGCTCCACGGACTAAGAAAAAACTGTCTACTTCTCCGGAAGGGGGAAATAAACCTAGAATACGTATGGAGCTCCTACAGAGGCCTAAACTACAGGGAGGGCTTGCTCTTCCTAATCTTTGCTACTACTATTGGGCAACAAATGTCCAAAAAATGACCTATTGGCTTCATGCTCCAGATACGAACTGGTGTCACTATGAAGCTAGATCCTGCAGTTCAACATCTCTTACAGCTCTGGTCACCTCCAGTCTTCCAGTTTCTATGTCACATTTCACAAATAACCCAATCGTCATCAACACCCTCAACATATGGTTTCAATTTAGACGGAACTTTGGTTTTAAATATCTTCTTAACATAAGCCCTATATGCAATAACCACCTCTTCCACCCAGCTAGATTGGATGCTACATTCTCTCTGGCGAAGAAAAGGCATCGCCAGATTTAAGGATATGTACATAAACAGGGTATTTGCCAGCTTTGAGGATTTATCACACACATTTAATCTTCCTCGGTCAAGTTTATTTAGATATTTCCAAGTCCGCCACTTCCTGAAGTGTCAAGACCCCAACTTTCCAAATATCTCTTCAGTGGCAGGCTTGGATGATATGCTCGAACTTCCACCCGACTCAAAGCGGCTAATTTCAAGAATACATGACTGTATATCATCTCTTAAAAACGTGACCTTGGCGAAGATAAAGGCGGACTGGGAAGGTGAACTGGGGGCTGACATAGAAGAAGACGTGTGGAACTGTGCTCTACAAAGAGTGAATGACAGCTCGTCTTGTGCAAAACTCGACATAATCCAATTCAAAGTTCTGCATCAAGCTCATTTTTCAAAAGCAAGATTAGCTAAAATATACCTTAACTTGGATGCTAGTTGTAGCAGATGCCATCACACCCCAGCCAACTTAACTCATATGTTCTGGTCATGCCCTGCTCTGACATCTTACTGGTGTACGATCTTTAAAACACTTTCTGAGGCTCTTATTATTGATCTCCAACCCAACGCAACTTCAGCTATATTTGGTGTCACAGACAGACAACACTGCACAATAACAAAAAAACATAAAAACATCATGGCGTTTATGACACTTCTTGCACGTAGAAGAATATTGTTGCACTGGAAATCAACGAACCCACCCAAGACATCTATGTGGTTTGGTGACCTGATGCAATTCATTCATCTAGAGAAAATTAAATACTCGCTGAGGGGGTCAAGGAACAAATTATTTTCCACCTGGGACCCGGTTCTGACATACTTGGGTAAACTCAAAACTATGCCTGATTCCCCCTAGCAGTATCTTTTGGTATAGTCCCTAAATCATTAAGCACACAATAGACATAACCCTTTTTTCTTTTCTTTTTCTCTCTTCTTTTTTTTTCTTTTCCTTTTTCTTTTATTCATGTTTTAATCTGATTGTTGGATAGGCGATCATTTGGGTGCTCTGGTTTCTGCCTACTGGCCAGAACTGCTGCCAATCAGTTTGTGGATATGATTGTGTGATATGATGATGTTTGATGTGCAGAGTGAAGCAGGTGTGTTTACGTTCAGATGTACCAGAGATATGTGTGTTTAGGTGCGTGTATGTGTGCAGACGTCTGGTTCGGCGAAATGAGGTGACCTCTTTTTTTATTTATTTTTTATTTTTATGTATTTATTTTCCTATGCTCTAGGTGGGTGTACCAGTGGGTGGGGTGGGTATGTTGTATGTTTGTATATGTCAAGAAAAAGATGGAAGTGTCAGTTGAAATGCATGTTTGCCATGTTATGTGTCTACCGACATTTCCAAATCAAAAAAGAAATAAAAGAAAAAAGAAAGTATTCTAATCGAGTCAAAGCTAAGCGCAAGGTTGAAGAGGCAGCGTCCGACACACAGGAGACAAGCAGAGGGTCGCCATCCCCACCTGGAGACCCTGTTCAGATGGAGCACAATTATGGTAGATTTTCAGATTCAAGTGTGGGAAAGGAGAATCAGGATGAGAAAAAAGAATCTGCATTGTCTGACACTGAACAACAGAGACAAGAGATGTCAGTTAATGCCACACAAGCAGAGTCTAAAGAAACATTTGTCTCTATAGGAGGGAGTGCAGAAGCTAGCATTGGATTTACGTGTACAGCTGATGAAAGTAAACATGAGGAATTAAAAAATCCAGACAGCCAACCGCTCACAGATAATGACACACAAACATCATGTAGAGAAATATCGGACTCTGTCACTGCAACAGTTGCAAGTTTGCCTTGCATCACATCTAAGGCAGGGGACCAAGAAAAGATAGACTTTGCTGCCAAAAATGTGTTTGTAAGACCGTAACTAACATGTGTTTGTTGACGATAGCTTCGTAGCGTTAGCACGTCACTACATAGTGCCGTGTTGGATGTTTCCTTCCGTGTCTACGACTGAACGGTGCATACTCAACTGTTGTACCGATCACCGTTAACTTTCTTACAGTGAACTGAGTACGACCAGTAGCCCCATGCCACCTATATAGGGTGACATTTACACATGATGGTTAAACTGTGTAAAACATTACAATAATCATGAGCAAATATATTGATGTTACACATCAAATTAAAGAAGAGAACCTGGGCTACAATAATTAGTCAGCCATTTCAACACAACTCAAACACCAACTGAAATAATTATTAAAATATCATAATGATAATTTTGTCATGAGTCAGCCCACTCGGCATGTTTCCGGAACTAGCAACCCGTAGCTCGGTAATATCAGAAAAAAAAAGTGTCAGATGGCAAAAAGCAAGACACTTTCACACAGATTCCACATATATTCACCAAATCCCTCTGCTCCAAAGCATCACCGAGATATGAACCAAAGAACACAGCAACATGAATCGCTTTACAGTCAGCGAATGCTGCCTACCTTTGTTAATTAGACGAAGAAAAACACATTTTCCACAGTAAATCCACACTGATATAAGTGTATTGAACACCATAAGTAATATACAAGTGAAATATAAGGTTTGGTACATGAGAAAATTCAAATGGAACAGATGGTGCCGAAATGCAAATTTTGGAGACCTCGCCTGAATTCTCTCTGTACTTTACCTCTCTAACTTTGTCCTGCTTCACTTTTTCAAAGTCAAACTTTGCAGAGAGACTGTTCACATATTGTGCTATGATCTGGGAGCTTTAGACCTTACTGCTGCATCATTTAAAAGAGATAATCATCTTGAAAGTGCTTTTTTTTATAGGCGGACCTGAAACTTCTATTTTTGCTGTGTTTCAATCTTTATTTACTCTTAACCAGTAACATATATACTAATATTTACACATCTGAACAAAAGTTCACATGAGTTGCCTTTATTACCAAAATTATTCAAATAGCCCTTATGGTTGCAGAGATACACATTCTTTAGTTTGGTTATGTTATTTCGAGCAGAATCCTAACAAATACCTCGGTTTTTAAAAGGTTGGTAAACGATTGAAAACATTTTGAGAAATTAAGACAAGTTATCTATAAGCTTATATTTATATTCTCATACTATGTATCTATACATATTATGCTGAGGAAGATTGTCTGACAATACATATTTATTTGATAGACATAATCTTCTGAAATCTATCATTTGCTAAGTAATTATTTAATTGAAAAGCCTGTATTGTTTGAATATATTAAAAACCATAAATCTGGATGATATGGATTTTTTACTTTACCTGAATTTATATTACGTTGTGTTCATTTTTTTTAAGTGCTTTGTGAATAAAGGATATTCCTATAATTATGTGGGTTTTAGAAATTAGGATTTTGATATTCCCTCATAAACCTTTAATAAACCGGTTTGCAATATAAGTATAGGGCTAAATAATAACCCAAACATCAGACTTTTACGATTTATTTGTTTGGTTCTTATCACAATTAATAATTGTACAACTGAAGTGTTAGTACATGTTTATAATAACACGTTGAATATTAAACGTAGGCGATGCGGATCTTTTCCCCCTTGGATTCTGACACCACCCGGTCGAATTAGCGGGCAACACCGGAAGTTGCGTCGTTGGCGCGAATAACAACAACAAAGCTGTAATTTCAATTTTGCGAAGCTATTATCATTAAATTACAACATGTACAGACTTTTATTCAACACGGTGGAGACCGGTCGTTTATGATAATATGTATACGAATGTTATTTGATGTATTTTTAACTTTATAACGCTTTTTTGAATGTTGGCTAAGCAGTTGCTTTCTCGTGAGTTAGCCAGGCAAGCTCTTCCTTCAACGAACAGTGGCCTTAACGCTATATACACTTTTATATTTTTGACAAAAAACGACTAGTTGGCGTTCGTATTAATTACGATTAGTAACATATACCGTTAGTCATTACCTCTTTATTTACCTGGCAGTGCATCAAAGAACAGGTAAGTCTTCAGTTAGTTAACATTATCGTGAAATACTATTTAGTGACAGCTGTTGTCGACTCGAGAGGCTAACGTTACAGCTGATGACATGTCCACAAACGTTAATGTAGATAATGTATTGTTCTCTGGTCCTTTTCAGTTATGTCCAAAGAAGACAAGGGAAGCTTCATTGTGAAGTTTGTGGAAAGCAAATCACAAAAATCAGAGTATGCTGTCAAGGCTTATGAGGTAAAGTTCATTATCACATCTTTTGTTGATGTTTACCGTTTTACCACCGTGCTAATGTCTATTCGTTTGCAGTGGATGATTATCCTTTTCTTGCGTTTACACAGGCCATTTTGGAGCTGCAGTCTGACAAGTACTTGAAAACCATTGATGAAGATGCAGTTTTACAGATGGACCAGAAGGACAAGTCTCTGTTCGTCTTCAGCAGCTTCTCCACTCCAGCCTTTTTGCACTGCAAAAAGGTCTGACTCAATAGTTGATACATCGAAACCTGAATTTAATGGGAATTTGTGAAGCATTGAGGGTAGTTATGCTCTTTCTCACTCTTTGTTATTTGACATGTAGCTTGGCTGCCGAGTGGTGAGTCCACTGGTGGTGTTGTACTGCCTGCAGCAGCACCACTGCGTCCCCAAAGCAGAGGAGCCCGTCTATAACATGGCCATGGCTGACGTCACTATTTCCTGCACCAGCTTGGATAAAGCAACACGGGTAAGTCAGATTGTTTCTCTCTAATAAAGGCCGAAGATGTCACAGAGTGTATTCATGTTTTTGACATGAAACACAAAACAATATTCGTCACAATTGAAGTAAAATAAACGTTACGGATTAAATCTGAATAATGTAAGTCAGTTTCCTCTTCACCTCATTTTTAATGGACTGTCTCAGGCAGGGTGGTTATGTGGGGATTTAATAGGTGCCCATTTCAGCTGCCTGTTGTAGTGATATGAACATGTATTAACAAATATAGTGTCAGGCAACACAGAATATAGCTAATATGACATGTTAACTAATGTAGCTTTCATCTTTGTTATGAAATCGCAGAACATAAACCATGAAGACATACTTTTCAGTGCGTGCACAATCTTTTTTGCACTAAATAGTGAAAGTCTGAAAAGGACCAATTCATATGAAAGCTGGTCATTATAGTGGAACATAAATTTGCAGACAAAGAGTGTTTATATAGTGCACAATGAATCTTCTCCATAGGGAGTTAAGAGTTGGGAATGCACAGCACAGTGTTCTCTAATGTGTTTGTGTCTGTCTGTCTTGACAGGCAGCGGTGATGGATCTGGTGCAACTCATGGGTGGACGGGTCTATCTAGATCTAAATGTATCGGTCACACACCTGATAGCCGGAGAGGTGGGCAGCAAGAAATACCTGGTAGCGGCCAGCCTGGATAAACCCATCTTGCTGCCTACATGGGTCAATGCCTGCTGGGATAAATCTCAAAACAGGTATTAAACTTGACATTTCTGTTCTAACATTTATGTAGAAAGATATATACAGAATTTTTGGTGACGTTTTCTTGGCCAAATATACTCTTTCTTGCACGGTTTATTAAAAACCTTCAGGATTTGAAGGTTTATCAGTCGATATTAGCAAAATGTGTCGATTAAAGAAATTATACAATTGTGGTATGACATTGTAACACTTATGACGATAATGAACACCTTGTTCTGCCTCCTTCAGTCTTTTCAGGTATACAGACCTACCCATTGAGGACTACGTGTGCCCTGTGTTGCGTGGCTGCACTGTTTGTGTGACTGGCCTCTCCAGCACAGAGCGTAAAGAGGTGCAGCGGCTCTGTGATCAACATGGAGCCAACTACACCGGTCAGCTCAAAATGAATGAGTGCACACACCTCATCGTTAGTGAGCCAACAGGTAGGTCCCTATCAGTTTCAGCACAAATGGTTCCTTTATTGCGAGTGCGACCAGTATCATTTGTAAGTGTTTGTATTTGTTTGCAGGTCAGAAGTACGAGTGTGCAAAGAAGTGGAACGTGTATTGCGTGTCTCTGCACTGGCTGTTTGACAGCATAGAAAAGGGCTTTTGTCAAGACGAGAGCCGGTATACTGTGGAGCGTAACTCATCAAAGACCACTCGACCGCACACTTCCACCCCCACTGGCACCAACAAGAAAGAGGGTGAGCCACAGACTGATAGTTGTTTTTTGTGTGCTGTATTTTTGTCATCTGTAACATATTGTATTGAAGAATCCTGTTTTTTAACTCCAGATGGTCCATCTCTGCTGGGCTTGAGCCACATCTCTGTGAATGCTAGCATGACAATAAATGACACAGCTCTCACCAACGGCACCATCAGCCGCCTGGAAGGTCCAGACCCCATTGATACTCTGGATCTCACCGTCTGCCCAGCTGATGATGTATTGGATGGCTGTAAGGTAAACCAAAGAATGTTCCTTTACATTTAGAGTGGAGATTTCCATTTCCACTCTTTTGTCGTTTTTTTTGATCATGCGAAAGGCATCGATGAGGCTCTACTTCACTCTTTGTCAAATGTTGTGCAGCTGTACCTGTGTGGCCTGCCAGGGAAGAAACTGGAGAAGCTGCGGCGTCTTGTGAACGCTGCAGGAGGTCTGCGCTTCAACCAGCCCAGTGAGGAACTCACACATGTGGTCATGGGAGAGCCGGACCAGGACCTCAAGAATTTCCTGTTCAAAGCAACACATAGGTCAGACCTGCAAAGATTATTACTTTACATAGAATCTATTACATCCTTGCCTATTGCAAGTTCTTATCCCCTTGGTATATATATATATATATATATATATATATATATATAAATCTCCATTAATGTTCAAAATGTATATATTTTATTTTCAAATAAAGGCAAACAATACTAAAGTATAAACTATATGGAGTCCTCTCTAAATTTCAATCCATGATACGTCCTGACGGTTCAAAACAATTCAGCATGTTTACAGTCTAATAAATCATTGATTATGATGTTCATGTCTGTATGTTACTTCTCAGACCCCACGTAGTAACAGTGCAGTGGCTGCTGGACAGTTACAACAAAGGCAGTCTGCTCCCAGAAGCGAGTTACCTCCACCCTGACTGTCTGCCCCCGGCCACGGAGGATGTATCTGTGTCGGCCCGCCGCACTCCCTTCTCCCGACAATCAGCTGGTCCACCTGCAGCCAGCCCCAACACGCCCAGGCAAACGAGAGCAGAGGAAGATCTGCTCTCTCAGTACATGGATGATGACCCTACATTAGGTAAGTGTTGTTAAATAATTAGCTCCGGTTTATTGGACACCATGAAGAGATTTTACAAGATATAGTTTGATATATTACAGCTAATCTCATTTTTCTTTTGTCCTCCAGTGGACATGCCCCCACCAGCAGAGAGCAACAGCAGGAAGTCCATCCGTACATCTGCTGAACCTTGGGCACCAAACCTCACCAGAGGAGCACAGCCAGACTCAACCCTGCAGGAAGCCAGCGAGGCAGGCCTGTTTTTTGGGAAATGTTTCCTTCTTGTGGGCTTTGGCGCCGAAGCAGAGACCCAGCTCTCGTTACTGGTGACAGAAAATGCAGGCAGGGTGCTGATGGGCCGTACACGTGTTGTGGCAGACTATGCCGTGGTCCCGCTGTTGGGCTGTTCAGTAGAGGCCACAGTGGACGAGGTGGTCACTGACACCTGGCTGGTAAGATCATAGTCATAGTGCTTTAATGGTATCTGTGTCGAGAGGAGGGTGTGGCTTTCTTACTGATTTCAGTGCTATTTGTTGATTTGTCA
Source organism: Taurulus bubalis (assembly GCF_910589615.1). NCBI lineage: Eukaryota > Metazoa > Chordata > Actinopteri > Perciformes > Cottidae > Taurulus > Taurulus bubalis. Next base: position 6,531,078 of record NC_136606.1, read on the forward strand.
ACTGGTCGAACAAAGGGGCAAAACAGAGTCAATAGTAATACAATTGACAGAAAATCCAAATATTTTGAGAAACCATTAAAAACAACAACATTCTCTGGTTCCAGCTTCTAAAATATAAATATTTGCTGCTTTCCTCTTTTCCACAGCCGGTCAAATGTAATATATTTTATAGTTTTTATAGTTTTGGACTAGCGTTGGCACCTCGGCCTCTGAGAACTTGTGATGGCCATTTTATTTGAAATACATATTTGTTCTCCATCAGTTCTGCGTGCCATGATTATCCTTCGTAAGCTTGATACCTGACTGGCGTGCTTTGTTTTTGTTTCAGGCCATGTGCGTGGAGAAGGAGTGTGTTCTGCAGCTGCCCTCCAACCCTTTGTTCACACCCGTTTCTCTGATGGACGGACGTTTTCCCCTCAAAGATTGCATTCTATCTGTCAGCCAGTTTACGGGAGCAGAGAGGGAGTCTTTGGTGGAGCTGGCTAAGCACCTTGGAGCCAAGTACGGTGACATTGCAATCCTACTTTTATGCTACATTAAGGGTGCTGTAATCGATTGGCTACAGCTTGTTATCGGACGGTATTTGTTCTAAATAGTTTGATCGTCGGCCTCTACGACAGCCGATCAGAAGAGCTGATCAGATAGCAAAATAATGTCTCTATGTGCCTCTGAAATGGCTTCAAAAGTCTGGCAGTTCCATCAGAAAAACAAAAATAATAATGCACGGTGTGTTCCATGGAAATCCTTCATGAAGGAACGCATCCAAAACACAAAGATCCTCATCAGAAACATGTTGCACATGTTGCTTGCCAAAAAAAGAAACAGTTGTCAATTCATGATATCTTCTCATCTCCTAATTTTAATAATTAATATCCAAAGTTGTTAAGAATAGATGAGTAAATAATGCTATGCTACGCGATATATAAAAGATTCAATAGACTGTGTTCAGTATTGGTCCCAAAAATCCTGATCGGTGCACCCAGTACATGGTATACATCGTATAAAGAGTTTATTTTTACTAAATCTTGCGAGTCCAGATTTACTCCTTGATGGCAGTGTAAAGATATATTTTATTGTATATACTTAAATTAAACATCAGTTGCTTTTTCATTGTTTTTACATAGCTTGTGCTCTATAATACAATGAATCATAATATTACACTAAACTAATAAAATAGTAACAATATTAGTAGTTGTATGTATATTGTACTTGTTTTTGTGTTCAGCACAATCATTTCCTTTGTACATGTTTCTAGCTGTATGAGGTCCCGCTCTGTGCCGCTGTACCGCAGCTAAATAAAAGTAGAAGAAGTCCTCGGCTGTGCACGTTGTTCTAACACAATGGATGTGTGTTCTCCCTCCTGCATACTGTTACCCTCATGTGTCCTGCCTTTCCATTGTGAACTCCCTGTCTTGAATCTTTTCTTCTCTCCCTCCTGCAGTGTCCAGGATTACTTTGTGCGCCTGGCCAACCAGAAGAAAGGGATGCTGGCCAGCACTCATCTGGTGCTGCAGAGCCCCGAAGGCACAAAGTACCAAGCAGCAAAGAAATGGGGTTTTCCAGCCGTCACCATGCACTGGATACTAGGGTCTGCTCGGACCGGCCAGAGGGCCGAGGAGGGGCGTTTTCTAGTTGACCTGCCACCCTCACCAGGTTAGAAATGTGTCTCGATTAAAGCTTTCATGTGGATGTAAATGCATGTTTTGTTTGCGTTGGCTGGGTTTAAAAACATGATGGATAAAAATTATAGTAAATTACCAATGAGGGTTTGTTTACTTGAAAAGTAAAATAATGTGTCCAAGGAATTTGTTGAGGCGTTTTTGACTGAAATTATATACAATTTAACTATACTCGTTGTTGAGTGTGATTCTGTAGTGAATTTGTCGTTTCCTGTGCTATGACAATGGTTTTCTTCTCTTCTTCTGCAGAGAAGGATGATGAGAGTTTTGTCGGCGGCTCCCAGAAGCCAGCCATGCCTCCGTTGGCACGCCTGTCTCCAGAGATCCCTTTGCTGGGTCTCCAGAGCGGTAAGGTTGTTACTCCGCTGGATTTGGGTCGCCTCCGGAGCAAAGTGTCACGCTCTGTGTTGGATGACATGAAGCCCAAACTGGACATCAGCACCCCCAAAGAAAAGCAGGAGAGCGGCAGAAAGAACACCCCTCAGAACGAGGCCGCCCTGCAGCTGGACACTCCGTCTCGTTTCCTAAGCAGAGACCAGCTTTTCAGGCCGTCTTTCAACTTTAAGGTTGGGCGCCACTGAGTAGAATGTACATTGTGATACAATTACAATTTTAGCTTTATGATAAAGGCTTGCAGCAATAAATTGTACGCTGATGTTTGACAGATCGTTCTGTAAATGCATGGACTGTTCCTTTTTGTGAAGGATGCTCGAGGAGCATTGGAGACTCCAGGGGGAAAATCCAAACCAGCAGAGACGGCGCAGACCCCACTGACTGATGTCATCAACAGGAACCTGAAGGTGTCTCTCGCCAATAGCACCCGAAATAGCGCCTCAGATATGCAAGCCATCTCTGCTAGCCCCCAATTTACCAAGACGACTGAGAAGGAGGTAAACTGAAATGCATAAAAGATACAGTTTGCCTGTTTGTAAACTTGACATAGGAGCTTTAATCTTAAAATCTCTTAATATGTTAAATACAGTGAAGATGATGAAGGATCTCTTTTAATTTCTGAAATCTTTACCGTCACTTAATACAGGATGACTACTACATGTGATAGATTAGATGATGTAATGTGATAGAGTAGACAATGTACTGTCTATATGACTTGATATATAAACAAACATTTTCTCAAATTTGTTTGTCAGGTCCCAGAAAAAGAAGTCAGCCCTCTGACCGGTGTTGTGATCTGTGTGGGAAAGAAGCTGAGCAAAATGCAGAGTGAACTCAATGCCGTCGCTGCCTCGCTCGGCGCTGACTTCAGGTACTCAACACGTTTTTGCAAACTTCCATTGAAGGATTAGTTAACATTTTTTCATAATAAAACAATCTTGATGTCCCCATATACACAGTTAAAGCTTTTTAATTGTAGTAAGTTGTACAAACATTTCTTCCTCAACTTGTTTTTAGGTGGGCTTGTGACGATACTGTGACACACTACATCTACCAGGGCCGTGTGGGGGACAACACCCGGGAATACAGAGGCGTGAAGGAGAGAGGGCTGCATGTGGTCTCCCAGTACTGGCTGCATGCTGTACGTTTCCCAGCAAATATAAATATAAACCTAGTTCTTTACTTCACTTCTCAACTTGTTTTTTTACTCTTAACTGCCCTGCGCAAGAAGATATTAACAAATCTGTCGAGCAGTTCATAGTTTTGCACTTTTAAATGAATTCGGACTGGAATTAATGATGATTCATGACTAATGAATTCATGATTTAGTCGAGAAAATGACAAAAGATTGTGAAAATACCCATTAGAGTTTTCCAGAGACCACAGTCATTTTTTATTCATGTTTGTTTTGACTAACCAACAGTTCCAATAACCCACATATTCATAATATATGATAATTAGAGAAAAATAGAGAAAAGCTAAGATGATAAAAGACCTTCTGTAAGTAGAAACAAATTAGTTTGTTATTGAGTTGAAACATATTCATGCATTCTCGACAACCACTTACCAAAATAAAAGTCAAGAGTATTTAGTCATGGGAATGTCGTAGAAAAAGATAAATCTGTAAAAGAATAACAAACTAAATGACAAAATATGAAGATAAATAAATAAAAGAATAAATAAGTAAATACATATTACAATAGTAATATACCTATATCATGTATTTATGAGGGCTAATTATCATCCCATCAACAAAAGTGGAATATTAATTAAAAACAGCTTTGATGTGCTTATTTTGCAGATAAATGAGAGTTTCAGCTTTGTTTCCCCTCATCTTTGTTTCATGAAATCATTTATTGTGTCTAATGAGCTTCTGTTTTCCGATATGTGGCGTGTGTTCGTGAGCAGTGTGCTGAGGAACAGAAGCACGTCCCCGAGTCTCTGTACCCTTTCACCTACAACCCCAAGATGAGCCTGACCCTCAGCCAGGTGCCCAACAGCTCTCAGAGGTCTCCGCCTTTTACACGAACGCAACTCAAAGACATCACGGAGGGAAAGCACGAGAAGGTGGGTCTAAATGATGATGTTAATTCACCTTAAGACTGGATGCTGTAGTGCAGGAATCAATATGTTCCTAGTAACGTCTAATGAAGAAGTACGTCATTAATGGAGGAGTGTCTCATGTAATTGTCCTTCAGTGTGGACACATTTCCCCAGAAGAAGCCTCAACATTACGCCGTGTAAGCGATGGAAGCGTAGATAAAGAGGACACGAGTGACGCTGCAGATAGAAGCGGTGGGTGTCTTTTTCCGACTTTCATTTATTTCCACAAAGCTTCTGCACGTTTGAAGAACATGCTGACTCGTGTGGTTTGGTTTTTCTCTCGTGTCCAGAGGTTTCAGAGACTCTAGAAATGAGAGAGAACCTGCAACGACAGCTGCAGGAGATCATGTCCGCCACCAAGCTGACGACAGGGAGGCGTACCTCGGTCCGACTCAGCAGGATTGGATCCGGAGGGGCCGACTCGGGCCCACACACACCTGATGGGAGCCGGATCGGACGCTGCGGGAGCAGACGGACTCTGGAAGCTCTGAGGTAAGGAAGCCATAGTTTATGTTCAAACTAATATCATTGGTATCATTTTTAGGACTATTGTTGTGCTATAAAACCTAAACGGTGTATGAATTGTAATGTGTTTTAAATGAAAAGGGTCAGTTCATTTTATGTGGTGAAGCAAATGATTCCTCCCTGCTACAGTAGTGACTGGATACCCAAATAATATGTTGTGGTGTCCACCTCGTCCACCTCATCCTGTCCTGATTTCAGGGTCCCCAGAGAAGCGCCTATGGACATCAACACAGAGCCATCTCAGAGTGAGCAGATAGTTTGGGATGACCCGACAGCCAGGGAGGAGAGGGCCAAGCTGGCTGATAATTTACAGTGGCCCGGAAGTCCATCCCAATACTCTGAGCCCCTCGCTCCTCCGCCTCCCAGTGCAGAAAACGGCCAGTTCAGGGACTCCTTGACGGACTCTGAGCTTGTGGAGATGGGTAAGAGATTTATAGCAAAATAAAACACTATAAACATGTTCTTACACTGAGATTAGTTGTTACTGATTTACATCTACTAACCACCACCTAACTGAACCAACTGACAAGCTAGGTTTGTTTATTTACCTGCGTCTGCAGAGAATAATTTCATCATAAACGTACACAATGGAACGACATGGCTTCTGATGTACTGTACGTTCAGTTTGAACCTTCACTGTAATCACCGTGTCCTTTCTCAGCTGCTTGTGACGTCATCGACCAGCACATGAGCCAGAGAGTCACAACGGCTCCAACAGAGGAGCGAGAAAATGACATCCTCACTCCCAAAGCCCCCAGCATCGCCTTCCCTCTGGCCAACCCCCCGGTTGCACCGGAGCCACAGGTGAAGGGTCCCGTTTACATTGACAACAAGAAGTTGATGCATTAATATAACTGAAGTGCGTCCTCTTTAAAACAAGCTACTGGTGCTAAACAGTTCTTTCTTTCTCTCAGGAGGAGCCAGAGGAAGAGAAGCAGCCACCCAGATTTCAGCTGTCCTCCCTCAGCCCACAAGAGCGCATTGATTACAGTCACCTCATAGAGGAGCTTGGTGAGTCTTCCAGCTAATTAGGGCTCTAACGGTGTTTCATCATCTATAGTAACGCCTCACAGGCCGGAAGTCAGAGGAGCTCATCCCTGCTGACTAAAACAGAGGAACTGGCTCTAGGTTCTGGGAATGTTTTATCCTGCAGAGGTTTCCTGCTGTGAGCTTAGTATTCTCAAAGTATTCATCATAAATGTAATCATTATTGAAACTTAGAAGGTATAGTCAACCAAGATGCAGCATCTACAAATGGAGCAATTAAAGGAATACTTCACTCACAGGATTGCATGGACGAGTAGCGCGCCTGTGCAAGAATAAGAAAAGAAAAGAAGAAAGACTTGTTTGTGCAGTGTTTTAAATATTATGTTTTTAGCAAAGATGTGTGTGTTTAGGGAGTAAGGAGCATGCAACTGAGACATGAGACTTGGATTATACTGAAGGAGTCGTGTCAGAGTTTGTAAACGGATGTTTTGATGTAGCTTTGCTGTTGTTAAAGTGGCCCACATTCACTTCACTTCAATTCATCAAGAATATTCTCAGTTTTTAAATTTTTGTATTCTTTGTTCGCAAAGTACAAAAAAATATTTGCTTCAAGAACTCAATGTAACACAGACTGAGTAACTGATATCGAAATTGTCATTTTGTGGGTAGGTATTCCTTTAAGAATAAAGGGACAGATTCAATGCATTAAACAGTCCACCAGATTAATTAAAAAGTAAAAGTGTGATTAATTCTGTCTCTAAAGGTTTCACTTACAACAGCTTATAGGGAGTCAGTAGCTGTTCATATGTTTAGAAAACACTTTTCAATCTTTCATATCAGGTCTGTAACTATAACTCCAGATTGGACGCAGAATATCTTATCTATAGTTATTTCTTTCCTTTCTATCTATTTCTGTTTGCTATTTCAGGCGGTGTCGTCTTGGACAAGCAGTCTTTCGACCCCAGCTGCTCCCACATCATCGTCGGGACTCCTCTGCGCAACGAGAAGTACCTGGCAGCCATGGCGGCGGGCAAATGGATCCTGCACCGCTCGTACCTGGAGGCCTGCCGCTCTGTGGATCGCTTCATCCCGGTCAGGACCTGAAGATTTATGGTTCAGTGTCTCCAGCAGACGTCGATTAACACTCGTATTTTCAGTGGTTTCATTCACCCGACTGACAGCATTGTTGTGTCCTGCGTGTGTTGCAGGAGGCCGAGTACGAGTGGGGCAGCAGCTCCATTCTGGACGCGTTGCCCTCCATCACCTCCCAGCAGAGGAAACTGGCGTTAGCTGCCATGCGTTGGAGAAAAACCCTGCAGGGACGCTCTGAGCAAAGGGTACAGTCAACACAACAGTCCTCATCACTGTCCTTTGTATTGTATTGTCTACTGCTGGACTGTTAAAGTATTCTATGCATTATTAAATGTATATACATGTTTTTCAGGGAGCCTTCAGTGGATGGACGGTCATGCTGAACATCGACCAGACCAGAGAATCGGGCTTCAGGCGGTTACTGCAGTCTGGCAGGGCGAAGGTTGCTGCTTGTTTATTTGTTGTGTTAAGTCCAACATCATTTACTCATCACTATTGCCGTTTTCAAATCAGGCAAACGGCTAACTGTTTATCAGAGAGCAAGATTTGGTAGTACTTTATTTAATGCATTATAAGTGTACTTATAATGTGTTATAATCTGCCCTGCCGCTAAGCCACCCAGATGTTGACGCATCTCGCCTCGTGATCAGTTTAGTTGGGAGATGACTCCTAAAACAGCAGTCGCAATCATTAAACGTGACATTTACTGGTGTTTGTTTCAGACGAGGTGACTCATCTGCTATAAAACACTGAAAGAGCAAGTATTAAATCACAGTTGTGACCGTAGAGAGCAATCATGCAAGAGCAAAGTGCTGACAAAAGAAAGCGCAAAGAAAAGGCAAATGATTTAATCAGATCTCTGAACACACGTAAAAAAATAATGTCATGACATCACAACAAGGTAGGGAAGCTTCACCCCCACCTCGCCAATTCTGCGTTATATATATATATATATATATATATATATATATATATATATATATATATATATATATATATATATATATACCGGTGTGTGTGTGTGTGATACGTATTTTTCTGTGAACTTAGCGAAGCCGTAGTTCTCACCTTTTTAATTCCTCTCTCTCTGCAGGTCCTGCCGAGTCCGTCCCCGTCCTTGTACAAGGAGGCCACTCACCTGTTTGCAGACTTCAGCCGGCTGAAGCCCGGAGACTTCAGAGTCGATGTGTCGGAGGCCACCTCCCACGGAGTCGATTGCTTGAAGCCGGAGTACATCGCAGACTACCTCATGCAGGTTAGAGAAGCTTTCCAAATGAATCACCACTGCATTGTCTTCATATTATTGTAAATAAACAAAGCCTTAGATCATTCGTTGTGATGTCCAACAAATGTTTTATTCATAAATGCTGACTGATTTTTAAATGCCTTTTTTTATTTTGCAAGAAGTGAGGTCACTCCATAAGTGTTAAGTAGATTAAATGTTAACGTTGTGCTTTATTGCACCGAAACAGGAGCCGACCCCGCCTGTCGAGCTGTACCACCTGACTGACGCTCCCGCTGAAGAAGCTCCAGCCACTCCGTCGCGTAAGCGCAAAGTGGCAGCAGACAACTCCAGGCTGAAAAAGACGCGTCTGAACTGAAATGTCGAACCTCTAAATATTGTCTTTTGAAATGTTGATTGTAAATATACATTTTTTGTACGTCTTATGCTAAAAATAAACAAAGTGTAGCATTTGTTTTGGCATCTTAATGCAAGTGCCTTGCAGTTTGTGCAGTGAACTGTGAGACCGTAGCCATGATGGATGACTTAATGAAGGTCTGAAAAAAGTGTTGAGTCACGTTTTGTAATTGGGTGCAATAATATACTCCGGCCTGTGAAGGGCAGTACATCTTCACTGGCCGCCTCCGGCCTGTGCTACAAGTGATTTCTCAGCAACACAATGAGAAAGCATGTTTCTAAGAAGCTGTTTTATCCCTTGAAAAATGATTATTACCACTGAATAACTATTTATTTTTCTGTTGACTGTTATATTTGTGTAGCTGTTTCCTCCTTATTAAAATATGTTATACTGTTCGTCAGCAAACTATGTGTCTGTACGCTTGTTCACTTCGTAATAAGAAGTCAAAGACGCTAAATAACCGCAGCACTCTTCCTCACCCATGTGATCGCGGCCCACTTGTATCTGCTGCTGACTGCCCCATGCTGTAAACACCGGATTTTGTTTACCCGTTGTTGATTCAGGCCTTTGGTCGTGCGTTGTGCTGTCTCATGCCAGGGTGCCAGCCGAGGTTAGATGTCCTTGTTGCCTCCCATATGGACGGATAAGTGGTTTAACCTCATAATAGATTGACCAGCTGACGGCCTCCACACAGATTTAGCTTTGAGCTGCTGTTTGAGAGGTGTGGGATTAGAGGAGGAAGAGCTGCACTGACAGAGGAGCATGACTCAGGCTGCTAGGAGCCTCCAGGGGCCTCCAACCAAGGAAGGAGTAGCTTCACTTGTAGGAGTTTGGACAAAACGCATGTGCAAATTCACGCCTTACCACCAACTGTATTCTCTCTCTCTCTCTCTCTCTCTCTCTCTCTCTCTCTCTCTCTCTCTCTCTCTCTTCTATGCATTTATAATGGTGGTTACCAAACGTTTTGACTTCTGGTCCATTTGGAATAAAGAAATTGCTTGTGACACCTGGTCATAAAGTAATACATTGTGAGCTGTTCCACCAGTGGTTTTCACACATTTGCATTTAAGACCTGAAAAGGTGAAACTGTCCAGCGACCCCTTGGATATATCATGCAACGCCCCCAATAGCTGAAGCACTCTGCACTTAACTGACCAAAGGTCTTATGAAATGGTCTAAAGTGAATCTATTTTAGTATAACTCAAACTAAAAGGTTTAAAAAAATAAATATTGAGTCGTCAGATTAGAAAAGATTCAAACTATCTGGGGAAAGGAGAAGCCCCCTGGAGCCTGTAGGACATATGTGTTCTGCAAAAGTATGTATTATAATATTTAATTAACACTAATGTAAGCAATAAATTGTCGCCATCCTTTTTTGTTCCTCCTACCCTCACACCAATATATTTGACTCAGAGGCTATGTGGAGCAGGAATGAATGGTCCACTGTCTTCTATCATCAACCAATTATTTTTGTTATAGATTCTGGAGAAAATGATGTATTAATATTGTCTTAAAGTAAATTAATTAATACAAAAAAAACGCTGTGGGAAATAGTTGTATTTAGTTAATGACTTAAAGGCTTGCCAATGAATCATTGAAGCGTTTACCCACGTGGACACATGTCCATCACAGCCTGCAGCGTTAATGGAGCCTGGTAGGGTTTCTGCAGCAGTGCACCACGAGAGACAACCCGTGAAGCTTTGTGGGGATGAAGTGGCTCAAAACCCGAGCACACAGGTTTCACTGCACAGTTGATCTGAGTCAGGACATCGGAACTTGTTTTCAGTCAACAGGTGTCCCGCGGGCTAATCTCGCACTTTGCTGACTGGCTGGTGGCCAACAGTTGAGTTTCCCTGACTCTTTATTCCGCCATTCCTCTCCGGAAAGGTAACTTTAAGGTTGTATTTATTTCTGGTCAGGACAGTTGGATTTCAGCACGACCCCTCCGAACAGGGGGAGGGAAACTCTGCAGCAGCCCTCATTAAAATTCCCCGTCCGTATACACTCTCCACGAAAAAAAAACCCTCCTTTAGTGGGTGGCACCGGCGTCCTGCGCGCCTCTTTAATTGCGCACCACGCATTCACTCACGAGCTGCTTCACCACAGCTCCATCAGCGGCGGAATCACGCTGCCCCGTAGGCGGAGACTTTGTTTTCGTGTCCCCTTCGTATATTTCATTCCCGTCCAGATCTGGAAGTGAGGAGAAGGTGCACAGGCGCAGAGGTCCAGGCAATGCAATAAATTTGGGTGGCGCACCTTGCACGTCTTCATCCAGCGGCCCGGGCGCGCTGTGCGGACACACGGTCCGCTCCTGTAGAGCAAGAGGGGCTTCACTGGGCTTCTTGTCTCCCTTTGATTGTGACGTTTCTCGGCGGGGGGACTGGCAACATGTGCGCCTGGATGCTGTGACGCGGCGGCTTTTTTGGGGGGCTTCATTTCTCTCGGATACGCCAAGTACCCGACGTAACGGCGCACCTTGTGTATAATAGGTGAGTGCATCGGTGTGTTTCTCTACTTGGGATCAGACAGCTCTACCTGTACTGTGTGTTTTTACTGGCTGCCGTTTTGCGTGTTGATCATGTTGAGCATCCGATTTGTTGCAAATCCTGCCTGAAGGTTTCCAGTGACAGTCACAGAGCCGAGCATCAAATCAGTGGCAGTGCTGCATCCAACTATATATATATATGTATATGGTGTCCTGTTAGTTCAGAGCATCATTTAATGCACTGCGTGCTGTAGAAGTTGAGCTGCAGTTCTCTGGAAGATTCCTGGGAAATCTTAATTTCCCTGGAAATACATGAATAAATACATTGTTTGTTTGGTGGATTCATGGTGTACTCTCTCTTGGCAATCCTAAAAAAAAGAGAGATTATTATGATCAATTAAGAAAATGTGCTTTGAAGTGTTTCATTAGACTTTGGGTGGCACTACATTCTTGGAAGGATTCCTGGTAAAGAGTCCTTGGCTGTGATCCCAGTTTATTGACGACAGTGGTATAGGCGTGTTTACTTCCAAAAAACAAGGAGTTCAAAGTTTTTTTTTTAGACCAATCTATCTTGCAGCTTGAGGATCTCTGCCCTAAGTGCCCTTCAAGTGGTTTATTTCTCCGGCAACATGGCAGCAACAAAGCAGATAATAGGAGGAACTCTCTTAAAATGTACGACCACCATGAACAAACCGGCATCACCAAATACCCCGTTTGAGTGTGGAGCTCCAGCTTTTGTTTTCAAGCACACTGGGAGCGTACGGAGTATAAAGTAAAGTGTGTACTAATTGAACCTGCCGGCCACTCTCTCCATTGTGCCAGGAATGTTTGGTTGTCCGTCCTCCACAGAAACCCCCCATCCCTTTGTTCTGGGGGACAATCCTCCAGTGCCATGTGTGTGCAGCGGTAGGGGGAGGGAGCGGGGTCAGCGGGGGTATTGACATCTGTAGCTGACAGCTTCCTCGGGGCGAGCTGACATGCTGTGATACCATGAATGAGTATTAGGGAACATATGAGCAAAGCACTTAACAGTAATGAGGACATTTATTCCGTGTGCATCTGGAGAGATATCGTGCAGGGCTGCGAACTCTGACTATGATTATTGACTGTAGCCAGATACATAAAGATGATTTGTGTTTGAGATTGCAGTTGATCAGAAAGTGCTTGATGGAAAAACGTTCGCTCGTCCCAAATCCTTTTGTTTTTCAGCAACTTTACACCGATTTAACTGGTCCAGAGTGATGCTTTTTAGTGACATCTAGTGGTGAGTTTGCATATTGCAACCAACTGAAACTTCGTGCCACCAAGCGAGGTCTACGGTGGCCGACTGGAAAATGCAGATGGCTCTATCGAGAGCGAGTGTTTGGTTTGGCTGTTCTGGGCTTCGGTAGAAACATGCAACATAGCGGAGGACCTGCTCCGTATGTAGATAAAGAGCTTATTCTAGGCTAACGAAAACACAGCAACTCTTATTTTCAGGTGATTCTATACCGATTAAAACGTACTTAGAAATCGTATTTTCAAATTTTTGTCAATAGATCCCCAATAAATGCTACACACTGGCCCTTATACTGGCCCTTATGCTTATTGAATTCAGTATGTATCAAGATGTACACAAAACCAACAAATGTGAACCTTAAGAATGTGCAATTTAAATGTACATCCTCCTGGGACTGTGAAAATCTATACAATTTCATGAAAATCATTCATAATCTTTTGAGCCGGCATAAAACTCCCAACGGTTCTCTAAGTTTAACTTCTCAATTGTGAGGATTTGCGGCTTTGTATCATTTAAAATTGAATATTTTCAAATGTATGTATATTGATCAAGGAAACACGGTGACGTCAACTTAGGCTCTGGGAATATGTGATGGTGTTTTTCAATATCTCCTTATATTTGATAATAATAAGCAATTAATTCAGAGAAAAATTGCATTGAGAGGGTTTTGACAATATTGCCAACACATCCTGCCAATTCTTTCTGATGTTGTCCGTATGATCTCACAAAGTGTGTGTCAGTCATTTCAACACCTTCCAATTTGGTGTGATTCAGTCAACATTAGGAATACTTTTTCGAGGGCAATGGCTGAACAGCTGCTCTCTTATCGGCAAAGTCAGGAAACGTCTACATTAACGCTGGAAAACGCCCGGAAACTATCAGCTTTCACATCCACGTCAGCAGACCTCCCTTAAACAAACGTATCAGGGAAGTTTCAGGAAAAAGGAAAATCTGGTTTCAGAAAGTCCGAGCTGATGGGAAACTGTTGTGGAATGTGAGCGTGGCAGTGCTTCATGGGTTTCATGTGTTTAAGTAGTATCACTGATAACTGGTAGAGACTGGTACATTATGAGGTGGAACGCAGGCCCCCACGGGCCCCTCATGCTGCACAGTATGTGCGATGGACTTTGCACCTTCGTCCGGCCTGACAAAACAGGATTTCGCCGAAGCAATGGGAGGAAAAAGCCAGCCGGTGCCTGCGCCATTTCTTTTCCTGTGCTTTGTAAACGCCACGCGGTATTAACAGAGGCCCTCCGCTGGTTTCAAAATGACTTAAAGCTGAGAGGGGGGCACGTATACAGGAATTACTGGGGGGGGGGGTAGGCGCCGCTCTAAAAAAGCAAGAAGAAAAATACATTTCCCACGTAGTACTTATAATCCTATCAGCTAAAGAGGGTTCCCATAGGACCAGGCGGCTTCAAAAAGCTAAAAGAAACCTCTGAACTTTTGAAAGCCTTCATCGCGTAGTCAGTGGTATCAGCGCAGGCTCTGTTGACCGTTGAGGGTATCAGTGCCTCAGGTAAACAACCCCACCTGCCCCGGCCAAGCACAGGTGCAGCAGATAGAAGGCAATGAATAACGAAACCATTATGCGGATGAAAGGGGGCGATGGGCGAGGGCAGATAAGAGTTTGGCGACCGTCGGAGCATGAGGTGTTTACAAGGGGAATTCCTCACATTCCTCAGCTGCAGCCATGCCACTCCAATCTGCACCTCCACCCACTGATGGTCACCCTCTGTGCCGAGAGGGACCCAAGGGGCGAAATTGCCCAAATAGCCCCCCTCTCCTCAGGAAGTAGCCCCTGATAATGTGTTATGTAAGGCGATGCTAGAGTGTTGCTTTAGAGATTATGCCCAGTATTTGATAGAGCTAGTAAAGCAGGCTGATGACCAGGTGCTGCAGACCCCAAGCTCACACACAGAGGCTTGTTTTTAGCTTTGAGCGGGGGGGGGGGGAATGATTTTTGAGTTCAAGCCTATAACCAAAATGATGGAGCTTTTAGCTTACGTTTCATTTTCAGTTGTTGTTATCCAGAATAATGTCACAGGTGAACCAGGTGAGGAAATGAGATTGAAGTAACAAATGTGACGAACATTACTTGATGGCTGTGTGTGTTGAGGATCCCCAATCACAGTAGAAGTGTGAGTAGCCATCCTAGTAGCCATGCTAGCAGCCATGCTAGCAGGCATGCCCCATCATCCGGTCCAACACTTTAGTCCAGACTGAAAGATCCCAACAGCTATGGACATTATATACTTTCATGGTGCCCAGAGGATGAACCCTAATGACTTTGCTGAGCCTGTGACTTTCATCAGGTCAAAGTTTTCACTCATCCAGGGAAATATCTCCACCTCTGGATTTATTGGCAGAAATCTAGTACAAGCATTCAGGATTTCCAGATGATGTTTTCTAAATACTTTTCATATTGTGCCACCATGAGCTTCACATTTGTAGTTTTAAAATGTATCAAACTAACTAATAAATTGGCATGGAATTTGGTAGAGGCATTCTTGTTCCCCTCAGGATGAATTATGATAACTTTGTTGATCACCTGGTTTTTCATCTCGTGCCACCAGCAGGTCAAATATTTAATTTGTCCAATACTTTGGGGTTTTAACCAAATACCTGCAAATTCCCATCGGTCCTTCATCAGTAAATCTTAGCACGCTAACAAACTAAACTAAGATGTGGAATATCAGACGTTAGCATGTAGCTAAGTGCAGCCTCACAGAGCCGCTAGCATGGCTGTAGGCTAGTCTTGTTTGACTATGAAGGTTTATTCTGAAATATTATAATCTGACATATTTGATCTACAGGATGATCCCTCAGTGCTGCAACATGGTTATCACACAAAATAAGTAATTTAATTAGTTATTAAATGAGGAAAGGCACACAAAAAAGCTAGATATGTTGTCTGTTGCAGTACTATTTTATAATGAGGCATTAAATCAACCTAAATAGTTGGATATATTTCAGGGATTTCTTATATTAATTCCTCCGAAGTTCAAATGCTTCTGTATGAAATCTCCTGTGCCTTCTTGTATAAGGCGGTCATGAGGCTGGACTTTAGTCTATGAAACTATTTTCAGACCTTTAAGCTTAACGGTTACTAATCACACAACTCTTTCCTTTCTTGTTTGTTTTAGGGAGTGTTTGTGTTGTTAACATCTGAGAGCCCCTTTAATCCAGCTGCCTTGTCAAAAAGATCCTGAAAAAGGATAACATATTTTGTGATATGAGGCATGTTTAATACCGACATGTGAAAAGTGAAACACAGGAACTCCTCGGGACACAGAGGGTTTGTGTTTTAGGATCAATTGTCACATTTTTTTCAATGCAACTCAGATGACCGGGTCTAATAGGATTATGGGAAGGCCTTGTGGGAGGGGTGACACGTGCAAACCAAGCCTGAGGGTCATGTGATGGAGGGGGACAATACCAGCAGATGATTACGGGGTCTGAGGTTGGGCTCACCTATGAGGATTACTCAGAGCTTCTAATTCAAGGCAGGTTGTGACCCCAGCCCTCGAGGAAGCAAATCACCAACCTCTCACCAAGAAAAGTGCTTATTTGTATTAAAAAAAAGAGGCTAAAACCTCTAGTCTCTGGTTTCCCTGGCAACTTTTTCAATCTGGATATTTGTTCTTTCAGCGCTCAATCAGTCAGTTGAAATCAAACGTTGTCTACTGTCCAGACTCCTCTGATAGAGGCTGCAGATTAAAGTGGCACCATATGCTGGGGACTGAGGAGACCCCTCCCCATGGTAGATCTTATTATTGCGCTCTATATCACTGTCAGCAGCTAATTGTTGTGGAGGATTGAGGTTACGGGGAGAGGGGACTTCCCTACCTTGTCTTAAATGCTTGGTCATTGCTACTTTACCCTGCCACCTAAATCAAAGCATCATTTCCTCTCTGTTCCAATGTTGTGGAGGTAATCACAGGGTTTTCAAACTTATCCGTCCTCTGGAGCATTTATCTTCTTTCGATGTGGACTCTCAGTGTGAACGTATAGTGTGGACATGGTCATATACTACTCGTTTTCACGCTGTTTGAGTCCAAATTGAGGCCGTCTGAAAGCCAGGAAAGGAAATCTGGAGCTTTTTGAGAATATCAAACCATTGTTTTCCCCGTGTGCCCATGCCGCATATGGCTCATTTCATGGCTGCTGGAGAGCCTGATTGATGGGCTGAAGAGCAGCAGGGCTGATGTGACTCATGTACAGCACTTGGCAATGCAGAAGGCCAATCCTCGTCCAGGTCACATGAGGTAAAACGAAATGGAAGAAGAAAGATTAGTCAGGCTGCGATATATAGTGCCAAATTGCTCTTTTAAAGGCGTGCGAAGCCAGAACGGTGATACAGTATGTATCTGACGTCGTCCTCGCCAAACGTCTCATGGGAACTGACATTTCATTGTAATCATTGCGTTAACCACCCCTGGGAGAACTCCTCAAATATGAAACTATCGACGCTTGTCACCCCCAATTAGAGAGTAGTTTATGTGGTTTTGCTCCCATTCTCCTCCTCCGTCTCCGTCTCGCTCTGCAGTCTGAGAGATTCGTGGGCCCAGGGGGGCTGGAAAGCTGTCTAGTAATCTGAGACGGCATTAATACCGAATAAGATGTGGGGAGAGGCGTTGGTCCCGCAAATTAATTTCCATACACGGGGTGGCGTTTAAATTTTAGAGAAGAAAAAAAATTGCGTCACAGTGGGATTTTGCCGAGTAAGTTTGTGTGTGTGTGTGTGTGTGTGTGTGTGTGTGTGTGTGTGTGTGTGTGTGTGTGTGTGTGTGTGTGTGTGTGTGATTGTGTTTGTGGTGCTGGTAGTGGTGGCAGGGATTGTGGTTTTTGTGGCAGCTACATCGCCATGGAGACAGTGCCATTATCGTGTGGCGAGGACTTTGATGCTGAAGTGAGAACAGCATTGGCAGCAGAAAGGAGCAACATGGCAACAACAAAATCTGAGTGGACAGCCACTGGGTGGATGGCTTTAAAAAAAACTGGAAATGTTTCCTCTTTTGAAGCGTCCTTCACGGTCTTTATTGCTGCTAACTTTCACAGTTGTACTTGCACATGGTTGTGCCGCTGATCTATTGAATCCACAAGGTCCATGTGTGCAGCCAGATTAACCAATATGCATTGGGGACAGGCCAATCCAAGCTGCTGCTGGACTGACTCCCCCTTCGTCATCACTCCCTGAAGAGGACAGTGTCCTTTGGGGCGAAAAGAGATGACTTGGCGTTTTTGGGTTCGTTAGAAGCTGCAAATATTTTGGACACCCTAGTCACTGCTGCAAAAAGACTGCAGCTCGCTGTGGTATACGATACGTCAAACATGCTGTAGTAACGGCAATGATTTCTCTCTCCCTCTCAACACTGTCAGGATTTATTCCACATCTTTCGTGTTTCCTTTGCATGCAGTCGGCTTAGAGGACCAAACCATCAGTGTGTTTGAACAGGCTATCATATAACCCTTGAAGAAATGGTTTGGCATTTTGGGATCACGCTCATTTGCTTTCTTGCTGAGAGTTAGATGATCAATACCAATCTCGTGTCTGTTTGTTCATCACTGAGCAAGCAGGAGGATGTTAGCTTAGCTTAGCATAAAGACTGGAAGCAGAAAAAAAAAGACATTGCTCGAATGCTGCCCATTAAAAGTAAAATAAATGTGGTTTGGCTTCATGAAAATGATAACTCTAACAGGTATATTTGACATTTTGCAGAGCATTTTCAAATGTAAGATATACATCAAATTGCAGTTGTTTTTTTAACTTTGTAATACATGACAGTGAACATGATGTCTGCATTAGCAGCACCTCAGACCCACAGGTGGCCCGAAGCCACCAGGTTCACCATGTGGCATTTAGTTTGGGATCCTTTAATGAGTGCACATTATTTTTTTATACTGTTTGGATCACTAAAGCACATTAATTAACGAATCTGGCACCCTGACTTTAAATATAGTTATACAGCCAGTTTTTGTGATTTCATTATAAATTGTCCTTGCATGGCCTGTTTCACAAAGTAAATGTGTGTTTAATACGTCAAAATGTACGCAGAGTGGGAATAGGAATAATCCCTTATTAGTCCCAGAATGGGGAAATGTATTCTCTGCATTTTGACCCATTCTTGGTGTTTTAGGGAGCAGTGGGTTCCCCTAGTGAAGCGCCCATAGGGTTCAGTGCCTTGCTGAGGGACACTTCGACATGCAAGCTATGCAGGACGACCACTCATCCCCATGAGCTACAGCCGGGAGAAATAAATACTGGTCCACAGCACATCTTTGCCCCAGGTCTCTTAGTGGGTTCATCCTGACAACAATGATGACAAATCTAAATGAATGAAGACTTGATGTTCATTGTGATGGATTACAGCCTGTGAAGTGAATTTAAGAAGTGTGAAACCAATAGTCGCCTTAACAGCAGACAAAGTGCATCCAACATTTTAACACATATAGTTCCATTGTTTGCAAAATGGTGGGTGTAATCCGTAGTAAATAAGACATGCAGAACCACCACATCCTTTAAATTGTGATGCAGTACAGAAGTCATCTTTTGCAGAAACTGTCACCACAGCAACTCTTAAAATAATGTCAGTGAGATTTGGCCCGCTGTTCTGCTTTCCCCTGGGCATTCGCTCCATTCTTCCACCGATAATAGATCCTGCTGCTCATCCCCGATGTATTGTCCCACGCCCAACGTCACACAGAGGAGAGAGGCAGCGGAGTGATGGAGGCAGCGACACCTGCACATTCTCTTCAGGCCGGCTCCGTCTCCCCGCGGGGCCAAACATTTGACATTTAACTACGATAGCCGTAAACAGGCCACTGCAAGGCCATTGACATTCATTTTGTCTGGAACAGTTTTGTCTCTTTCCAGCGCTGCTCCGGGTGGTTTTAACCAGCCGAAGGCAAGAATGTTAAATCAAGCACAGAGGTGAAAAAAAAAAGAAGTTAGCGGTTCCAGCTTAAACATAACAGTTTGCTGCTTTTCTCTGGAGTTAATATTTAATGAATATGTTTAGGTTTTAGACTGAACATAATTTTTCCTTTAATTTGTCACCCATCCAAAAAACTCCATGAACTTTCCCAATGAAATATCGGCAATATCCTCTTCATGTTGTTCATTATTTTACCTGTTTAATATGAGAACAAAAGGGCGTGTATCACATGTGGTTTATCACTCAATCATAGACTTTATGAAGCAAACAAATCATCCACAAGCTCTCCGCTCCATCTCCGCCCCACCACAGCACTGCACCACCACTTCATCCATAATGTTAAACACTGCTGACTGTGTGTGTGTGTGCGTTTGTGCGTGTGTGTATGTGTGTGTGTGTATAAGTGTCACCAATCTCATCCATACCACGCTGAGTCCGGCTTGTTTACCTATTCATTAATTCAGCCATGAGTGATGGCACAGGCAAACCAAAGCGCTCCATCCTCTGGTAATTAAACGTCTGTTGGTGAGACATTTTTCTATTGGAAAGCATTTTTTTTAAACAGACACACACACACACACACACACACACACACACACACGCACACACACTCTGAGAAGCTGCCGGTGGGTGTCCGGGCTCGCGCTGGTAATTAGCGTGCTGAGTGGTTGCACTGATTGCTTCATTATTTCTCCGATAGGCATCTGTGAGAGATATTTGATGGATGTTGCATGTTTGAAAGTCCACGCTTAAAGCTCCTCGTGTGAACGCCACTCGGCAAACTTTAAGGCTGCCTAGCAACACTCGTATTTACCACACGCAGGTTCTGAAGCTGCCCCCTCATCTCTCCTGATCCTCTTGCATCAGACTTGCTCAACGCCACACCAAAAGCTGGGCGCACTAACCGCCAGCGTGCACAGACGCGTGAATCCTCTCACGTTTAGGCCGCACGCTGCGGTTGGAGTTGTGAAAGAGAGGTTTCTAAATGTAGCTCCTTCACAGGAGGAGGATTCAGGATAATGTGTTTGTTTTGCTCACAGCGGTCCAAGCGTGACGCCGCGAGCAGGAGAGCGATTATCAACGGCCTGTCCCAGTTTCACAGGCCGATTATTTTTGTATTCGACAAGATATTGACGGCTGTTTCGCATTTTAGGGTTGCAGTCATTGGCAACGATCACAATCATCGTCTTTGGAAGTGGGACTGTTTCCAAGCTGTGTGTGGAAACAGCAAACATGCAGATCAGTGCTTTGACTTCAGCGACGAAGCGATTGATTTATTGTGCGTCAGAAAAGGAACAGACAACAATTTGATTATCATTATTTCTAAGTAATTTAGTAGCGTGGCTGACTTGTACTTATAGCATGCTGAGGTAGCTATACATGGGGAACATTATATCTGATTAATAACACAGTCACAAGCAGCGATGCCACATATTGCCCGTGGCTGTCAGTCTTGTTCAAAGTCAGTTATTTAATATGTCCAGCCCTTCAAATGTGAACATTTGCTGCTTTTAAATTTTTTTTTATAGTGATTCTCTTTGGATTTAGGACAAAACAATCAATAACAAGACGCCACTTTGTGCTTTTAGAACTAGGGATTGCCATTTGCCCACTATTTGCTGAATAGATTATCCAATAATTGTGCAAATACTAGATAGATTAATCAATAATCGTTAGTTGCAGCCATATTTAAATCACTTTGACAATATGCAAACACGGGTAAAGAAGAATCCTGAGTGTGTGAGTTTGATTTCCCAATCAGGTTGTATTGCTAAAATGTTAAATTGATTTAATGTGTGTGCTTTCAGAGATAATTATTTTACTTTATTTCCACAAAACATGTTCCCACCTAATTGCTAATACATAATTGGTTGGTTTCTTCAGAGATATGTCACAGTGAATGGCTTGCTGCGTCGTTATTGTTAATTGGTTTGCAAAATTGTTTAAATTCTGCCAATTCTAATCCCAGTCGTGATGTGTTGTTTTTCTGAGAACAATACTTGTCACCGGCTGCTGTTTGCACCGTGATACTAATCCACATGATTCCCCGCTGTCACCTCCTCCACTGAACTGGCCTCAGTAGGGTCTCACTTCAAAATGTCAACGCTGTCGGGTCGTTATATCTCCTGTCATCTCCAGGTGAACGTCAGTCCCGGGGCCCGTCATTACAGACGCGGCTGCCATCGCTCCCTTTCCATCAAGTTTTACACTTCCAGCTCCAAACCCAACGCCGCCTCTCTAATCACTGCGCTCTCCTGTGGTGGCTTCAGAAGAAAGGTCACCCCTGTCCGGATGGAAGACCCCAGGCTCGATCACTCTGAAACTATATCTCCTCCGGAGTCTGCCGGCCTTGCACGCATTGTTGTGTGTGTGTGTGTGTGTGTGTGTGTGCACATGCAATTTAGTCCTGGTGTAATTGGCTTATTAGGCCTCTAGTCTATTTGGAGAATTGAGCAACTGGGCGGCTCATCCATGAGTAAATTCTCCACTTTCAGGCCAATTGTCCTTGTCATGTTTTTGCTGAGCGCATCTGCCTTCCTCCGTCAGCCTGAATCGCATGGAGAAGGCGTAATTGATGCGATGTGTGTGTGTGTGTGTGTGTCTGCATACAGCGAGCCAGACACACTCTCCGAACTAGCAGCTCTTGGAGTTAATCCGTCTCACTAATAGTGGGGGGTGGAGCAGAGGAGGAGGCGGAGGAGAGAGGAGAACAATACAACATCTCTCCCCCCGTCTCCAGACACGTGGTCATCGCCCGGCGGGAAATCTCTGGACCTTGGACGTTCTTTACGGATGTTGCTCCTCTCGGTCACTCGTCCCAGCTGGCTCTCAGCGGTCTCTGCTGCGCCGCTCAAGGAAACGAGGTACAATAGCCGCCCTCCCCTCCCAAAAAAAACATCCTTCTCCCGTGCTTTTCGTTCCTGCCATTGTCACCAGACAAGAGGTCGCGTCAAGGGGTACAGTGAGGAATGTGTGTGTGTGTGTGTGGAGTGAGGAACTTCCTGGACTGAGGTGTGTGGAAACATATGTATTTCCCCTTTAGCTTTGCAAGCTGTGTGTCCAGCACTGGGTTGCTGCGTCTACCTCATGGACATTCCTGAATGCACCAAAGGACCTTTCCCCTTGTCCTGCTCCTGTGTGATTCATACTCTTATAATAGTAAGATTATCAGATCGTATGTTTACAGGAAACGGGTGAATTCCACTGCCTACTGTCACATTTTTGCTCCCTGACATCTTGAAATATGTATATTGTTATGGAACAAAAGAATCTTCTTGGTTAGTTACTTCCTTTTGGGGTTTCCTTTGTTGCGTTTGAGTCTCAGAGGTATAAGACACTCAGCATATTATCTTTCCCAACATTTTTGGGTTGTTTCTCTTTGAAGCGCTGTTGTCCGACCAAGAGAGTTATGTTGTATTGTCACATAGTTTCTTTTAGAGACCCGAACTACACCGTATTATATTTGAGCGAGTTCATTCTTAATCTTGGGATCAATATGTTTGACAAAATAATCTCAAAACTCACTATTTGTTGTCTTGTGGTCCTCATCAGCAGTTAAAATATTACATTATTAGGTCAATTATCCAGTATTTCACAATTTAAAGCAACAATATGTTTTTAATCTCGTAGATTATCTCATGGCCCCTCTGATTTATCTGATGACCCCACAGGGGGTCCCGATCCTCTTCTATAGCATCAGTCTCTTACGCCTCACAGCATCTTTAATAATAATGATGACTTGAGTGCCATTAGACTTCCAACTGCTCTGACACAACAGCCCAGGGTTTGTTTTTCAACCCCTCAGCATGTTGAAATAAACCCAAAGTCCCGCCCTGTTAAATCTGTTATGCTGATTTGAAGGGATTAAGCTTGTTTGTGATATTATGCCTTCTTTGTTGGCGGCAACCCGGGGGCGTCTTATTTTTTGCGCGGAGTGAAAACCAAGAAGAGTAGGGCTGGGTCTCACGCAGAGTCGGTACACCCGCTTGGTTTGTCACCTTACGCCACTACATCTTTTAATCTCTCACCCTCGAGGCAAATACAATTGCTTTCATGTTCGTGCACGATACTTTGTTAGATGACGTGAATCATTTACACATGCAGCTTGACTTCACCCTTCTTACATATGCGAGTATCCATCCTCTCATCAGAGCTCGTCTGGGTGTGAGGGGCAGTTCACTTTCAACTTTATCGATGTGTGAGTCATCGTTTCTTCGGAGGCCGGCGCAGAAGACGACTGACTCCTCCCCTCAGAAACGGCTTCACTTTGGGGACTTCTAGGCAGAAGCACTTTGACAAATGCTCCTTTCGCAGTTTAAAGTTGCAGCAGTTGTGCCTCCACACTCACTGGTTCCGTGCGTGTGTTCTCGCTCTCTGTGACGAAGTATCGGCGGCGTTAATTAAAGATTCACCTGCTCTTGTACGAGAGGGTAAAGGTCAGGGAGGCCTCGTGTTAACTGTGAGGCACGCTGGGAGGCTGCAGGGCAGACTGTGGCTCACAGCACCCTTGGCGTTGCATTGCTGTGTCATGCTGTTTTTGCTGAAGTGCTGGCTTGTCTGTTCGTCTCAATTTGAAACCTCTGGAGAAGTGTCTGCCTTTATTGACGATCTGGAGCTAAAAATACCTGCTGCCTCACCAATCGGAGAAGAGAACAGGTTGAGCAGCGAGACGATTGGCCGGGATGTCCAATGAATGTTGCTAACGGTTCTCCAAATCTCGGAAAATATATAAAAAGGCATTAACATGCATCCGATGCATACATTAGAAGTGAAAGTTGCACCAAGCAAATACTAGCAACGTTATTTTACAAATTATTCTTGAATGAGGAATTCTTCATCTTGTCCTCCTGTTTTTTTGTGTCATTCTGTGGAGAAAATGTTTGACCATAATTTGGAAATAATTAGTTCAAAACGAGGCAAATGTGCAGAGTTTTATTCAGGAAAGTGGCTCTTCTTCTATGGTTATATAATTACACACAGATTTCCCGTCTGTTGCAGATTGAATATATTCCTTTTAATCCCCCGCTCGGATGTTAAATCTCACACATAAGTAATTCAACCTTTGAAAAATACAAACAACAAAGAAACGTGACTCATTTTTACAAAGCTTCTCCAGCTGAGTCACTCTGTTTTCGGCTACCACCGGCAGGTCGGCCGTCGCCTTGACTGGCAGAAAGTGAGGTGTGACAGGTGTTCAACCTGCTGCAGACAGGCTGTCAGGTGGAGGACACTCACGTCACCGGCTTTACAGGGACATCTGACGTAGCTGATTTGTCTGCAATGCCGACTGTTCCTCTGACTTTGTCGTCAACCGTCTGTAGTTCTGCTAATCTTTGTAATCAGAAGTCTTTCCAATGCTCACGCACAGCTTACATACGTCTAAACAATTTCTCAATCATAGAAATGTCACTTTTCAGTCACAATAGCAGCTTGCGGTTTTCTTTTGTGAGCAGATATTTGCATGATGACTGTTTTGTATGAAGTTGCAAAATCAAGACTTAAATTGTTTCTAAATTAAAACACTATATCTTGAGTTTTAAGTGTATTCGTGCAGGAGAAATTACAAGTACAATCAATTGTAATGTTCTGTCGTGTGTGTGCGTTTTTTGTATCCACTTGAATGCAGCCGAAAAAGATAAAAACGCAATACTGATTTATTATTTTCATATGAAGTTGTTATGGTGAACCTGTCAGCCATGGAGCTACATTAGCATCCATTTGCAGCTGTGTTTCCATCAACACAACAAAGAAATATCTGGCTGTTTAGCCGCTTGATGTTCCCCCTCATCTTATCGGCTGTTTGCTGCTGTGCAAAAAGCATTGAGTGGGATTTTAGATTTAGATTTTTTACTGAAAATATCTGCCAGCTGCTGCTGGTGAGAGCAGTAAGAATGAACCAAAACAATGAGCTAAAAGATGCTAAAACACTGCAGGGTTGGGTAATAATGCTCTGTGGGTTTGTCACCATGAGCAGCCTCTTTGACATTATAAATAGTAATTTGATCTAATGTTAACGTAAACATATTGATCAGTACAGATTTAAAGCGTTTAACTTGTATGCTGACAAGTGTCATCTCTGTGCTGTCTCTTAAAATGTGCACAGAGAGACGTAGAGCTTTAATAAAGGTTGAGATTTCTTGTTTTCTTGTTGGTTCCTATATATATATATATATATATATATATATATATATATATATATATATATATATATATATATATATATATGTCCCATAATTGATTGCCAGCTTCCAGACTGGCAGCTTTACAACGTCCCCTTTGGTTCAAGGGACTCAGCACAAGAAGACCGAGCGTGAAGTAAAGATGAGAGAAGAGGAAGAGGAGGATACGTATTTGGATGAAAGCTCGACATGACATTAAAGAAGTAGGGAGCAAAGAGAGATTGGAGATGAAGGCCCTGCAGCTCATGGCTTTTCTACAACATCAAGCCCCGTGTTAGAGCCGCTGAGATCACTTTAGAGAGCGGTAACAGCCTCCCCCGACTTCTGGGAGTTAAGACAGCATGTATGCAAAGTACGTCTATCATCCTCAGCCTGCCAAGGATCCATGCCTGGAAAACACACAGCAATGAAAGTTATCACTGAACAGACTCGCAGTGAACCGCTTGTCTCAGCCTCCGGGACGTTAAATCAGGAGCTGTAGTCAAAACCACATTAGTTGAGTTTAAATCAATTCTGAAAATAGTCCTTCTAAAAGGAAAAATAATGCTTTTGAAGTTGGAGGAAGAAGGAGCGTCTACAGAGGCGTATCCATCCAGCAGCGATAGAATCTTTGATGGACGAGGTCAAATACTTCATCAAAGGTCTCCCAAGCTATTTTCCTGGTGTAAATTTAGATCTCTGACAGCCATTACGGGGAGGATTATGTGCTTGTTATCCAATACTGTGGCCTCATTGAGCGGCGCTGGTCCGATAATCAATGTGGCCAAGCGGGAGAGGCACACTTTACATATCAATCTGTTGGTCGGCCTGACAGTTTGCAGCCGCACCGTCAGATGCAACGCTCTAGAAATCTGGCTGTGAGACAGAAGCCAAAGATGAGGCTTTGATCGAATGCTTTCCCCCGGGTGTTTTAGATATGAAAGAGAAAAAGGGCAAAGAAAGGGTTGTGTTCATTTTAGCAAACAGATTTCTTAGCTCCATATGCAGTCTAATTATTCACTTTTGCTCAAAGCTGCAAAAGTCTTGTAAAAGATCTTTTTTTTTTTACATTATTCATGCTGCCTTCTGACCTTCTCCCCTACTGTTCTCTTTTCAGTGAACAGAAAGCGACGCATTGTGCACACACATTACATCATTTTCGCTTCATTAGTGCAGATTCACAAAAGGGAAAGTAGGCAAATTAAATGTCCCCTTTTGAAAACAAATGCTGCTCAAAAATACTATGTTTTATCTAGATCTGTATTTATGTCATTTTGCATGCGTATCAGCTTCATCAGTCAGACAATCTCTGGTGTGATCATATATTTATATTCCTAATATGGGGACATGTAGATCTGCTCTAACGTGACCTTTGCAGAGCTGGGTTGTGTTAAAACGAGCGTTTCCTTGAGTGTCTGGATTGTGTTTCCACCGCTGCATCACAAAAAGCGAACGTCTCTGTGCGGCGGGTGTCATTATGCGTCCGCATATGAATGTAGGTGAATGTACCTGTCATCTTAAGCCCCTTTCACCTATTTTGCAGTGATGCTCCTTTTTGATTGCGTTACCGGTTGTGACAAGCGTGGCGGGTTCGTGACACGCTGTAGTCTCACGTTACTCTTCATCCCCCGGGCCGCTCGCAGTAGCAGTCAGTCACTCGCTCAGTCAGGGGGGGTCACACGAGGACGGAAAGAAGAATGAGGGAGAGAGAGAGAGAGAGAGAGGGAGACAGAGGGAAGGATATTTACGACTCAGACAGTGGCGAGGACTGAGCTGAATCCCAATGGCTGCTCCTTTACTACCCGAAGTGAAACGCGCTTGTGCAGAGTGTTTGCAGGTGATTCAGGTCTCCAGGTGTGTGAGTGTCACACAAAAAGACAAATATTATCTATCCACTTATAGGATAAATCCATCTAATCAGATTCAGCTTGTCCACATGTGATACATTGAGGTGCTTCGTGAGGAAGCATCTCTAATTTAGCTTTTTCTGGTTGTGCAGACTTACTCCCAATCTGTTTCTTCTATTTCTGTTTTAGTTGGTTTTGTACTCGCCACTCCTTTTCTTAAAATGTGTCAGAAAAGGCGTTTGTCTTTAATGGATTCCAACGTGAGTGATCATTGAAACACAGAGGACATCTCCGGATAAACTTTTCACTGTGTGCAGTTGACCTGTCAGGTCTGACTTCCACGCTAATCAAATGCATTCACTGACAGCGCGGCTTCAATCATCCAAGTGCTTGATATTCAGTCGGTGGTGTCGTCTTCCCGGTGATATAACAAAGTCTGTCACAGGTTCCTCCCCAGGGCTCTGTTACCTGTCTCGCTCTTTGTTCCCCTGCTGAATCTCTCAGACAGTCTGGCCTTGGTTTTAATGAATGCCTGGTTTGATACGGTGAGTCTGGCACCGACTCTCATTGTGTAAAAACACACCGGCGCTGGTCGACGTGACTCCCTAAAGATTTGAGACTCGAGTCTGATTTACGTTATAAAACTGAGGTTTAACTTGACAGATGGAGCTTGACTTATCCCAAAAAAGACAGGATTTGAGACTTGGGTCAACAAAACGAGGACTTGACTTGGACTTGACTCCTGTGAGAGTAGCACCCATCCTCCGGTTCCCCTTCAGGTAAACACTGTTAGCTCTGTTAGCACTTTTTTCATAGTTTGCACTATTAGCGCTGTTGGCATTGTTAGTTATGAGTCGACATGTTGAGAGGTAATTACAATGCTCCCTATCTCGGATATTTACCTTTAAAAAAAGACTTGAACTCGGGAAGGACGTAAGTCATCAAATAACAACTTGAGACCGCACTTGATTGCTGAGACTCATCTCCCGAAAGACTTGAATAAGGAGGTCAGTGTTGAGTGAATACATTGAGGACATGAGTCTTGACTTGAACCATTGTGGGACTTGTCACTTGACTCACGTGAGACTTGACTCTCTAAAGACTTGAAGCTCGAGTTACAAAGGTATTGACTTCAGACATTAATTAGACTTGAATGCTGTGAGGCCTGAGACTTAAGACCTGGACTCCAGTGGGACACGAGTCACAATAATGACTTGGATTGAACTAATGTAAGATTTACTTGAGACAATACTTCCTAAAGACTTGACTTGAGACTAGAGACTTGAGTCTTCGGTTGGAATTGACTCCTAGGCATTAGTTCAACCTTGACTACGTCAGCTTTGACTCAGACTTAAGTCAACTAAAAGATGACTCAAGACTTGTTCTGTACTTGATTTACTTGAGACTTGACTCATTGAGGACTTGCCTTGATATTCTGACTTGAGTTGAACTTAAGTCACAAAAAGTAAGAGATCAGATTTTGACTTGAGCATTATAAAACGTAGCTTGCTTGGCTTGATACTTGAAAGCAAAAGCCTACGTTTTATAAATTGGTAAGATCTTGACGTGCACTTTGCAATGACTTGACGTGGCCCTAAAGGACTTGAGAGCTCCAAAAGATGTAAAACAGCTGTGACGTACTCATGCTTTAAAACTCTCTTTGTGAAAATGGACTCCTTCAGATGGGCAGGAGATCGAGCCGGCGACCATTTATCTCTCTATCTGTGTCTCACGTGTGCTCCCACGCCCACAGACCGGGCTCTGGCCATGATTCCTCTGATGAATTGCTTCAGTAATTGATCGTGGCCGTGTGTGTGTGTGTGTGTGTGTGTGTGTGTGTGTGTGTGTGTGTGCGCGCTGAGAAATGAAGAGGCCGGTGATGCTTTTCTTCTCCTCCTCGTGCCCCCGAGCGCAGGAGCTCTTCCTGTTGTCCTCTGAACAAGTGAGAGACTGATTCATCCTGCGAGAGCCACAGCAGCTTTCCTCTTTGTTGGTGTGATGAGAGAGTGAAGCTGAGATTTCCTGCTTTTTTACTATGTTTGGTGGGGATTTTTTTATAAACAATCTCAACATTTTCGGGATAAAATCTTCCATGATAACGATGATACATTTATGAGATTTATTTTAATCTGTTTAAAAGAAGTCTAATTCTTGTTTTGAGTGTCACAAATCCCCCATCCGAATTTGATCAAATCAATCCGATAACATTTGGAAACTCGAGAAAAGCTGCACAATGGGATTATTTTATCTCCATTCAAGTAAGGATAGGGTTTAAACGTTCTAAAAAATCAACTCAACAGTCAATTTTATGTTTGACTGTTTCGTTACGTTGCTGTTGTTTATTATATGACTTTAAAAAATTATATTTATGGCCCTTTTGTCACTATTATAGTAAACAGAACTATAATAGTGGTAAGTACTCGGTCCTGGCGTCCTCAATAATTGTAAATTATAATCCATAATTTACCTTCTAGTTTCTTTAGGGTGCTGTTCTAAAGAAAATACTCTGCTAACTGTAAACCACTTTTGTATTTAATCCCGTGTCACTATATGAATGTAAGGTGATCACCTTAATGGACAGATGAAGTGAGATGTGATATGAAATATTTCAGTTATTTATTTCCCATAATGTTGCCTCCATAATGAATGTAAAAGGGGTGAAAAATACAAATTTGAAACAGAAAACTCAATCAATGGTAATGTGGTAACATTTTGGACGTATCATTCATAATGATGAGGATAGAGGGCTTCAAAGTAAGTTAAAGAAACCAAAAACAATCCCGCTGATATCTGTGACTACATGACGAACACACTCAGAACAGTGTTCCAGTCCTCTGCTGTTCTCCGTGGCTTCGACATTAATGACTATTGACAAGCGCATCATCTTTACTGCTGCACTGTCCTGCCTCCTCAGCACTGGCATATGAAATATGTTAACTTGTGGACGATAGCCAAGACATAGATGTGACCTGACAGCTTGCTCACTGAGCACATTAGATCTGTCAGTATAAGCATGATGCTGGCATCCTCAGACATGTGAACATAAACCTGGAGGTGTTTTTCTTTTTGAAGTTAACTGGTTCATAGACGGAGATTGGTTTGGAAAAGCTCTAAGTGCTTATTATTATTGGTTACTTGAACTCTGCTTTTTGGTAACATTTGTTCTGAATTTACTCTGACATCATGTTTGGGTTTTCTCTTGAGAAGAGGTTGTTGTTTTGACCGTCACAGAAACAGTTATCTCAACATGTTTCACACTGGTTGAAGGAATTTGCAGATTTAAAAGTTGACATTTCTGTCACGCTGGTCCCAGTATTATTCCCCTTTTCCTTGTCTCAAACTCACCTCAGTCACACCCAAAAAGCCTTGACCCTGACATCCCCAACAACTACAGATCCATCTCCAATCTTTTTTTTTTTCATTCCAATATTCCATTGTATAGACCCAGTGGCCTAATGGATAAGGCATCAGCCTCCGGAGCTGGGGATTGTGGGTTCAAGTCCCATCTGGGTTGGATTTGCCTCCTTTGCTGTGGCTGTAGTTCATTGGGATAAGTGGTCTGAAACTGCAAGGTTTGCATGTTGAAGTGTCCTTGAGCAAGACACTGAACCCCTAGTTGCTCCCTTTTTGCTTTTCAGCAGCCTCCCGCTAAGAAAGATTTGTTGCTATGACAAACAAATACAGTTTATCTTCCTTTTCTTTCTAAAATATTGGAACCCACCTGCACTACAACCAGTCATTTCTTAACAAAATGGAATAAAGTGAGTAGGTTTGTGTATGTAAAGAGTTTTTTTTAACATGTTTTGATGATTGGGATAATATCGTGAACCACAATTATTTGGGCCAGAATAATCGTGACGTTCCTACTCGCATCCTGTCGGCCTAAAAGACGGCTTTCAAAAGTTTGTATCTTGCTCTTTCATGCCTGTCGACATCTGTAATCAGCTTTGCGTTGACATTTACAAAAGATTGCAGCGGTGTCCCCGATTCACAGGAAAAAAAATACAGAAAAAATTCAAAATTTACGGGACGAGACAACGATAATAGAGAAATAAAGCACTTCAGTACACACTGTTCCCCTGAGGACCAATAGGTGCTCTGAAGTGGTCCTACCTGACTTTTGTCCACTTTCTACATCTTCAGTATTTCTTTTAATAAACGAATATTGAAGCAAATCTGCTGACGTACTTGCACAGAATAACAGTGTTTTCCTGCTTTTGTGCTACCAGATGGAGTACAGTAGTGGCTGACGGTGACAGGGAGGGTAGTGCGTAGCCTCCGGTGGTACTTCACAGTGAACGGCATGCTGGGAGTCTAATGCTCTTTTAATGGCAGGTGTGTTGCTGTACCTGGAGGGGAGTGATGCCGCTGATTGATAACTTGCACATCCTCCTCCGCCAGCCTTTATGACGCAGCACCTGCAACTCATCCCGCCAGGTTTAGCATCCAGGGCCACGACTGACAGCGCTCCACTGTGACTCAGCAATATGGCCGCCGTCAGGGATGGAGGGATTAGAGAGCTCCCTGGAAACCTATTCCTGCTTTGTGGTTCTTGCTGCTTGCATTTAATTTAGGCCTGTTGTTGGATGGAATCAATACTCGTAATCATTCAGTTGTTGTGTGTATCCTGCAGGACAATTAAGTTATCAAAGCCCCAGAGTCTCTCTTGAGTCATCGGCACTGCTTTTCAACCCTCCCACTGACGGAAAATGGTCTCATAACAGAATTGTTCACAGCTGTAATCAGTAATCAGCCTCCCTGTTGCACAATAAGCCACAGTCTCACATGATTGGTGCCAAGCAGTACGTTGTTTTGCAAGGTCACCAAGATGGCGTCAACACTGCCAGAGGTAGCGCCTGAATTACAGCCACAACCTTTTTGTAAAAAACACGTGGACAGAGACAGAAACGGAGCGATCTGGGAGTGTTCTTTAATTTCCACCAAAGGGTAAAACAAGCATTAACGGAAAAATGGGCACCATCTGTGTAAGCATGTCCCCTGGGTTGCTGTGGAAGGGCACGGCTGAGGGAAGTTTGCCTCACACAACTTGAAGAAAGTCTGGGATTGATGCAATTCATTCAGCATTGACGTAACCAGATTCTTCAATTACGTCTCAGCCACAGGTGTCACGCTTCACCTCTCTTTGTTCTCTACAGAGAGAAGCGGCACGACCAAGAGATAAACCGAAGCGTGAGAGCGCGGCGTCAGAGCTGCAGAAAGAAAAGCGTCAGTCAGAACAGTCGTGATTAGAGGTCCAGTTATCAGTTGACTGTGAGAACACAACACTGTAGTTCGCACCGTCGTTGCCGCCTCCCACACTTCCCTTCCCTCCTCCTCCTCTCGTTATGGAAAAGCTCTCAGGCTGCAGCCGCTGTGGGCAAGCAGCCAGCCTGCTGCCACGGCTCCTATACATAACCGCAGAATAGAGGGAAGTCCAAAATTAAAAGCATTGTTATCCCTGCGGCCGGTGGCCACGGAGAGTTGGAGTGATAGGCTTTATTTCATTGTGACGTCCCGGGTGACCTTGGCTCTGGCCTCTAGTCTGCGCCCCCTCCAGACACACTATTCAGACCAGGACCAGGTCCTGTCAGCAGGACTGGAAACACAAAGCCTGCACGGGGTCCCATAGAAAAGCGTGTTACTGGATTTCTCACTCTGCCTATGGGGAGGGAAAATTTTCGGTAATTCCAAAACCACTTCTCCCCCCACCACCCCGGTTCAGTTTGGGCCCCGAAAATGTCCTTGTGAATGAATTTGAATGTAATGTACTATTAGGGTTGCCATGGTGATGGCTGCCATCTGTGTGCATGTCAGTTGCCATGCAACTTTTCTTTCCCTCTCCAGTGGGAAGCTAGGCTGCTATCTATGTGCACAGTGCTACGCTCCAGATGTATGATGCCTTTCTACAGCGGATCTATTATGGTTGAAGCCAGTGTTGTTGAAGTTGTCTGCAATAAAAGGTTTCATTAATTTGATAATAATAAATATATATATATATATATATATATATATATATATATATATATATATATATATATATATATATATACAGTATATTTTTTTTTTTTCGAGGGGTGAAGTCAGAGTGGATTTCAAATTTCCCCCATTTTCTTTCCGTGTCACTCCTGGCGCTATTGTTGACTCGGAGAGGGTGTAGACATCCGCCTTTTCTGACCCACAGGAAGTTGCCTTCCTCTGTCACATGCTGTCCACAAAGTTCCTCACCTCCATGTCTCCAGGTTCAAGCCAAAAACAGCACTGTACAGAGGGCTGTAAATGTACCGGTTCAAATATGTGATCCTTGTAGTTT
Organism: Taurulus bubalis; assembly: GCF_910589615.1. Classification (NCBI taxonomy): domain Eukaryota; kingdom Metazoa; phylum Chordata; class Actinopteri; order Perciformes; family Cottidae; genus Taurulus; species Taurulus bubalis. The sequence continues at coordinate 6,564,514 of NC_136606.1, forward strand.
GAGTAATACACCACTGAGGTTGAAAGTTTATCAGAGCGTAAAATACAAGTATTAAGTGTAGCCAGGCTTAATTTTTCCAGATGACTCTGCATATTTTTTGTCTGAGCCCCTTTGTGTGTGGGCATGAATGAGGGGGCTGCGCTTTGTAACGGAGCAGCAACGTCTGAGTGAGCAGACTCCACCTCCATGCAGGGCCTCCATTCACCCAGTAGGAATACCTTGTGTAGCAAGGGACACGATCCCTCACCAGCTTCCCATCTGCGAACAAGTCCAGCGGTACTGGAAGTGAATCCAGGTTTCTGTGTTGGTGGGAGAGTGTTAAGCGTTGCGGCAACAAAGTGCCAGCAGCAGCCAGGGAATCTCTCATCCTCTCTGAGGTTGTAGGGCCGCGACCCTGACTGTCATCTCTTATTATCTTCTACCTGTGTTCGCAGCAGCAGGAGGCTTGTCTTTTGTCCGTGTAGCTTGTCCTCCTTTCTCAACAAAAACCTCGCTCTGCTCTGTAGTAACAAGTACAAATCAAACCCTCCGTGCCACTATCTCTAGTCTCCCCCGTTCGCCTTCGCTTGGCCTCACCTCTTGTGCCCTGCAAATTAAAGAGCGTGTCTATGAGGCGGAGCTGGCCTGGCAGCGCTGATGAGGTGTAATCACCGTGGAGAGGCTCAGCTGCTCTCATCGCACCCTGCCAGTGAGCTCATTAAGCCAGGAACATGATGCTAAAAAATATAAATGTAAACACAGGGAAGGAGTAAAGCTCCAACGGTACAGAGCTGCAGCATTAGTTAGACGCAATGATGCGTTTCGGGACGGTTGCAGCTAGTGTCATTTCCTCAGGAAAAACTCATCTTCTGCTCTTACTACTGTATTCTTGCAGCCTCGACTCTTTTGCAATCACCCGCACCATATCGAGTCTGAGCCCACGGCGTTATAGTCACAGCTGTGAGTTAAGCTCTGTCAAACACTTGGAACAAAATTGTGTGTGTTAGTCATCTAAACGTGTGCCCTGATAACAAATTTAGCTTCTTATCTTTCCCTGTTGTAACAGTATAACGAAGTCAGGAGGAGGGATAGAGAATTGTTTTTCTAAATTGTCCTTTGTAACAATGCTGTGACCGTTATTTGATGCCTTTGATTCTCCCTCGAGGCAAACACTACAGAAATCCTTTAAAATATCTGACAGACAGTAGATGGGTGGATGGGTAGATGGATGTAATATCAGTTATGTTCATTCAACACATTTTTCTAAATATTTCAAAACAGATTAAGCGTTGAAAGGTTGCTGCAATGGCAGCAGAAAGAACAGGATGACTCAGATGTAGTGTGTTGCCTCACAGCGGGGCTCCATTTATGAGAAATAAGGCCTTATGAAAGGATCAGCGCCCTACTACCCTCTGCTTTTGTTATCTGTCCTCCCTCATCTCACACGACTCACACACAGAAACACAGGTTGCCTGAAACCAGACCTCTCATTCTGGGGGGGCGCAAATCCAATTTCACATGTCACAGTCACAACAGATTATTCATGCAGGTAGGTTGAATGGTGTTTAGGTGTGTGTGTGTGTCTGCTTATGCGGACTATTGCAGGTGAGAGGTGTGGGCATGTGTGTTGCCCAAGAGCACTACCACAAAGGGAGGCGAACACACACACTCCTCTAGGGGTGAAAGGAGATGTGTGTGTGTGTGTGTGTGTGTGTGTCTTTCATTTAACAGAAGGCCACTAGTGAGTCATTCTCCTAAAGAGCACCCATGGGTTTTTGTCTGGCTGACATGCACGCAGTGGAAGTCTCAGAACAAGGCTTACTGGTCAATGTTTAATGCTCCATAATCGGTTTTGCTCACCAGCGCAGCCTGCAGGATGCCAACGCCGATTTGAAGCCCGAGCAGCGGAGGCTGACCGCCGCTGCACATAGTGTTTTATTGTGACATTTCAGTTGTGTGTAATTCATATGATCCGCTGTGAGAGGTGTTACTGTTTTCTGGCAGTCATTACAAGGATTAAAGTGTCAAGGTTAAGCCGCACAATCTTATCTGCAATGCCTTCGTTCCTTTTTTGTGTCTACCCTACTTAAACCTGGCCCGGCACAATCACAGCATGTCACACTGATTCTAGACAGTGGCTTAAATGTGATTTTGATATCTGAGCGCTGAGTTTCTTCTTACCTCTCTTTCTTTTTCTGCTCCCCCTCTCTCTCTCTCTGTCTTCACTAGAGAACCATGAGCACTGTGGAGGAGGAACCGGATCACATGATACCATGAAGACAAGCCTGCAGGTCCTGCGCTGCCAGCTGCTGAGTGAGTAAACCCAGGGGGGGCGGACGAGGACATCCAGGGTGATGCCTTTTCTAACCACAGGCCTCGCTACATTCTCAAAATATTCCTTTATTGCTGGAGACCTGATGAATGCCTTCAAGTAACCTGTAGAGTTCAGATGCTGTACATACAGTGTTGTATTCCCTTAGTTCTTGTTCTAGTTCTAGTCTGTGCTGCTTCAGATTCAGAGGACAGGATCACGTCTCTGTACACAGCTCTGGCAGGCTACCAGCGCAGAATGTCACATGAATATGGAGCATGGAGGGTCAGACTGGGACCCACCAGGCTGCCGGACGGTTAGCTAAACAGGCCGATGATGATATCTGGTATGCACCCCCGAGCTCCACCTCAGGCCAGTGGAGCCAAAGGCTGTCTGACAAATCTGCCTTAATCCCTCAGAAGTGATAAACTCGACTGGACTGCTGTGAGAGAAGTGCTTTAAGCTGTAAACAGAGGTGGAGCGAGGTCACATCGCAGCGGTCTGAGTCGAAATTGCGGGCTAGCTTCATATCGAGTTTGTATTAAGACCATATCTCTCTTTCTCTGCTCTCTTTTACTTTGGATTGAGTTCCGCCGGAGGCCTGACTGTCCCCGGGCACAGTACACTTCCGTCAGGGGTTGCCTCTTTTACAGTGTGCAGAGGCCCACCTGAGATTCTCTGCTTCTGTGCTATACGGAGACATTTCTCATTTATCTGTCTGTACCAGCCATCTGCAGGAGACAGATGTGCCTTGACATCCTCAGGCTGCATGCAAGAGAAGGGATGCTGCAGATAGAAGTGAACTGAGACAGGTGATGCCGCATCATGACAGGTGACAGAGCAGGAAGAGATTTCCTCGGTCTTGTTTTTTGTTTGTTAGTCTGCCTTGTCAGTGGTCCCTATGTCCCAATGTACTTTAAGCGAGCATGTTGTGATGACATTATACACCTAGAACAATGCAGAGAAGTTACTTGTCTGGCAGCTCAAAGCCTGACAAGTGAGGCAGTCGCTTGCGCATCATGTTTTTTAAGTTGGCGTGTTGAAGTGTAAATGACTACAGAAGGCTTGAGTAAACCTCCCAGTCTGACTTTGTCTTTTCTTGTATGATTGAAGTGTGTTGTTGCAACAGTTAATAGTCTTTTTTAAAGCCGCCAACAACAGAGTAAACAGTAAAGTACAGTGTAAAGGGTTGTATAACTGCAAGCCCGTAATTCAGTGTTCTCCTCAGATTCCAGACATCTTCCTGTTTAACGTTTCTCCTTCCTGTTGCCGCTGTCAGTCGCTATAGCTCAATCATTATCCCAGTAAACGGCACCAGGACTCTTTGTTGTTCTTGTTTTCACATTCTCCCTCTGTCTGATTCTCAGATAAACGTGTCTCTGTTCAAAGCCGCGGTAACCCGACAAACAATTTGCGGAGCATTCAAACAGGAAGCCATTATCCTGTTACGAAAGCTTTCCCCTCTTATCGCAGGGCTCACATCTGTAGGACCCTCCCCGCTCCGCCTCTTCACCCACTCCGCCCGTCCAGTCCTCCTCCACCAGGACGGTTCCAGAGGTCCACAGGACGTGCCCTATCTGTCCGTTTCCCCCCACGGGACAGACACCCAGAATGACAGGCGAACACACCCAGAAGCAAACCAAAGGAATGTGTCTGTTTGTCACCGTAAAGACAGCCTCCACATGAGGATGATCTCATGAAGTTAGAGGATGTATTATTGTCATCATACAATACAGGAATACACAATGCAATGTAGTTTAGTCGTGAAAGAACTGTCAGATGAAAAAACTTGCTATTCTATATTGAAAAAGCCACATTCATGAACGATGAGTGTACTCGTACAACATCATCAAACAGAGAGGAAAAGCTTTTGTTTCCTTTTATGGATCATGAGATCACCTGACTCATCCAGTTTGTTATAGCTCTGCAGTTTAACGTATTTCATTTTACCATTTGTTCATTTATTGACGGCCTTGACCGTCGATAACAACACATTTCATCAATAATAATGCGTGTGTAAGGATGACACAACCTTTATTTACTGTTTCAGTAACAGTGGCAGGAGGAAGAGGAGGAGGATTAGCAGTGCCGACACATATTTACGGGCTCAAGCCCTTGAACTGGAATGTACATTTACTGTACTTAAAGGACCAATGTGTAGAATTTAGCAAGATGTATTGGCAGCAATGGAATATGATATTCATCTTTTTATTTTCCTTAGTTGAGAAGGAGCTGTTCATATTGACATATAGGCAGCAGAAGTACGCCGAGTTGCACCGCCATGTTTCCACAGAAGCCCAGAATGGACAAACAGAACACCGGTTCCAGAGAGAACCGCTCATTTTTCCTGAAGTCCGCTGTAGTTCCCTGTAGTTCACTAGACACACTTGGTAAATGGTAAATGGAGCTACGGGAGCATCTCAGGGTTAAGTGTCTTGCCTAAGGACTCATCGTCACGGCTATAGGAGATCAAACCGCCGATCCTCTGATTGAAGAACGACCCTGCTTTACCACTGAGCCACAGTCGCCCCTTGGGGAAGGGTTGAGCGGCGGGGTATTCATTTAGATGTAATCTGCAACCGCACCACGAGAAGCCACTAAAGCCATTACACAATGCTCCTTTCAGTATAATATGGAGGTACTTTACTCAAGTACTTTCTACTTTTGCTCCAGTCAGGTGGCAACCTCTGGGTGTGAAAAGTTAAACCCATGCTGTAAACTCCTCAGGTTGCAAAAAGAAGTCTGATTGTATCAAAGTCTATGGAAAATGACGCTACTTCTCACTTAAATTATTACCTCGGAAAACATTGTGAACAAGAGTTTATGGTCTCAATTGTCCGTGTTTTCGTTTCTAATCTACTAGATTTATTTAGCCCAAAATGAAGGGTTTGGACCTTCAACAAAACCCCCCATTTAAGGCTCATGATCGCTTTGATTTGGGTTTGTCAGCCGTTATCCCGGAGCGTGAGATATGAAACTCTTTGGCGTGGTGTGTGTGCGGCGCTATGATGTGATAAAGGCTCATTGGTATTCTGATGAGCGCTGTAGATAAAGCCTCTCCTTTTGCCCCGAGGGATTTAGCGGGAATCCCATGGTGGTGTGTCCACTGGTTGTGATTAGCATAAACGAGGCTAAACGTGATCCATGGGGGGCCGGCTGGGCGGAGAGGAGGACATCCTTAATTATTGGTTATGTTCCAATGCCCTGTGGTTCTCCAACCAACAGTAATACATGCTATCCTATTGAGTAATGAGGTGGACATACAGTGATTCCCTTTAGTTCTCATTTACATTTCAGGCATTCATGACTATTCAAAGCAACTTACCAAGCAAGTGTAGGCAGAGGGTTTTTCCCAAGGGCACATTGAGATAGTTATTGATGCTGTTTATATTCATCATTCAAACAACCTCCCTCTAGTTCATAGATCAGGGAAATCCTAAATAGAACTTCACAGGTGCTGGAAAGCTGTTTTAGTACATTTTATAAAGAAAGTCTCCTTGACTGCATGCATTTTAATCCTCACACATACAGTTATTCTTTATTGTCGCTCACGCTGCCTGAGCATGGAGATGACGGAGCAGGAACAGTTCAGAAGTACCGCCTGGCGAACCGTCACCGGTCTTATTGATGGATGGTTTTGCAGCTCCTATTTTTGGCTTCCCACATAGCCTCCCATTCAAATAGTGCCACTGCCAGCTGACGACGTGACACGACCGGCCGGGCTCCAACACTTGCCTCATCCGCAGATTGTCACTGTACGCACATTCAAGACCACATCTTTCTTCATTGCATGTAGCATGAGGTGACCCCTGGAAAGAAAGATAAATACTCCAACCTTCCACAGTGAGTAGTGGCCCCGCCCCTCAGGATTGATGATGCATGCACGCTAGTGCATAAGCACTGCATACCACACAAGTGCTCCAGTATGATTGATTAGTGCACCTGAACAATATGGTTCTTTTAAGGCAAACAGAACTTCATCAGCAGAAGTAAATGTTGTGTGTGTGTTTTTTTTTTTTAGTTCACAGTGTAACTTTAGATGCAGTGACAGTCGCTTTGGCCCCTGTCCCCTGACATTGAATCTAACAATGAATGATTGGTGGGACAAAGCCTGCATTGGGTCAGTGCGCAGGATCCTGCTTTGCAACATGATTTATTGATGTCCCTGATAGCATCAATGGAGGACTTCAACGAATGTCACCAGCTTCCTATGCATTGAAAAGAGCCCCAATTCAGCAGGTTTTCCTGCATACATTGCCCCTCCCTCCATACAGCCCGAGCCCAGAAAACAGGCAGCATTAGTCACATCAATTGGAGCATAATCTCACAGTAATATCTCCTGGGAGTTGTTTGTCTTCGTATTATTAGCATGTGCTATTCTGAGGTGATCAGTCAGCTGGGTGATAGAGATAGTGAGGGCAACATGTTGGTGTGAGTGATAACAGTGTGAGCTGTGTGTCTCCTTCCGGTCCAGACAAGGACAAAGGCCTTTAATTCAATGCCACCATTGAGATTTAAAACCCCACTTTTGTTGTTGTGGTTGTTGTTGTTGTTTTGTGTCTTCTCTTGAGCAAAGATTGAGAGGTTTCTTGTCGTCCGCCTCCGCTTTTGCGTCATCACTGACAATGGACCGATTCCTTTTGTGGGTGTTTACTTGTGAGAAAAAAATCTCTCAGGCCACAAAACAACCAACTGAGTAATATAAATGTGCCTCTTATATGCTCCAATCTCTTATCCCTTATTTTCCTCTTGAGTGTCCTTTTTTGGACCTTGGTCTAATGTGTCTTATCCAACCTTTTCCCTTTTGCCCGTGTCTTATCACTAATGAAACACCCACACACATCTCTCCGCTACACCTCTGGCCTCCTCGCTGCACATTTTCCCACCCCGTCCGACCTCGCTATTCTGCCCCTTTGCCATCCAATTTTCTTATTATTTAAGTTGCTTCAACTCAATAATGGATGTTCATAAAGCTCAATTCGCTTCTCGGGCCTTTTCAATCATTTCTCTAGTTAATTCACCCGCGGCGCCTGCTTCCCCCTCCATGCATGTCTTTGTGGAGGACGCGGTCGGGCTCTCGGTCTGCGTTCCCCCTGCTTACGCTCTCGCTCCATCAGCCAGACACACAACCGTTGTGACAAATCACACCCATTCGCCTCAGTGTGCAACACGCTGTGCATGTGTAAGAACACACAGATGCTTATGTAATCGCTGCACAGAGCAGAAATTGTGCAATATTACATGGTCAAAAATAGATGGATTTCTTGTTTACAAACAATGAAGGTTGAAACACACTGCCACAGTGTAATGATAGATTGGATGGATATTATCCGTCAGCTGTTTTTGTACACGGTTTTGTGATTGTTGTCTCTCTGAAAAATTACGAGCGATAACAATGTGATGCTTTTTTCTTCCCAAGCCGTCAGTGAGCCACATCTATCAAACTGATCACCTCAGCATTGGTCTGACCAACGTTCATGCGATCCCTGCAGTAACAGTGAGAGTAGAACAGATTGTGTACAAATGCTATTTTTCTCTCTGAGCTAACAGGGACATTATGCATTTTCTATTTATTACTTTTTTTGCAGCCCTTCCATGAACTTTAAGGCACTTAAAGAACTCATGTAAATCCCCTCATAAGCTCAAAGTAATTAATCTTCCACCAACTCACTCATACCTCGCTGTGTTATGCCTTGTTATTATGACCCTCAATAATGAGAATATTATGAGAACAACAGCGTCTGATACAGAATCTCTTATCAGCACTAATGAATATGTGGGCAGTCAGACGTCTGAGTGCAAGCAGATTCTCCTCTTAAACATTTTAGATATGATCTTTAATAAAACATGATTTGGCAAAACTGCAATGGCCCAAAATAAATATTAATCTCCAGGGTGAACCCACACGTCTGAGTTCCTGATCAGACAAATCGGAAGAATATGTTCCTGTGTGTGTGTGTGTGTGTGTGTGTGTGTGTGTGTGTGTGTGTGTGTGTGTGTGTGTGTGTGTGTGTGTGTGTGTGTGTGTGCCTGAGCATTAAGTTTGCCCGTTTGTGATATGACTTTCTTTTTAAAGGGAGCCTGCCTGTTTTGTTTTATTCAGTGTAGCACAGTATCGGGTTGCCAGGTTGGGACTTGTTGGTACTTTTGGCGTACGTTTGGGTGCTGATTGAAGGTATGACTCAACATCCTCGCTCATACTCTTTTTTTTGCATTGAAAAGCATAATTATTACTCTACCTTGATTGCAGCTGTAAGTATTTACTATATTAATCGTATGATTTGGTCGTAATAATGCCTTTATTTATTATTTAGCTTTTGTCTTGTGTCTTTTTGTCTCTCTTCCTTTGTGTTTTCAGTCTTCCATTTACAATAATTGGTGAAATGCTCTTCTTCTTTTGAGCATCTCAAAGGTCCTTATCTTCTAAACGTGTGCTAAAGTAACCACTATTCACATTTCAGACGATCAACAATAGCCCGGATACTTAAGCTTTGATAGCTTGGGTTTGTCTGTGTTCCATTTCCCTGCCTAAAGGATCATCTTAGGAGAGACAAGCGGTCATAAATCAAGAATGGCCATGTGTGTTATCTCCTCAGATATGAGTCTGGAGTGGGCTCCGTGGATTAGAGACGTGACAGGCTTGGTTAATGGAAGATGGGGCCTGGACCCTCGATCCTGGTAGTCTGTGTTATTGAGTATGGAGGAATATGATTAATGATTCAAGAGGCTCAGTTTAAATAGTCAGTGCTTTGGGATTCTGCTGCTGTGGTGTATTTTAAATCCTCCGGTGAACAAAGAGGAAAGAGGATGAAGAAGCTTTCTCCGTCAAAGACATTTCAGATTACTGATATTGACATTCGCCTGGGCTGTTGTCTTTTTTAAAGTTCATCATTTTACGAAATATTCTGTTCATTCTACATGTTCAACAGATTTTCTCACCTATTCTCTTGACTCCTCCTCTGCCCATCTTGGTAATGGAAACTTGGTTTCCATAGTTACTAAGCACCCTTATAAACGTTGGCCACGACATCACAAAGAGAGCTTTCGGCTCTGTGCGTGTTTTCTATGACTTCTTGCATTTTGGGAGTTTCATGAATCTCAGAACAATGCGGTCTTAATTATTGTCCTTAATTCTCTCTCTAAACCCCTGTAATGCAGAGACCCCTGAATACCACCCAGACACGTCCATGAATTAAAAGATTTCCCTCATCTATTTCATGTTGGCACCTTTTCTTGTGCACACATCTTGGAGGCTTTTTCGTGTCACAAGCATACAAGCATTCAGGCACATGGTGTGTGTGCCTGTAAGAGCTCACATGTTTTGGTAGTCTTTGACAATAAAGGATACTGTATATATTGTGGAATTTATGCATTCTCTTGAATGGCTTTAAAAATAAATATCCAACATGCCAGTCTTGAATAACTTTGAATCTGTACATAGTGTTTAGGATTTTAGGGGATTTATTCGTAGGAATGGAATATAATATGCATTACTATGTTTTCATTAGTGGATAATCACCTGGAAATAAGAATTGTTGTTTTTTGCATAGAACGAGCCCTTCATATTATAGGGAGTGGGTCCTCTTTACGGAGTCCTCCATGTTTCTACAGGAGCCCACAAGGGACAAACCAGACACTGGCTCTGGAGAGGGCCTTTTGCATTCTTACGTTACCTGAAGGCCGCCTTAGTTCTCTGACATGTTTGGAAAAAGAGGGGTGAGATTTTCATTAGGTTGCAATCTACAACATCACCCTAGATACCACTAAATCCAACTTTCTGGTCTTTTATTCATTATGAGTAATGGAGTGGGTGCTTTTAAAGGATAAGACGGGCGATATTCTACATTTGTCTTGATTTCAACAAATCCCATGAAAAGAAGAAAAAACAAACAATTATTTAAATTCATTCTTCTGAGCCACAGAGCTCCATTGCTGCCCAAAAAAGATGAAAAACGCTTTAATGAGCCACGTGGCCGCTGTCCTGCAGCCATAAACACTCAAAAGGAAATCCGTTTGAGTAAAGTTTGCTAAAAAGTAAGTTTACATTACGTTAAGTTTACATCTTCAGTAGGAATGAATGCATGAGTTCCACCGAACAGTTTGGAAGTTGGAAAGTGTTTCGACAACCTAGTGGATGTTGGTTTTTGGACTTTTCATGGGATTTGTTGAACTTAAAAAAGGAACATAATATTGCAGCATTATCCCTCAAGCAATAAAGCAATAATGGTTCACACAAAATGCAAAATAATCGTGTAGTAAAAACATGTGTTATAACTTCATTCAGACAGCAGTTTAGAGAACGTCACCTTTGTGTTTCTGCATGTTCTGTTCTACAAAACACCCGCTGGGAGTGTTTTGCTAATATGTCACATTAGCAGCGTTTAATAGTGCCAATAAGGGAGCAAAGGGGAAATTAATAAGCCTTTCCACGTTCTTCCCTCTTTGACTTTCTTGCTGTCTGGATAACATAATAGGACCAATATTCCCCACAGGCACCGACTAATGGCTTGTCTCGGCAAAGCCTCCGTGTGGAATTGAGCTTGAGAAAGTGAATCTGTCAAGTTCTCTGGGATGGTTTTAGCATGTTAAGTGGGCTATTGTGACTGTCATGAATCTGTTCAATGTAAAGAAAATGTCAATACATCTTGTCTAGTATTGAGCATAAAGCAATTGACGATTTCACTGCCTCTAAATGCATTTTTTTCTTGATTATTTGTTTCAGAAAACGTACTAACTCAATCATTAAAGACATCTAATTCCACAGTGCTGAAAATGATCGAAACCATCTAGAAATCCATTAGAAATGTACTAAATGAACCTTTTCCCGTGTTATCTGGAGATTGGAATCAAATAATTGCTTGTTATATATTATGACCTTGGTGAAAAGTGAGCTCTCTAAGAATTTCTGCAGAGTAACATAGTCAGAAGATCCTTACATCTTAGACATGCATGGGTACACACGGTGAATAATGCAGCTGATAAAGAACTAGTGAGTGACAAACACCGCCGGTTATGTAGATAACAGGCAGAGGAGAATAATGAATGCGGGACACCTGAGTTTCAGTTTCAACTGCCGGCTGCGCTCTCGCCTCGCTGTGCGTGGATCCTTGAGGGAAATTATGTAAAGACAGACAGACATGCTGAAAAACTCACCCACAGGGAAACAAATCCAATAACTCATGAAGCTACAAGTATATTCTGCATCATCATCCTGTGCTAATCACCCTCTCTCTCTCTCTCTCTCTCTCTCTCTCTCTCTCTCTCTCTCTCTCTCTCTCTCTCTCTCTCTCTTTCTCTGCAGGTGTTCTAGCATTCCTAGCACTGCCAGTAGGACTGGTGTCATCAGCACAGGAGCTGTACCTCAGCCGGACATCCCAGGACTCCGTCTCCATGGCAGCCGCCCACAGCAGCCCCCTTTCTGCCCCCGAACCTCCCGCCCTGGACTTGCATCAGGAAAGCTCCAGTAGCGGGGAATGGCCACCCAAAGGAGACCCTCAACCCTCAAACATCATCCTCCCGACTGTCGCCCTCCACCCTCTGGCCCGGCCTCTCCAAGCCCAAACCTACAGCCTGGCTCATGACGACCCTCCCATCCACCACTCAAGCACTGTGAGCACTGAAAGTCATGAGAATCAGCCCCTGGAGCCGAGCTCTGATATTGTAAACCAAGGCCACTTGCACAAATTGGTCAGGGTAACTCAAGTCCATAACCCAGTTACTGTCAGCACGAACCAGGCCAGCAGCAGCGTCCTTAAATCTCCCAGCACACCGGCCCCAAATATAGACGTGGGATCTACTGCCAGAGAAGCTCCGGCTCTTCTGTCCATCTCTGAATCAGACAGAGGGGATACGCTTGCTTCTCACCATGTCGAGCCTCAGAAGTTGAGCGTGGAGGAGCCCACCGACCCCAGCCGGCAGCGCGTTCCAGGTCTCGAGCGCTCCTCCCTTTCCTCTCCGTCGATGACTGCCGACCCTGCAGCCGGCCTGAAACTCAGGGAGCGTGCTCAGGGCGCCTCAGAGCCGGCCGCGCACCACACCATCACCCTGAGGGAGCTGCATTCGGTGAACGAGCCCCCCACCGATGAACTGGTGACAGAGCCGAAGGAAGGGTCCGTGACTCCAGTCGTGAGCCCGACTGAGAAGCTAACGCCCACCGCGTCCACTCCAGCGCTGTCCACCGAGGCCGAACTCCCGTCACAGACTCCAACAACCATCCCAAACAACCACTCTGCACCCAACGAGACCACCGCTGAGGAGGGTGGCGGTCTCGTTCAAGGTAACGGCACGGACAATGCCCCTCAGGATCCTTGGTTGGGGAACGTGACTGCACACAGAGGGCTGCTCTTTAACAGCAGCTCAACCGAGGAGGGCCCCGCTCCGGGGAACAGCTCGGAGCCCGCCTCCACCGCCAGCGGGAACTTCCTGAACAGGCAGGTGCCCGCCACCACCGAGGACCCCTGGACGCCCGGCAACAGCTCAGGCCCCACCGTCGACTCCCCGCTGTCCCGCATGACCATCTGCTTGAGCAAAATGGACATAGTGTGGATCGTGCTGGCCATCAGTGTGCCGGTGTCCTCGTGCTGTAAGTAATGTCAGAGTAGCTTGGAAAACGGGGAAATTTAATAAAAAGTAAAAAGTGCCAAATTACTTGGCTGACCTTGACGTAAAACCTATTATACGATGGCTAGTATCATAAAAAAGAAATCTATTTTAAGGAATACTTCTACATTTTAAGAAGTTGCCTCATTTGCTTTATTGTGCAGAGTTGGATAATAAAATCATTTCTACTCTAACATTTGAAAATCTAAAATACACTTCTTCCTTTTACCTGCGATGCTATTTCTCAATCTAGATTGTTTTGGTGTGAACTGCTCAGAGATATCCCCCGTAGAGATGCTTGCCTTCTTTCCAGTCTAATGGGACTACATGGCACTCAGCTTGTGGTGCTCAAAGCGCCAAAAGAAATACATTTGAAAAAACTCACCAGCAATGTCTCTTTCCATAAATCATGACCCGGTTACTCAAGTTAATCCACGGGCTTTGTTGTGAGCAGTTTCATGTCAGAACTATTTCCACCATAGTTCTGACATGAAACGGCTCACAACAAGGTCTGTGAACACCCGAGGTCACGGAGAGTTAATTTGTAGTAAATGTTGTGATGTATTAATTTAATACCCTCTTGTTTTATTCACCTCTCAGGCTTTAAAGTGGCTTCAGGAAGTGAGCTCGCTCATTTTTTTTAGAATGCTTTTTGAAAGCCTCCAAACACCCTGCAGGACTAGATCCTGTTGCATTAAACTGGAGAGAGTGCATGCAATAGCATACTAACAAGACGGGGGAGTAATTTGAATCGAGCAGTAGAGTTCCACCACAGGAAGAGCATTTGCATTGTGGTCTGTTTCAGATGGAGGAATAAGGATTTCTTCCCCTTGGATAATAAATTACTTTCCTGTATGAGTCCTGAAAATGTCTTCCTGCGAGACGGGCAGCTGGGCTGTTTTAGATAGCTCAAAATTACTAGATGGCACACCCACCAGTAGCCATTTCAAGCAACATTTTAAGGCGGTATTTTTCTTTTCCAAACCTATTTCTTATAACAGCTTCGTGTTGTTGTGAAACATGGCAGGCTTTACCTCTGCAGCGAGTGTGGGCGCTTTCGGAGGCTATTTGAAGCAGCAGCTCTCAGTTTCTCATTTTCCTTTCCTCTCTTCTGCCCTCTCTCTAGCTGTGCTCTTGACTGTGTGCTGCATGAGGAGGAAGAAGAAGTCATCAAGTCAGGAGAACAACCTCAGCTACTGGAACAACGCCATCACCATGGACTACTTCAGCCGGCACGCCGTGGAGCTGCCCAGAGAGATACACACTCTGGAGAGCGAGGTACAATACTACTGGCACACTGATGCTCTATTAGTGTACAGCACTGCACACAGAGGTGGAGGCACGTTTACTTGATGTTTCTCTATCAGTCAGCAGAATGGTTTTAATGAGTACGGAAACAACAAGAGGATCCATGTTCAATCTCTTCTGTCAGCAAGCCTCAAGGCCTACTGAAGCATGACACTGTATCAGTGCAATTTACAGAGATGCATTTGAAACAAGCAAAAAGAGGAATTCCCTGCAGGGAATCTATTAAGATCACTTGTTAGTAGTTGGTTTTTCACACCTAGGGAACGAATTTCAAGGTATTAATTTATCAGTATACTAGTATGCTGTTATTAAGAATGCATACTGCTGCTGGATTAAAACACAATTTAATTTAAAGTACAGTTTTTAGACTAAACATCTTGTGACATGCTCGTAAAATTAGGACACTGAGGTTGTGTCCTCTGTAATATTTCTGGGAATTTGGAGGGTTTTATGACAGGAGGAGGGGTTGACATGATTTGACACATGGCATTGAGTTTTTAGGCACAAAAAAAAACTTCAGGGATTTAGTATTTTCAACATAATTACATACCAGGCAGTGCAGAAGAAATATAAAGGAGATGTTACATGAATATTCGGTTTTATGCTCAAAAAAGATTGCGAGCTGGTCAGAAATGTCTTAGGCGGGTGGAATCCTCTTCAGATGAGAATATATATTATAGTCCAGTTTGACAAGAATATTCTGCAGAGGGTGTTTTAGATACAGCCTTTAAATACAGGAGCAACATAGACAATTACATATTACATTTAATACATTCCAATTAAGATTATGTATGTGTTTGGCATGCTGTATATTGTTTTTTTGAGAATCATTCAAACCACAGAGAATATGGCGTCCTAAAGTGTCATGTTGGTTTGAAAACTCATATAAATCTTGTGAGATGCTGCTAATCGGCTGTTTTTGGAGTTGAGGACGTGAATATGCCGCCTCAGCTCTTTTCCATGAAGTGTTTTAATTATTGTGTTCATCCCCCGTTTATTTTTGCCATTTGGTTTACTAAGAAAAATAACAAGATAAGACTTTAGTTTTTAGTGCAATACGTCGCCATCTGGTGGAAGTGGTACTACACTTTTCCCATCGATCACTATATACGTATCATTTTGATTGACCATTGTTTTGCTCTGTTTGCATGTATTTTTTATATCACCGTCTCTCCAGTGACCATTTCACTGTGTCTCCTTTCTTTTACTCCGTTGCTCAATTTGCATTCCTTTGCTGCCTGCGGGCGCATCAGCAGAGGGAGGCTGAGGTTGGATCATGTGTGGGATGCCCCTGGTGACACCCAGGTGTTGTTCCCCTGCTTTACCTGTCTTTGTAGAGCAGCAGCCTCTTAGCTTCGCCTGCTGCTTTGGGTAGATGACAAGGGCTCCAGGAGATTATATAACCTAAAATGACAATGTTAGTTGTGATTAGATTAGCGATAAAAATGACCTCACACCTGCTGTAATACAAATAATTTAGTTTTTCACGCATCCCTCCTCCAGCAGTGCCTGATTACTGCTGACTCACCATCAACAACCATTTCTACATCCCTCCGTTTCACATTAAGTCCCTCTGTTGTCTTGTTTCTCTGACTCATCCCTCCTTTTTTCACGCCTGTTCATCTATAGCTTTGTCAGGTATCTTTGTTCGCTGTCTCCTTAAAAGCCCCGGCCTGCACCAAACCCATATTTTATTCTGTTCGCTTCCACACTAGATGGCCTGCTCATTGCCTGTAGAGTGAGTTAGATACAGTAGACTGCAGCGTGTGCCCTAATGGTGAGCCCTGAAGCGTGAATCCTGAGTCACAGCTATTGTTTAACTGATTTCTTTTTCTTTTTCTGCATGTGCATTTGCAGGATCAAGACTCCTGTCTCCCCCCGAACGGAGACTACAGCGGCAGCAGCGTGGTCCTGGTTAACCCGTTCTGCCAGGAGACGCTCTTCATCAACAGAGACAAAGCTTCTGCCATGTAGAGACAGGAAAAGAGAGACACTGTCGGATTCTCCTCTTCTACTCCCCCTGCTGTTGTTGTCTATTTTATAAATGTGCTAAATATTCAGAGACTTTGACTTTATACTGTATATGACAAACACAAAGAGGCAACCTGAAAGAGGAGAGGTGTGAACAGACACTATTCGAGGATGCACCTGCATATTTTTCTGATGTACATTTTCTACAAAAGGCTTAATTGTGATAAAAGGTTTTTATTGTCTTTATAAAATACAGATTATACGTGGTTTCGTTTCATTACAGTGAGCGCACTGTGGATGTTGCCACGTGAAATTTGCTTTCGAGAGAGAAACGTATTATGAAAACATTAAAGCTGTTCTTTGTCATTTTATTTTTCCTTTAAGATCAATCCTAAAATACTTATAGCCTGTTGAACTTGAATATAGCACCTACGTTATGGGGGGGGGGGAATGAAACTGTATGTGGGATCAGGGCCCATATCTATCAAACTGAGAAACACATTTAAGAATAATTTACAGAGCAATCTTAGGAGTAAAAAAGTCATTGTAGAAGCCAAGAATAAGACACATTTATTAAGCAACGTAGATCAATGTGTAGGAGCAACCTTTAAGATCAACTCTCAAGTGATCACATGATTAATCATAAAGCTGGAATACTGTACATCTGCCCCATTTTTCATTCTTTTCACTCTTTTTTATCCTTACATTTGACCGTACACTTTAATTGAAATGAACAACAGAATATATTTATGATATGTAAGTAATAATAAAAGTACCACATTTTATTTATAGTACGCATTTGTAGATGCATAAAAAAATGCTTTTTAATGCATGGAAAGTGATCGCAAGCAAATTCAAGCATTATTCGTGTTCTCTTAAATGTAAGAGCATTGTTATGATAAATAGCTTTTGTTCTTACGTTTGCAAGTTTACGTGAAGGATAAGTCAAACATTTTAACTTTAAGCAGTTTGATAAATATGGGCCCAGATTTCAATGGTTGATTTGGGCAGATTATTTGGGTGATTTGGCGTATGCATTCAGCAGCTTTGAGAGATGTTGGTCAAATGACTTCAGGTGGCTTTCCCCCACAAGTCACCAGCTTCTCTTAAGAGGGGCCACATAGATGTCTTAATTCCTTACGTTGAGAATACGTTATATATATTTATATATATACACAGTATGTGTGTGCTTGAAGGCCCTGTTTGTGCATGCAAGCTGCTGCCCCCCGTAACCAAGTATCACTGTTACTTTAAGTCAAACAAGACTTCGTATCACTTTCAGCTCAGTTTTATCTGTTTCTCTGTCAGTGTCTGTGTGTGTGTGTGCGTGTGTGTGTGTGTCTGTTTGTATCTTGTCTGTATCGTGGAGTGGCTACTGGTTTCAGCCCAGGTTAAGATCGAGTTTCTCAGCGCTGTAGGAAACCCTTAGACCAACCTTGCTACTGTAAATGTCTCCCTCCATAAACAACGTGTTTGTCCATCAACGCAAACTGGATTCGTTGAATGATTGTGAATTAGTTGCTGGACCACATATTATGTGTTAGAGGCTGTCAAAAATCTTGACCAATTGAAACACTGAGATAAATAATGTATGCTGAATATTTACTGTGAGCACATACAGAGGCAGTTTAATAAAATAAAAAAAGATTGAATATGTTTGTTTAATTATTGAACCTGTGGTCCTTCTATCATCAGTTTTTATGTTTGCATTGCTGCAGTTGTATTCAATAATCAATGCTGCCTGCCTCTAACGTCGCTGAAGATTTTGTGCGTTGTGAGATGTTGTTCTGAAATCACAGATTCAAACGGTGATGTTGCATTACACACCTAAACATATTGATATTTCTCGCATTGGATGCTCACAGCTGGGCTTCTTGTTTTGCACGCTCAAAAGTGGATATTTTACAAAACGTTCAGTGGCACGATGGAGCAGTGTTCAACATTATGTATTTTTTGTACTGTAGTATACACTGTACTTTTTACCGCTGAGCAATAAAACAAAGAAAAAACTCTGACTGATTTGTTTTTAATTCAATCAACGGACATGTCCTCATATGACCATGGCAGATGGAGTTTTAACACAAGTTTTTTGGTCTAATATTTGACTTCCTGCACTGCACGTGTTAGATAGACAACATACTTTCCGACCTACTACATAACAAAGCAGTGTAAACAGTCTTGCCGACCACAGCACATCCATTGTTGTGGCTGGAATTTCCTCTTTGTGCACCAGTGCTGCGTGTGATCAAGTGACCTCCAGCTCTGTGGATATGACGTCAGTTCAATAATCTGTTTACAAGCCTGCTTTACTGTTGGGGAGAGGCTTAATTCAAATTACCGATTTTTAGGTTTGTTCAAATCTGGCAAAACATGACAGTTTGACTTTTGTTTGTCTTGTGTATAAATGACAGGCCTCATTCTGTTTGGCAAGTTTGATCCAAATACATGCGGGAGTTTAAAGTTTCTTAAAAAACATTATTGAATGTTATTATCAGTCCATATACAGTATACAATGTGTAGGTGCTGTTTCAACTTCATCTATTTAGAATTCCCTTTTTTAGCCTCCTTTGTAAACTACGTCATGAATGCATCCTGTCACTAAATGGTCAGGCTGAGAATTCGGTCTTGAAATAAAAATTGAAAAGAAAAAGAAATGGCAGGCATATGAAATATTTGATATTCTTCTGAGATTCATTTGAAGGTTATATATATATATATATATATATATATATATATATATATATATATATATATATATATATATATATATATATATGGCAGCTCAATTCTGACAGGAACAAGAGATAACATGCTAGGAATGACAAATATAAAATACTCATTGTATTACAAGTCATGATTATCAAAAATAATTAGTGTCTTACAATTGTTTTTAAGAAAGTGAGAAGACTGTTGAGGCTTGTGATGGAGGCCATGTTGTCTGCAGCCACCATCACTTTGATTCAACTTTACACAAATTGAAATACCCAACATGATATAAAGAACTCATACAATATTTTATACAGCACTATGTTATGACATTTAGATGTAATTGGAGAATAAAGAACAATTGAAGGAAAATACAAATATTAATGAAATATCAATAATAAAAAACATTGTAAGTCAAGTATGACTTAAAGTCAAAATTATGAGATAGTTAACCAAAAGCCATATTTTAAGTAAAAGTTAGGGGCTGGTAAATCAAAGCTATAATCATATATTTTGTATATCTTTGATATTATTTATTTGATGTCGATTAGACATCCCTCTTGAATGGAATTAGCTTATAACTGTATTGCTCCTGAAAGTTCACACATTTAATTAATTACACTATTAATTAAATGTATTTTCTTATTTTCTTAAAATAAGATACTGTGCCTAGGTTGTCATGTACCCCAAGGTTATTATTTTTATATTATGCAACTCAACACTTTCAGCAGTTGCAGGTAGTTTTTGCTTTTTACAGAAATAAGACAATGTGATGCATTGCTGTATATCAAGGCACCACCTGTATTCCTTTACTTTAGAATACTTCTGAAGCAAGATTAACAAAAAACAACAATCTGAAGGGGGACATTTCGAAACCTCTTTAATGTTTGCTTTGTTTACTTTATAATATGGCACTTTTTTAGTTTTGCTCTCTAAATAAATCTTTTCTCCCCGCTGCGGTCAGGCTGCACAACCAGCTGAGCTCCCAGTAGACCACTTTGACAATCGAACACTTGATCTGAACTTGGTCACTTTAGCATTCACCTGGTGCAATATTACGTGCAATACGTTTACGTTTAAGTACTTTTTTATATATATATACTTTTCTATTCAGTCTGTATATTAATATTATACTGTTTTACTGCTTATTTATATTTATTTATATTACTTGATTTTATTTTATTATTCTTATTATTCTTTATTCTTTATTCACTTGTGAGCAGTGCTGCTGTAATCCTGTAATTTCCCCACTGAGGGACTAATAAATGATTATCTTATTTTATCTTAAAGTCTTCTATACTTAATACTTTTCTACATGTTTTATTACTTTTACTTGATTATTTTTTCTGAAGATTAAATGTATGTTTTACAATCATATATACTGATTATGATATACATTAGATGGAATTATTGCAACTACTAGATAGTAGATAAATAGCAATAAAATTACTTATGACTACGTTACTATATTTGAAAGTTTATAAAAAAGTCTCTTTCAACAATTAAAATGTAATTAAATATGTCTTGCATGTAACTTTTAGAAGATTTCGAAATATGGACTGATTTATATGAGAAAATGTTACAATTTTTCTTTTGACTCAAACTGCTTCCGGTGTGGGGCCGAGGTACTTCCGGGTCACGGTACAGATTTGTCAAATAGCCCGTGCATGGCATGGTTGTCAGGATTGCCTTCAATTGGGTGGACATTTTTTTTTTATCAGCCTGTAGCAGAAGTTAAACCGTCAGAGCGAGAAGCGAGCCCATCTCCTCCGTCCCTTTGAACAGCTGTCCCGCCTCTCGGAGAGCAGTTTTCCCACATTTGTCATTGCTCGGTTAGCTCACGAGTTTAACGTTGCTCTTTTGAAAATGGCGGATCTACCACCGGAGAAGAGCCTGGACGATTTCTTCGCCAAGCGGGATAAAAAGAAGAAGAAAGAGAAAGGAAAGGCCAAAGAGCCCGTCGTCGGGCCCACGACGGCTATAATCAAAAAGACCAAGAGGGAGAAAGAAAAACCCACAAAAAACGACAATCAAGACGCGCCTATTGAGAAGGTAACTGCTATCGTTGCTCTCCGGCAACTTTTTTTTTTTTCTCTCTCTCTGCCGTCTTTTCCAGATACCGGTGTCGTGTCAAATTTGGCATCTCGTCATAATCTGCTTCCTGCTTAATTTTAGCCCGCTTGCTCCAACCTCTCTAACGTTTCCCCTACCATTTAATCCAGGAAGATGAAACGCGTAGTGTAGCTTTATTCTGACGTGTAGGGAGGAAACGCCGGCTGCTAGCTAGCATATGGTTCCTACAGGCACACATTGTGGCGTCACACGACGGTTATCTCCGCGAGCTGCGCCTCGCGCGCTCCATTGTTACGACCCCATCTTCCGCTTTGTGTCTACATTATCTGTTACGTGTAAACGTTTGAGGCCCGGTTGTGAACTCGTGCAGATAAAGGCCTTGTGAGTGCATGACGAGGCTGTCATCCCTCTGAATCGTGGCTGTCCAACTAACGTGAGGCCGAGCCGCCATTTGTAGTTTTCAGTGGGCTTGCCGGTCTTTTTTTTTTTTTTTTTGCTTTAAACATTATTATGATCACGTAATAAAGCTTGGTTTTCTTTATTTAAGGTTAAAGAAGTAGTCACTCTGCTGGGTGACGTTGACCCCCAAACTGTTATGGCCCGTTTTTGACTATTTATTGTGTCGATGTGACTGAAAATGGAAGAGGCTTGGCTTTGTTGCAATGCTGTCAATGTAGATGTGTTTTTTTTCTGTTGAGATTTAATGCGCCCTTCTGTCCAGAAGGATGAGGAATGGAAAGAGTTCGAGCAGAAAGAAGTTGACTACAGCGGGCTCCGGCTCCAGGCTCTGCAGATAAGGTAAGGAATATGTATGTGGTTGTCATGATTTACACTTCATCCTTGTGCCATCCATTTATTTTAACTAGCTATACTATTGTTGGCAGCAACAATTATGAAATGGCCATTACTCCCCATTATCAAGCTATGATGAGGCTTCCTTACTATTTGGATTGAAGATTAACTGCCAGCAGGAAATTCTTTGAGAACATTTTTTTAAGCATAAAATGTGTAAACGCTATTTTCTTCCATCCTTAGTTAGTCCTTACTGCACATAATGGTTTACGTAATAGATTTAAGTGCGAAATACAAAACAATATGTGCCCTTAAATTGAATAATCAACTTGTTTTACAAGCCGATCTACATTTTAGAAAAATGCATCCTTAATAGCGAATCCTGGGTTCACCTTAGCTCAACTGCCATTTGGCTGTTTGCAGTGACGAGAAGGACGAGGACGAGTACGAGAAGGAGGAGGTCGGAGAGGATGGAGAGATCATTCTGATCAGCGGAGACAAGATGTCCGGTCCCTGGAACAAGTCTGGTGCTGCTCCGACTCCTGCTGCTGCACCTGTCGGTGAGTGAACCAACTTCAACGCTCGTGTGCTTTTAAAATATGCCCTCGTTGGCTTTTCCCACCCTAGTGATGTCATTAACACTGAGCTCATATATATTGAGCACTCTTGCTAATTATGGGTGACTGTATGGTCACTGTCTGGTGATGGGAGCCTATGACTTAGCTGGATTTGGCCTGTGTTCAAAGCCATAAACGTTTTTTTAATTGGTTTAATCATAAACAAAATATTCTGTACCTGGAAAATCTGTTCTTCTTTCAAACTAGTGTCATATTTTTAATTGCAGAGGAAGTAGAAGAGCCTGAGTCGAAGCCTTCTGGCGTATATCGCCCCCCGGGGGCTCGGCTGACCACCAACAGACGAGGCCCCACCCAGGGGCCCCCTGAGATCTTCAGTGACACACAGTTCCCCTCTCTAATGGCCACCTCCAAGCATGTGGAGACACGCAAGTAAGTAGCGTTCAGGGACAACAGCTGGTTTAAGATGGCGGCGTACGCCTTGTTGCCGCTTTGACTGAAGCGCTGCCCATCTGTGTTTCAGGGACAGAGAAATGGAGAAGACCTTTGAGGTGGTGAAACACAGGAACCGCAGAGAGGAGACCGGCACCGGTACCGCCTCTCTGCAGCACTTGCAGCTCGACAACCAGTACGCCATCCTGGGGGATAAGTAGAGCCGCTTCCCTCCGTCCCCTGGCCCCTTCAGCAAGGTCCGGCCCAGCCCCTCGAAGGAAGCTGATCTCCAGCTGTGTTGACTTGCAGTCCTGACGGAGCTCACCGTGCCACCATCACCACACTGGTTACTCTCACACACAGCCTCATATACATGCACCACACATACAGTGACACTCCCTTTTAAAAATCGAAAGTAACACACTTTACAGACATTGGTTGGCAAAACTGAAGGACTGCATCTGAAGGGGCTGTTGAAAGAGGGAATAATTGAAAAGGAATTGGCAAAAATACACCCAAACGTACAAAACTGCAGCAGCTACAGCAGACTTTGTGGATTGTACTCAGAGCAGCAGTTGTGTGGCGCAACTTTTCTCTGGACTTCAACTTGCTTTGATAAAGCCACAGAGGATAACTTTAGGCGAGATGATTTTACAAACTTCTGTGAGAATATCTATTTTTTTGCAAGATCGTTATGACCCAATCGCACATGGTATTTTGGGGTGTGTCTTTGAGTTGCTGTGGGGAGCTTCGGGAGATACCGCCACAGCAGCATAGCTGGTGGTGACAATGTGGACTGAGTTTTTTTTTTTTTTTTTTTTTTTTTTTTTTGCTGTGGTGGCGAATAGGGCGAACACCAGCCCACCCCCACCCCTATATACAAGCCAGCCATCAGGCTCTTTAATTTAGAAACTTGAAGCTTTGTTTATTTCCCTTCGTGATGATGACACTCTGCAAAGATCTATGGACAAGAAGCGATAGGTTGTGGTCCTCCATTTAGAATTTCTATATAAAGTGGCCTTACTGATAGAAACTGCTTTGTCATCTGAAGAGAACTTTGCGTGTTGTCTCACGGGCTGCTGCCTGCCTCTGGATCTCAACACTTTGTGACAAAAAGAAACCCCCATATACAAATGAAATAATCCCTCTGTTCAAGAATGTAGTGCTGTTGTAGTTTGCCTGGTGATTGCAACGACTAACTGTCTTTTATATCCACTGTTAGATTTTGCTGCCCCTACTTTGTTTTGGTCTTTTTAGACATCAGATAAATAGAAAGTAAAAGCTGGTTTCTAATCTGAAACCTTTTCTCTTTTCTTTTTGTAACAAATATTTTACTGTGGTTTGACACCAGATGTTACACTATCAAGAAAAATGACGGGAAACCACTTTAAAAGCATAGTTTTTTTGTCTTTTTCTTTGGGCCATACTGAGTTCACAAGTTATTTTATTATTTGTTAAGTGCTACATTTCAATCTCAGTTTTAAGACTTCTTTTTTTTATTTTTTTTATCAAGGCTTCCGTCATAAGTATACGTGCTGTGTCAGCCCTTGTAGAGCAGGTAGCTTGTGCATAACTTAATTTCTCAAGAGTTACAGCAACTACTGATCGGTAAAAACATACAGTCACCAAACCAACAGAGTACTACTACCCACTTCCAACACAGTGGTGCGCCCCGTTAAACATCAAAAGGGTTTTTACTACAAGTATAGTTATGTTTAAAAAGGTAAAGAACTGGATTTATGTTCTATGTTTCTGTCCTTTCCATAAAAGATGTCAGGGAGAGATGATCCCTGCTGGAACACTTTGGGTGGACGTAGATAATATTTGTGACTAAAAGAGAGCCGAACACAAAAAATAAAGTGATCCTTGTGATTTGAAGTCTTGTCTGAATCTTTAAATGTTGAAATTGGGGATTTACTGTAGACGGTCCTTTTTTTTTTTTTTTTTTTCAGAAAAGGTGGTGTCCATTTGTAAACTGAAGACCTGTGTTAACCTGCTATCCCTCCTCCCATAATCACTTAATTGGTGTCTCATTTTGACAAAGCGTGGAAAAATTATCAAAAGTTTCAGCTCTTTTTGGAAAAAGTAGACGTTTCAAATGACCTTATACCAAGCATATTAACAAATAAAAACCTTTTTTCTCACACAACGGACTTGCAATGTTTATTTTAAAGGAGACAGAAACTCCAACAAATCACTTAAATTGTCATTTCGATCTGATTTAAGACATGCTGCCGTCTGCTCGGCCCCGCTGCCGTCTGTCCTCAGTGGTTCCCCTGAAAAGACAACGACTCATTTAAAGTTCTGCAGCTTAAAATCACAAACGCTGATCGTGGCGAGTGAATAGTTTCTTACCTGGATCACGGCTGCGTCTGTTGGTTCAGGCGCGAAACCAACGTTGTTGTCAAGAAAGTGCCAATGACCGTAGGGATGTCCAGTGGGCTGAAGAAAACAAACATCTCAGGAAATTACCTCTAAAATATGAGCATGCTATATGATAAGGTGTCTCTAAGTTAGTTAGTTGTTTTTCTTGTAGATAAACGAAAGCATTTAGAGACTGCTTTTGAGAATATTTAATTCTGTTTCAGTGCGATGCCCCGCCATAAACCCGTGCCTTCATTTCCCCCGTTATCCAGAGTCGTGGTGCGTTTTGATCTTTGCCCAGGGAATGCTATGTGACCGACTCACACGATGAAATTCAAGTTTCCACGCATTTGTGGGCATTGTATTCATTTCTGTGGGGTATTAACCCTTTAAAATGAACATTAGGAGACACGTGAGACCTGCTTATGTTGTAATCATCACACCGAACAAAGTCTAAAGTTTATGTAGTGCTTTACAAAACAAAATTATGAAGTGTTTCACAAGGAGAATACACACATAAAAACAAGCATATTTAAGCGTACAGGGAATAAAAGGGAAAGTCAAAAAACAAACAAACATTGTTTTTAAGATGCTTTTTAAAAAAGATCAAGAGTGTTAATCTACACACAGTTTATTAAGTCCACCAGCTGCAGTAAAACTAATGTAGTTTCAGACGCCACCGTGATGTATATTCTACTTTCATGAAGGTTACAATCTTGATTATTGTTTTAGTCTAAAACCGTATCTCTTAATTTGTTGACGTTGCTCAAGTCCACAGCTTTAAAGTGAAATACATCACCTCACTTTTATTGGTTTTACCTTTTAACGGTGAACAAAATAATAAATGCAATGTTCCAAATACTTTAAAAGTCTCCATGTTTTTCTGCAGTGATGCCAACTGCCTATAATTCGCACCACTGCCGAACACTATTAGAATAATTCAGCAATTTTTATGCTCCTCCACTGACTACTGCTTCCTCGTGCACGTTCTCCTGCGGCCATGCTTTTCACCTACCTCCGGTGGCGTATTTGCAAGCGGCGCCGTGCCTCCTGTAGGCAACTGAAATTGAAATATACAGCACTTGAGTTAAAATATACAAAAACCCTAAACCAAAGACACAACATTGACTGTTTGCTTAATATCCTTTTGCCTTTTTTTCCGGTTTCTGCAAGGTCATTGACACAAGATGTCCAACTAAGCAGCAAAATGATCAGTAAACCAGTTTCATAGAGACGGCAGCAGTATGATGAATGCTCCATTATAAATGCAAAGGTTCCCTTCTATGTAAATCCAGGAGAAGCCACCATCTTAACACACTGCCTTACCGAGGCTGCGAGGATGAATCCCACCAAACACAGCAGTGTGACTCCTCTCATCTTGATCCTAATTCATCCTCCTTTCTGTCCAAACACCTGCTTTATAGCGGCCGTGTCAGTAGGTGGAGTCTATTACACAACGCGTGCTGATTTAGGTTAATATCAAAGTCCAACTGGGCATATTTGTTAGCAGATGTAAAAATCGCTTGATCACACAAAAACAACTGATTCATGTTTTTGTCTGAACTTTATAATATAGTGAACAATATCCATTCAGATTTCCCAGAGCCCAAGATGATGTCTCCAAATTCCTTCCTTTACTCTCACATGTCACAAAGAAAAGCAGGAAATCTTCACATTTGAGAAGCTTGAATTTAGACAATAATAAGCATTTTTGATTGAAGGAATTTGATTAAATTGGACGAATCTCTTTCGACCCCAAAGGTTTACTGACCGGCTATGACATGCTATTTGACATGCAACATTGAATGATAAATATATATTGGTGCTATTTATGCATTTAGTTTTCCTTGAGTCCTGAACAGTTTCCTACCTGGGCGTCCTCTCCCTCAGAAGGTGGTGGGAACCCATGAGAATTCTTAATTGCCTTCCAAGTACCTTCCCACTGACGGAGAAAATAATCAACAACACAGGGATGTAAGTATTATCTATTAATTCAGCAAAAATATTATTATGATGCTTCATTATGAGATGAAAAGTCTACATACTTCTGCACTTGTATTATCTGGACCATGTCTCTCTGGGACCTGAAATGGAAAAGCATTGCACTTTATTAAGAAGGTACCGTAAATATTGACCCTAATCCCATGACCCAACACTGCTTGTTTGCTTGTTTCCGCAAAAGGTCTGCAGAAAGTGCTAAAAGCGGTAGACACCCTTTGGGTTAGTGTCCTCTCTGTAGGTCACACACACACACACACACACACACACACACACACACACACACACACACACACACACACACACAACATTGTCATGCAGATGGAACCAGAAAACCATAATTTGTTGCAAAATTACAACGTTTGACATCTCAGGAATACATTACAGATCAAGACTTGAAAACTTTTAACAGCTGTAGCATTTTAGTCAATGTATGCAAAAAATAAACAGTTAATAGACCTGTTTCATCTTAAAAAAAAGAAAATGTATATCAGAATTGAAATGTGATGTCTGAGGCCTGCAAAGTAAAATTCAAGTAATATTAAAAGAATGTACGTTAGATAAAAAACAAGAATTACAAAATTGTAAAAATGTTGTAGTAAAAGGGCACGGTTGGATAACTCGAAAAATCTTCTTTGAAACTGGCAGATCCTGTAGATAACACAAGATAAGAAGCACTACTCATGTCAAGAGAGAATGCTGAAAAAAGTATTTCATCTCTTATGACATCAGATGTGTAGAGACATTAGTTGTAGTTTAATTCTGTTTCCTCTCTGCAGCGGCCCTCAACTAACCTTTTGTTTGAATTGGAGATCAACTTTCACCGAGACAAATCAAACTGACCCCGTCGCCAAGAACATGTGGCACTTTTGGAGAACAGGGACATCACTCCCTCCCACACAGAATACCCACCGTTGATGAGTTTGTGTTGTTAAAGGTCATATCGGCACTGCTCCACGGTGTGTGACCCCCTGGTGGCAACCGATCACGAATATTTGAAGGCTTCTTACGGTCACGGATAACCTAGAAAAGTCATGGAATTTTAAAATGGTTATTTACAGGCCTGGAAAAGTCCTTGAGAAAAATAAAATCCCAAAAGTTTTGGAAAAGTCATGGAAATGTGTTATATTCATGTGCTCATGTCGTTCATTTACGCTGAGTTTGAAATAATGAATATGCTTTTCAAAGAAAGATGCTCAAAATATAAGCAGGCATACATACAGGCATCTATATACATGTTTATTCTTTTAATCAAACTATTGTCTCTCATTCATTTGTGTCATGTAAGGTGTACTGTATGCTTTGGAATTCTCATTGTTAGTTTAAATACTACATTTTCTCACTTTTTCCATGTATACACAACAAGATTTCAGAAAATATTTGGGCATGGAATTTTGGTTTAAAGTCCTGGAAAAGTCATGGACATCCATTGGTCAGAATGTGTATGAACTCTGCATTTAGAATGATTCAGTTCAAGGACACGGCCGTGTTTACTTAGTCTGCATGTGCCAGATTGTCTGCAAAGGACATTGACATTGGATTTCAACAAACAAAGCAACTAAATAGAAATAGCACCAGTATGACACATGCCTCTCGACCTCTACTGATTAGTTTCAATCTTTAAAAAACTATACAAAATAAAATGTATTTCTGCACTGCCCACTGCTCCTAAATGTCTATGGATGGGTTAAATGCAGAGACCAAATGTCATGTATGTATGTAAAAAGTATGTAATATAACAAATAAAGTTTCTTCTTCTTGTTGTTTTACATCAGAGTAGTATCAATATACATATTGACATCTATACGAAAGCAAAGGAATGACGTTAGAATTATTTTACAGTGAAAACAATCTGAAGTAAAATATTCTAGAGTTTAAGTTTAGTAGTACCGGTATATCAAAGTATATGTTAAAGTTAGCGTTTTGTCCTTTTAAATATCTTTTGAGGTCAGATCATCTGAAGGAAATCACCAGTTTTGACTCACCAGAGTTGATGCTGTGAGAAATAATCCCAAAAAACAGAGCAGTGTGAGCCCTCCCATGTTGAATGTATCAGCCTCCTATCTGTGCATTCACCTGCTTTATAGAGTCCATGTCAGTAGGTGGAGTTTTGTGCTTCAGCCTAATTACAAAGTCCACCTTTTCTTTTTGAAATTTTATTTATCTATTCATTGATTTTTTTATTTCAAACGTCCAACAGTCCTTACAGGACCTTTCTTTAAAAACTGTATGGCTGCCAATCCAAAAATACCAAAAGACAAATTGTCATCCATAAACCTCATTGTCAGTCAAACTTTTCCTGCCCAGACTTTGTGCCAGATTAGTCATTGTGGAAACTGGCAGGCAAAAAAAACTCCTCAAGTTTTATTGAAACAAATCAAACTGCCCAAAGCAGGTGACACCATTACCAAGAATATGTAACACTCGCCACACTTTGACTTATCTCATGGAACATGGCGAAATGACTTTCTCCCACATACAGATGATGAGTTGGTTATTGTGTCAAGTGGTTTCCATACCACCCTGTGGCTACTGAAATCAGACATACCGGTTTGGATAGTAAGGACATGGACATTGGATTTCAAACACAGCAGCTACATAATCAATAAGTTAACCCGTTCCATAATAGAAAGTGAGTAAAAAACATAATTTATCAAATGAGAATTAATTCACAGAGTTATACAATCAACATAATTGGAAAGTTACATTCTCTTCCATATCTTTTGAGATGTTGCAAAAAAGCAGTGCGAGTCCTCTCATCTTGATCATAGATTAGCCTCCTATCTGCACACCTGATTTATAAACACAATATATTTATTATTTAAATCCAAATGAAAGTAATAAGTGCATTAACTTAATCAGACGCAAATGCATACATTAATCAATGAATTCATAAATTCCAGGTTCAGCTCTGTTGTCATACAATACAGTATTTTAAAGATCCATTTCAATTTACATTCAGTAGTTTACTAAATAAGACATTTATATGATATCATTAATAATTGATTTGTTGAAGAACAATATACTCATAACTATTGTTAATTATATATATTTTAATTTTACAACGCGCGCCGCCATTGCCACTTTGCCACGCTGCGTGCGCGCTCCCGATGGTTACCATGACGCTGAATGGCAACCACAGACGGCGGCCACGGAAGATGGTAAAAAACACACACAACAACCCTCTTCCTCGTAGTTTGTGTGGATTTAGTTCACACATTTAGAGAGTGACGCAGCTTGTGTCGTGTTTCTGGAGACAAGCTGGCATGAAGGCTCGCGAGGTCGGAGTGTTTGTCCGGATCCGACCGACGGCCAACTTCTCCCGACACGTCGTGGAGTGTCTTCCAGACGGACAGGTGAGACGCAATTAAGTCACAATGTCGGAAAATATGGCAGTCGGAAATACAAATAAATAAAATAATAATAAATGATACATAATCATTAATATTTAAATTAAATAAAATAAAAAATGCCAGTCGGAAATACAAGTCTAGTTGTAACTTTCAAGTTAATTTTAATAACGGCCATTGTTTTTGTTTTAAAGGCTTCAGATTCAACATGTTAATCTGTATTTCCGGAAGAAGAAAGTCCAAACCACTTTTAAAACTGTCTGAATCTGATTGAAAGGTAGTTTCCACCCAGGAAGCATGCACTAAATCCACGTTTACTGGATTAATGTGTGTCGTCATGCTTTGGTCAACTTCTACAAATCTAACCATATTAGCTTTGAACCCTTTTTCTTTCATGGCAAACAATTTAAAGTGGCATAACCATAGAGGCACAGGTGCAATTAATTAGATGATTGATTACCAGGTGTGTAGTTCCAGGGCAATGAAATGGACTACAGCCATCATTAATGGGATTAGGTTACTTACCTATTGCTTTGTTGATAAATCAGAAAATACATCTATTTTTTAATCTCAGTTTTTTATGTCGATATATCTTTCTTTTTATTTTGGGCTGATGCCGTTTTCAGCATCTCAGATTTAGTGGTTCTTTTAGTCTTTGAGAGTGAATATATTGTGGTATTAGACTGTTGTTTGGGCAAAACAAGCCACTAAAGACACCCCTTTGTTCTATGTCATAGACCAGACAATTAAGTAATCAACAGATTAATTCAAAATCACAATAACCTTGGTTATTTATATTGGTTTTATGTTTATTTATATACCGTTTTTTGGGTATACCTAGTTAAAACGAATGCCGTCTGTATCAGCTCTGCTATTAATCCTGCCTTCATGAGGACTATGATTTTCATTCGTTTACGCCACTTTGTGTTGGTTGTTCCTTTAATTTATCCCCTCTTGTATCAATATTTCATCAAGATAAGGATTTATAGATGAACAGTCATTGAATTATCTCAGTTTGTTGTCCAAGACGTTTTGACCTTCAACTTATTTATTAAAGTGTGTCAAAACGTGTGACATCATGTCCTTAATGGATAACTTTACTCCAAATATTGACATTTTTGCCAGATATTACTTATCTCCTAATATAATTGAGCATATTTCATAAATGAAGGTGGAGGTATATTAGCTGGTTCATCTAGCTGAATACAAATTTGATCACATTTCAGATACAATATTTTAGTCCTGGAACCTCCCAGCACAGTGGACATCATGTGACATGATAATCCTGGTGTTTTGTGCACTCAAAACGTAGTTTTGTGTGTTTTCCCCCTCAGACGGTGAACATCCATCCAAGGAAAGACTCCAAGAAGCCCTGGGACACCAGGAAGAGTCAGCCGAGCTATTGGTCATTCCGGCTGGAAGGCGTCCTGCAGGATGTATCCCAGGAGGAGTTGTATGGCCGAGTGTGCCGACGGGTGGTACTGGGAGCACTGGATGGCTATAATGGTAGATCCTTCAGAAACATAAAACTAACAGCGTGTAGTCAAGTATTAATACCAGATGTAAGCATATTCACATTCATGCCGTCTACAGGGCTGTAGGTTTGTGGTTTTGATATTGGTGAAAGTGTCTCGTCTAATTTTGGAGATTTTCGTGATTGTATAAGTGTTTTCTGTTGTGTGTTTTTCAGGTACTGTGATGTGTTTTGGGCAGACGGGGGCGGGAAAGACCTACACCATGACAGGATCCACAGACTCATACGATCAGCGTGGCATCATTCCTCGGGCCCTTCAGGAGGTAGCTCGCATCATGTGAAAATGTTTATCTCTGACGGCTCCATTTTAAGTAAATCTGTTTTTTCATTTTAAATAAAATCTCTAATATGACATTCAGGTGTTTCGGGAGGTGGAGAAAAGGACCGAGAACTCCTTCTCTGTGTACCTGTCCTACCTGGAGATCTACAACGAGACCCTGGTGGACCTGCTGTCATCGCAAGGCTCACCATGCCCATATCCTCGGGGCATGGTGGTGATGGAGGAGCCGGGAGGAGGCGTGTTCATCAGAGGTCTGTCTCTTCATCCTGTCCACACTGAAGAGGAGGCTCTCAACCTGCTGTTTGAGGTGCAGTCTGATGTTTACAGCTGTAAAAAACCTGTTGTATTTGAATAATTAATTTACCTAGAAACTGTATTGTGCCGTTTTTAATGTTTCATTGCCTAGTTTCTATTATGAAATAGAAGTTGTTGGGTTTAGTTTTTTGCATGCATAATCAGTTGTGGTTGACTAGGGTGGGAGCAGTGTAATTCTCATGATTTTAGAGATGAATGAAATGAAAATGTAACCATGGTAAAGCTGTTTTTTCTTTACTCAGGGTGAGTTGAATCACATTATTGGATCACATGCCTTAAACAAGAACTCCTCCAGGTCCCACTGCATCTTCACTGTGCATATAGAGGTATTACCTTGAGAGCTTACTGCTATGTTTGTTGGTTTTTACTGTGGCGTTGCTGCTCAAACATGCCTTTTCCTGTGTACAGTTTTTAAGTTGGAGAAAATGTCTTTCTTGATTGCAGTCTCGCTCTCGTAGTACTCTGTCGGATGCCAAGTACGTCACCTCCAAGCTGAATCTGGTGGATTTGGCCGGGTCCGAGAGGGTGGGAAAGACTGGGGTGAGTTTAAGAACGTCTGACTTCACAAATAGACATTCATGCTGAAAAGCCATTAAAAGGTACCTTTAACATAAGGTACGTAAGGTTATGTCCAGATGGGATGTTGACATCGTATTCTATTTTAAATGTATATTAATATAAGGTCTTGGCTTTTTTTTTTATCCTCCAGTCAAAGTGAAACATAAGCTATTCTCTATGATTTGTCATGTAACATTATCTTTTTTCTTCATTTCACCTTTCTGTTCTTTCAGTCAGAGGGTCAAATGTTAAAGGAAGCGATGTTTATCAACAAGTCACTGTCGTTCCTGGAGCAGGCCATCCTGGCCCTGGCAGACCGTCGCAGAGACCATGTTCCCTTCAGGCAGACTAAGCTCACTCATGCCCTTAAAGACTCGCTGGGTGAGGCTGCCACGGCTTTGGGGTTTTAACAATGCCAATAGCTTGTATTTGGACATTTAAGTGGTCCTTTTCTCTGTTGTAAAACTTGTATAATATACTGCAGTTGTCCATTTCTGTAGGCGGGAACTGCAACACTGTGCTCGTGGCCAACATCTATGGTGAGGCTGCACAGATGGAAGAAACGGTAAGTAGTGGAATTTGTTATAAATCAAAAAGCAGTCTCTTTCTCTCTGCTTTGGATGATAATCAATATTCTTTGCAGCTCTCTACTTTGCGTTTTGCCAGCAGAATGAAGTGCGTCCAGACAAACCCTGCTGTTAATGAACACAACGATCCAGCAGTGAGTTCTCTCACTTTTTTTACACATCACAAAAAAACACTCTGGGAGGTCCTACATGAGTAAAAATGTGTCTTACTTTTGTTTACAGTCTGCATTGTGTTCTGTTCTCTGAAAGTCTGCAGAAAACCGAGTGATTCATGAAATGTACTGTTGTGATTAGGCTCAGATCAAGAAACTTAAGAAGGATGTACAAATGCTGAAAGAGGAACTGTCAATCCAAAACACACTGGTGAGTAGAGCTAGCAGGAAAGTGTTATAAATATATTTCATTATACTATATAATGTGTAGTCTATTGCCATGGTATACTGTCAAAACTTTGAGCTGATCTAATGTACACTTTGTCACATCTTCTGTTATTCAGTGGTAAATTACTTGAAATACTATAATTTGGAATAAGTATGTAACTCGCATAGTATGTTTTAGTACAAGGCAGTGCTTTCTAATGTTTATTTTAACATAAGAAAAATACTTCAGCTGGTTTATAATTGAAGATAAATCTCCATTATTTGCCGTCTACCAGGCAAACCGACCGAGCAACATGTACGAGCCTTTGTCTGAGGCCCAGCTTGCTGAGATCCACAGCCAGGTTCAGAGCTACCTAGAGGGCAGCCTGGAGGAAATCACTGTGAGAAACTAACACATCGCTATAATACTTACTCTGATAAAATTTGGCTTAAAATTGTCCTTTTTAAAAGGGGTTAAATTTCTGTCCATGACATCTAATTGCAGATTGTAAGTATCAGGCAGGTCCTAGCGGCGTTCGCTCAGTTCAAGCTTGCTGTGCAGTGAGTAGCATCTACCTTTTGAAATATTCCTCCTCCTTATGCAGTGCTTTGTTTGAAAAATAAAATTGGAACCAGCTTTATTTGTCAATGGTAAACAATGAATTCTGTTTCTGTGTGTGCGAGTAGGAAACGGGGGCAGGAGGTGAAGGCTCAGCTTTGCCAGACCTATAACTTGGTGGAGAAAGACCAAAGTGCAAACAAAGCTGCCATCAAAGTCGGTCTCCATCTGATCACTGCATCTCGGGGGAAATTATAGTTGTACTTCTATGTGTCTGTTGTGCTGTTGATTCGATGTTGCTTTGTAAACTCTTTTAGGAGTGGGACAGCAGAGGCAGCACTGAGGCGTCCCCACGATCACAGAAGAACACCCAGCGCCCGAGTTCAACCAAAACCAAGAAGTCTAAGGACAAGCCGAGGTTGGTAAACAGTGAACATCCTATGAGTTAGACTCCATGGCAACTTTATGCTTTTTATTTAGAACTGTAGTTCCAAACAAAGACAAATTAATGATAATTCAAATTGACCAGATGAATGAACAAAGAAAAGCCAACCTAGGTCCAGTTATTAAAAGGCACTGCTTTAGTTCTCCTGATGACACACTCTATGCGATCGTCCAGCCAAAGCAAGAGAGCGGTAGAGGAGAGTCCAGTTTCAAGGAAGCGTTTGGAGAGCGCCTCCAAATCCAAGCTGAATTCTGTCCAGACGCCAGAGCGGGAAGAGGAGTCGCATGAACCGGACACAGAGAGCCAGGACACACAGGAGTCTCAACCGCCTGGCAATGAACCCTTCCATCTGGAGTATGTGTACGATATGAATATAGACTTATCTTTTAAATGGTGGGCTCGGATATCGCTGGTCGTCCTATAAATGGATTGTGCACGCTGTCATGTTAGAACCTAGACCCTAAAGAGTTTGCCGTCTCCTCCCAGCTCTACTCTACCCAAAGCTGAAGCCTTTGAGGATTTTAAAGTGGGACTCGGCAGCAAGATCAACCGCATCCTGAAGGAGAACAAGACCGTGCTCCTGGAGCGCCGCAGTCTTCTTCGACAGCTCAGTGAGGAGGTCAACGCTGTCAAGAGAGAGATCGACTGCACCGCGGCTTCGATACGGCAGCAGCAGGAGGAGACGCCAGGAGGCCAAGGTACTCGTGTTCATACCATTATGACTCATGAGGATATTCATGAAGTGGAAGATGCTTTGTGTTCTCAATGGAACCGTGTCTTTCCTAATACGAAGTATTTCATATTCCTAAAGAAGTGGAATACCATAATACATTGTTATGACATTATACGATGACTTTGTATTACTTTTAAATGGCATGCTATATACTATGACTTAACCATAATTCTTTGGTAGACTGACCTACTATACAGTATACTGACTATACAAAATACTGACTTTGTCCTAAAAAGGTTTTAATGTCAAGGAATAATTTGACTTTCTTGATCTCCTATACTAGTACTTTTTAAATGGCATACCCGAGCATACAAGACTTCTGCATGTTCCCTGTTGAATCAAATAAATGTTCAATTACATATTTGGAATTAAAATGTACGGTGAAGGTTTTTCTGCATAATGTGGCTGTTTCGTCGTCTGATAAATCTGGGATTAAAGAGGTGAATACATTTTTTATGAAGGTCAATATTTGGTGACTGAGGAGCAGCCAGATGCCACTTTATTGATGCAGCTGAGAGAGCTAAAGGGCCGGTACCGGCAGAGATATGAGGTGCTGCGTAACATCAAGGCAGAGGTCAACTACTGTCAACACCTTGTGGATCAGTGCCGAGTACGCCTGCTCTCTGGTCAGTCCTCCAGATATCTTATATATTCTTCTTCCCTGACACAGCTCAGAGCTTTCAAGGAATCATTTGTGCCTTTTTGTTTTTTAAAAGCTCAGAAAATATATATATTGCTCAATTATGTCCCAGAATTTGAGAACTGGTATAAGAAGTCTTTTCCGGTACCTGAGGAGGAGTTGGACATAACTATGGAGAAGACCCTTGAACAAGTGAGTCTGCCACACATTTAGAAAATAATGCTTCTGTATAGTTTTCTATAAAGCTTCACACAAATAATGGACGTAAAAGGTCCATGCCTCATTTATAAATCCCACTCAGCGGGGAAGCAATGGGGAGGAAATCATTTTAGTCCGATACGTGTTGTAAAAAAGCTGTGAATGAACTTTAGCAAGGAGTTACCTGCTTCCTTGCTGCTCTTAGGGGAAGGATAGTCGGCGGTCTTCAGCGCAGCTTCTGGAAGAAGATGAGCTTCTTCCTGAGAACTCCAGCGCAGAGTCATTCTACAACGCCCGCTACAGAATGCTGAAAAGGGTGGGTTCTCTTTATTCTGTTTAACATCTAATGGACGACTGCTTATTTCATCAGATAACATGAAGTGAATGGTGGTAAAGGTGTCCTTGACTCAAGAATAGAGATCTCCACTTAAAATATCATGTTTATTAGATGTGCTCAGAAGTTTATAGAAAATAATTTATTTAGCATCAACTCACCAATCACTTATGCTGTTGCCAGGAACATATTAGGGATGGATTAACAAGCCTTAAATTGCAAAAAAGGAAAACATAAACCTTTGAATTTTTCTGTCTCTGCAGAGGAATACTCGGGCGCTGTCCTTTACTCCAGTGCAGAGGAAGTCGTCCGGACAGAGAAGACTTCCTCAAATTCTTCCTGTTAGCTGAGCGAGTTCTGTCTACACACTGAAGTTGGTGAACGTGTTCACATAAATGTTTTTCCTACATTTAATCAGTTTATTATAGTTTGTGGAATAATCGAGCACAAATGACACTACCCAGTGAATCAGCTTCTTAAATGAAAAGTAAATTTTATTATTCCTGAACCACAAAATAGACTTCTTTGGTTGTACAAATTCACTAGTTACAGTCTTGTATGAGCTCTACCCCTTAACCCTAGGACCTGTGACCCTTTCCCTCCAACCTATTTGCAAGTAAATTCCCCAAAGAGAACTCAAGACGAAAGAATAAACACAAAAACTTGAAACACTGCATGAATAATGTAGTGAAACCCATCTGGGAAAAAAAGATTTGCCTACTGTAAGTTAAAAAAAAGGAGATATCAGCCATTGCAAATGTAATCAAACAAACTGAATTTCAGTCAGTGAGAACAACATGGAAAGCTATCATTAGAAGACCCGACATTAAATTAACACAAATGCTACTAACCTGTGATTCTGCAAAAATACCCATTGAATACATGAACTGACAGTATGTTAAGCAAAGAATTGAATGAGAACAATGTCTTGAGAGGGATTTCTAATTGGTTCTGCCTCTCCCAGCTCTCCCATTAACAAACCAATATACACGCAGAGAGCATCCCAATACTAAGCCTGTCCAAACCCAGATGCGTCAGCAGTCGACACTCGCTTGGTCTTGGTCAAGACCGGCTCCGTTTCAAATCCAAAGTTTGCTTTCCTTTCAGTATTTGTACATTATTCACACAATAATAAATGATTTTTCAGTGGCGTCAGATTTAAATTAACCATAGACAGAAAAATAAAACATCTGCTACCTTCACATCACTCTGGATTACCTCCAGATAATTCAACAACAGAATTGAATGATTCACATTAAGTACAAAATAATACCCTTCAAAGGGCAGGGTGAGTACCGTTAATTAAAAGATTTTACTAAAAATGTGTTTCCAAACTTTAATAGTGTGATCTGTTTCTGTATAACTGCTGCTGCCTCCAGTAAGTCGTATTCTCTACAAGGGGAATGTAACTCAGTCAATTACAGTATGACCCATTTCAGTGATGTGCAACAGCTATACTTTGTCAAAGCAATCTAATTTATAGATATGCTTCTCTTTAAAAACGTTTGAGTGAGCTATATATATATATATATATATATATATATATATATATATATATATATATATATATATATATATATATATATATATATATATATATATATAGTAGATTAAATTATGTGATATGATATATTCATTAGTTGAAAGCTTTAACGAAGTAAACCTCAGAGCTATCTTTGACATTAGTTTAAAGGTAAATTTGGGTTAGCATCAGTCATGCTGTGTGCCCAAAAAGGACTGGAGGGGTTAAAATAGAAGGCCTTCAATTTGAATAAAACACTAAAAACAATAAATTACTGAAGATATACGCAGTGCAAAAAAAGATATGTACTATTGTTTTTGTAAAGCTCTCCACATTGTGACTGAAGGTAGCAGGATGTTTCCTCCTCAATTAATATTTACACTCCTGTCCGCCCAAGTTTCAAGAAACCCCTGACATCTATATTCACTGAAAGCCTAAAAATATCATTCAAGAAGTTAGTATAGCTATGACCCATTTCTTTTCTCTTCCAGTATGTTTTTTTTTTTTTACAGCAAAATTATCGGAGGTGTGAAAAATAAACTAAAAACTTGAGCCACCTCCTCTTTTAAAATAGATCAGCTTCTACAACAACAACAAAAAAGAGGTCTTTAAGTAGCAATCCTAGCTAACCACACTAGCTCTTTCTTGCCACACCGTTCTCATCCACAGACTGTTTAGGCAAGACTGGCACGCAGGATATAAGTGAGTGTGTGGTGACTATCAGCGTCATAGTCTCTGCAGTGGTTATATATGGGAGAGTAAATCTCGCTCTACTGACACGTGTAGTGTTTAGTGACTCTGCACCTTCTGTGGATGCACCAGTGTTCCACAATTAATCTAAATGTGTATGTTCGCACTTTGTCTTCAGCATTTTCCTCTCGGTGAGGTGTTACGTGGGCACGGCGGTCTCCAGGCTGCGGCGGCCCTGCCTCAGTTTGCGCTTGTTGCTGTACAGGGCCATCTCCTCCAGAGCTGAGGTGGCAGGCAGTGGGGTGGGCACCTCGACCTCGGGGCTTGCAGCAGGCACTAAACGACAATAAAAACAACAAATTTGAGTCAAGCGGCCGCTGTTGATCTACTTTTTACATCAGTCACTCCACAAGAGTAGCTGTGGAGAGGAAGAAAGGTGAAGGGAAACTGGACGGATCCCTTCAACCTGCGAGAGAAGCCCCACATTCACAGCAGCAGCTGGAAACGAGCAAAAGATTTGAGCAGAAAAAGTGGAGTAATAATTGACTGCAGGTTTTAAACCAGCTACCCAAACTCGCAGTCGATGCCACTAAAGTGACGCATGTGCAGGAAGAAGTATCGATGTGGGTGGATGAAAGGAGAGAATTACATGTCGCAATGCAGCTCTGTTTAAAAAAAAAAGTTCAAGTTGCTGCAATTATTAACAGGTTTCCACGAACCTGGTTTCTACATGTCCCATTACCTGCGTGACCCGGTTTCTTGTGTGCACGTCAACATACTGACTCATACATGAAACGTAATCACTAGTTTCAGTTAACAATAAAAACAAACTCATGCACAGTCGGGATCACGGTTAGTGTGACATCACTACTTTAGACAGTAGATATTTCTCAACATTAGTTGCCGCTTCACACGTGGCGAGCAGGTGAAGCCCACCCAGGTAGCCACGCCCATCTTAACGCCTGAACCCACAGTTATGCCACACAACTAGCAGGTTAGAGAATAAATGCACAAACCAACACCCTTGTCACATGTTCCATAAATACTCAGGCCTATACAACCACACGCAGACCCAAAAACACATGCACACAGAATCCTACCAATAGGAGCTGCTTATCCCAGGTAGTCACCTGAATCAAAGGGGATAGAAAACATTGAGGTAATGAATGCATTACTTATTGTCCACACAGTTCTCTCACTTTTCCCTTTTCACAAAGTTTTCAGTACAATTTGAAGCTCCAGTTCTCACCTGGGTTGCTGGAGCCGTCGTCGATGAACTGCAGGTCATCGACTGCTTCTTGGGTCTGGAAGGGAAGAAGAGCCAGTGAATAAGTGAGTGGTGGGTGCATCGTAACCGCCGTCCCAGGGGAAGCCATCACCATGTCAGCAGTGGAGCTGGCAGTGAGGGAGTGTGCCAGCTGCTCACTGCCGGTTTAGCAGACAGCGCTGAAGCTCCCAATCTGTCAGAGACACAGAAGCCAGAGTACCTCGACCGGACTACTCCCCAGGAGAGATTAGCATGTTAAAGAAAAGGGAGGTTAAATTAGGTTGTCAGTTCCGGGGTTTGTAGTGTGTCCAGAGAGACAGCCAACAGAGCAAAAGTACGGCACCAACAAGAGTCACATTGGAAAACTAAGCAGCATGTTAAGTTGTCTTTGTGTTGATGCTCTAATTAAACAACTCGATCACGTTTTCCTCGTTATTAGCCGTTTATTCTACTTTGGAACTCGGTCAAGGAACAAATACGACCTGCAAGCCGAGGATCATGTGATTTGTGCAAGTTATTTTAATGTTATCTTACAGGGCACTCGAGCTGTAGGGTTGACAATGTAGTTTTATTGGTTGCAATTGACACATTTCAGAAAGGAAGTTTATATGTTTACATGAATATTTGTTTAAAGCTGCGAGTATTTATTTTCTCTCCCATGAATTCTTTTAATGTTTTTAAATGTGTGCATTGATTGTTTAGATCAGTGTGATGTTCTGCTGTCATGTGACCCACACTGTGCAGCTCTTAGTGGTCCGAGTCTCCTGTTCTACATAACTCATGTTTATAGAATTCAACACATAGCCGTTAAATACTACTTTTGTCAGTCCATATGCAGGAAACATTATGCAAACACTTACATACAGCAATATCACTTAAATTACGTCCACCAAAGAGAGAACACGCACAAACTGAAGACACTGCGCAACAACCAAATACACAAGATCCCACACTCAGGAGCGCAGACTGACACCAGATACTTGACCCCAAAATGATAAATAAAAGATCCCTTCCAGACTAGCTCACTCCCGCACCACTCCAAGAATCCCATGCTTCCCCTTCCATCTCTTCGTCCACAGAGAAGAGGACACAAAACCCCCCTCTGTGATAGAAGATGTGACTCCTCTCTCTGATATGCGACCCATGCGTGGAACAAGACAGCTGATGGAAGTGAATGTGAGAGTGGATGAGATGCAGAGTTTGTGGCCATTTCCCCCGGAAACAATTCTGATTAGTGGGATCAAAAACGTGTCTGCGTCTCTGCAGCTGGTGAGTGTTAATGTGATTGATTAGTTAGCCGAGATAGATGGGTGTGAAGGGTCACCGCTTTAGATGCTCTGACGCTTGTGAGTGGGAGACCAGGAAGGGAGGAGCGAGACCCGGGGCTGATATGGTGTCATTTGTGTCGAGTAAGTCTCTCTTCTTTGTGAAAGGGAGAGTTAGTGAGCCAATCGCTATAGTGCAGAGCAGGAGGTACTCGATCATGGAGCCAACACCTAGACCTCAGTCACACTGATGCCTCTCGATTACCAGAGAAACTAGAGGGGAAAGCCAGGGGGAGGGAGGAGGCCGGGAGCTCAGCATGCAGCCAATACCTGGATGTCGTATACGGGTTTGGAAGAAGGAATGGCAGCAAACTGTCGGTAGTCAAACTTCTTTGACGACAGGGACTAGAAGGATAGCAAAAGGGAATGAGCAGAGGTTGAGGGAGAGGGAGAAGAGGAAAACAATGACAGGAGGAGGGTGGGATGAAATATAAACAGGAGAGGAGAAGGAATAGGAGACAGGGATGAGGAAATAGAAAAGGGAGAGGTAGGAGGCAGAGAGGCTAATGGGTGATTCAAACAGCCAGCTGTGGCAATTGCTGGGAGAGATTTGTGTGTTTCCAGCTCTGATTGGCTAGAGTGACAATGAGCAAGATGGTGGATTAATGCCAATGTGCTTTGAAACAAATATACTTTATTCCCTTCTCCAGCTTGTAAACCAACAAGCTTATGTGTCGCCTTTCTCAAATAAAGCTTCAAGTATAATTGATGATTCACGCTCTCAAAGTCCGTTTCAAAGGATACAGAAAACACTGACGCGCACACAGGCCAGTCACAAAATCTGTCAAAATCAAAATGGAAATCAAGAAAGAGGGAAAAGGTTCAGCACTTACCAGCCGTCCTGGAGAGGTCACTCCTCGAGGACTGAGCTCTGTCAGGGGAAAACAGGAAATGAGAAGTGAGAAGAGAAGGGGGAAAAATGTAAGCTTTAGATTAAATGTGCTGTATGGGAGAAGAAAAAAATAAACAGTAAACAGCTAAATCAATAGATATTGTGGGAATATCTATTAGCCCACTTAAAAAAACAACAACTTTAAAAAGGTACTATATTACTTCAGAAACTGGTGGTGGTGGTTTTTCTGTCCAAAACGTGGTTATTAAGTACAAGATATTTGGTACCCTGTTGAAATAAGCTTATGAAGACAAAAGGTATGACTTAAAGAAGACGCTTGTCATCTGAACAGGCCTCAGTGGCTTTAAGGGCCGCGGCTTCTTACCTTCCATAGGCGTGGGAGAGGGTGTGGGGGCGGGCGACGGCGACTCCGTCAGCTGGTCCAGCGTGCCGCGCTTCTTTCCGTCACGAGACTTGGCGATGACCATCTGTGCTTTCAGTGCATCTTGCTCGAGAGACTTCATTCTAGAAGGGGAACAGCCATCATCAGATAAATGACAGTAAAAAAATAAGGAAAGAAAATACAGCGACAACGGCTGATAAGAGGCACACACACACACACACGTGTACACATACACACACCCCTACAGGTGGGTGTAGAGTCGATCGCTACTAATGTTGGGTGCTCCTTGTCCTGGTTTGCTGTCACAAACAACCAGTTTGATTTAATTTCACCAAAAGAAGGGAGGCATTCCAGGAAAAGGACTGCCTACTGCTCGTAGACTTATACCCTCAACTTACAAATAGCTTGCAAACTCACTGCGGGATGTGTGTTAGTACAAATAATAGTATGAAAATCCAGAGAACAGCAAGGCGCAAATGAAAAGAGTGCTGCAGAGAGGAAGAGACCAGAAGTAGAGAGAGGGGGAAGCAAAGACGTGCAGAAGCAAAGACGGCGTGAGAAAGGCAGGAAGCACGGTCACAGTGTTGCTGCGAGTGCTTGCTTGGACCTTTCTAAACTCTAGCAAAATACCCCCAACGCCAAAGCACCCCAGCACACCCCCACGATGCCGTGCGTCTGGCCCTGGTGGCTGAGGCCGAGGAGCAGACCTGAGCTGGGAGGCTGCTGCAGAGGAAGAGGAGGAGGTAGAGGAAGAGGTGGGGGGCTCGGGGGACTCGGCCTGAGACGCCCTCACTCTGGCCTGGTAGAGCCTCTTAGCCAGGTCCTGCTCATACTGCCTAACATCCTCCTCTAGGCCACAGGGCCTGGGCCCCGCGAGGCCAGGGAGAGGGGGACGCAGAGGAGGAGGGAAAGGGACGAGAGGTGCACCGGGATGGAGGAGGAGTATGAGGAGGAGAGGAAGGGAAGAAAGGCATACGGACAGAAAAGAGAAGAAAACCAAAGAATGGAAGGTAAAACACACATTTTGAAGAGCCACGAATCATACAAATATATA
The DNA here is from genome assembly GCF_910589615.1 of Taurulus bubalis. NCBI lineage: Eukaryota > Metazoa > Chordata > Actinopteri > Perciformes > Cottidae > Taurulus > Taurulus bubalis. Next base: position 6,608,607 of record NC_136606.1, read on the forward strand.
CAAGACATGCGAAAAGTAGGAGGAGGCAGACTAAACACACACAGAAGGAACTGGACTTATGTTCACTCATTTACACACCAGGTGCGTGAGCTCTGCGCTTGGTATTTAGACTTAGACCAACAACAACATTACAAAGTCCAAAAAGGAAACGGTTCATTCAAAATCTTTTTATCCTCATCTTTCTTACTTTTGCTCCGATATCATTCATCATAGCAGTAAAGGTTTATTTCACATGAACGGTCACGTGACGCTCAAAGAAAACAAACGTTTCTGCTTCTGCTATTTCTAAATGAATGCACAGCAAAAATGTGATATATAATTTGTCTATAAACTGCAAGTGTAAACCCACACTATGGTGTAATAAAGCTGAAAATATTGATATTAGTAGGGAAGGATGCAAAGTGGGTCAAAGCATTGAAACGATAGGTGACATGACTAACGCTGCGAATGCTCCAGTTTGCTTTCGGACATTTCAGTTTGTATTTATTTAGAGATAATTAATTAGAGGTGTGGTCCAACACTTTCTCGAGACACCGTGCCAAGATTCGTTTGCTTTGCTTTGTTTATATTATCACAAAAATGTAATTGTTTGGCCGCAATCAGTAACTATTGATGTGCATTATTCACAATCTCTACCATTTCAAAAACAATATGAATCATCAACTAATTTACATATCAGCCAACAATGAAAATAATTGTTAAAAGGTTTTCATTCTAGTTATCAACAAGTCTCAAGATATCATCAGTCATCACAAATGTGACCTATCCCTTTGATGTAAATTAATTACTCCAACCACACTGCATGGTCACAGCGTTTTATGGATATTATTAATATCAATGAACCAGAAACACAAAGCAAGGACAAGTCAAGTAAAAGCTTTAATAAAGACCCCGTTAGCCGCGCTACCTGCTCAGTCAGAGCGTTACTGTTGTATTTACCGTGCTGCCCTCCACATGGCTCTCTTCTCAGCCTCCAGAGCTCGTTTCTCAGCGGGGGACATGTCCTTGTCGGGGGCCACAGCCAGCTCGGGGCTCTGCATACGGAGCCTCTCTTGATGTCTGCGCTCTGCTTTGGCTGTGCGGATGGGAGCCGCCGAGTCTCCGAGGTACGCCGGGATCAGACTGAGGAGACACACGAGTATCAGCGATGAATCCCAGTTGACAAACATAACAGCAACGAGGTGTTCAAAGACGTTGTGCACGATGTAATTACCCGGTCATGGAGTTGGGCCTCTGCTCCAGCCTGAAGCTGTCCTCCAAGGAATTCCTCTGAGACTCTCCCTTACCGTCAACAGAGGAAGGCCTACGTACAAAAAACATATATTAGCTGAAGAAACACAATAAAAATCATCTAACGCTTTAATGTTTCGCAACTTCTTACCCTGAGCTGCCGCAGTAGCTCGGCGGCGTGACGTTGTAGCTCGGCGGCGTGGCGCAGTGCTGCGACGGGGAGGTTGCTGGCTCCACGCTGTACTCCACTCCATCCAGCAACACTTTGCCAGTTGCCTTCATCTGTGCCACCTGCTTAGCCATGTCCTCTTCATCATCCTCCTCATCCTCATCCAGCAGGTACTCCCGCGCCCGCTGCTCAAACTTCCTCTCTGAGGCGAGATGAACACAAACACACACACACAGGGTTGTAAACGTCAATGGCAGCCCGGGAGGTTATTGACAAAGGGGAAGCTCAAGGAGAAACAAAAGAGACAAACCTTCTTCCTCCCTCATTTTCTTGAGGTCATCTTCTCCAACGAGAGACACACGAGGTTTGGGTTTCTCTGGCGTCTGCTGCTTCACGTCAATCTCAAAGTACTTCTGTCGGTCCCTGAAGGAGCGCTGCTCTGGGCTGGACTTACCACCAGGAGAAGGACTCTGTAGGGTTACAAGAATACTACATTATTAAGATTATCATCAATAGCACCTGAAGCACCCGCAATATTTACAAAAGAGCAGCAGCAGAACAGCTCAATAAAATATGCTGTTAAAGAAGTTGAATCGCTATTTGCGTTGTTGCAGAGCCATTTCCAGAGGAGCAGAGGATTTCACAAGAGATGCCAGAGGAGAAAAGTATCACAGACCAAGAAGAAGGCAACAAATTATCCACTTAAAAACAGAACCCAGCACCACCAGCTGATTTAATTAACTGGGAGTCATGGCTGTCTCCCAGTGTCCCGGGAGCAGAGACACCACCACCGATCAAGCCGAGCACACCCAGGCAGAGAACGGGGCTGCTGTAGACGTGGCGGAGGCGGTGGGTACCTGCAGGTCCCAGGAAGGCCTGGAGAGGCGAGGCACTGCTGCCAGGCTCATGTACTCCTGCCGGTCAGGTGAGAGGGGGCACCGCGGGGAGACACTGCGGGTCAGACCCCTACCAGGTCTCGTCTGACCCTCTATGTCATCATCAAACACCTCGTTGTTCAACTCAGGCTGAAAAGGCCACACAGGTCGTCACCAGACTGTCAGACCGAGATGACTCCGAACGCCACTAGTTAGCTTAGAGCAGCTGCAGATTCAATATATTCGCTTGTTAAATAACGTACAGGCCCAATTATAAGATGACCTCCATTTTTGGAAAAAGACTTTCTGAGGATATAAAACAACGTCAGACTAGTTTTCCTGAGATAGTTTAAGGAGAAGATGGTCCTCATCCGTGAAGCATTGTCTATCTTGATCTCTTCATCAAGCTGCATTACAGATGAGTCGGTCACTTTCAACTTTTCTTTCACTTTTTCCACAGAATTATTTTTCTCCAGCAAAACACATTAGACAAGCTGTCAGAAACTCCTGCAGGTCCGAAAAACTTTTGGAGCAGATGTAGCAACGTTAAGGGCACAGTCACACATGGGTGAAATTATTTGGTGAAGTTGTTGCTTCAACCAACAGCAAATAAGTGTGTGTGGTTAACTCCACATTCAGCACGAATATTGCCTCATACTCACATGTGTGATCGTGCCCTGCGGCTACAAATCTGATGTTGTGAACACACCCAACCCTCCATCTGGTTCTTGAATATAATACAACCTCCACCTTTATTTTATTTGTATGTCATGTTCTGTAAAATATCATTTATATTCTGTCCATTACAGTAAAACAGACAGCTGTGCTTTTAATATTTGTTGGTCAATTTGTTCACTCACCTCTGGAGAAGGTTGTGTTGGGTGGAAATTGTTCCTCACGCCATACAGGTCCTGTTGGGCACAGCAGGAAGTCAGTAAAGCAAAGTAAACTCTGACTGAAGGCAAATACGGAGATACAGAGCAGGCAGACGGATTAGCAGCAGGGATATAATATATTCATACATATAAAGGGGGATTGAATATTAGTACACGAGTCACACACGGATGGATGAATGGATGTAGACTCAACACCAGTTTGACAGATGATGGCATTGAAGTACAAGAACCAACGATGAACGCATTCCACACGTCACAGCACGTCACAGCCCCCCCCGACACGGCACAGGCTCCTTATAGGACGGCCTGCTCCAGTCAGGAGGGGGCGGGGGGGAGACCAACCAATCAGCACAGCATGCTTTTGTCGTTGTGACCCGGTGAGTCCGGGCAGCACGGCCTACCTGCGGCGGCTCCAGCACTGCCAGTGAGCGAGGCACGGCGGCAAACGCCTTGTATGCCTGCTTGGCATTCATGGGGAACTCGTCGGGCGAGGTGGGGGAGGGGGCGCGAGGCTGCAGGGGGGGAGGTTTTGGGAGGGCATGGAGGGTTGGGTGGGTTCATATGGTAGCCAAGGGGGAGAAGAGGAAGTGGGAAGGACGGACAGACAGAGACATGGAGGAAAGGGTAGACTATGAAGAAAACCAGCAAAGTTGAAGAAGACCGTGGAGGAGAAAAGGTGAAGAGCATGGCGGCTGGTTTCATGTGAGAGAGGAGGGGAGTATGACAAACAGTAGGACTTGGAAGGTTCAAAGCCTTGACAGACTTTTCTGTACGAGCACCTTTATGAAACAAGTAGGAAGACGTGAGATGAAATCATGGCTTCGAATTATTTACCGACCCGACTACGCTGCTTGCCGAAGGAAGAAATAAACGGAGCATTTCAGAAAAGTTGTAATTATGAGAATTGATCTGATTCAGGAGCTCAGCGCTGAGCTGGATGCTCCGTCTGCAGGCGGAGGAGATCTGGAGGTCACAGGCTGCAGCGCCTACACAGACAAGTCTTCCTTTACTTTGGTTCTAGCCTCTTTCAAACAAAAATCATTCCTGTGCCACAATTTAACTGCACCTCTGCTGCGCTGCTATGAGACGCAGTGTTTTTGGGGGGCCGTGCAGTCAGAGGCGGCGGCACAGAGCTGAGAGTGGATAGAAGACAGCACTATGTGGTGGTGAGGGGTCTTACAGAGGTCTGGGAGTCGAAGGGGGAGGGGCCATGCTGGAAGGGGTTAGGACTGTGGCCGTCCGGAGTGGCGGGGGAGGGACTCTGCCGCACGCGCCCAACTGGCTGGATGGCACCCGGTCGAGTCTGGAGAGAAAACAATGATATTTTCATGGGAGAGAAAATATAACTAGCTAGCACAGAAAAAGACACACCGAACTTGAGGATGAATGGCAACTCAAAATGAATGTGGCGAAAGACGGATATGAATCAGAGCATAATTTACCTTTCAGATTATTTATCTACAGGGTTTAGAAGTTGAATACCAGTTTGTACCAAAAACAACACCTAATTACCCAATCTAGTTTTCAACTGCATCGAACCACAGGTGTGAAAGCACCTGAAAACTCCTCCGAAGCCCATGTTAATATATATATATATATATATATATATATGTTCTATTTTTCCTTCTGGATTTTGAATTATCTGAAATTCTGACATTCAGACAATTTAAATACCAATAAATCTAAATAGATAATAGAAACAATTACTTAAACAAAGGAAACCCGTTACAAATATGTATTAAAAAGGTGAGCTTGATATATTGGTAATGACTCTAATCTACAATCAAATGTATTTCCTGATTTCCTACTCACTGATGAAGAAGTGTTGTCAGTGTTGGCAGTAGGAGTGGAGGTGTAATGAAGGTTTGCCTGCAAATAAAAAATATATAATAAGACAACGGCAATAGAGTTAAATGGTTGGATCAGCACCATCTACTTTCACTTTCAACCAGCAGTGCATACAGTCACTACATGTTGACTATTGGGAGGATGCCAGGCCAAATAAAGACACGATCAAACAATGCAACACCACCAAGGTTCACCTAAATTATAGAGTTTGTTCTACACTGGTAACTTTGCTCACGGGAAATATACATTTTATTTTTGTCCCGTGAGAGAGTCTGAAGCCACAGCTGGTCAGTAGCGACGTTAAGGACAATAAAAAGTCAAAAATCTATTTTTCCAATGAATGCACATCCAGCCTGCATGAAGCAAAGCATCAGTAGTCAGCTGGCCATGGAGAAGCAGTCACATGCTTTTCAGACTGGGAGAACTTTAGCAGACACGGTAGCTGAACTAGTTATGTTTTAATAACAGATGGAGCGCTCAGAACAGCGTGTGCTGAAAGAAAAGAAGAATATAAATCCAGGCCAGAGCAGAGAGGGTCAAGAGACCCACTTACGAAGCGAGTCTCCCTGCCTGCAGACAGGGAGCTGTTGGAAGAGTGGATGCTGGGCTACGGGTGGGAGGAAAGGTCAAAAGGGTCAACTGTAAAACACCTATTCTAGAGCAGTAGAAATGACTGATGGAAAAGGAGAAAATAAAGTAAAACCATGGGAGGCGGATGGCAGATGAGTGGTGGGCGTTAAGGCTGCTCACCGGTTGGATCGTGGGAGAGTAGGGCGCTTCTCTGATCGGGCTCTCGGTCCGGGTGAAATCAGAAGGAGGCGCCTGGAAAAACCAAGATCAAACACCAAAAAAACACTTAACAACCGCTCCTACTTTCACTATGTGCACTGACAAGACGATGTAGTAAAGAAAAAGAAAAACAAGCATCGACTGGTTAGTCCTGTAGAGAAGTGATCTTGCAGCTCTTGCTGATAAACTTGCGTCTTTGCAGGTCGCGATCCATCATGATTTACGACTTCCCTCGCAGCTGCTGGGTCAGACATTCCAGTCTGTCCTTAATATGTACCGACTATGTGCCAAAATACCTCACGAGGTGCCACAACTTCTGTGCTCACAGCAAAAAACATGCACCAGTTCAGCTGGTTGTTGAGATTAATACACACAACTTGGACACACACACTGCCTTCGAAGAAAAATGCTTTGCACGGACAGAACGCTTTTTTTTAAAACCACATCTATCCTCCTCTGCATGAAACGGCAAAGCTATCGCAAATAAAGCAAATGTAGGGATTCGAAAACCCACAGTGGCCAAAAATAGTAAAAACAATAAATAAAACAACCCAAGGACACATTTTTGGCCACAATTGCATTGATCATTTGATCTATTGTTGCTTTAAATGTCCTTTTTTTTTACCAAAGGTTACCAATGTTGGCAATGGGTTAAAAACAATGAATTGATTCACAATGCAGATACATTTTCTGTTGATCGTCCTGAGGCTATACGCACACTTGTAATATGCCAAACCCCCTAAAAAGTGTGTTTTAAGGTAACGGCCTGCACAAAGTCTTGATGCAAATGAAGGATCCATTTCGAGGGACACCAAGTGAGCCAAACAACACACCATGCCGTCTCCAAACCACACTCAGGCAGGCGGCTTGCCTTGTTGAACAACCAGGGCTGCAGCTGGCCCGTCTTCCCGTAGCCCACAGGAGGCCCCGACAGGATCTGTTGTCCGGGTGGACGACCCTTTCCTTTGCGATTGGCCACCAAGAACGGGTTCTCTTTGAAGCAGATGGGCTGAGAGTCCACCAGGTTTTCCTCTTCTTCTGGTGCTAATGAATTAATGGTTGTTGATGAGCCAGCACTGTCAGCAATGGAGGTCCCATTTGGGGAGAACTGGGAGCCGTGGAGGTAATCGTGGTCTGCATTCAGACTGGGGCAGGACTCGGGGTCCGTGTGGTCGAGGGGTTTTGTGGGGTGGACTAAGCCGAAGCCCAGAGGCTCTAAAGGGTCTCCGTACTGGGCCTGCAGGGGGGCCTCCATGGGAGCAGTCAGACTTTCAGAGGTAGAGAACTGGACAGGAGGCAAAGGAAACAGGCAGGACAGGCACAGTAAAGGGAAGGAATAAGGACAGACAGGAAAGGTTTCACTCAAACAAACTAAATGATCACTAGCGGAATTTAAAAGAATGATAGATGAACGTTTTAGAGAGAGAGAGAGAGAGAGAGACAGAGAAAGAGAGAGATCTGGGAACACTGTGACATCTCTAGAGCGGGAATAAATATGAAGTATTGACTTTCACCACAGTTTAAAATAGGCTTTAATTGTACGGGGAACCTGTGTGACGCAACACGCCAACTTTCCAGTAAAGTAGTTCAAAGCTGATACAAGACGCTGGTCTAAACTGTAATAAATCTAAAAATAGACCGGTAGTTTGTGTAATAATTTAATGGTTGCCTTTTGTTTTATCTTCCAAATATGCTTTGCTTTTTTTACAACCTGTCTGATTACATTCTGCACATTGGTTGGTGCGGATTGGCTCTCATAACTAGTCTGGTGGGATATTAAAACACTTGTGCATCACTACTGATTTAGGATATGTCAATATGTTTGGTCTAATAAACAGCCTTAAATTAACAGCAGGCGCTACAACAGCTTCAATGGCTCGCTCCAGCTGAGACCTCAGCAGTTAACTGGGTAGTACAATGTTGTAAGAATAGATCTGCTAAGGCAGACGTGTTTTATCTTCATGAACTAAACGAATGTCACTCAACTTATCCAACAAAGATAAAAAAAATCCTGATTCATCACAAATAAATAAAGTCTGACACAAGATGAGAAGAGTGATCCTCTGTGTGCTATGACGTGCTTCTATAAATAGACACTCGACACACACACGCCTCTCGCTGCTGAAAGGAGTTACTCACATCACTAAATCGTCCCTGAAGCGCTAAAGACACGTTTCTCAGTTACCCATCATTCAGGGCTTGTTAACTGCTGCTGAATGCCACAGGACACGTTACAGTCCAGGCTCTTGGCCTCGGCCTTAAATAACCATATTATCAGATCAGCGAGACATTCGGGCTCCAGCACGCCTTCAACTCCAACTGTACCGAACATAGAGGACGAGTGAAGTCACTGTGGGAGGGGAGACACTATGCTCCCCATGAAAAGAAACACGATACTCTAAGAGCGAACAATTAAGTGTTTCTATAAACCCAACACCAAAGAAAATGGCTCCTAAAATACCTCAACCTAGATAAATCTGGCATTTATTCAATGTGACCTTGACGTATGTGGTGATAATCTAAATGGCCCGGACTAAGAATACAACACGCATTGTGAGGCAGTAATGTGGCGGCCGACATGCTGACTGTTAGAATCCGTGGTGTGATGAGGGTCAGTGGGATGGAATGTGAACGGGTGCCCTTTTGGCTCCGACACAAACTGTGAGGGACAGCTGGGGTTGTGGTTTGGAGAGGGGAGGCGAGGCTGCTGGTCTGCCAGCGCGCCGACACTCTGAGCTGGCAAAGCTGGGAACCAGTAACTGAATCAGCTTTACTCCCCGTAGTGTAGAAGTGCTTCTCAGATGAACATTTATTTAGGAAAACAGATCGTATCGGATAAAACAATCATAATTTATATATACATTTTACAATTTTGTCTGTGCCCTGAAAATGTAAGTTTTGTTGAATGATTCGTTTTTAATTGTATGTCCGTCTCCATCTTGATGAAGGACGATGGACTGTAAACAGCGAGGACAAAAATAGAAATAAGTCCAGGACTCAATCATTCCCGTTAGAGATAGAACAATGTGTTCTATATTATAAGTATATTACAATGTTGTCAATAAACCAAACCAAAGTTCAGGAGACCGGTTCTGGATCTAAATAAGTATCAGTCTCATCTGTGACAATGTGATCCTGTAGAATCACTCAAGATATTTGTTTTTCCTTCTGGTATTTATTTTATTTTTTTGGGTTAATTTATGTACTGTAGTCTGCCTCCATAAAATAAACAATTTAGCACAATTGAACCACAATTTAAAAATCAACCCGTCTCAAAAGCTCAAATTCAGCTCTGCAGCACATCATGCCGACACCTACCTTATAAAAAGGTCAGAGTCAACTTGTCACTATCACTAAAACTGTGGTCACAACTCTCCTGTGAGACAGGAACACGTGTGCTGGAGCAGCAAATCCAGCTCTAACGCACCGAGCATTAACAGCTGCATACTGTATGAAATGTACTTGAAGTTACACTGAACAATCCAAACAACACAGAGATCCGCAAGTAGAGCAGGAAAACAGTCATGATACCGTTTTCATTAAAGTTATGTGACCCAAATGTTCACAAAGGAACAATAATTATTACTGTAGTATTTGGTTTCGTTCAAAGATGTGTATTTAGGAGCAAACTAATCCTTTTGGTGATCAGGTTTCAAAGAACTCTACAAAGTCTTAGACCGAGTTAAAATAAAGTGGAGAGAGAGAAGGAAGGAAATCGAAACAGAAGGAAAGAAGACAGAAAAAGAATGAATCTAAAAGTCAACTCTATATCTCTATACTCACTGTAGAATGGGAACAGGACAGCGCTGTATGTCCTCTCGAACGTACTCCTCAGAGGCCTCTGGGAGCTCCAACTGAAACACTTGTCGGTTCCTCTTAGACGACAGCCTCCCTCCCCGTCTGACACCCCACCCTCCCACCCACCCATGAGACTCCATCCAATTCAGAGCCAGATGCAGGTTTAAAATATCGCAGAGGATAGGCCGGTTGATAGCAGGCAGCTGTCCCCTTCCCCCTCCCTCCATCTCGCCACCGCTTTCACACACTCACACGCTTTTTTATCAACCAGAACCGCGGCTGCTGTTTGGCCATGCCTCATTTAAAGTCCACCTCCTTCTGCAGACGTTTTCCACAGACTCTTATTCCTCGGTTTTGATTTTCTGGGTTCCGATTCTCGGTCTTGTACTTTCTTTTTCCAAACATCTCGATCAGTCCTTGATCTTCATGTTATTTCTTCCATCCGGGTCGATCACGTCTGCTGTTGTTCTTTGATGAAGGACGCCATTACGTCAGTCTGAAGTGACATGCTGTATGGGTTTGGCCTTGTAGTCACGGTTAGTGATGTTGACTTGGGGGTTTTGCTCACGGAGGGAGGTTAACATTCCTGCTCCTGGAGGGGCAACTGGTGGGCTCGGGTCACTCAAGAGTTTCCCGTGACCCAAAACCAAGGGATTCCATGAAGAGGTCTATTCTGAGCTATGAAGGCCATTTCCAACATAGCCTTCACAGAAATGCAAGCAATTCCCCACCTGACGGGGTTGCACTCTTTTCCAAAACATGTTGCAAAGGATTCATCACAGTTTGTGTAATTTCTACGGCTGCTGAGACTCAAGGACATAAAGGGAGACTTACCCGGTTGAGTTTCTGCAGACTGGTGGTGGGCAGAGCCGCCAGGGTTTTATAGTCAAGTTTTAGAGGTCCAATTCCCATGTTCTGAACAGAAATAAACAGGGAGCAGAGGTGAGTGGTGGACGAGGATGAGATTTATAACACAACAAGCAAGAATATCGTCAAAGAGAATTAGTTTGACTAAACTGACTGGAGGAGATTATGGCATAGAATTGCAGAGAATCATCCTTGTGAAGTAAAGGTTCTACACTTTTCTATAATAAATGGGAACGGGATAAATTCCCCAACGCCCAAAATATGTGTTGTTATATTTAAGGAAAAGGTCTGGTATACTATATGGTATACATAGCCAAACCCTGGCGTAGCTTATTTCATTGTTGTCCAAAACTATTAAAAACATTAACTGTTGCACTGGGTGACATGTTCCTTCATAACAATAAACATGTGCACTGTCATTTATTTTGATTCCATCCCACATGCATCCTACTGTAGTAGTGCACCAAAAACAGTCACCATTTACTGCGGTATGAGTAACATTGGCTAATAACTACAAAAGTATGCTTTTTTTTTGGCCTTGTACATTTTGGTGATAATCACCATCACAGTCATGCAAACCCATCAGGAGTGGGAAGGGTGACACAGATGCAGGGGTCTGGGGTGGAGGGACTAGCGAGCAAAAATTCATTATAGCTATTGCAACAATTAAAAGGCTTAGCTATGACCATTATAAATTGATGAATTTATTTGGTTTCTCGCGTTTTCAGTGAGCTTGGCATTTGCCTCTTTCTGAAGCGACTTCATTTAACTACATCACAACTAACGTGTGCGTGACGTGCATGCTGCGTGTGTTGCTGTGACGTTGGGTGCCCCACAGAAAGTTGCCCCGGGGCAAAAAAATAATCGGATATATGATGTTCAGTGAGTGGATTACCTAGGCATAACATTCTCCAGCAAATTAAGTCTGAATTGAATGTAAAAAAAAAAAAAAACTATTTGAACAACGTGGTAAACTCCTGCGGCGGTTGCGCTGTGGTGTTTTTGCACAAACTTCCAGGAAGAACGTCTGCAGACCTGCCGACGAGGAGTGTCTCACCTCAGTCTCCTCTTCTAGCAGGCGAGTTGCCTCCTCACGCTCCAAACGCATACGCTCCTTCACCAAGAAAGGAAGGGGAGGAAGAGGAGGAAGAGAGCCCAGGAGGGAAGAGACCCAACCACACACAGCCACACAGTGATGCGATGAGAGGTGAAATGAGAGGATGAAGATGGAGGGTTTACAGAAGAGGAAAGCAGTGTTACAGGGAGTGAAGAGGAGAAAAACAACAGTGGAGAAGTGGTATAGAGATGGAATGATTGGATAGGGATGATATATAGATTTTTTTTTTTATTGCACCAAACACACCAAAAGCAAAGGACAGATGAGAGAGAAAACAGAAGAGAAAGAAAGGATAGAATCCGCACACATTAAAAAGTACTCTATTCATTAGCTATGGGAGCAGAAAAAAAAAAGCGTGCAAGGTGGGACATTGCAGGAATAGTTCTGTCAAACACAATACACACACAGGGTGCAGAGGAGAAGCTTCATTCACCCGATAACAGACAAACCTGCCTCTAAAAGCTCCACCCCACACTATTGTGCAGTTCTGCATTTTGTATGGAGCAAAAATGTCATTCTCTTGCTTTGCTGCATTGCCGCCTATCTGCTGATCTGACGGATACAATTTTACCTCTAGCCTTTCCCAAAGCGGTCATAGATTTTCAGTTTCACTCACCACTTTCTCCATCTCTTCTCGCTCCCACTGCGACGTCTCTCTCACCATCTCAGACTCCTGGGGAAGAGCGACAGTTAATATCTACACAATCCCAATTAACATCTGGTAAATCTTAGCCGAGGAGGGATTTTAAAACAATGCAATTTCTATGTAAATGTTATGTTATTTTCTGACTGTGTGCGCTCTGATAAAAGTTGTACGACGAAAAACTCTGAGCTGATCAAAGTGAGCAGAGGAACTAGCATTTGATAAACCAATAAGCCCCTACATTCCTTTAGTACGGGCACTCTCCCAAAAGCTAATCTGGACAGAATAAACTACTGTGTTGGCGATTCCTGGGTGCTGTGGTGAAAAGATGGGTATGTGCGGTGTGCAGGGTTGGAAGTGAGCCAAACTCCACTGTCGTTGAAAACTCCACCTGCCAACAGCAAACTGATGTGGAGGCACGGGTCGGTGACAGAATCGCTACAAACAGCTGATTCATGTGTTGACTCAGTGTTGTCTCAAAATTGCCAAATTGATTCCAGGTATGTGGATGAATGGGGTGTTTCCTGGTGTCCAAACAAACACTATTCACATCCCTTTACTCAGTGCCTTTGGGCTTTGTCCATGCATTTAGCAATTATTCACTGTTTAGGCCAGAGAGTGCAATGACCTGACCTTCAGGCTAGGTTAAGTAACATTTTGTTATATTAAGCTGCTAGATTGCCAGCTGCCAGTACTAACAATAGTCATGTTCATTGTTTATGTTCATTATAATCATTTTGGGAGAGTGGCTCTGGAAGGAGGCCTGACTGGACGGGCTGTCAGTGTTGCCGACTTGGCGACTTTCTCGTTGGATTTAGCGATTCACTAGGCTAGTGCTGCTCGCTACTTTCATTGGAAAATAATTGGCAAAACTGCGTCAGATTTTTCCAAAATCTAGCTTACTCTTGCCAGCTTTGACTGCTTTAAATGTTTACTTTGGTAATTAAGATTTACATGTGTGAAGATATATGATGAGTATAAAAACATTGCATAATCTGTATTGTACCTTTTGCATGATTTCCATCTCCTCTGGACTGAGGTCTCGGTCTATAGAAGAGATGCTTTCCATACTGTTCTTACGGACGATGCCTGATGCGAATGGGTTGGCAATGATGCCGGGAGACGCCTGGAAATGAACCCAAAAACAGTGTTGTTGAAAAATGACTTTCCAAAACAGAGCAGGCAACTTCTGAAAAAATTAAATAACATGAAAACTTCTGGCAACTTTGTCCAAAGAAACCTGTTCCCGGTGTCTCACCTCGACAGCGGCCATTTTTTGTGGGTCGAAGCCGTCACACATCAGCATCACCAGAGAGTCTCCGACAGCTCGAAGCACTCGCACTGCCTCCGTGTGCGTCATCCCCAGCAGGCTGTGGTTGTTCACCTCCAGGATACGCATTCCAACCTGCAGGCGGCTGTCTCTTGCTGCTGCGCCGCTCGAACTCACCTGTTTGAATATCAACCAAAGGAAGGGTAAGTTGATGGCTAATACTGCGTGTGATAACCCAACAACACAAATGTAATTCAGGCACATATATTACACTCTTTCTAGCCAACCAGTGGCCTGGTGCATTTAAAGCTAAAAGAAAGATACACTTCCTTCAAAAGTGGTGAAAAAGACGTAAGAAATATTGAATTGCAAAGTTGTGCTACATTATATATCATGTCAGAACCTTAGAGATGAAGATGCCCTCGTCTGTGGCGTCTAACGGGTTTCCTGCATGACCCTTGGCCCCTCCACGAATACTGATCCCAAGCTTCTCCCCTGGCTGTTTCTGGATCACAATTTCCTGCAATGATGTAAACACAGCTCATCAGCATTGGCCTCTGCTATGCTTATGTTATTATATATGTATATTCTTTTGAGTTGATGGCCTCACCTGCATCCCAGGCGGTGAGGGGTCCCTCCGCACTAACATACGGATCTCCTGCTTGTTGGCCAGCAGCGCTCGCACAGCTTCCTGGTGCGTGGCGTGACGCAGGTCGATGGCGTTCACTTCTAAAATGCGGTCCCCAACGCGCAGTCCGCTTTCACATGCCAGACCGTGAGGAATCACCTGATGAGGAGACGGGTGGAAAGTTATACACAACACAACATTTTTAGGAGACCAAAAAAAATTATTCCAAGTCATACCTTTGAGATGAACACTCCCGGCTCATTGATGCCGAACGGGTGACTGGCGTGATCACTGCCTCCCACGATGCTGAGGCCTAGAGGGCCACCTGACTTCAGCAGGGTTACTTCCTGTTAGGATTAGAGGTGGAAGATTCGTTGTAGCAAGAGATTTTGATTCAAGCCTAAATCTATCCAACAAAAGTGGAAAAAGTCAACCCTGGCTTACAGTCACATCTACATCTAAATGTCAAATACATACAAAACAACCTAGTGCATGCAAGTACTGCATCTATACAGGTTTTCGCCTATATTAGGTCAACAGCAATATCTTTGGAATATTAAAAACTGGAAATGCTACACTCTAAAGTACACCATTCTTTAAATTGGACCAAGCCTTCATACCATGCACCATCTTCTCTGGAACTGGACAGCATTAAAAATAAAGGCAGGGGCCAAATAAACAAACATTAAGACCGAAAGCCTCGGCGAGGCTTCTACAGCATGGCCTACTATGAATAAAAGCTATCAAACGCACTTAAGTACTAAAGTCGTGCCTAAGAGGTCTCACCTCGATGGGATACTCGTCCTCCATCCGACTCAGGCTGTTCCCGTGAAGGCCGTCCTCCTCCTGGTCTGGTGAATCTGAGGGCTCTGGGGGTGGAGGGGAGTGGGCTCGTGCCCGAGATTGACCTGGAGAGCCCCCGGGTGCATTCGGGTCTCGCTCCACCAGGAGGGAGATGGTGGGGGAGGTGCCGGTAAGGAGCGCTACTGCCTGGTCATGCCTGGCCTCTGCCATGTCTACACCATTGATCTGGATCAACAGTAAAACCAACCACGGAGGGTGTCAGCCCACCAAGACGCTCCCGATATCAACGGGCTACATTTGCCATCAACATTGAATAATAAATACATGCTAAAAATGGCATCCACTTTACATCTGACTCTACACCGGAGTACTCAAAATGATCTATTCAACATCTAAAACGTTCTGATATTTAATTCAATGAAAGCTTGTGAGTGTGTTATTTGAAGAAGAACCCAACACCTGTACAGAGCAACAGGAACAGGCAGAGAAAAGAGGGAGCGCAGGGAACAGCAGGCTGCTGCTGGCAATGTAAGCAGCAGAAACTATTTATGAATCAGTGTCTATTCATAATAATGTAAATGCATGTGTATTATATCATATTAACTCTGACAGCAAGAGAGGGAGAGACCTGCGCTGCTGGCAGAAGAGCCGTTCACTGCGATAGCATGCATGGGAAGTGCCTGATGAAGTTAGTTGTTCCAAATGTCTGATTAAGTTAGTTGTTCCAAAAGTTTTGTAGCTGTACCGTGCGATATGCATGATGTGTGTATGTGTGTGTGGCTGTGAC
Source organism: Taurulus bubalis (assembly GCF_910589615.1). Classification (NCBI taxonomy): domain Eukaryota; kingdom Metazoa; phylum Chordata; class Actinopteri; order Perciformes; family Cottidae; genus Taurulus; species Taurulus bubalis. The sequence goes on from NC_136606.1 coordinate 6,624,328, forward strand.
TCGACTGTCAGTGTGGCTCTGTGTGCGACTTAAAGCCATCATGTGTGTAAACTGGGTCGACAAAAAAAAGAAGAACTAAATCTGAAACATAAGACTGGCTGGTCACCAGTCCTGGACAATCAGCTTCGATTTGTGGCCGATCAATCATCTCTACTTTTAACGTAATCTTTGAAATACTTTCCACTCCTCTTTGCCTTTGTCTACTTAAAACACAAGTGGAAGTGTGTAGTTTCTCAAAAACTCTTGATCGTAAGTCAAAAAAGGCAAGCAGGGATTTTCTTAGACAGCTTTGTCAGAGACGTATTGAATCACTAGCTTTGCTAACCTTGGTTTTTAGATTAGAGGGTAGCTTTCAGGTCAAACGTGACAAGCAGAGGTCAGCACTGACCCGACAGTACCCGCTCTTACCATCGGCTGAAATGCTGCAACGTACAGGCTGAGCCCGCTCCACCCCAACACCATACCCACCACCAAGCAGGCAAGGAGGTGCACTTAATACATTAGTGAGCATGCAGATGGAGAGAGTGTGAGAACAAGGCAAACAACAAAGTCCACAAAAGAAAAAGAAGTGAAAAGGATGGTCGTTCAAGAAATGGAGTAGGAGTACTTTCACATTCTGCACACTAGGAGAAGAACCTCAGGATGAATCAAAATGAGTCATCAATTATCAGCTTAAAGTAAAACTGTGTGATGTGTATGATAAAAACATGCAAGTGTAGATAGAGTCACTCATATGCTGACAGAAATAATAAGCACAGCCAAGCTTGGAGTGTGATCAGCACAGAAAACAGAAGCGCATGAAGAGGTCATGCAGGAAACCCTTAGCAGCCAAACATATAACCTAAATGCTGCACTATTTAACTTTAAAGCACCACATAGTCTGCATCCGAGGAGAGACTCTGGGTTAGAGTTAGTAGGAGGACTCAATTAGTATTTCGTCTCGGCTGCCAACTTGTGGTTTTGATGAGTTAATGTCCTGCATGTGGTAAGCATGGGACCTAACTCAAGAAACCCGAGTGATGAGAGCAGTGTTGTGGGCTCATTTATAATGGAAATATGATAGCCTGTAGTAATGATGACATGCATGAAGTGCTTCCTTTACATTGCATAAAATGGGAGAAAAAAAGACTCCAGATCTAGATTAATTACATTATGAGCCCAAAAATGATTACTGATATAACAAAACCAATCTGTTGAATGTCTACGCATAATAATTATAATCCGTTATCTTTTTTTCTCCCTGATCTACCAAACAGCTACCTCAAAACTGAGGTACATACCAAATTGTGAATGGTATGTATCGTTCCACCCCTAGTAATCAAGGTTAAAGGAGAAAAATGGTTCCCAATCCAACATGGATGTAAACATTGTAAAGGAAGCCTTCTTTAGTTCACACTGAATGATGTAGTACTCACAGAAATCACCCTGTCGCCTACAAGCAGCGTGCTGTCTCTGTGTGCGGCGCCCCCTTCTGCAATCCGAGAGATGTAGATTCCCTAAAAACAAACAAGAAACATTGTCAACAGTTCAAACTCTTTTGCACATTTGTGGATAAACGTTCCGTTTGTTTAAGAGCGACATATAAAAGAGTCGTTGCTATTACTCTGTATCTGCAACAGGTGGGGGAGGCTACCTAATTATTCCACAAATCTCTGCTGGCCTCTCATGTCTGTGTATCATATTAGACAGGGTCGTGTTAAAAAGAGTCTGGTGCAACAGGCTGCAATGCTGCGATGAATCAGTGTGCCAACTGTGAGCTGTCTAGAAGCTGAGTTACCGGTCGGTCACTGTGACATTCCACAGTGTGACTGTGAGCCAAAAACACAACTACCGATATAAAGTGTGCCAGAAGTAATTAATAAAGGGGATTCTGAGATATTAGCAGCCCACAATGGCACAAATTGTGATATATGGTTGTACAAACAAAGAAGCACACACACACGCACGCACACACACAACAACTGATTAACAGTGTCGTCTTTCATTATGACACATTAGGACGCTACAGCACAAGCGGCACAAATCATGACCCCCTGAGACATATTGTCCCTTTGCTGAGAGAGATTACACATTTTGTTTAACTAACAACAACATAGCTGAGCTCTTAATCTGCATTAAGCAAAACAAAATGTGCCAACGCATGCAGGAGCTACTGCACCAGATCAACCAACAACCAGGCGAGTCACTGCATCCAATGCAAAAAGCTTTTGATAGAGGCAAGACTTACAGTCAGACCAGCCTAAATCACACGTTCATGAGTCCTTTTTTCTTTGACGGCTTGTTGAGCTGCATAAGTTCCAATGCACAATTGCACTGGCCCAAATATACACCTCACCCTGTCCCGTTAGAGTGGACCTATCCGGTGTCAGGGCTGGCTATTCATATCTCCGTCTCCCTGGTGATGATGTAAACGCTGCGGCTAGAATAGACGATGTTAAACGACACATCTCTGTGACTGAGACGGTTACCGTAAGCTAGTGCTAACTTCCCGACTTATTAAACGTATTATAAGTGATTGTATCTTTAGACTATCTCTCAGTATTATCTTTCGCTTTTAATTGAAACCTATGACCTTAATCGACTACAGACTTCCCTTGGATGCAATTGTTAGAGTTGAGCTTTTATAATTATAGGACAGTAGTTGGGGGTTATAATTCATTAAGGTCTGCAACTAACCATTATTCACACTATCAATTAATAAATCAAACATTTGCATTAATATATTCAGTGTTTTATCACTAAAATGTAAAAAACAAATTAAAGTGAAAAATGCCTGATTTGACTGATAAAACCATTAGTTATCAAAATCCACTAATGGAAAACTAATTAAAAAAGGTTCCTAATGATATAGTGATTTAGATTTTCCTTTATTGTCCAGCCCTATCTGATACCACAATGTTTAAAAGGCATTTTACTGGGAAGACGACATCAACTATCGTGACTAATGGTCAACTTTCTACTCATGACTTGGATTTATCATTAAACAAAGATACATTCATCTTAACAGTCCTTACAAAACCTTTGTCTACGTTTAGTGTGCGTGGAGTTACGGGTGTGATCTCGGGTCTCACCGTGTCTGGTGTGCGGTAGGCCGTGGAGCCTTTGCCCCCGGCGATGCTGAATCCCAGCCCCTTGTCGTTTCGGATCAGGCAGGTGGAGAAGCGCTGGTGAGGCTCGCTGGGAGTCGCCTCCATGTTGAAGGCGATGCCGCTGCTCCGTCTCTCCCGCGGGAAGTAGTCGTCCTCGGGCCTCAGCGGCGTGGTCGTGATGGCGTTCTCCGGCTCCACCATTCGCTCCCGCAGCACCGACATGGAAACTGTAGCACCGGAGCTGCGAAGAGCTTCAACCGCTGTGTGATGTTCTGCTTCGTTGAGGTCCACTCCATTCACCTTCAGGCAAACAGACGCAGAAAGTGACTGACTTGTAATGCTGTAAAGTTAAACATCTCTGACTATAAAACAGAGGAAGATGCTGCTAAACATAAAGTAAATAGAAACTGCTTTACCTCTAGGAGTTTGTCTCCCACTTTAACACCTGCTCTGGCTGCAGGACCTTCTTCAGATACTCTGGAGATGAAGATTCCCTGAACACACAAATAAAAATAATTTAGCATAACATACAGCTTCTGTTTTTTTTTCAACGCATCAAGTCTCCAGGTACACATCATACCTCATCATCCCCCTTGTACGGTGTGGATCCTTTCCCTCCAGCAATGCTGATTCCCAGGCCACCAGTTTGTCGCACGATGGTCAGGGAGTGCTGGAAGTTGAGGAGGGGGGGAGTCAGCACAACTACTAGTGAAGCCCTCTAGACACCACTCAGCTCCGGGCAGATTCAGGGAGGCGAGCCCACAATGTGGTTACTTTTTTGAAGAATAATTTAAGTTTATAAACATGATTTTTTTTTCTACATCTTAAACCTAAATTAGGGGTGACCTCCCTCCTTCTGCCAGAATGTGGTGTCCATCTTATCACAGCAGCATCCTGTCGGCATGCCAACAGATGGATGGAGAGACACTTTGACTTGTCCGGAGCCTACTGTCAGTTTCAAGTGGAAGTTGGATGATTTGTGCCTTTAATTTAGCTTTAAAAAACATTTTAAGCGGGTAGTTTATTTTTATTTAGCATATTGAAAACAGCATGGTAAAAATAATTAGTTATCTACCAGTAACCACTTAACTGACAGTTGACTTCAGACAAAGTGAACAAACACACCGTTTAAAGCCCTCTTTAATTGCACTCACAGAGCTGGGCTCTTACTAAAAACATACAATGTGTCTTGTGTATGTACGGGATGAGGGACTTCAAAAAAGAGTGAGGGAAACACCAAGTACAGTGCAACAGAATGTGTATATTCTGTGTACTTGCAAGCCATGCAAAAAGGGGGAGGAATGCAGACAAAGGAGGGACAGGTGGAAGGAAACGGGGAGATGTAAAGAGTAACGGAGGAAAAGAGTGTGCCGTGTCCTGGATGTAGTGTAGATGCCCCAACATTTGTTGTCATGAGATGACATTGTTCAGTTCTTAAGCAAACAAATCAGACATGAATACAAACGTCTTTGAGATCACAAATACTTAAGCGGCAGATTAAATCTTCATGTGATACTCAGTGACACTTAAATGTTTCAGAGCAGATTTTCTTCACCAAGACTAAACAGCATATAGAGTATTCATACACAGCACAATCAAACAAAAGCATGCTGAAAAAATTATTGCTTGCACATGACTTCATTTTTGCATTTCTAATCATTAAGATATTTCCCCCTTTTCAATCTATACATGTTTACAGTATTAAACTGAGAAGTAAACTTTCATCCATCTTCTTCAGTCTGGAGCTCGTCCTCTGGTTGGCAGTCGAGTTACCTACTATGTACCAAACAAAAGCACCTGGAGGAAGCTTGTGAAGCAGCCCATTCATTCCAGGGCAACACAGCGTGGACAGGGGAGGAAAAGGAGCGAAGCAGCAGAAGCAAAGGAAAGGTAGAGGAGCAGAGAGGCAGCGGAGCAGAACCTGATGCCGGACTGGGATTCATACTAATGGGTCTGAAGTCCAAGTTTGAGCTATTTAGGGTTGAGGATGACAGCTTTGGGCATCCAGTGGACTAATAATTACTTGGGAAAGTCCAGGTTTTGGACAAATGACTAATTTCGCAATATTTCGGGAGTTTTGATTTAGCCAGTGGATATCCATATAATAAAGAATATCCAGGCCAGGACTTCCTCTTTCGTCAGCCGGTCATCGTTTGAAACTTACTCAGCACTGTTTATTTGTGGGCTGATCAAACAAAACTGAAAGATTAAACATATTAATCCTGTGTAACTAACAGCCTTTCCTGGAAGACATACGAGACTCAACATGCAGGGCTTTAAGCGTAATCCTCTCCTGTATCAACAAGAGATAAATGGAGTTACTAGTCGTTATTAAAAAAAAGAATCAGGAGAAAGTCAAAGGTTTACTGTAACTCCTTGTCGTCAAGGTATACGGTGGATCACATAAAATGGATGAAGTTGGCAGAGCGATAAAAGCAGCAGCTGCCATGGTGAGGCTGTAGGATGAAGAGCTGCATTGCTGGCTCTAAACAAAGTTGCTGATCGTACATGTATGTACATTTTGAATAAGTCCCGTGACTGAGAACTCTCACAGGGATACACTAGACTTCCAGCAAATACTGTCCTAATGGATACTATTATTAAAAGGTGACTGGTTAATCATCAGTCAAGTGTTATTATGCCAGATTAGAATCTAAAATATTTAGACACACGGAGGCAACTGAACCATTTGTCAGTGGCTAGAGAGCTGGTCTTATTTCCCAAGATGCACGCAAACACAGCTCATTAGTGAAACCTCGTTGCAAGTTTACTCCCACAATCAATGCAATAAATAGAACATGGCTACTTCATTCCTGCATTCAGGTTCTGCCACACTGGCCGTCTCAAAGATGAGTTGTGGTTAGGGGGTCCCTAGTGATTGGCTTGGATTAACCATGGATTTCTGTGGGAACTTTCTCCCCATCTGAATGCATGTGAATGAGTGGGTGAGTCAGGGACACAGATTTGACGGGAAAGAGTATGTACAGACCTCTTCCTCCTCAATTCGAGCAGGTTCAATCAGCAGATTATTGACTTGATCAAATTTCACCCCCTGTTAGGACAGGAACCAGCGAGAGGCATGCGGATTAGTCAGGCCAAAATAAAAATATGCTCACACAAACACAAACACACACACACACACACACACACACACACACACAAACACACACACACACACACACACACTGGAATATAAAATCCTTTCTCACACTTTCCATTAACTTCACCAAACACCCAACACTCAACCGTCTGCTTGCAGGGACTTTCTGGTCCACTGGGATGGACCACCTTGAAGCACAAGTCATCCCACACTCACTCCCCAGCCACCAGAAGCAAATACAGGCAGAGATGGAAAGACAAGACCAAGGAGCCGAGCTACAATGCAAAACACACATTGTAGAGAGAACGGGCGAGAGAATGCAAAAGCTCCCATACCAAAGTAAGCCCAGCCTCCACACCACAGAAAGCAAATTCCTCCAGGAGCAAGCTTTAATTTAGGCAACAAGCCTACTTTTGTCAAAAGTAAATATCTACAACATGACTTTCCAAAAGTAATTCACAGATTGTTCAACAATATAGGTTTAAGAAAATCAGAGCAATCATGAATATAATTTTGATTTTGAAGAAAAAGGGAGAATCTTACTTACAATAATTTAAACATCCCATAAAAAAAAAAAAAGACTATAACCATGACATGACACAAACAAGGATCGTTGGATCTCACATTCCAGCTCTGCCAATAAATGTTCTGGTTGGTCTGAGATCAGCCACACAAACAGACTCGCATTCACAAACGCACACAAAACAGATTTGGTGAGATGATGCCTTTTGATCACAGTGTTAAAAACAATCTCTCGAATCAGCATGATAAATCAAAATTGATTAATTAAATCTCCCCGAATATTAAAGATCAATAAGGATCATAAACGGCACAGGAGCAGACTTCACTCATCACCCATCCATACTTACAAGCAGACACGCACAATGCTACCAGAAGAGTGTGGAAATGTCATTACTCAATTAAATCAGGAGATGGCTGATAACTTGGTGAGAAGTTTAGTACTGAACTGGGCCAAGTGTGCAAGAAAAGCCTGCAGCTGTTTGTGTGGAAGCAACGTTATTGTTTGAAATCAGAGAATTCATACCTGGTATGTTAGTTGTACATAAATAAAAGGCCGATAAACTATCCCGTGTGGAATCACAAAGGTTTAGAGTAAATTTCACCAATTTGTCTCCAAGTATGAGATCATGTTTGTACATTTTTGTTGTTTGTATGTCAAAGAAATCTTAATGAAAAGTATATGGAAAGTATTATCAGCAATGACCTCTGAGTGTTTGTAGGCGTTTGGTGAAGGGCATCTCGTCTTTGCATGGGACAGAGCAAAGACAAAGCAAAGTTCTGAGACTGTTGTTAACTTCTGAGAAAAACACTGCCCTTGAATTAGAGCGCAAGGGTGCAAGTCTTCATTTCCACAATGACCCTGCATGCAATGCCACATCCTTAATATATGCTGGCAGCCCACTCCAAACTGAACGCATCTTGCAAGGTGGCAAAAGCACTCTATGCATACAGGATTAAGTGTCTGCATAGATGCAATGAGCAAGCAAAAAATATATTCAATTTAAATATATTCTTACAACATGAACGGAAAATGTAAGCATAAAATAAGTTACTTAACTGATTTGGTGTGTGGTGTACCTATAATACAACGTTTCTGCATACTGCATGTCCTGTACCACTAGATTCCTACATGTGTTCAAATGTAGGTGGGAAATAATGTTTTTCTACTTATATAATATAATATAATATAATATAATATGCAACAGTTTCTACCCAGTTTTCTCTACATTCCTAAATTGCCCCCCTCCAGTGCTGGGCGCTCTCCTTTACCTTTACTTGACTGGAGTTGACCTGGAGCCGGCTGTCTTCGAGCTCCTCTATTCTATGATGGTTTTGAGGGTTGCATAAAATCTGATCTTCCTCTTCCTCTTCCTCTTCCTCCTCATCCTGCTCGGCCTCAGCAGCCTGTGTCGGAGAGTTCATGGCGTCGGGATTGAAGCCCTGCAGCAGCGCAGCCACAGCCTCGGGTTTGGGCAGCTTGTTGATCTTGAAGTGCTTCTTGTAGTGTGGCGTGTCTTTTCTGATCAGACGCTGCTTCTCCGCGGGAATGACCAGCCTCTCTTCCTCGTCACTCCTATCACCATCCTCATCGTCGTCCTCATCCAAACCACGGATCATGGGCTCCTCTGCAAAGTGCACAGAGGGCTGGAGAAAAGAGGGGTTTGAGATGTAATCAGTCAATCACATTTTTCGGGAAATGACATACAACCTAACAGTGTTATGGATAAGCTGTTTTGAACATTCACCTCAATGTATTCCACCTCCATCTCATCCAGCTCTTCTTCCTCCTGAGGGTAGTGGCCGTCTACAAGATCCTCCCGCTGCGAGGTCGCAGTCACATTTTTTCTTTCCTCATGGGAAGTGGCCGACAGGGTGCTGTTGGACACCTGGGAGTTATGGCTCTGATTGGAGAGGTCACTGAGCCGCTTCTCCTAAAAACAAAAGCATCACTTAGATTAATTCACGATCAAGTACATAACGATGCATTAACTTAGATATAAACTGCCTCTTGTCTACTTCCTACAATAGCGGGTGATTTATGTTACAAGCCAGATGGATTACGACATAAATACATCTCTAAATGTTAACTGACATGATGATGATAATCATCATTCAGTATGATGGATGTACCTGTTGATCAGGGGACTCTTCTTCTCCATCAGGTCTGGATGTGTACGCTTCATTCCTCCTCTCCTCAATCACCTTCTTCATCACCTTCAGCTCACTAGGGTGTGGTGTGGCTCTGCGCTGAAGACCCTGAAACAAAGAAAAACGGATTAAAAGCATGAATGAGATAACAAATATGCATTAGTATAGAGCAGTTAGATATACGTTTGTCCGTCATAACCTAATGAGTAGAGTAAATGGTTTGACTGTGACAAAGAGATTGACCAAAACAAATGCAACAGAGGTGTACAGTATCAATGCTGATAAATAGGAGGGCAAAACTAAAAACGACTTGAAGAGGACATTAGGAGCCACTGTATTGTTGTGTTCCTCACTCTGCGCTCCGCAGCAGCCTCATCATCTTCGTCCTCAGCCTTGGTCTCTTCCTGGAACTGAATGACTGACACTCGGTTCAGGTTGCTGTCCGTCCAACTGTCATCCACACTGTTCTGCAGCAAGTTCTCTGTGGATCATGAAGGAAAAGGACAGAAATATGTCAGACTGAGTTTATGTTCTTGAAGCTGCCCATTTATCAGTAAAGTCTCACAATCCAAATGTGGTTTTACAAGCTACAACTAGTCAGCTGACTGACTAAAGCCTATATATAAAAATATTGTAACACGCTATGACTTATTACAATATACAACAAAGTCAACGATATTACTGTTGGGATTCAAACTATGATGAAAAAAAACAATAACAATCCAAATAAAATTAGCAAAGTGCTACTCACCAAGGCTTGGTGAAGGCTGCTGGGGCAGTAAATAGCAGGTCAGCACCTTCTCTCCTGTGAGCTCATCATCCTCTGTCTGGAACTTGAGCATTGGCTGCGACTGGTTCTCTGCAAGCCACATGGCCTTCAGGTTGAGGTTTGTCAGGGCAAAAGGCAGGTTTTGTAATCTGGACAAAAGTAGGGATCAGGGATGAGCCACAACCTTTCCTTTTCAGTGAGTAAAACAAAATAGCATCCACCTGATATGTCTAGGATCTTAAATAGTTGAATTGGCAACCTAAAAAAAAATAGTTAAAAGAAACTCCATAATTGGATGCATTCAAAGGGACATTGGTGCTGTTAAAAGAACTCGCAGAGAAAACTAATTACAGGGATAACCTTCATGATTCTGCCCCTTGCTCCCTCTATAACTTTCCGAAAATGCCGAATTACTTTTCCGATGATGCATTTGCTTAAAGTTTTTCCGATGCATAATTCCCATGATTTAGCACCAAAGCCTTGAAAATACATCTACACAAGGTTATATTGTTTGCTCCTGTTCACATTAAAAAAGGGACAAATTGGAGGCGCAATGTCTCTGCCGGATACTGGTAATGCTAAAAGTACATTTTGGCAAAAGCATTCCAATTAAATCTTTGACCTTAGCACCGGAGGCTTCTGTGAATTATATACAGTTCAAGGTGTTAAGTGAGGTTTACCTGTTTCCGGCCACGTCTAGCACATGCAGCTCAGTGGCATCTGCAAGCTCAGCAGGCAGTTTGCCAAGGTGATTGTCTCTCAGGGAGAGAACGTTGAGGCTGGTACAGCCGCCCAGCTCTTTGGGCACGCCGCCCAAGCGGTTGCGGTCTACATTCAGGTTGGTCAGCTTCTTCAGCTTGCCCAGCGAGCGAGGAAGCGACTTTGAGGGAGTGAGATAGAAGTCATTAATACTCGGTGGAATGTATAATAATAAAGCTTAATAGCTGTTAATTGGACTTAAACGGTATTAGAGGGTGTGCATGACTCCCAACTGGGTCAGTGTGAGGCTGTTGTAAGAGGTTCATAGCTCCCTACCTGTAAAAGGTTCTCCGTCAAGACGAGTTCTGTGAGGTTTTCACACTCGCCTATTGAATCGGTCAGGTCGGTCAGTCTATTCTGGTCCACCTTCAAGATGGACAGCTGTTTCAGACAGCCTGGACAACAAACACAAAGCCAGTTAACAAAACACAGATTCAGTTAACAAAACAAAATGCTATTTTACTGTTGCAATAAGACACTACTAGATGCGACATGTTAGGATCTTTTTTTAATATGAACACATGCTCCGGAATAAATGTATTTAAAAAAAAGATAAACTGAGCCGTTGTTATTGCCTGTGTCTTTCTTCACTGGCTTTATTCTTCCAGTAGAGGGCAGTGCTGCTCTTATTTAAAAGAGGACGGTCTGCAGTGGGCCTGACGCAGGCTTTACTTCATCTTGTGTCGTCCTATTAGAGGGCAAACTTTCTCAAATCGTTGGGGTTCTTTCACATCAACTAATGTTGGCCTTATTCTGTCTTGCTGTTTAAAAAAACACCAGACAATATTCTATAACAGTACAAAGACATGTTCATGGGAGCTGAGGTTATGAACGACAACATCGTATATTTCTGGTGGATTACTTTGTAATGTGAACACCATATTTATTTTACCTTTAACTCTCAATCATTGGGACTAATAGTTTCTGCCGTGATAACTTTCCAGTGTTGTAAAATTCTTCCTGTGAGAACTACAAACCATTGTGTACTGTTTTGCCGTCTGATAAGGCCCCGGATGCAGTAATCTGTTACTCAAACAGTCCTGGATCATACTTCACGTCTCACTGGTACCTTACACAACATGCCCCCAATCAACACTATTTTCGGTCTGAAACCCAGCTGAGAGAATCTTTCTCTCTTTCCCCCTTGTGGTATTTCACCTATGCTGTCTGGAATGACCTCCAGCAGGTTTTGTGTGAGCAGCAGGTCGGTGAGAGCCAGGAGGCCGTTAAGCTCTGAGGGAAGCTCCTCCAGACGATTCTCAGACACATCCAGACACACCAGTCTCCGGAGGTTTCCCAGCTCCTACAAACACACGATAAATACCACTTGCAGTGAGTCACGGAGGCACAATACAACTATTACCTTCACAGCACAAACAAGGAGAAGAAATCCGCTGAGTGGGAGTTAATTATGCATATGTGTAATAATAAAACGATTAAAAGAGAAAAAAAGTGCATAGTTCCTGTAAAAGGTCATCTTTAAAAAATATATATATTTAACTGTACTTACTGGTGGTAATGAGGACAACTGGTTACGGTCCAGCCATAGCTCCCTCAGGTTGGGGAGAGCACCGAGGGTGTCCGGCTAAGAGATGGGATGAAGCAGAGAGAAGGGAGAACATTGGGACAGTTGGTTATTTTTGTCATGAACGGCACACTCTAATCAACACATGCAGCAGTGAGTGACTCTGTTCCATTTGGAAACACTAAGATGGGTTCAGGCCACACAAACACAAATCATGTGCCCTAAAAACACATGCACATTGTAGATGAATTGGATGAATAAAAAAGGGGTCTGTCATTCACATTAACATTTTTAAGTGTCATGTGATAAAACTTAGATTTAAGTTTGACTGTCATCTTTTTATCTGCTTAAGAAGGTCAGCAACTTTAAGAAACTTGATCTTTAAATACAGTACCTTTCTTTGGGACCTTACATTAATTGAAGCTCCAAAATCATTTCAGTGAACCATTCAGTATCTGTTTGCAATCCTGGGCTCACTGAGCTTAAGTCTCCCAAAATTGCATATATCTGATGTCTAAGTGATAAATTAGATTAAGTGAAGAAGTGGTTTATGGCAGGCAAAGTTTCATCATGACGTCAAGTATTTGCTCAGCCTCCGCCCTTGACAGGTCATGAGGAATTGTTTACCGTCCTATGACACATGGTGGGCGTTCCCAGGCTTAAAGCGGCGCTTGCTGTGAGGTTTAGTGCATGCAGGGCCTCAGGTCGAACAGACCGGCTCTGCTGCGTTTGGGGAAGTAAACATGTGGTTTGGATAATAACTACTCTGAGGAGCAGATTTGTGAAACATGTCCCTGTGTGTGTGTACGTGCGTGCATGAGTGTGTGTGTTGCACTAGCAGTGCAAATATAGATTATCTTAAAAAAGGCCCAACTGACACTTTTTAAAGTCCTGAACAGTAGAAGGAACCATCTTCTGTGTCATATCATGTGAATTGTTGAATTACCAAAACTTCCAGTTCATTGCTGCCCAGGTCCAGCTGTTCCAATTTCACCAGGAAGGAGAGCGACCTGAATACAAACACAAAAAAGCACATGCAGCAAGTCACACATTATGTGCCCTGAAAGAACAAAGAGCATTGCAAACTATTACAACATGCAACTAATTCGCATTTAGCCTAGAATGTTTTTAAACCTACTTCGCTACAGGTGACATATAGTTCACGGCGTGTTCTTACACACTACAATAAATATTTAGCAAAAGTACAAAACCTCATGCATTGTGAGATTATTGTCATCCTATATTGTCAATAGGCACTTATTGTGCTTGATGGAGATGGTGGTGAATTCGAGAAGAGGCCGAGGCCTGCACATGTACGCTCGTGGGAGATGACACTCACGTTGGCAGAGACTTCAGCAGGTTCTCCCTGAGCTCCAACGTCACCAGGTTGGCCAGGCTGTAAAAAAAGAAGAATGGCAGTGAAAAGGAAGCAAGTAAAAGACAAAGGGGTGCAAGAGTTGGCAGGTGGCGAGAGGAGAGGGTAGGGGAGTAAGCGAGGGGAGAGGAGAGGCAGGTTGGTTAGTCAGATGGCAGGTCTGTTCGACCGGGCTGCCTGGCATGGTGAGGGGCTCCTCCATCTGTCTGAGCACAGCAGTGGCCAAGAGCCCAGACGGCGGCTGCCTCACAGCCCACTGGGCAACAGAATTACACTCCTAGAAAACCTACTCAGACCCTAACGTATCGAGGATCTAACCGAGTACAGGGCCCTCAGACCCTAACGTATCGAGGATCTAACCGAGTACAGGGCCCTCAGACCCTAATGTATCGAGGATCTAACCGAGTACAGGGCCCTCAGACCCTAATGTATCGAGGATCTAACCGAGTACAGGGCTTTGAGACCCTAATGTATCGAGGATCTAACCGAGTACAGAGTCAAGGCCTTTTAGTCTGGCAACATGGACCAGTGTGATGGCTTGTGTAAAGCGCTTTTACAGCTTTCACAGAAATTGTAATATGTACAGTTTCTAACGCAGGAGTGTTCACATTTAGGGCTGCAACTAAGGCTTTTTGTTATTGTCATATAATCTATTGCTTTATTTGTTCTATTAGTCAACTAGTCGCTTCGTCAATAGAACATCAGAAAACAGTGTTAGAGGCCTTACCAGGTAACGCTTTAAAATGGTTTGTTATTGTTAACTACTTGAGAGCAGAGTTGCAAAATAAATGTGATAAACACTGTTTTTTGTAAATAGTGAATACATTTTTTTTTTTAAGTCCTGGACCATGATTTCATACAAAAATGTTAAATGTTCAAATCACAAGAAAAACACATTTGATGCTATTCAATGATCTACTACGTGCATATGTACATACTTTCCAATGTCGTTGGGCAACGTCTGCAATGACACGTCGTTGAGTGCCAAGTGAGCCAACGCTCGGAGTTGAGTGAAACCATCCGGCAATCTGAAGCAGCAAGACAGGAGGAGAAATAGTGGAGACCGACTCTTAGTGTTTTAAATGTACGGCACATGGGATCACTTAACTAGCGCACAAGACCTATTGGCCCTTTACATATTCCCATCTGTAAAAGTATTCAGCATCAAAGCGTTATCCTGTCGTTCCATTGCTTTTCCATTGGAGGAAGTTAAAAGGGGAAATAGCAAGTTAGACATCACTGATTGGGGATGTGGCAATATGTAACAAGAGAGCAGTGCAGCAGTGACTTCATGTAGGAATATAATAGAGATCAACTAGTACCCTGGTTAGATTAACCTGACACTGTTTCATACAGAGCCTTGTTTGGTCGGGAAGAACAGTGTCACACAAAAGTGTGATCTCCTCCAGACATTTGTTCACATACTGTGAATAACTGTTTCTTAGCAACTGAGTGATTTCAAGAATTGCGGGTACAATGCAGAACGTGCAGTCAAACACCCAAACATGTTCCACTGCATATTTAAAACAGGGAAGCAGAGTAATTAGAGCACATAGATGACACTGTTTTTCTCTCACAGTGATGGTGAATAGAGTGATCGGCTGTTCCCACTCTCTTACCTGGACAGTGGGTTTCCACTGAAGTCTGCGATCTCCAAGGCCTTGCAAAACTTAATGCTCTCGGGGATTTCGGGGATTTCTGCAGGAGAAAAGAGGATGTGTTGGAGGGAGACAGGCATCAGCACCGTGGACACACAGATTTAGAGCGGAGAGGGGGAGGGGGGGTATCATTTTAAATTCCTTGTAATCACAACCAGATGCCCAAGAGCAGGAAAGTGAAAACGAGGAAAGAAGACTGAGATAGAAAGAGATGGAAGTTGTACTAGGGAGGATATGGTGAAAGCTCACTATGACATCTTCCTTTTACTCCCATCATATAACATTTGCAGAATAATCACACATTTATAGCTATTTGCTTTCATCCAAGTCAGAATCAAGCTCATTAGACCCCAGTCTCTGCAGACTGGATTTGGGGCACCTGATGTAGCTGCATGCTGCTAAAACTGCTTGAATCATAAAAGCAAAGATTGTATTTTTTATGATCTATTTGATGGTGTAAGATTTAACTGAGCTCAAGTTAGTGCTTCCCAGACACTGCACGGTACTAGACTGTACAAAGATGCACATATAAAAACAGACAAGAAGACATCTGAATTCCTGGCCAGGTACCCCAGGTGAGGCGCTTTTTCCACTGGATCCTGCAGGTGCAGGTTAAGAAATCCCCACTGAGCCAAGCAGCCTATGACGCTTATCTGGCTCAGGGTCTTTCTGCAGCAGGAACAGACAGGCAGACAGATGGGAAAGGCCCTTACAGGCCGATGCACACTGCTCCCACAGCACTTGATGCAGTGCGTAGCAGAGCAGATGTCTCTCATCTGCCATATATGCCCTTCCTGCCACTGAGTATCAGTGTATCTGTGTGCAGCATGCAAGGACACAGAGAGGGCGTGGTGGTTGTGTGTGTGTGTGTTACAGCTGGAGAGTTGAAATTAAATAGCAGCCCCAATTGGAATGAGTTTCACCTTAAGTCTCTGTGAAATGTTTGATGTATTACTTCTGGCTGCATCATGGTGGTGAATGTCTTTTTTTCCTTGTTTTCTAGGACTTTAAAAAAAAAAAAAGGGCATGGAGACTCATGTATAACTGTCTGTTGTGGCTGTGGGTAAACTGGATAATCTGGCAAAAAGGGCCAGCTAATTTTGATATAATGGCTGCTGCTAGTGTGTTTTGTCCATGCTCCTGTGGCTTAACACCACACGTCAGACATGATGTCTACACTTGATGTTTTGTGTTTTTGGGGGTGGCCTAAACAAGACCGTAAGCTTATTTTAAAGCATGTCATTAAAGTGATTGTGTCTTAATGTTGTAGAGCAACTGACAATGTGAACTTGTGATTGTATTGGCGTACCATTTCTGGAGATGTCCAGCTCCACCAGCTGCATGAAGTTGGCCACCTCAGGAGGGAGTCTCTGGATCTCATTGTCACTCAGGCCAAGCTTCCGTAGGTTCAGTAGTCTGAAGAAAGGCTGTGGAGACACGAGACACCATGTCAATCAAAACAGACTAGAAAAAAGTTTCTCATTACGTCCGACAAGGGGGCATTAAGCAACAATATTTAACAATCAAATGTTGTCGGTAATGCTAACAAATCTATAAAACCATATACAAATCTAAAAAAACATATACAGAAGTGTTAAAGGCACTGCAAATACTAATGATTACTTTGAAGTTCAAGTTCTCCGAGCCCTAAATTCAATATTTAAACTACTTTTTTTGCAGACCAAGAGCCCAAAACAAGTCTTAATTTACTACACTGTAAGACGAGACAAAAGCAGCAGATCCTTAGGTTTGAGAAACTTAAGCTTTCATGATAAAACAATTATCTAAAATACTTGCTGTCTATTTTATTCAGTCAACTTAGCAATGAATCAACTGATAATTGATTGGCATACAGCAGTGTATTAGTAAACGTTTTAAGTGGCGAGAGTGAAGCTTAAACCTGATATATGAAGATAATTGATATTAGTGTTTTACATGTTGCATAAACTTCTGTCTGCCCAATAAGAACTGAAAACACATAACATCCTGTATATTCAGATGAGAGCCGGTTCCAGGACCAGTTTTTAAAGAAACATTCCATTATCATATTCCCAAAAACTCCTCCTCACCATGACAACGCCAACCAAACAAAGTGGCTCTCGAAAGGAGAGCCGAGGAGAGCGCTGTGGCCGTGCCAAGTGCTTTCACAAGAGCCTGGTTGTTGGACAGGACAGCGCTCAGAAACATTCCTCTGCCAGCCGCGCTGTGTGTGCCTGTGTGTGTATGTGTGTGTGTGTCATCTGCCGTTAAGATGGACAGACAAGACAGGCTGGCGGGGGAACAGCAAGAGTAACTATGCAGTGATTAACCCCTCAATCAGTCCCTGGTTCTGTGCCCACAGAGGACCCACTGTCTGCCCTGTCAAAAGCCAGTCGACTCCTCAGCTCAGACGGCGCGATGGAGGAAGACTCTTGAGAAAGTATGCCGACTTGGGCTTTCTGGGGTAGGAATTTGTATGAACTCATTATGCAGGGATACTTTCTGAACATAGGGTGCACAGACGTCTGCAAGCTTGGAGCCTGAACCTTAATTCAAATTAAACCTCTGGCTTTTAGCAAGGCCCTCTGTTGAAAACAACCCTTGTGTGTCAATTACCGGACACTGATATAATAAATTGAAAAATCCAGACAATTTCCAACCTCCTCCTTCGTAATTGGGATTTCACTTTTGAGAATGTAGCACTCTTACACACTTCAAACTGTTGCATATACATGTTGTGAATCAGACAACGCAAAACCTTCTTTAATGGGCAACGTCAGGCTTCTGCTTGACTAAAGAGTGAAAACACACAAGGAGATACACACACTCAATACAACATGATGGGAGACTGCTGACAAAGAGAAGAATGCTTCAGTTCAGCTCCACTCTGTTCCTTGATGACAGACATATCCTGCTCTTAACTAGTGGTGTGTATTGTGTTTGAATGAGGAGTGAGGTGGCTACAGCAGCAGGATAATTTGTCCCAATAATGAGTTTGCAGGAAGTGCAAGACAGAGCTTGCCAGTGCCTTCCCAATAATCAAAATTTCCCAGAACTTCACTGGTAGTTCATACCAGAAGCCCCACCTGAAGGAGAGAGAAATGCGGGAGGGAAAGGACGAAGCCAAGGAGAGACAAAGAGGGTGTTGGCTCACTCTGTAGCAGGTGACAGGTATCAGGTGACAGGAACAGGAAACAGGAGCTGAGGACAACCATGTGACCGGGGCCAAGCCCAGATGGGAACTGGCCTTCAGAGGGGAGGCAGCCGTGCTGGCAGAGCAGGTGACACTCTGAGACTGAAAGCCTCTCGGGAAATGGGTGTGTTGAAAAGCACACCTGAAAGCTCAGGTACTTCAAAAACATTACGTTAGTGTACAAATACTGATTAAACTTATGTATTTAACTTCCCACAGTGAGGCAGAACTCTCGTCCCAAAGTATGAGAAGACATATTGCTGCTAACAGACAATCACCACTTCTTTCACTCGGGCTAAAGAGATCCCCTTTTAAAGGCTTTTGCTTCAGTGCATTCCTGTCCTCTCCTGATACCGTCCAGAGCTCGATCAGCGATGAGGGAAAGCTAGAATGTAATGCTATCGTGCCTGAGAACAAGTAATTATGGACACTCACAAAGATGGCCATTCACTCCCGAGGGGCTGTTCGCAGACAGAATCCAGGAAACAACTGTCATGCTGTATCCAATTCTCAAACCAGCTTTACGTCATAATACCAAGATTTGACATGTTTGTCTTTTAAGTTTACTTAGGAGAAACTGTAAGATGCTGAATAACTTCAAATACTGACATAAGTAACATGTAAAATGTGTTCTTTGATGCGTAACATTACTTTCAGAATAGTTCAGAACTGCTATAACCGTCCTCTCCGTTTCCCCACTGTTATAACAATGGACGACCAACAGTGTTTTACGGGTCAGCGGGTCAATTGGAATAACAAGCGGGAGCAGTGGGATTTAGTGTACCGCCATCGTCTAATCATTGTATTAGTGAGCGACAACTGTCTGCTCAGTGACTCCGTTTTTACAGGGCTGTGCTTATGTGTGTGTGTGTGTGTGTAACCATTTATAGAGTGAGGCGGCACATTGGTTACAAGTGTGCTACATTTCCTTTACAACTGGGATGTTTTAATGAGGGCCTTTGGAGATGTGTTTGCTTAAGGAAAGGAGTGAAGCTGTGAACGTGAGGAAATAGTATAGTGGAACAGAAAGGAGTGAGAGGGGAGGTAGATAAATGATAGCCATGTCAGCAGAGGGCAGTGTGGGGTATTACACAGCGTACCAGTCACCACAGCCCATTTGCAAATACCCATCAGAATAGTATTTACAAATTTTATCTACTCAGGTTTTAAAATCAACATTAGCCATACGGTAGCTGTTGATAAGTCCAGAAGGACGTCTTTGCCTCTTCTTAAGAAAAGCTTTAGTCACTAAAAGATTCCATTGTGTGTGTTGAATATAAAGCTAGAGTCACACTTGTGTCCATGTTCCCTTTTGACAGGCTTTGATTTCCAGAGAAAAAAAAGAAGTGTGCAAACAACATTAATGGTTGTTAAGGCATCTATGAGAACGGCCACAGCTGCACATATTCTTTTGGACCATGATAAGGTTTCACACAAGGGAGGATCTGGTCTGTGTAACATCCACAATGTGAGCAACTCAAGCTAGTGTGAAATGAGTTCTGTGGTGTGGGTACTTATTTGAGACAACCCCCATTATTATACAGTGACTGAAGCCTCGTCGCCCATGAGCGACCAGTGACAGAGAGCAGCGTCTGTGACGAAAGACACAGCAAGACTCCGCAAAAGACATGCTGCACTTCAGTGAGCGTGTGTGCAGCATCATGAAATGCTCTGCTTTGTCTTAGCTGCATGCTTCGCTTACAATCCGCTCAGACAGCGTTAATGTGCCTCAGGATGTGTAATTGTATGTGTGTGTGGCATGCGTGCTTGTGCATTTTGCAGATGTCCTCTAGTCACAGGAGAGAGGATCCCGTGCTGTTGGACTATAAGTCAGCACACACACACCACTGTTTACAGAGTCTACGTTTACTTTAGTTTAGGCTGCCAGAAACTCCGGGTACAGTAGAAGGACTCAGCAGCATGTGTGCGTGTCAAGGGGAAAGAGCAGTATGTGAATGTGCATATTTGTGTGTTCATGTGTATCAGCAGCGGTGGGTGTTTGTTTGAGAGTGTTTATGAGTGTGTTTATGTGCTCGAGAAGAGACTGAAAATTCAAAGTGGGACGTTTGTAGACCTCACATCATTCCAGAGAAACTAAATAAAATGGGACTACAGATATCTAAGAAGCAAAGTGTGTATGTTCGTGACACTTGTGAGTAAACTGTATGTTCTCTGTACGAGCAACGTCTCACTGATGTTCACAGAGGGTGCAGTGTTCCAGTCAAGTGACTCCATTTAGCTTACGGTTTCCCTCCAATCATGGAGGCTCCTCCTGCCACACACCCACCCACCCACTGCCTTAATGCGTTCATCTTAAAAAGGGGCGATTGTGGCTCAGTGGTTATCAATTTCCCGCACAATGCACTAAACTGCACACAACTCAGTGGTTAGCATGCCCGTCTTTCAATCAGAGAATCGGTGGTTCGAGCCCCGGCTCCGCTAGTCTATGTCGATGTGTCCTTGGGCAAGACACTTAACCCCTAATTGCTTCCCGTTGCTGTGTCTACGGTGTATAGAGCAAAAATGTAAGTTGCTTTGGATAAAAGCGTCAGCTAAATGAAATGTAATCTAAGGTCAGGTTCATTGTTTAAAAAACTACTGGAAATAAAAAATAAATGAAAAAATTATGTAAAAAGAAGAAGTCAATCTAACACCACTAATTAACCCAACACCCTAATTTTTTCTTCTTCTGCTTTACTCTCAGACACCTCTTTTCCTCTGTAAGTGGAAGCCCTATTCACACATTCCCGAGCCTCTTAATCTTGTGCCAAATCTGCCCCGTCTGCCTAGTCTGCATGTCCCCACTCTTGCCAATATCAATTCCCCGCACAATGCACACAAACTACACACACTGTGTGCACACTACTGGGGTGAAGGGCTCAAAGAGAGGGGAGGGGAGAGCACATGCTTTTGTGCTGGCCTGGACTCTTTCAGTGTCCAGGGAAATAAAAAAGCAGAGAGGATTTGGTTGACTGAGTAACTTGGTCGGTCACTCGAATGGCGAGCCTCATTACTGGTTTCTATAGATAGCTGCAGTTATTGTTGTGGCATAAACTCGGTACATGAGTGAGCACAGACAGTTCTGTGTTAAGAATCAGTCTTCCTCCTCCTCCTCCTCAACTTAATATCTTCAGTTCAGTCATGTGAAGCTAAAAGCAAAAGCACCAGCAAGATTACAAGGCCAGTAATTTCAAGGCCAATGGGGTAACATGTGCTGATGTTGCTCTGCTGATTGGCCAACGCGTCCCCCTCCCCCTGTGGACCACAGTTTGAAACCCAAAGTTCCCAAAACTTCTACACATGAATGAGACCCAAACTGGTCCTCTTCCCCTCCCTCCTTCCTTCCCACATCTCTGGGTTCCCTCCATTTTCCCTGGCAGAGGGACAAAGGCCATGCAGCCAGCCCCACACAGGGCTGTCAGTCACAGGCCGGCTCTCGCCCCCCTAACCCCCCGCAGCCCAGTTAGGGGATTCCTCCATTGTCCGAAAGGGCACCGCGGAGAAGAGAAAGGGCTAGAAATGGAAGGATGAGGACTTGAAAGAGGAATGTTGCAAAGGATAACAAAAAGCAGGAATGACTAAGAAGGATAGAGAAAGGGAGTAGGGAGAGCAGTGCAGAGAAGAAAAGGAAGATTGTGTGCGAAGTCGAGAGAAGAGAGCTGAGAGAAAGGGAGTGACGGAGGATTATTAATGAAGAAAAGAGGGTAAACAATGGATTCCCACAGTGCTCTGGACACTCTGCCCGACTAATGGGGACAGAGACCTCAGCCACTGACCAATACATTATCTCAACGGACTACAGACTCACTGCCCTTCGCTAATAAATGAATATGGGCTTTTAATAATACAAAGCGAAACGCGGAACAATCATTAATTTGGTTTAGTCTGGTCCACTGTGGCCCATAAACAGTGTGGATTACAATGCTCACATTGGCCTCATCATACAACCTACACACATTAAGCCGACAATGCAACCATCCCACTTCCTCATGCCCTGACCCACCGTCTCCCACACACCCTCCCACTGTTGCTTGCAGCTCAGTTGTATTTGTCAGAGAGATAACCACAGCATCCACAAACACAACACTACACTGCTGAATTGCACCCATGTTTTCCAATAGTGTCAATCAAACATGCTCGCACACGAAACCACAAGGCCCAGTAGTAGGCGTGTAGGTGTCTTTGTGTGGCATTGTAATTGTGTCCGTGTGCCATTGTTAAAAAAAACTATATGTGTGTGAGTGTTTGTGTTTCATTTAAGTGGCACTTTCCGCCGTGACTTCCCAACAGGCCACACAGAGAGAAAGGCGTGGTAAAGCCGGCCTGAGTGACAGCAACACTAACTCCCATCACCTACACCTGTCCTGGTGACTTTGATCTTTGCAGGAAGCAAACACAGCCGAGACTCAAGCCTAGCGATGTTTGAGCCTACCATTACACATTCACAGTCCTGAACTACAGGCGGCCAAATTCAGCGCTCACAAGAAAGGAATTGAGTGAGGGGGATAAATATGTAGATAACCGTAAAAACAACACATTTTGTTTAGAGCTCTGCATTCATCAGGGCAGCCAACATTGGCATGATGTGAACTCTGAATGGTGGTGGAGATTTCCTGGATGACTAAATCAACTATCAGGGGTTTTGTCTGAGACTTGTGGGCCTCCTCACAGACAAAGCTGGGAAAACACCGATCCAAAAAGGAAACGCCGCCATTTAATATTTTAAAGCCACTTAATGAACCCTAATGTTGTGCATCATCAAGTAAGGGCCTAGCCTTATCCTCTACTAATACACTTGTAGCCCCTGGGGCAACAAGTAGTTATGATCATGCTGGCATAAATAGTGCTCTCTCTTGTTCTGTCTGCCCTCTGGACATCCTGGGCTTTGCTGTGCTGCCATGTTTCTTAAATGAGGATGAGTCAGGACAGAGTCAGTAAGAAATGGATGGCTAATGTTTATGTATGTGTTTATGATTGTGTGTACATGAGGGAACTCTGGGAAGAGGGCTGATGAAGAAACCCATAACTGTTGAAGAAAAGGGGGAGCCCTCTACTCAGGGCAAACAATGACCTCCAAAATGCCTAAAACACAGTCCAGTCAATGTTTCCAATAATGAGTGCCAATAAACTCCTTACAAAGTAAACACGGTTAATAAACAACCACAGTGACCCTCCCCCTCCTCCTGGTAATGCTGATGAGTTTTGTTTAGTTAGACACAATACTATTATGTTTCAGTGGATCCTTCCTGAATACAACTCAATGTGCAGACTGAAATGTTCCACTTAAAGATTCCTATTTGATAGCTGTACACCATGTCAACGCACAACAAAAAAATTACAATAAATAGAAAGCCTAATGGATTCCTATGTCAAATAGGATAGTGTGATATAAGCTTACTATTTATTTAACAGTGTGTGTTGTATGGTATATACAGCTGTCAAAGCAGTGTATACCATGTCAACACACACACCGTTAAATAAATAGTAAGCTTATATCACACTTGTGCCTGTTGATGAAGACTCCAGCGGGCTGAAGACAGAGAACAGGTGGACATGGTATTGAGTGGCTGAGAGGCTCTCTCACACTCTCTCTCACACACACACAAATTTGAAAAAAATCCATATCTTCATGGTTTATTTGAAAAATGGGCAAAAGTAAAGTTTTATAAATTTTTCAAAAAGGACAGTTTTTGTTAAGTGCAACCAACTATACTTACTTCCGAAAGACAAATGCAACACAATGGTAAATTCTGTGGCACTCTTTGTAATCCTTCCTGTAACTAAGAATGGTCATTGCTTGGTAAAGCGATTTTCAGTCAGCATTTTAAAAATAGACGGGTAATCCCTCCAGTGTTGCCTACTGGTGGGCTAATCACTGCTTTGGTTACTAAAACCGTCACGGTGATAGAAAAGCCAGCGCCACCATTCTGGAGACACCATGTCCACAATGATCAACACCAACACGAGAAAGAGAGTCAGCACCGAGTCCCAGCACAGATTTGCAATCCAAAACCAAATTCAAAGCAGCAGCCAGGCTGAAAGCCTTGAACTTGATCTTTTCAAAGCGCCAACACCTGCCTCCGTTTCAGGTTTCATAAAGCCCATCATCTCCCACCTGACTAACCCAATCAGAACACTTAAGCTAGAAAATCAATAAATTGTTTCAGACAGGACACACCATCACAACACAAAAAAACTAACTTAGGAAATCTGCTGGAGGAAATGAGCAGCCGTGTTAGGACGTTTCTGTCGTGTTGCACCAAATCAAAAGGCCCCCAAGGACGATGCAGCATAATTTACACCAACACTGCCTGGAAATTCAACTGATGACTGATACTGCAAGTGTTTACAAATTCACTGTGCAGGACCTGAACACAAAGTGATAGCCCTAAGGTCCGTTAGCAACACTTGTTTGCTCATACAATAGTGAACAAGGAAGCTCACACTACCTCAATTCAGACTTTACTGTTCAGTTGAATTAATGGCCCGTGATTCTCCAGCTATGCTCTCACACAGCAGGAATGACAGAGTCCACAGCGAGATCAGTAACTGTAGAGGAGGCCCCTCACCTCCACCCCCTCTCCCGGTCTTCATCACATGCTCTCTCATTCTCTTACTGTGTGTTCCCACAAACATAACACAAAACCAGAAGCCCCATTGTTTATAGTCCACGGAGGACGTTTGGCTCTTTCCTGGATGGGCTGGATCCGGTATGTGCTGCCAGCTCTCCGTTTGTCCCGCAGTGTGCTGCAGGGGACCAACATGACAACCAGGGCCTCTGGCACGGCATGCCTCAGGCGTGTAAAAGTAATTTTCTGGTTAGTTAGGATACTGTCAACACTTAATGTGATCGCACACATTAGCAACAGCGAGAGCGGCACTTTGGCTCTGTAGCTGCTCTCTGAATAGAGAGGAGCATTGAAAGGACTCTGAGGAAGATACGCATGTAGCGCCTTAATATGTTTTACTAGAGAGACATTGTCAAGTATTACACCTTGAATGACTGAAAGTGCTTGTGTGTGTGTGTGTGTGTGTGTGTGTGTGTGTGTGTGTGTGTGTGTGTGTGTGTGTGTGTGTGTGTGTGTGTGTGTGTGTGTGTGTGTGTGTGTGTGTGTGTTGCGAGTGCACAAGCAGCCGCTGTACAATTGATGCATTGTGTGTGTCCAGGTTGTGGCCTCCCTCACAGGATCATGTGGCTCAATGTCTATCGTTTTCCCAGTAACCGTCTCAGCATTTTTCCTCTCACAGCAGGCTTGAAACTGGTCTCTGTGTTTATATTTCGCACTCAGGAATGTTTGAAGCTGACGTGGAAATAGACCGCCATGGACATACCATAGAGCCGTACAATGTTAACATTTGGTTGACCTCGGCAGGCAAATTGACAGTTTAATTTAGAAATTGAGAGATTTTTGGCAAGATAGTTTTCAAACAATCTAGATTTAAATGTTGCCAATTTCTGCCACAATGTACAACAATCATTATTCCCAGAGAATGTATGACAGAATTCCTTAAAGTCCCTGATGACAGACTGAGTGAGATCAGTTACTTCAGAATATGGTCCACAGTTACTCCTCGATCAAGCAATTGTAAAATGAACCTCCTCCAGACATAACCGTTTTAAAGGAACAATGAGGAGGATTTGATGGCTTCTAGCTGAATAACCCCCTTTCCAAGACAATGGGTAGCGTGAGCCAGCGAGCGCAAAACCTTGGTTCACCTTTCTCCTTACCATAATAACACTACTTTAGGAGCAACGGCTCAAGTCAGACGGCAGCTGGAGGTAACACGGTTTGGGAATCTGCGACTCAAAGAGAACTACGGTGACCTATAGGAAAGAGAGGTAAAGAGCCAGTGTTGGGTCTGTCTGCTCTGAGCTACTGTAGAAACATGGTGGTACAACATGGCGGACACCGTGAAGTGGACCCGCTTGCTATGTAGATATAAAGGACTCATTCTAAGCTAACAAAAATACATGGATTCTTAGTTTTAGGTGATTATACACTCATGAAAACATAGTTTCCCTTTCTGCTAATAGATCACCTGAAATTCTACACGCTGGTCCTTTAACAGATAACAGTCCCTCAAATAATGTCTTGACTCAAACATGAGGCTGGAATGAAAGTAAATCTATCTGGCAGCATCATGGCTGCATAGACATGAGCTGAACAAATCTGAATTACATAAAGATTCATACAGTATGCAAGCAAATTGCAACAACACAAATAATTCAGTTAACCTACTTCATGTACAGCATGCATCTTGTTTTAAAAGCATGGAGTGATTGCACAATATCATATATTTATAATTGCAAGCTTTTAAATGTGTAGCTATGCGACTTACAGCTCATCAGAAAAGCATATACGCCAACAACAAGATCAAAACGTGATCCAAAAAAGCAGCACAAAGTCACCTCTGCTATATGTAGTTCACTGATATAGCATTCCAGCCCCTGTGGATGAATAATGGTCCACTAAAGGTGTTTGCTCTGAAGCATCTGCTTTGCAGCTGTAACTTTTTCAAAGCCCAAGGTCAAAATGTGGCTGAAACAAGCAGGTCTTCTCGGGCAGAGGACGAGGCTTCGGTGTCGCAAGAAGAGTTGGAACAGCAACCTCCAGGGCCTCTGTGCACACATGGAGGAGCAGTGATCTGCAGTGACAGGAAAGCCTCGGCCCATCTGGTGTCTCTCCCTGACAACACAGGGCACGCACCCCCGTATCAGGCAAGCCACTGGAGATCCATCACCTTGGAGACCAGAGTTTGTTCAATGAAGAAGCCAGGGGAACAAAGAAGCAGAAACCTCCCTAGTGACACTCGGCTGGAAACTGAGCAACACTTAATTCAGACACTTTATCTGCTTGAAGATGAAATACAAGTGCACATCTGCACTGTATCATCACAAACAGGGGAACCATTACTGTGATGTAATCTGGCTTTACGGTCTGTGATAATAACAATTTATTTATTAAGCCAGAGGAACACTTAAGCACAAACACTTATCCACGATACAAGGCAGAAGGCAAGGAAGCCGTTACTTAGGAATACAAAGAAACCACCATTAATGTGTCATGGAGACAGCATAATTACAGAGTTGTCTGCACACCCTTGCTGCATGACTCCAGAGAGGATCAACGCCAGGAACAACCAAAACACTAGTCCTGAGCCCACAGGCAAGCACATGCTGATCCCCAATGGCTGTCTGAAACACTGCTCTTCTAAATGCCTGACGTCATGAACTTGGTTTGCGATAGCAGATCTAAAAATACACTACAGGGGAACCTGCACATGAAGAAAAAAGAGAAGAGAATTCACACAGTACTTTAGAGCACAGATAGCACATGTTGTACCTTTGCCAGCATGCCATGTGCCATGTCTAACAAAGGATGAAGTGACAGGGTCCAACCAAACACGCATGCACGCTCCAGCTGTACTTGTCCTTGACCTTACTTGACATGTTCCTGTCATCAAAAGAGCCGATAGATTGCCGAGCGGCAGCGAATGTACAAGCACTGACCAACCGGTGACATTACAAACTCTGCAGACTAGACGGTAAGAGGAGGTAAAGTGCTCCAGTGAAGAAGAAGTTCAGCAGTGACGGTAAAGTTATTTAAACACAAACGCACACTGTGATCGTGGATTTAGCAGGGTAACAACGATAACTAAAAAGGGAGAGTTGTGCACTAAAATACAACCCAATATTTAAACTTTTGTATAATTTATTTAATTGAAGCTTTACAACTGCAATATGTTGTGTGTGCATGTGTGTGTGTGTGTGTGTGTGTGTGTGTGTGTGTGTGTGTGTGTGTGTGTGTGTGTGTGTGTGTGTGTGTGTGTGTGTGTGTGTGTGTGTGTGTGTGTGTCTCACTCGAGTTGAAACATTTTCGACTTGAGGGTGAAAATTTGCACAACACAGTTCCGCAAGAGCATCGTGTATGCAATTGGTTACTGTAAACAACGGTCCTGTCGGGGTCAAAACAGTGCATATCGTCATCACATACTGATTTAACTGAGCAGGACATTTTATAGTTGAAAAAACTACTTTTAGGACAGATATCCTAAAAAGACATCACTGTCTCTTAAGTACCTCAAACATATCCTTGGCATTTCTGTAGTGCAAGCTTTTGAAACGTGAATAAATACAGTTGTTTGAAAGTGTTTTCGCAGCACTATAAAATAGATATTAGAGAGGGATTTATGTGACCTGTTAACCTTCCTAACACTAGCTCTAAGCAGCGTATGATGCATGAATGAAAAAATGTCCCTTATCAAATAACCACTATAGATGAGAATAACAAAGAAAGGAAAAAAACATTTTGGAATTTCTTTGTCCACTTTTATCAAAACTCCTACATTTTCCATTTCGGACAAGTTTGGCAAGTAAAATGTTTCAGCTAGCGAAATATCACCTTGTTTCTTTCTCCCAAGCCCTGTTGTTGTAAGTTAGATATTCCGAGTCCTCATGAATGCGCTCATTGGGCTGCCGGTGTAGTCCTCACGCAGTGCCTCCTTTTTCTTTTTTAAATAAAAAAGATGTTGGTGATATTCTTATTTCTTAAAATACATTTAGTCTTTTCTAACAATTTTGCATGTTTATATCGTCACAGTTAGTGTTTAATGACGTCGTTGTCGTCTCCTCCTAGTCATGGGAAGAAATGTCTTTGACGAGCCTGTTTAGATAATCTTCAGAAACAAAATTAACACTGTTCTACATTCTTTCAGCTGTGCTCCTTCTCGGTATTCCCCTTAGTGTTTTAGGTCCCTGAGGTTCAAGGTCCATCTTAATTAAAACACTGTTGAATGAGCAGAGTAATATTCAACCAGGGGAGGCTTAAATTAAGCTTGATTACCTTGAGAATTCAACCGAAGCAAAGATGTGCGTATCATGCATGCTTCGGTGTTTGTCTAAGTATAGTGTCTTTGTGTGGGCTTTACCAACAGGAATGTGACATGAGTAAGTTCAAGTGTGTGTGTTTGTGTGAGAGAGTGTGTGTGTGCAAGATAGTGAGCGAAGGGAGTGAGTGTAGCTTCCAGAGGGCAGGGCAAGCTCCTGGAGATTCCAGGCATGCCTGAATTTCCTCGGATGTCACGTGCTGTAGAGCAAACACAGCTATGCTGAGTTAATTACACTGAGCACGCCACGCCTTCGTACTTTTCCCCAAAATGTTCCATAGTAGAGCCAAACCATTATGAAGATAAAGCTACGGTGAAGTTGCTAACAATGCCACTCATGAAATTTAGTTGATCAAAACCAGATTAAATCTTTCTTAAATTAAAGATGAAAAATAACAGAGAAGTTCAACGGGTTGAACTCAGAATTTATACGAGCTGTTTTTTGTATCTCCTGGAGCCTAAATATGGTTATGTGATGTTTGACTGAACTGTTACACAACTGTGAGGGAAGAAATATTATTAGAAAGCTGCCTGGTGGGAAAGAGAATGAACACAAAGAGGCGCATTGTGATTTGATGCAATTCCTCGAGTTAAAATAACTGACCTTTCCCTATAAACAATGCTCCATCTATCAACACTTGCTGAATCACTCATCAGATTCAGCAGTTATGTTTGTGACCATGTTGTCAACGGACTTAAAAAGACCTCAACGCAAGAAAAAGCAAAAGGAAACCGTTAAGTGCTGAGGCCAAAAAAAATTCACAAGATTTAAAAAAGAAAAACGATAAGTAGCAAACCGGGGCATTCTTGCTGCACTGGAGATGAAAAGATGTGCTTGGGGGCCTACCGACAGACTAATGCGCACATGCATGCAGCCGTGTCCTTTTCTACAGACCCGTTAATGCTTTGTTTGTTATTCTTCTCGGGCATGAGCGTGACACATGTACGCGTGTGTGTGGGTGCTGCTTTGTTGTCGCCAAAGAATCCCTCTGTGCTTTCCATCGACCGCTCTCATCTATTCTCTCAGTCGTACACACGGACACTCACCCATCAGCACCTTTAGAAGCCTGAAACTGGCCATGTGGCACGACACACCCACACCTGTGTAACTTTGTCCCTCACATTTGAAAAACATGCTCTTTTTTTCCATACAGGTGGCCCAGACCCCTTTACTTTATTTTCAGTAACAGCAACAATACATTGGCTTGGAGACTTCCTCATACAGAATCCACAAGGAATCACAATGTTTTCTCTGTACTTTTATGCAGCTGTGTTGCTTGAGGGGAATAGTTCCAGATTTCATATATATGTCAGTTCTGTCAGGGCTACAGGAATGTGGTGGAAATTACTATTATTTATCTCTTTGTAATCTTTGGACCTGGATGGCTTTATTTAAAATTGACAGAAAACTGCTTTCACTTTTGCACTACATATATAAAGATGACATACTATATAAATAACAAGATGTTCATATCAAATCGGTATGTCACAATTGTGTATTTTAATATACACGATGCTCTGCCAAAATCCAAGCACAGGTTAGACAAGACAAACCCGCATAGAACTGACAGGCACAGAAGAGAGAGGAAAATGAAACATTGAAAAACGTTTACTACCAAAGATTACACAATTCCCCCTTCCCTAAAAGTCGGCCCACGTACAATAATAAAAAATGTCCATTCTTTCGGGAATTTTCGCAATTTATTCCATGTGAAACATTGTTATCACATGAATGCTTTTCTCCAGAGCTACTTGTTACAGAGAGGAACACATGATGTACTTTCACAGTGGAGGTGTGAGGTGAAGAAATATGATATGAATAAAACTTGAGCACCAGTGGATTTATCTGTGGGCACTGTTAGCTAGCACACAGACTGTAAAACACTGATCAGTGAAAATTACAGCTGAAGATACACCAGCAACAGGACACCACAATCAAATACACATGTTTCTATAACCTTTAGTGATTCTGGCTAATGGTAGGTCGAATCAATAGTGTGATCAATAAAGAGGAGAAGTAGACAACAAAGCAATTTAGATAAGTTGAAAATGATTATTCAGTCAATGATAACTTTAATGACGGGAAACTTGAATGACTGAGCTCTTCAATAGGGCCCTGTTATAGCATAGTACACGTATTTGTATTTTATCAGTCAGCAGGTTAATATTGTATGTGCTGGCACTGAAACGCAAATGTGTTTTAGAAGAGTGTGTGTGAGTGTGTGTTTGTGGAAAAGGCATGGTTGGCTTCACTTACAGAGGGCCCGCTGTTTCAAGAAATCCTTCAACACAACCACAATAAAGCTCCAAGCATCATTGATTATTACACATTTGAGATATCTACCCAGATAAGTTCGAGGTCAAGATAGACGCCTGAGACGTTTCTCATCAAAACGCACACAGGGCTGTGTCGGCTGATATACTGTTAATTTGCAGCATTGTTACACCACAATTGCAGCAATACAAAACATAGTTTAGAGACAATCATCAATCCAAACTGTCTGGGGAGGGGGAAAATAATCCCCAAATGGAACCAAGTGTTTTCACTCCGGAGGCCCGTAGATGACAGGCAGTGAGATAGCGGGAGACAAGTGAAGCGTACTCAAGTGGTGTAGACACTGCCATCATAGTAGTAAACACTGCTGCAGCCACAAGTGTATTACTGTGTGACTTTATCATGACTCTCGAGCTCTTGGGCTTAACATTCCTATATGGGTCGGTGCCACATCTTGTAAAATTAGAGAAACAAGGTGCTTTACATTAGTTATCGTAAACTCTATCAGTCGGGAGACACCGAGCGTCTTAGTGTGTGTATGGGAGAGGCCGGGCGAGGAGCAAAACAGAAACGCTGCTTGTACTAGGAGGGAGTGTGCGGCACTGGGGTAAACAACAATAAAACATAAGCCGAGTTCTTCTCAAACCTCCCGTTTTCCAGCCTGGACTCAAAGTCCTCGCTATGAAGCAAGATCCAGAGTGGAGATGGTCTCACAAAAACAGGACATTCCACGGTTCACTTGATTATTCCCACTTCCTGCTCGCAGGAAAAAAAAGAATCAACAAAAAAAAAACACACCATCAACAAATCAGACTGGCCTGAATCAAAGTGCCTGAGTTGTCCCTCGGACAAAACAAAACAGAGCTGTTTGTGCTTCCTGAAGCAGCAACGTCATTCTGAACTCGCCACCTGTTTCAAAACACATGCAACAGTAGAGCAGCCCTGTTGTGGTAGCTGTTGTGTCGATGAGGTGGTTGCTAATTGGTGAGATGCCCACTCCTATTGCTGAATACGTGGCTTCTTTGTCTAAATATAGTAAGCATCTTGGATGGAGATGAGAGCTGAAGGTGTGGGATGGTGACCCATTCAAAGCCACAGGTACGGAAAGTACACAGAGGCTGAGGATGTAAGGACTATCAGGTTTCACAGTCAGAGATAGAGGGCTTCAATGGCCGTGTGTGGCCAGCAGATAAAGGGCAGCATTTGTTTGTGGTTGGTTTTAATGCCATCCCGGGTGACCTTTTCCACCACAGGCAGGGACATCAGCACCCTGACAGGTTAGCCTCAAAAGCGACCGGAAGCGTAGTTCCTGAGCTTCTGCTAATCAAACGGTTCAGAAAGAGCATCCTATTCTAAAGAAATCCAATCCAAACTTTAGTGACGTCATTCTGTGGCCCAAACATAACCTGCTGAAAATGTGTGAATGCAACATACAGACAGTTTACTCAAGCAGATAAAACACCCGGCACAAGAGGACCTCAAACTGTCATGCTAACAGGATGGGAAATAACCAACCTGGTACTCTGCACTTACGTTTGTCTGTGTTTACCGAGCCTTATTGACAGGTAGCGAGTATTACTGTTGTTTTAGTTCAAAGATGTAGGCGTGCCGTTCCCTGCTCCTAGATGAAGGCCGGCCTGCTTCCTCAACCTCCTTTTTAAACACTGGCTGCTGAGAGGATCAAATCAACACATAACACAATGGGGCAAAAAAAAAGGAAAACTGAAATGGGGACAGCGTTGCTAAAAATAAAAAAATAAAAAGGCGTCACCTTGCACATCTTGTCTTTGTGTACTTAATGCCTGTAGCCAACAAAGCTCCTTTCCTATCACAGTGCTCCAGCAGGACAGGCAGCGCAGCCACAGACTCTCCCCAATCGCAAACAGCTGCCACAACCACCAAAGCCATCAATTATTCACCGGGGCATTGCCTTCTTGTTTACCTTTGCAGCTGGCAACCAAGGCCACAGTGCATGGGAGGGCGGTGCGTAACAGCCGCGCAAGTTTACCAGCGTTCGGTCCAAATCACGCTGCCGAAAGAAAACTAGGGAATCATGGGGCGCTTCATGTGACCGGGAAATGCTCCTGTGCGGAAAGTCAACGGGGTTGAACCAACAACAATAAAATAGCACGTGGGGTGGAGATTTAAAGCAAGAACATTATTCTATAGTCATTGCGAACTATTCAATCATTCTCCAAAGATCCCCCACCCCATCGATTTACTGAGATTAAGTAGTTAAGTTAAAAATGCCTGCAGATTCACAAAAGTACCCACGCCATTCAACCTGCCCGTTTTGTCCAATAAACATTCCAAAATCCCCATTCAATTAACAATGATGTCAAAATGACATTTCAGCTGCTGGAATCAAGAGTGTTTGACTTGAAAACAAATCATTGACCAACAAACTTGTTGGTGATTTATTGTAGATTAGATGCATGAAGCAAAGACTGAATTCTGGAGGGTAGGCCGTCACCACTGTCAATGTAAATCCTCCGCTCTGTATATATATAGTATTGTATACTTGGACATGCTGTACCTAATTATCCATATCACGTGTAGCCATAGCAGCGATGTGTTTTGCATTGGAGGGTTGACATAACCCAACCACTTAACATGCTGCTATTTCCCAGAAAGAACACATGACTTCTCAAAAGGGAAAGAGAGGCAAGGCGGGAAGATGTGTGTGTGTGTGTGTCTGTGCGCCAGTCAGACAGAACAAAGTCGATGATCCATCTACATGCAGAAGTCTCCTGGGGACCGGCTGTTTGCTCTGTGACCACTTCTCTGGCTGCTTCTCTCCCACCTGACGCCGCATGTCAGCCTGCCTCTGGTGTTCATGGTTGGATGAGTTGCCCTAACAGCACCTAGAGCCCCAGAGGACCGGGATCAGTGGAGCTCAGCTCAGCTCCCTGATCACTTCCTCCAGTGGAGCCCCCCCTGCTCCGGTTAATCCAACTCCGGAATGAAATACACCCCCCACTACTACTACCACCACCACTACATACTCACTCTCTCACACACTCACCTCCCAGTACCCCCCCTGTCCCACCAGATTGGGGGGAAGGGGAGCAGGCAGGATGTGAGACCAGCTGGTCATCAGCTCAGACAAAGAAACATGCTGAATGTGCTTTTGCATCAAAAAGAATCTCTCACATTGCTGTTTCTTCATGGCCCCACTAGCTCTGGGTCACTTTTCAGTCACTGTGATACAGCCTGAGTCTTGTGAAGGGGGAGGGGTGTGAGGCTGATTACAAAAGTTTAAAGAAAAACTCCACTGTTTTTCTCATTGACGTAGTCCTCTACAATCAGGGTGGGGGAAGAGTCATTTTCAGGCACAAACTTAGGAGATCTTACGGCCAAAATACATGAAAACAAAAAACATTGGAAACAAATCCTACTTCAAATGTACACTTGAGCAATAGTATCTCCGGCTTCAACATGCTTTACCAAAGCAGGAAAGAGGAGGAAGAAGTAAGAAAAGAGCTGCGTCAGAGGAACGATGTGGTTTTAGCGCAGAGAGGCCAGTGGCAGGTGTGATTTATCTTTGGTCCTCGTCTGGTTCAGCTAGTCGCTAGGGAGAGAACCAGGGTTCTCCTGTAAAGTTAACTGGAAACTCAAGGAGGAGAAACCGACTGCAGAACTCACAAGTGCACTGTAAGGACACAGTGAAAAGTCCTAGATTTTGTATTTTCAAGACAGGATGCATTTCTCTCACACCTTTATAAGGATTAGTAGATGGCTGGAAACCCATTCATTTTCATTATACTGAGCCATTTAATCTTCCTTGAGATAATAATAAAGACTATTAAAATAAAGACATAAAAAATACAACACTTGACTATTTCAGCTTGGGTAAACAATGGCAGACCAATTTCCATTCAGCAGCAGCTGAGAGAAGGGGCTTAATTTGGGTTTCTCTTGACCCGAGGCTGAACATACACAAGGGACTCAAAAGAAAAGCCCTTCGATTTTTATCAGTGCGTTTATGTGCTCGAAAAGAGACCCAAATGGCAGACAAGTCGATCCCAGAGGAAGCGTACACTGAGACGCACTGGCGTGTACAAAGGGGGGGTCACAACTGAGATGCTGAGGGGCATTTTCATGGCCGGGTGAATCCCTAATCTGCCCTTTAGCCACAGAACTGTTAGCACACACACAGAGAGGGCACTCCGTGACAGCTGAGGATTAAAAAGATTGCATAGTCACCTTTCCTATTTATCACAAACATATACTTCAAAAACAACAAAATATATGCATATCTCAAATTCTTATTTCAGACAAAACCTGACATCCTAGTAGTGTAACTTTATTTTGTTTTTAAACTGGTCATTCAAAGATTTAGTCACTCACACTTTCTGGTTGTGTCAAGTGTTGAAGCAGGAAATTAGTACTGTAACATATCAGGTGTACCTGGAAGGTCCTATGAGGTAATAGCACCGGGAGCAACATGCATAAAACCTGTTTCGCAAAGTCTGATGGGGACACACCCATCAGGGATTTGTTCCCTATTTCAACAATGGAAAAACTAAATAAGAACAAGTAAATATACTCAGTGTACATCACCATTTGTCAGAGACATTTTTGGGCTGCTGCATCTGCAGCCCAGCTGGTTGCTTTTCTGCAGGTGTAACTGAGCTACAACAAATCTTAAAAGAGATCATCTGAGTCATGATATGCATGCAGACTTAATGTACGCCTGGTCAAGGGCAGTGCACACAGGACACACACAGGAGCCATGACATTGGATACGAGGGTGAGGGGCAATCAGACTTGTGAATGGACTTCTTTGTAACCTGTCATGGGACTTGAGACAGTTCCCTCTTCTTCAACATGATCTTTGAGGCAGGGTGAGTTTGTCAAAGCAGCAAAGAGAAGTTCAGATTGCCTCGGTGCAAACTACCCTACTGAAGTGAAAACACAGAACAA
Organism: Taurulus bubalis; assembly: GCF_910589615.1. Taxonomy (NCBI): domain Eukaryota; kingdom Metazoa; phylum Chordata; class Actinopteri; order Perciformes; family Cottidae; genus Taurulus; species Taurulus bubalis. Next base: position 6,660,533 of record NC_136606.1, read on the forward strand.
GTTTACGGAAATACCTATTTCATTGTGGGGAATGCACTTCTAACCTGACTATCACAAGCAATTCATCAATCATTGACAGAAAGACCTGATCAACCAGCTCACTCTCCCTTTTTGCTCTAATGGTCCAATAATAAACATGGCTGCTTTATAGTAAAACTACATTAAAACTCAAAAACTAAATGCCCCAATAGCAAAAACCAAAGACACAATGCAGATTATCTGAGATTAGTTTTTCTGTAATCAGAACACAGAGCTGCAATAAAGCATTAAGGGCTAAGGATGTATGGACATGAGGGGAATTCCTGACCAGCTGCACGACTTACAAAGGTTTCTCGAAACTCATTCCATACAGATAAGTCATACTTAATGCTACTATTCCTTGTAGTATAATCACTGCCTGGATAACATCCCACCCTAAAATCAAACGAAAATTGGAAAACGGTCAGCCTAAATTTCTTCAATTATTTTTTTTACAAACCTAAAATGGTCTTTATGTGGCAAATTAAGACATCTTACCACAGAGAGTATAATCTAAGATTGGCGGGCAGTGTGGTGGGGGTGAGTCACGGCAAACTTAAGAAACCATCAGGGCGTCTAAATCTCCATCTGTTCACTATGTTAAACCCCAAGCAATACGAGCTAAAACTAGCCACCCACAGCGGCAACCGACACTAAATACCACCACGCAACACTATTGCTTTATTGATCATTATCAATTTAAAACATCTTATTGACTGTGTGTCATTGTGTAAAATGTTACTACAAACTGAGATATTTACCCGACTGAAACCAACTCTACTTGACTGGCCTGTGTGACTGTGTCCCAGGTCAGTTTTTAGCCCCCTCCCCTTTGAAAGACATGAGTTGGTGAAGGTGTCACCTCTGAGTCGATTATTCTCCATCTATGGCATACAATGTGATGGTGTAGCCTATAAGCATGCCACAATGTGTCCAAACTGGGCTTACTCCTGGATATATGGGATGAACTGCTGAGCAAAAATGACTCGGGATGTTAGACTGACATCTAAAAATAGACCGACAAGTCAGTCCACAGACTCATCTCTGACTTGAATATACAGTGACAGGGAAAGTGCACACAACTGCATAAAGATGTTCAGACCATCACTCATTTATGAGCTCATTGTGGTCGTGCCATTCATCATACCGTCAGTGACCCTGTAGAGGCCTGACCTCTCATGCTGCTCCCCCGCTGACTCTGAGGACCAGGGAGGGCCAGTATGCTTTGTGTCTGCACGCTACGCATTCACCAGGACCACACGAGACATTCACGCATTTATGTCTCCCGGGTGGAGCCAGCACCACACAGCGACTGTGTCGGTTAGCTGTCTGCGCCAGAATATTTGGGTATATCCGTCACTCGGCCTTTCAGGGGCCGTGCACCAGGTACACTGTGGATATCTGACAGGTATGAACTAAGTGGAGGGAGATCAGTGTCTGCAAGGAAGCCTCATCAGGCAAAGTAGGCTTCAGTTTTTGTGCTAAGGATTGGCCATAACAACATTAAAGACGGGTTACATGTTGAGCGGAAAGAAACAGTGACGCCCAGAGCCAAGTTTGTGTATGAGGCCATATTTGCATGAGGCCATATTTGATCAAACTACCTCAGATGTAAAATAATTACCCATGTGTAAAAACTAACACGTCAAAACAAAGGGATTGTTCAAAAACACAAATGCATCCATTAGAGGCTAGAAGAAGAAATTACGTCGTTTCTGAATTACAGAAGAAAACAGGCAGCCCTGTCAACACTTTAGCCTCCGTCGCCCTTGTCTTGTTAACGGCCTTCATTAGTAAACATGCCACTTGGCCCTTTCACAACTAAGTTAAAGCCATGAAATGTGAGAGACTGACAATGTCTACTGACCAGTCTATTCATACAAACTCTGCTGCATCACAACCACAGTCAGTCCCTTGTTCTGATTATGGACAATGCCCTGAACTGAATAAAACCAGGAGAAAGTCGACCAAGCGAGTGCTTTGTTCCACATCTCTGGAGAACTATAGAGGAAACAGACCAACAACCATTCCGCTCCCCTTAAAATAAACTCTTTGGCCATGCAAAGAGGACTTTTCTCATATTTCACATAGTGGGTGGGTGGGGACAGCGTTGCAATTCATTCCACGCATGCCTTGCCACAATGAATCCAATCCAACTGGCCAGTGATGGCTTTACTAAAGGCAACATGTTGTGGGCCAGCTGTTTTGGTAGTCCCTCTGAACATGCAGCATAACCACCCTGCAGGCAGAGAACCCTCGGACTAAAACATCCCATCATCCTGGTCTATTTACATTCAGACAAGTTAATTAAGGCATGGATTTACACCAACATCCAAAGATGATATGTATTACCTAGTTGTGACATCATGACTTCAATTTGGAGCTGATTTTTGTCGTTTTTAGACATTGCTGAAATATAGTTATCTACTTGTGCAAAACCAATGTAGTCCATGTCTGTAATCATTGTATAATGCTGTTACAGTACTGCAGGGCATGACCAAACCAATTCCCAAGGAAGCACGTACCCATTCTGAAAAGGGAGCACCTGAGCAGGTGATATCATGCGAGCTATTTAACCTGAAGTGACCTTTGCTTTTCAAATAGGTGAATTAAGCACAATTATGCACAATTATGTTAAGTGTGTGGTGCTGTAGGCATAAATAAACGTGGGTAAAAGCAGGACACCAGCCAAGTTGGAGCCAACTGTATAGCAACTTGTCAGGGGCATCATACACCTTGCTTTTTGACACAGAGGAGGCATTCTCTGGCGTGTAAACTCTTGCATACCTTTGGTAGCTCTTTGAGTTGGTTGGCATCGAGGAGAAGCTCTTCCAGACTGCGGCTGTAGCGGAAGACCTCATCGGGGACTGTCTGCAAGTTGCAATGTCGCTTGTCCACCGACTCGACGTGGCGGTTGCAGCGCCACAGGGGGATACACTTCAGCATGTCCGGCCGCCGTGGGGGATTTGGTTGCCGGTGCTACTGAAAACCCCGCATTGGAGGGTGAAGGTCGGCGGGAGAGATGATATTTTGGTGGGCTCACTCAATGTAAAAAAAACAAACACTCTGTGTTCCCACGACGATCGTGAACGGGAGGCCAAAAATCCACTTAAGAGACACAAAAAATAATCCCTTCGACCTGTTCGCGATATTCCCAGTTTCAGTTCAGCGGTGTTCAGAGGTCGTCAGCTTCGTCCTGGCGTCATCCACCCCGGAATTACAATTAACATAAAACAATAAAAGAGAACTCCCGCCTGGCTTGAAGTGTTTCCTCACTTCTTCACAGAGACGGTTAGCTTGTTTTGCTCACCGCCACATCCCTGTACGAGACCGAGGCTCTGCCGTGGCTAAATGAATAAAACAAACAAGCAGCCAACGGTCCAGCTCTGCGTTAACGGTGCTTCAATTAGCCAAGTCATGAGTGGCGACCGCTAAAACAACCACTTGACTTGGGTTACAGGTGAAGAACGACCGCAAGGCAGCTCACGTAAACCCACGTAGCGAGTCAGCAGAGATTAACCCGAGTATGGCTGCGCAAGGATGTGCTCGTCCTCACCGGCTGTGTTGTTAGCAGGCTAGTTACTACTAGCTAACACCGCCTTTGTGCCTAACTGCTCTTAGCTAACTAACGTTAGTCCAACGGACGTTACGTAAAACGCGTTCTTAACCGGCTAAACGTGTGTAGTAGAAACATCCCAACAGACCCAATAAACTGGCCAGTGACGGTTGTTTTAATGCGACGGAGGTTAAAAAAAAATGCCAGCAGCGATAGCAGGAGCTTCAGCAACAGCCGCGCATCCCTCCCCTTGGTGAGCCGAGGCAGGCCGGGTTGTCGTGTGGGGGGCTGGGCTAAGTTTGATGTGGAGCAGCAGCACAGACCACACGGTAGCGTTACTGGCGCCTCTGAAGCGGTGGAGCGGCATTCTAGCGCCATCTAGCGGCGGTGGAGAGCAATAGATAGATAGGTAGATCGATAGAGACCAAGTGGGAATGTATTCTTGAAATAGTGAATCTAGTGAATATCATAAATATAATTTAATTCTGGATATCGTTTAAAAAAAAAAAGTATAAACAAAAGAGACAAACTGTGTGGACCAACCAGTGGTTGTGGATTTAAAATTTAAAAACGTAAAAAGATAGAGAATTAAGTTGCAATTGTTATGATTATTATTGAAACAAATTGGGAATTTATATAAGTATATACTTATATAAGTATTGTTCAACTTTATTCTTGAACTAGTGAATTATAATATCAACTTAATTTAAAAAAAATTATGACCTCTTCTAGTCACATTAGGACAATTCTTTCTCCTCAATTGAACAACCGGATATCGGTTTTGAATAAAAAATAAAAAATTAGATAGATAGAATGTAGATAGATAGATAGATATATGGTTATATATATATATACATGGATGGATGGATATATAGATAGATGATAGATTCAGCTTTATTGGCCATGTGTGTTTACACATACATGGAATTTGACTCCGGTTTCAAGTAGCTCTTCGTACTTCTATACGTACACAATATACAATAAACAAGATAAATATAAAAAAGACATTAAAGACAATAGGGACAAAAAGACAATTAAAGTCAGTAGTCAGAGTAGAGAAGTAGTGCAGATGGAGTCCGATATATATACAATATGCCAATATATACAATACAATAAAATAGCAGAACATATTACATTAAAGACAATTAAATAATAAAGAAAATGCAAAGTATATACTACAGTGCTAGGGTTATTGATGATTCAATGGAAGGAGGATTTGGCCAGAGGTGATTTATTATAAAGTCTTATAGCGGTTGGCAGGAATGTTCTCCTGTATCTGTCTTTGTGACATACCAGTGGATGTGTTAAAAATACATGTTATATACAATACATCCACAATAAGTGTCAAGCTTCCTTGAGTTTGAACTGCATATTAAGTCACTGCAACTGTTTATATTTGCTGCATCACCAGAAATGGAGGATTTTGCACAAGAAACAGAGTACATAGCAGAAACGGGCTCCACCACGATGTGCATCCAGTGTCCTGGACACAAAACAGAACAACCCCATGCATCTATGTCATCGGGTTTTATTTACTTTAATAACGCTGTAATGCATAGAAATCATGCTGCTTCTTACCAGATATTCAATGCGTACGTTTTCCCCAAAAACACGGTTTGGTTTCAAGTCATCTTTAATGGTGGTGCTACTGCAGATGCAGGATTATAAAACACAAGGCAACGGTGAACATTTGTTCCCAGTATTATTTTTGCAGTGGACACAATAAAAACTCAATGAGGCAAGTTAACCAGGTTACAAACTATAGCAACATAACAGTGCCCAAACACCAGGGGACTGCATTTGCAGAAGTTTAACCCAAACAATGAGTGAAAATCAGGCAAGATAGTCTCACTCAGTCTGAAAGGGTTATTATACATTTTGATAAGTTGTTCACCCTGTAATGGTATCTAAAGCAGTAGCATTTGAGTATAACCAATTGGGAAAAAAAGATGTACAGTTTACTTATGAATCAAATTGGAACTAAAAAGCATGGACAATACACATAGCTAGAAGGATTATTTAACCATTTATTTAAACAAAAATGCATCACACTAGTTGTGGACAAACAATTACCTTTAATTGTGGAAAGAAAAGGGGTTTACATGTCCAGGTAACTTCATGAAAAGGATATAAAAAAAAAAAGGAGTTCAAGCAGGAAACCAAATGAATTACAAGTTTGGGTTGCAAAATTTGAACCAAAAGAAAATAAAGAAAATAAAAAGAAGTCTTCACAGATAAAGCAACAAAACGGCAATATTTTGTAATGAATCCTCAACAGCAATTTAAAAAAAGAAATAAACATAATTACAAATTTCAGAGCTCCGTATCTATAGCTAGTGACTGGCTTAAATGAGTTTGGGTTATGGTACAGGGATGGATGCAGGTAAACCATTGCAGACATTTTACGCGGAGAGGTCACTGCTGTTGAAACGGTCTTGGTCATACACCTCTGCGACAACTTTGCGACCTCCGAACCAGCGGTCATTGAGGGCCTGGATGGCTTTATTCATCTCGGAGGCCATGGAAAACTCTACAAAAATTTTGACAATGATATCTGCATCCTCCTCTTCCCCTTGCTTCTCTTGGTAGATGATGACTCTGTTGACGGCGCCGAACTTCCCGCACTCTTCCGTCACTTCGCCCTCCAGGTCGTCGTCGATGTCCTCCGGTCCAACCATATTTCGAAGCACCATCACCGTGGACTGGAATTTAAAAAAATGTTTTCGCAATTATTTGGAAAATAAAACGGGACAAGACAAATACGTTTCTCAACCCAAACCTCACCTCGGACTTTCTAAGTAGTTTCTGCATCACCATATGCCTGGCACTGCTGCCCGAGATGCTCATGTGTTCCTGGTCACTCAACATCTCCTGCCCTGTACCATCCTGCAGCATCTCCTCCTTCTCCTCTTTCCTCTCTTGCTGGTTGGAGCCACCAGCTTGATTCGACAGGACTGGCGGAGATGCGAGCACAGGGTTCACAAGACCAACCTGGGGAAGCACTGGTATGGGAGGACGCACTGGAGTCACACCTTCATGGGACAGGCAGACATGCAGTCAGTTACATCAAGTGTGCAACAAGAAACACAAAAAGTAATTTATGTATACGTCAATTGGACCTGATAATCCACCACACACACACACACACACACACACACACACACACACACACACACACGCTCAAGTTGGATCCTGTTGATGAAATGTTTATTCATGGTTTGCAACTTGATACCATTACAGTGAGTTAAGACGAAACGATCCTTTAAGTTTTCATCTCCTTCAATAATTTGCCCACGAGCACTAAAAAAATTGCAGGATCTGGCTGGCTTTACCAGTTGGCCAGATACATACATACCACGGTGGTTCCTCATTTAGCAATTTGTAATACACAAATCATTCAGTGCCTTTGGAGTTTGCAACAGTTTGACAACACCTTCATCAAATACCACCATTTACTCACGTTTTAAGGACCTAGAACAAAGATGGAGCTTTGTGGCAACAGAGGGTAGCATTAAGCTAAACTCTCACGGCGTAATGCTCCCACAAAAGGAGGTTACGTTTACATCCAGCCCCGATGTTCATGTTAACATTTGGTGGACAGATGGGTCTTGAGCCAAAGACTGTACATTATTACAGTGGTCCAAACATGGTCATGAATATAACTGACTCAGCTTTTAACTCAAAACCCAATATCCTAAAACTTAACCCAAAATCTCAATCTATCCATCATGTTGAAGAATCTTTCTTACTTACTTAAAATGAGCACTCACTCATGTCTTGGTACACACCTGTGATGACCCCTGGTGCCTGGGCAGCCATAACAGCCTGAGGTATTCCCATTTGCTGACTGAGAAGTTGGGGCGCGGCTAACGCCCCCAGGACTGAAGCGCCGGCTACCGCCTCCTTAAGAGAGGGGGGCCGAAGACATTAGGTAAGGGAAACACACAGAGCACAGCACAAGGCAGCAGAGTCAACGATCACACAGCATGGCACAGAGTGAGCTCGGCCGCGCCTCTCGCTAGTGAGCATCAACAGCTATACGGACAAAAACAGACTAACCTTAGCAAGACATGCATATACAGCAGTGATGTGTAAACACATTTCCATCATGACACATCAGACTAGGAACACAACTGTCTGGTTTATCAGTGTGACTGTTCACACTGATAAATAGCCATCAATGTGTTTGTGCTAAATAAGAAAGAAGACATGGCAGTGCATGGGGGAGCTTTTATCACATATATTACTATACAATGTACACTATATAAAAAGGAAAGTAACTCCTCAGATTCACATTAAACTTGATAAATAAATAAAAGTTCACGCCTCGGAAAGTTTAAATTTCCAGGGCTGCTAAATTGACACTGTGTCAGGGCAACTATTGTTTTTATGTGATCCTAGTATTGCTAAACAATGTTATGCCCATATTATCTGTGATTTTGGTGTCAATTCTAGCTAGATCTGCGTTATATTTACCTGGAAGGCCATTAAATCCCTTTGGAAGGGATTCATACTTGCCTGGGCCGTTATCTTAGCAGTGGCTGCCGCTGCGGCCACAGCTGCAGCAGGCGGCAGACCACCAGGGGTCGTGGGGGTCAGTAGGGGCATAGGCGGAGTCACTGCTTTGCCCACCCGTAGGTACTGACCCCCAAGGTCAAAGAGGTTCATAGAAGACACAGCATCCAGGGCTGACTGAGGCTTTTCATACTCTGTAAGTGAATAGTAGTAGTAGTAAAAAGCGGAGCAAGGGCACCACAAAGAGAGCGAGCGAATGAGGGCCCTCCAGCTCACCAATGAAGCCAAAGCCTCTGTGTCGACCTGTGGTGGGGTCTCTGGCTAACGTGCAAGACTTGATCCTTCCGAAGGCCTCAAACACACTCTTGATGTCATCGTCTGAGAGGTCCGGGTGGACCGACGCCACGTAGATCCGGTTAAAGGCGCGCGCCTCCTCTGCCAGCTGGTCAATGATGGGTTGCGCCTGACCGATGTTACTTGGCCGCCCAACCTATAGCACAGATCATACCAGCAGGGGCTACTGAGTACGTTTTTTTTCCCTTCTTTTTCGAGAACGCACTACCGCGAAAATCCATATCCCTGCAGCGCTAACTTTTGATTCGCGAGTTCAGTCAAAGCCACTCTCCTCCTTCACCATAACAGTGCTACACTGGAAAGTGTTTTCTAGTTTTTGCATAGGTGCATGTTTATTATTACACTCATCTGATAGAGAAGTTATGAGGTCTTAAAAAGCATTTATTGCTTTTCATTCCTATCTGGCCATGAGGTAAAAATACTCTTTTAATTATATTTTCTAAAACATGACCATTACACTATACTTTGAGTTCTGTGAAGATCACATTAACTTTTCAAAGCTTTCTCATTTTAAATGAGAAATAATTAAAAACCTGCCTGTGTGAAGGACATTCTTAGGGATGTCCATCAGCTGAACATTAATTGAATTACTGTACTAAAACTTAGATTCTCAATGAGTTATGTAAAATTGTCAGCTTTCATTATGCCAGTGACAAACAAAACAACTTTCCATATATGTAGTACTAACTACATATATAAACTAAACTATCTTGAAGTTAATGCGCAACTATCAAGCAATGAACTGCAGCGTTATTTCAAAACCACCAGCTCAGCCAGTCACACTGTGCAGGCACAGTGTGACTGGCTGAGCTGGTGGCAAACCGACCGGAGAACGCAATAAATAATTACTCATGCTACTGCTACGCATCCTGACAACTTCCTTTCCCTATGAAAGACGCGCATCTAAGTGCGACTGGGATCTGTACTACAGATGGGGCGGCCAAGCAACACCAACCAGGCGCAGCCCATCATCAGCACACCTTGGACACAGAGCGACGCCACGCGCCGCTGGGCATCCTACTGGAACTGGTCACTAAAATAGCTTTGATGACATCATGGAAGCATAACACACAACACAAACAGACAGTATTCTAAACATACACCCATACATACACACAACATACAAACCTGGAAATCAACAAAACACAGAAAAGCAAAAAGGGAGAGAAATGAGTCACATATGAGTAATTTCACAAATAAAGTATTACAAAAGCAGTTAATTAAGAAATTGACTCGGTATCCAAAATTCCATCAAAACTGTATATAAAAATGGGAGATATTAAATTGCTTCCTGTTGTCCATGAGTACCTAACATCTTGAGAGGTAATCGTATCTTCAGACAACGTACCTTAATGTTTCGCCCACCCAGCATGACTGAGTTCATCTGCTCCAGAGCCAGCTGAGCAGCCTCTGGTATGTCATACTCCACAAAGGCAAACCCCTGGAGTCAGACAAAATGTAAGAAAAACAGAAAACATACATAACTAAATTAGTCAGGCAGTTTTTTAGCATTAAATCAAGGTGGGAAAGCAGAATTTACGACATGTTTAAAACTTGAATTACACGGACCTTGTGTTTCATTGTAACAGAATCCCAAGACATGTCAATGCTCTTGATTGGGCCGAAGGGGGCAAAGGCCTGTCTGATGGTGTCCTCACCAAGCTCATAGTATATGGAGCCCACATACACTCGACACATGATGGCTAGGGCACGTTGCCGCTGAGCTGCCACCTGCCAACCAAGGAAAACAACACGATAAGCATTAGAGAGTAACAGAAAGGAAGACGCACACACAAATAATAGTAAATGTGAATAGTGTACTGTGATTGCTTTCCACCCAAAATAGTTAAGAGGCCGATTCCAAGTTAGGGGGTCTGGGCAGGCAAAAAGGGTAATAATGGGATACTGTAATCAATGTGTGTAAAAAATACTAACATGGTATAGAGTTATAAAATATGGATGTCAACACTTGTAATTACAATATTAACTATATTCTGTCACTACTTAAACATATAGAGAAATACACTGAAGTGATTGACATGCACAGCCCTCACAAATATTTGGCTTCATTAACTAACCTGTAGTCCAGGAATGCAAGTAAGGTAAAAGTAATAGTGGAGTTCGAACAAAATCCACACAATGCTTTGATGAAAGCATTTCAAACTTTCTTCTCAAGTTTTAGAGGGATGGTTTAACCACGCACAGTTGTGCCGTGTTTTTTTTTTTCACTGATGCTTTTAAGTCAGTCTGCTCGTTATTTCATTAAATTACAACAAAATAGAACATGTGCCTAGTTCATTACATATTGGAAAGTTGACACAAACTTGATGTTCAGATGGCCAAAAAGATCCCTGTTCCAGCAATTCCCTCATTTTGGTCCATGAAAAGACATTGCTATCCCACTTTTTTTCCTATGCCAAGAACTTTGTTTTAAATCGAGTGCATGCATATTTATTAAAGAGAAGTGGCTGATCTCACATTTATAAAGCCCATGAAAAGCCAAAGAGTTTTGGCTACCTTGTTACAAATACTAATGCACATGATCCCATAGCGACTCAAGAAAGCAAATAAGTGATTCTACGGTTAACAGCAGTCAAGGATAGAAAAAATTATGACCGACATGGTACTAGGTACGCTGGCAGTATAACGTTTTTACAAAATAAGCATTCCTTGGTTAGATATGGGGCAGGGATCGTTGCTAAAGCAACCAGTAAAAGAAGGGGAACAGTCCTTTTCCATTGGTAAGCGCACAGAAAAATAATTTAATAATCTATTGACCGATTGTAAAGGTGAGAGAGGATCTCCAAAGCCCATTGTCACTGCTGCCATCTGAAAGACAGTAAAGATGAAAAAAGTGCTGAAAAGTAGGTTAGATATCGCTTAGCTTTTTCAAAATAGTCATTGCTTTAATAGATAGACAAAAGTGGTAAGGCTAACCCCATATTCAAAACCACCTTCTAAAACATACAGTTTGGAGTTATCTCCCATATCTAAATTACAAATCACCACACAGCAAGAAACATAAAAATGCCCCCTATAAAAGTGCAAATCATTTAACATGATAATGAATGCCTTGACGACCTTCTCCATCTGAAAAGAAGCAGCGGCAAAAGCAAGGGCAGATTTTTCTACAGCGGTGGTATTTTTCACAGCATTGGGAAGAAGGGAATAAGATTTCCAAGAAAGCTTTAACAAAACAGACTTCTGAGTCAAAGGATTTACTAATGTAGAAAACTGCTAAGATATTCTGCCTAGAATCAAGACTCATAGACGACACACACATTACAAACTTTGTTTGGCAGAGGACCAAAACATTTTACACATCTCACCTGCAGGTTGGTGAGCTGTTGTTGCTGATGGGCGATGGTTTGCTTCACCAACACACTCTTAATGCTTTGTTCCATGGCATACTTCTTGGCCTGGAAAAAGAAAAAGGCCGTTACATCCAAGTTACTCATATGAACAAACACTTAAGGTACATTTAGGCCGAAACAAATATGTCAGGGGTTCCCTACCCTCTGAAGTGCCTCCTGCTGCTCTGGGGTAAGAGGCGGCAGGCCAAGCTTGGCACCTGTCCCCTGTCCATTCTCCATCGTCAGAGCTTCACCTCCCTGCAAATCAGAAGCCAAATTTATTTAGACAAACACAACAAAAGATAAAAATAAAACTCAGAAACAGAGTCTGTAGCATTAACACATGCATGTATACATACACACATCAAAACTATAACTTCCCAAGAACGTTAAATGCAATCAGAAGTCACATCACAGGTTATAATTAAATATGCTAACATATACAGGACATACATCCGGAGTTAAACCAGGTAGGACCGGACGAACTCCTTACCTACGCAACCTGCTAATGGCTGGGTCCACCAGACTGAGGCAGGAAAGCCCCCAAGGGGAAGAGGACTGATCGGGAAGCTTTAACAATTCAACAAATTCTAGAGGAAATAAAAAATGCCTTCAGACTAACAAGAGAAACAGGCAGCTAGCATTATTTCTACATTGCAATCTTCACATAGCCAGCCCGTCTTTCCTTAGATTGTAGTCATCTAGCTAGCTAACTAACGTTAGCTTGATGCACATTAATGCTAATGGTTGTCGTAACATAAGCTGCGTTTGGTTTAGGTTAGCTGAGTAGCAACAACAGGCTACGGTTAAACCGTAGCCGAATAAGTGCAACGGCTAAGCGTACGTCGATAAGTGCATTAACTACTCTTTATTACAAACAAATGACCTTAACTGGATACGTATTACAACACCGCGTTGTATGATTAGCGAGGCCTGGTTTCCATTTAGCTTACGTTACCTTTGTTGCTAGCTAATGTTAGGCATTCACTACTATGGCGCGTAAAGCGAGCTGTATTCTCCTCAGTGAGATACACTGTACATTTACAGGATATTTTGTACAAGATGAGTTCTACTGAACATCGCTGATTACTTACGCAACCGCAAGGGTGGCTGAAAAATGTTAATGTGCCTTTTTATCAAGGAATGTATTTACCGCAGTCTCCGTAACCGCCATGAAGCACACCGTCTTAGAGAGAGGCCCGCACACTAAAGCTCTCGCGAGACCTTACCGTGTTCAATGGGAAATATCGCGAGATCGCAACCGTCGCGAGGATATGGGCGGATGTGGAGTGTTGACTAGAATCTCTCGATCTGTGCATGAACCTCCGCGGTCAAATGTGTTTAAAAATAATAATGTTATTGTGACCCAAAAGTTTATGTGACCTGATTAGAAATTTCCACTGTATTTCTCCAGCCAATGTTTTAATCAAGTGCTTTATTTATATGGTTCCTCCATCGTGTTATCTTCACATTTAGTTACACATTTGGATAATCAAACATTATTTAATTGAATTTAATGTATATTTGATAAGGACAAATACGTTATACATATATAATTGAAAAACAATGCAATATCTTCATAGATACAAAAAGTCTATGTTCTTTCCTCCGATATACTCTTTTCTGTAATTGTGATAGGAGCAGAAGAGCAGAAGTGAGGAAATGAGTGATATGCATTTCATAAAAATATGTATATGTAAAAGATAATGCATATGTACAATATATGTATAAAGATAAAAAATAAAAATCATAATACTTTCTTGAATTTAATTTAATTGATTTCTTGAAAATGGGTTTGCATGAACATCAACATATGCTCAATGCATAGTGGGAAATGTCTTATTAAACCCCAGTCCAATAAATAAATAAAACTACAAATAATTTCAGTCACATATTTATTTGTAGTAGCCTTAATATTTAACAAATAGTTAAGTAGAACACATCCAAAAGGCAAATTCCATTCAACAGTTTCACAGGAAAAGAAGTAATTTGACATTAGATGAGACTGATATGGATGTAGTTTTTTTTTTTCTTCATGTTTGCACAGTCTAAACATTCATTTTCTTGGTCGGGTCCCCTCTGAAACTGAACTGTGACTGACAAAGGCAAAATGTTAAGTTTTGTAATGGTTGCAGGCTATTAAGACATGCAGCTTACTAGATCAAAGGAGAGCAATAGTGGCACTTCTTTGTATTGAAAATCTGTCTAAAAGTAAACCCATTTAATAGCCACAAACAAATATGTACACCACAGCCCATAGTCGGTGAATGTCAGGGAGAATTCATGACTCTCGTCTTCCGAGACGCACTGATAAGAAGTCCTGACACAGAGTAGAGTAAGTAAGTACTGTAAGCAACGACTGTACAGCAGCGTATATGAAGCCAACCGTACAGACTCGGGAATCAAATGAAGCAGAGTTATACGAGTCCACTGATGCAAAAAGACAATTCACCATTGTTTTTTTGGCTCTCGTGTTTTGTAAAAGAACAATCCACCATTATTTTACTGTGCCAAGATTGGATTCTTGACAAGAAAATCTGGCTGAGCTGAGGGAGCGTCTTCTATTTTTGTGTTTGTGTGGACTGCAGTACAATCAATTCCAAAGTTTACACTGAAATTGTGTGAGATAAACTAGAGTAGATCTGATCCCGGGAAATGAAAGTGTTCAAAGTCAAATGTTACTCTTTTATCATGGATCATGTGTTCTTGCCTGCAGCCCATGTAAACCTCTAGAGGTGAGCACTGTTAATGATTATGTAAAAGACAAAAATACTAAAACCATACATTCCTAAAAACTTTTGGGTAGATTTTTTTCCTTTAAAACACATCTAGACACAAAACACGTTCGGCATTCGACAATATGCTCAGATGGTTTGGAAAATATAGCAAAAGTAAGTATAGCAGTAATATTTATTAACATTTTTAACAAGTCTTAAGATCACATCACCCTTCCTCCCAGTTATATAAGACTATGATTTCAATTCACACGCTTCCTGTAATGTATTCAAATTTTTGCACATGAGCTGCAGCTCTTTCCAAACTAACATTGACTGCAGCACAGAGCTTTATCACATGACCCATGTGTCCAGTATACAAAGGCTGAAGCTCTCCATGGAGCTGCCATTACCGGGTGACAAGCTCCTCTTCACATTCAGCAGGCTGACTATGCCGACTCACGACAGGAGACGAGCACTAGTAAGAATCAATGCATCTGGTTTTAAAACTAAAAGTCAGCCTGAATTTGTTAAATTCCAAATTGCTGTGTTGGGTGTGATGCCGTTTCATTCGGAAATGCTGTCCAAAGTACGTTGCCGTTTCAGGCACTTTGCAAGTCTTTGGCTTTCAGAGCGCTTTCACAGGGAAAACCCTTAAGAGCACTACAGGCTAAAAGAGAGGCATCGTCTCATTGCTCGTCACTACATTTAGGCATGGTGTGAGTAGCTCTGGGAGAAGAAGCCTTTAACCCAAGAGTGCAGATAGGTGTGTTAACTTTGTAAATTCATGAAGAGAAAAGGGAAGAAAAAAAAACGGCTTGAGGGAAGCTTGTTTTGTTCACAGTTAAACATAAATAAATCAGTCAACTGAACGAGTATTAACAGTGCATGTTGGATGGAATAATAAATTCCTTAAACTGTCATAAACGGGAGGGTTCGGGCTTTTACGGGAGAGAGGCTGTAGTAAATTACTTTGTTTACAATTCAAGAGGAAATCCTCACCAATCAAAGTGGACGTTGGAGTGCAAACAAGGCTCACGTCCTTCTGAAAAACATGGCGGCTGCATTTCAAAGTAAAAGATATCTGTTCTGAGTTGCGGCGTTATGGAAAAGCTGTCAAGTTATCTTAAGGTGTGAGAGCCCTTTTTCGGCAGGGAGTTTGTCAATCTTCCACTGCTTTGTGGGATTGCTGAACACAGCCGTGATGCCTCCGGCCCTCCAACCAGAGGTGCCTTCGCTTCTCGGCGTTCCTTCTTTCTCACTGGGATGATTTCCTGACGGTCAAGGCCCAGCATCCTTCTGTATTTGTCCCTTTTTGGTCAGCTCCCTCCGTTCCCGGCTGTGTGATCCTGTCCGCTGCCCTCTCCCTTTCTCGACCCTTGTGGTCAACGCTGGGGCCCCTCTGTCTCGGCCAGCTGCTGTCGTGGCCCCTCCTCACTGTGTGCTCCCAGGAGCCAGCGCTCGGACCCGGTGTCGGCAGATGGCGTCCTCTAGGAACCCTGCCACCTTCTCGCTGTCCTCCTACATGGGACATTTTAAAAGATGAGATACGAGTTCCGGTTTTGCTTAAAAATGCCAAAATCACAGTCACATTGATATATCAAGCTTTGATATCTACCTCAGTAATGAAGGCGTAGTGAACAAGTTCACTGGCAAGGTCTTTAGAGGTGTCAGCTGAAAGATATACGAAATACGTTGGTTACAAAAATCACACAATTAAACTAAAGTGTATGTTGTTTTTAAGGATACGTATGGTGATTTCCTCTATTGTTCTTATTGTCAACAAATCCGCTAAAAAGACCAAAACGAACATGGAATTGATCCAACTAACAAGTACAGTCTGTGTATCCAAGCCAGATATACTGCAGCCTACTCCTCTACTAAAAAGACACCACTGAGACACGCTGGTCCCTCGTGGGGAAGTCGGACCGTAATGAGACACAGACTGACGCTTTGGTGGCTTTGGTCTTGTTCATGGAATTTGTAGACGGCAAGAAGAATGAAGAATAAATGTCCTTCTTCTTAAGGTACAGATGTGGTCAACTTACTTGGAAGGATGTCACAGCTAAGCTGCCTATGAAGTTTGTCATCCATCTTCAGAAACAAAGAGAGCTGAGGACAGATCAAAAAGTAGACTTTAAATCAAGCTGGATTTCAGTTTAATCACCATAATGGCTGAACTTCTACAATACATGTTGGAACAAAGATGGAAGATTGTTACTGGCAATAAACTACCAATATTCTTAATTGTTAAGGAGCCCAACAAGAGTTTATACTAAAATATGCCTGTAATACTATGTGACTCACATGAGTTTTGGTCCCTTCTTCATTTGTTTCCAAATTACAGTGCATCTGAACAACCTACGACAACAGAGGAAAAAGGGTCAGCGCAGCAAAAATATCTTTAATATTTTTTAGATGATAATAAACATGCAGACTAATAATATTGATGGACCTGTTAAATATTTCATGTGTAAACAACTTCAGTGGTACATTCTCTCCCTAATCTTCTTTCTAATTCTTGATTTATCGCAGAAAGTGAACTGTAAAAATACTGCATATGTTTCATGGACATGTTTTCACTGGGAGCAGCCAGATTGTGTATCTAACAGTATTTTGGTGACGTCTGATAGTCTAACCTTCCTAGATTCGGTCTCCTGGGGTTCAGGAGTCGGCGTCTTGACCGTCTCGACCTGCTCCTGAGACAAGGACAGGGCTCGCGGGACGGGGTGAGGCCGGGACGAGGCGAAGTTCATCAAGGGGTAGATCCCGTTCCTGAAGAGGGGACAGAACAGCGTGTTGAACCTCGCGCTGCAGTCACGCCACTGGTACACAACGAGTCCGACACTCGGGGTTAACACTTACTTGACATCCTCCAGAAACTTGTCGAGCTCCAAAGGGGACACATGGGAATACCTGCAGGACACGAGGACACACACAGCAGAGCAGAGTAAGTGTTGTGCTTCACAATATCAGGACATTCAAGACAAGTAGCCAAAGATGTGATGAGGTGCTTATGAGATTTTACTTGAGCTGAACTCCCTGTCGGTCATCATGTTTGATCTCTGCCATGACAGCGTTGGGGTCAAAGGACTTGGTTTTCTCCTCCACACAATTTTCTGGGAGCAAGTCTGTAGATGCAAGACACGTTTATGGCATTAGCTGATTTGATACAAACACTTTTGTTTTCAATATATATTCAAAATGACACAGAGTTTTGTCTTTTCCAAATCCTGTTTTGTGCGCTAATGCTAGCACATATACTGTATGTTTTAATTATTTAAGAATTGTAAATGAAGCAGATAAATACTGCGCTTGGCAAACACTTAGAAATCAGCTGCATGCAGGAACAAGTCAATATGGAGCTGTGCGTTGAAAGAGGAGACTGTCGTTTGGAGAGCTTGGCTTGTGGTGGTGAGAACTCACACTGGTTGTTGATGAGGCAGTGGGCGGCGAGCAGTTTGAGGGAGTGGACCTCGAACAAGACTCGGTGGAACAGAAGGTCGTGAGCCGTAGGACGGAGGTTGGCTTCGTGACGCAAACAGGACTGGGTGAACTCCTGCAGAAAGCAAGCAGTCGAACATCAACTACAAGACGGCCCAGTATGACCCAGTTTACCCAGCATCACGCCGTGTTCTGGGTAAACTGGCAAGTTTGACTGAAACAGTCACTCTAAAACTGTGCAAAGTCGCTGCATGTGGTAAGAAATAAACCCAGAAGCAAGGCGGTATGTGGGCGAGTGTTACCAGTGGAGTGTGGGAAAGTTTGTCTTTATGTTTCCATAGCTGTACTGGTGTATATTTAGCACATGATGTATTTTTGAGACTTACTCTCATGAGAGGGTCTTCCAGAGAATGACCTGCATTGACGATGGCCTCCTTGGACACAGCGGTATCTCCGTTGGCCTGGATCTCCAGTACTGCCATCTAGCAGTGCAAATAATCAGTTAACACAATCACACATTAACACACGCACACTGGGGGGGGGGGGGGGGAGGACCAGACAGATCCGTTTCTCTCACCTCCAGAGCACAGATGCCGAAGGAGAAAATGTCTATGGCGTAATCATCTTCGCCAGCTGGGAACAGAAAACAGAAGCAAAGATGAAGGTGGTGAGTCGCATAGAATAACTTTCAGGAAAAGCTGCTCGAAGATGAAAATGTAGTCAGATTAAAAATGATTGCAAATAATAATGATGAACGATATCTACGTATGTTTTTACAGCTCTTGAAGCAGCACAACACATGTCTGAATGGGATCATATGCATGTTTTGTGGCTTCAACTGTGTCTCCGATAATCAGACCCTCATTATCTCACTATATATCTTTATATGCTAAAATTACAGTCATCACATCACAGACTTCCCACAATTCTCTGGAGGAAGAATCAACACACTCTTGTGTGGGAATATGGAACTACAAGGGCTAAGTCGAGTAATTTTGGCGATATTACCAACTTCATTAAAGTTTAAAAGGCACATTAGGTGAATGTGGATGACTGAACTTTCACTTTGGGGTAAATTATTCAGTCAAGAACGAATGAAGATAGCTTTTCAAGTGGGAGCCAAGCCTCAGAAAGCTACACACAGCCTCCGCTCCATCACACTTACATCCATATTCTGGAGCAAAAAAATGAAGATTCCTCTGCTCATCGCGATGCTGCCTCGCTTTACTGTGGACGCTGGCATCTGGAAACACTGATGAGAGAAGACACAAACAGTATCGATACATTAGATGAAATAAAATGATGGATGTGAAAACAAAGCCATCGGAAAAATTATATATTTTGTTGGTATCTTACCGTTAACAAACAGCCGATGCCACACTGTGGAAAGAAAATCAAGCATAAATAAGATATTTATTCTGTTTCGCAAAACTCTAGAGATGAATTTAGTAAATCCCGCATTGCACAGTCTGAGGGTACAACATGGGTTTCCTATGCTGGTTGTAGTAACATAAAACGCCCTGCAGGGAGCAGACCTGAGCCGATCTTGATGAGGCCGTTGTGCTGAATGAAGATGGTGTCACACGTCAGGTTGGCGTGGATTATTGGAGGCTCACAAGAGTGCAGATAACTGCCAGTGAACAATAAAGTGTCCAGTTAATGTGATGACTGGGACAATAGAAATCTCTCATGTTAAAATCCTGGGGAAGAAATCAGTCAGTACCTGAGGGCAGAGAGAATCTGGGTGCACCATCTCTTCCAGGCCTAAAATATAGTGTAACAGAGCAACATGAAGACAAAAAACCCTCTCTAACTCTCAGGAACATAATGCGGAGAATACTAAACACGGCACTGTCACGACTTTTAAATCAGCAGACGTAGGATAAGAGAGAGAAAAAAAAGAGAGGCTGAGAAGCAGGTTTCAAAAAGATATATGTCTGAGCAGAAAGAGACAGGGTGTCCTGTTACATCATGTCTAATCCTGCAGGAAATATGGATCTGAATAGTGATTGGACTGCAGTACCGTGAGCCACCACCAGGGGACAGACACATCAATGCAGAATGTAACCAAAGGAAACTGACCTTCACGTTCATGGTCTTGTGGTTCTTCTTAGTTTTCTTCAGAAACTGCTTGAGGCTGCCCGACGACATGTATTCTGTGATGAATATAACCTGTGGGCCGCATATGGAGTTAAAGTGTGAGTGTGTGTAGAGAAAAATAGGGACAACTGAGAAAGACCAGAGAGGATTAGAACAACCGTACCCTCGCCTGGCTCTCCTTCATGTCCAGCCAGTACTTGTGGAACTTGACGATGTTGGGGTGTTCGACCTGCATCAGGTTCTCAAACATCTCCTTGATCGTCTCCTAAAAAAAACACATACATCTTCACTTTACATTGTGGACCAAGTAAGGTCCTTAAATCCCCCGGCCTTTACCCATTAAGCTAAAGCTAGTAGTTCATTACCTGATCAGTAAATTCATTAGCAGATAATTGAGAATTCTGGAGGCGGAAATGCCAACAATTCACTATTTCAAACTTCTCAAATGTTAATATTTGCTGGTTTTCTTAGTCTTCTAGGCTATTTAACTCAATATCCTTGTGGTTTGGACAAAATAAACCACTTTCATATGTCCATATAATTCCATAACTTGTGATGGACATTTTTCTAAATTTTTAGATCTAAAGATGAACCAATAATAAAAATAGTCACAACCTCCACACCTCCAATTCTGCAAGAATACAGAATAAAAAGTGTCTTGACTGTATGAAATAAGAGCCACACTACCTCCTGTGCTTTGAAGACCTTCTTGTCAGAGAAGAGCACCTCGTTCCACACCACCTCCACGCCCTCCTCTGTGTCCATGGCCAGAGAGGCGCTCTCCACACCCGGGACATTACCTTGGCTCACCTGCAGGGGGCAGACGGGAACAAACCATAGGATTTAGCATAATGCTAACAATGCACCTGCAATATCATGTATTGCTGTCCCAATTTGAAGACGTTAAACCTGCATAACGGGACTCCACACTAACGTTTAAAAGCGACTTCAAGGCTGGAAACAAGGCATCAGCTTTTTGTTGCCAAAACTGAAAATATGTTTGTAGTTTTCAGCCCCCACGCACTGACAGCGTCGTCTGCTTCCGTTTCTGACTTTAACATCCACATTTAAATATCACTAATGCAACAAATGTATGCGTTTAGGAGAACACGTTTGCTGTCCATATTTTTTTACATGTTTACCACTGATTACAAACAAAGGCCATGGATTGGTTGCCAATTTCCCAATTTACCTTGCAAACATTGCTGTCAAGCCCTGCATTCATTAACGAATAGGGAGCAACAACATCATTTGGTGACCTGTTTGTGTCCATATGATGGACTCTCATTTTAGCACTGCATGTCCAACAACTCCTGAGGGAACAATCTGTCCCTTTAGCTGCTAAATGTTCCCCCAGCTAGTCTGGAACAGTGTCTGCAATCGACGTTTGGCAGCGACTGCATGAGAGCGCTGCGAGTGAACAAAACCCGTAAAAACAAAAGCAGCAGACATTGCGGTGCCCTTGCTGAAGAAATAAAAAGCATGTCTGAAATGATTTGACGTCACCCCTGTGGTTATAATATCTGCTAAAAGCTCCACATAATCCAGCAATCTGACAGCGGCAGCTCCATGAATAAAAGTTGTATTTGGGAGTCAGAGTAAAAACAGCATGTAACTTAGTTTTCCATCCATTAACACACGAGAAGGCAGTGTGTTATGTTATAACATAATGAAGAGTAAAGAGGGAATGGTTGTGTAACGAGGGAAGAGATGGATTAGCAGCAGCCAGAGAGGGAGAAGTGAGAGGATTGTGGGATGAGGGACTTAAAGAGTGACCAGACACGAGCCACAAGATGGAGGACGTGGCACCGGCGGTCCAAGAATTACAAAAGGAGAGAAAAGCAGAGTGAAGGGACGAGGCAGCGGCCGGGTCTATAATCTGGCAGACGCAGACGGCCCCGGGGCTCCGTGAGTGTTTATGCAACAGCGGCAAACTAAAGAGTGCTCACCACAGGATATTGCTGCCTCGGCTGGGCAGCCCTTTAATACGTCCATGCAGCAGAAGTGGTGGTGCAGTGAGTAAATCCATTACTAATAACAACGATGCAATCTACTAATCCTCGGGAAATTGTTGGAGGACTGACGTCAAGGTTTCTACCCGTTAAAAGGGGAGTTTTCTTTCTTGCCTGCTCATTGGGAAACATTGGTTCTCTTTAAATGATTATATAAACTGTAAATTCAAATTCTTTATAAAGTACGATCTACAACTGCTCTGTATGAAAAGAGTCTCCAGATGACTACTATTATGATTTGACGCTATATAGGCAAATTGAATTCTGAACTACTGTGCAGTGTGCAACATGAAATATTTACCGACTCCTGACCTCTTTGAGATTTCCTCATGAGGATCAATAGAGTGTTACTACTCTAGTTTTGTAGTGTCAAAGAGATACGATGCTGTGATGAGCAGAGAAGTGACCCAGAGCTGGATGGCAGTGACTGTGACGCTCTCCCCCTCAGTTATGACTTATTCCTGCTAAAGGCTAACAATTAATGTAGTCTACAGAGCCCTGCTTGTACCAGGCTTCATGACATCATCATCATCATCCCGCACCCGGTGATGAATGGCTTCAAAAAGCGCCTCTTTGTACGCGACTCAACAGGAGGTGCAAACAAGCAGAAGACAAACAGCAAACACAGCGACCACAAAAGCTGCTATAAATATTCAGATTTGCTATTCGTGAAATAAACCTCAGGAGGAAGAAACCAAATGTTGGGTGTGTTTCTTGCTCAACCTGCAGTGCAGTGCAGCTGTGAATCCCTCTTTGCAGGGGAGCCATAACATATAATCTCACTGCGCCCACTCTACAAGAGATGATAATCTGATTACTGGTATTACAGAGCTGGAACACAATCCTCTGGCTGGCTGGCAGAGGAGGGAATTCCTTCGTTTCAATGGGCGATCAGGAATCGTCAGTTTCCCTCTGGCGTCAGGGCTCGGCTGTTTATTTTCTCTAGATGTTGAGATACACTCGGTCCCCTGTCCCAACATTTACATCCCAGGGGTTTTGCTTGAGACTCGTAAACAGCACACTGCTCAGCCGTGATTGGCTGCAGCGAGGGAGGTGGGTTTAGGGCGGGGAAGGGGATTTAATGTCAAAACAACCTCTATTCTGAAGTTTGCTAACTCAACATCCGAGCCGGGGGGAAACTGGATCGCGGAAGCTGACACACTAACCTCTCATTACCTCACCACACGTTTCACACTCACCTGATTCTCTTTATTTCGATTTGTGAAGGAAAAATAGTGGTCGATCAATAGCTTGGGAACGAAACAAAGAAACTACAACACGTCTAAACATCCAATTACACCTCTGCCTCTGGTTCAACCTAATTTGATCCACTTTAATGACGGCCACCAGAAGTAGGAATACAACTCTGACATGTGACGTAAGGTGACTTGTGTTAATCACAGACCTCATTTTAGGCATCCAACTAAAAAAACAATTTGCCTCGAGACGAGGAACCGGAAGGGGGGAAAATGCGAACTCGTCTGGGTTTAAGGACCCTCCTGCAGCACTCTACTAAGTAAACCAAGATAGAAGTGATGCAGTCTAATAAAACTGCCAGGCAATAAATCCTGGTCTGTTTTAAGAGGGGTCTTGGCTGTGTGGAACATTTAAGAAGGAAGTCGTTTGTGGTGCTGTTGAATATCATGTTGTACAGTGTTTATACTGTATGCTGCTGGAGGGCACACCCTGCTATCTGTGCACAGCTGGATTGACTTAAGGTATAGACCGCTCGCTACATTCATGCAGCGGAAAGTGTTTAATTTCCCAGAATCAGAGTCAAAATGAGAAACGGTACACGCGATAAACGGGCAGACGGAGGATTAGCAGGGGACTAAACTCCCAGTATGAATCTCCCTGCAGAGCATCTCATATGAAAGAGTGTCTTTGTCTCTCACTGTGTGGGTCCAAGTTTTAGTGACAAAGAGCTTTGTCTCCCAGTCGTCAGCACCTCGCCTCTTCCTACACCTCATACCTCCACGATGAGCTGGTACGCCGCACCGCGTCAATATTTAATGAGTAGATTTAGTACAGGCAACACCAGAGTAATCTGCATCGCTCTGTGCTAGATACTTGCTGTCTGTACTGTATGTAAATGAGCGCAGACTTCTTTCTGTTCTGTTGCTTTGCGCCTCTCTCTCTCCCTCAGATATTTCACTGGCGTCAAAGAGGAGCAGGATCAAAGATTTGCACAAACATGTTGTGGAAAATGCCAAAAATCCGTCTTTGCACAATGTGGAGGAGGGAATAAGGTGTGCCCCAATTCAAGCACAGTGTTAGATATTGCTAATACAAAAAAATAATGATACTGCTATTACCTAAAACATTATGTATAGTGAACTCATCCTTGTATGATATCATACAAAAAGTTACTGCTCAGCAATCAGTGTTAATTTCCGCTCCATACATGCATACAGACTTAAATAAATTCCTGTCGTCACAGGAAACTGTTAGGTTGAGGCAACAAAACTCCTGAGTTGAGGAAAAGATCGGCATTGAGGTTAAAATAACTGAAGTATGCTGTGACTGAAGTATGCAAGTTACATAACAAAATAAATCCATGCTAACGCGTTTCACATGGAGAACAGACATCGGTCTCATGGAGGGAAGATCGCTGCTTGTTGACAAAATATTACTGGGCTCTGTAAGACGGAGATGCTTGGCTTGGACGGAAATTGGTGACAGACGTGCCATAGAAAAACAAAAAAAGAAAAATCTCAAAGATGACAATATGTGGTGATGTTTGTTTGACTTTGTATTGATGATATTATGTATTGTTAATCACTTAATCAATATACCGATCCAGATCGACGCGTCGCCACAGCCCAAGTAAGTAGATGATTAAATCTCTGAATCAACTCGATGCAATGTGCGAATGATCCGACACCAAAACCAACCAGACTTCGCAGCGAGTCCACAGAGCAGTCATCGAGGCCTCCCGCTGCTCGTCTGATGAGCCGTCTCACACTCCTTGTTCCTGTCCGGTCAGCGCCGGGGCCTCGAGCCGCTGACCGTCTGCTGACCTCCAGCAGCTAAACCCACCGCTCTCCTCTCTCTCCGCCGCCGCGGGATGTCACATGTGCAGCACACAATCAGGTCCGCGTCTCTGATAGTGTGTGTATGTGTGTGTGTGTGTGTGTGTGTCCGTTCAGCTTGAAGAATAACGTGACAAGTCCGGCAGGGGACAGGAAGTGGGCAACACTCAACCCTCTTTGCTATATTGCAATTATTGCTCATAAAATCTCTCACCAGTGGTACTGTTTTTGTTCACAGTGAGATGAAAGCGCACGTCCGCATGAGAGATTTTAAAATCATAAGACAAAGTCGTGTTAACTTGTCTGGATTGTTCTCTCAGATTAATTCCCACATTATCAAAATCAAACTGCTGCCAGGATCTGCACTTTGCGGAGGGTAAAAGGTTCGACCTCCTTCAAAAAGACACCCAAGGTCACACCGGCTCATGAGCAGCTATTAGACAGATCGGCCCACCATCACGTCTCACTTATTAATTTTCTCATGGAGCAGTTAAAGCTCCCCACGAAGAGGAATGTAGGACAGCAAGAGCAGATGGAAACAAAAGGGAGACCAAAAACAAACAAAAAACAGGACACAACACAGTCGAACACACAGGGGACGTTTTACAGCCTCTTTTAATGAACCAAAAACTGAAAAGAAGATTTTTATATCCTGTTGTGCTGTTAAAAATGACCCATTTTGACGAAATTAAATTCGTCCTGCGAACAAACAAAAACTCTCCAACAAAGAGTCAGTCTTGCCTAAACCCAAAGCCCCCAAATAGGCACCGTGACCGTGAGGCCTTCACACGAGATTACAAACAGTGGGGTTTCTGCAGGTGCCTTTCCAAAGTAGCATGTGGTTTTGCAGTTCAGAGCGTCGTCTGTGTTTCGGTCTGTACCGCGCCGGCCTCGCTCCCATTGTCACTGTGACAAAGCTGCAGATTTATAAAAAGGCCCGCGGGGGAAGACATGGCAAAAACCACAGCTGCATTCAAAGAAGTCACAATGATGTGCTGAGCGGCCTCGTTACATAAAAAGCTTTAACCCGTTTAACAGAGATTGCACAGAAACAGCCTTTTGATCTCGCGGCTACCTGCAGACAGACAAGAGGCGGCAGATTGCGGATGAGTGAGTGTTACATACTGGAAGCGTGAGCCTGCATGCGGGGTCCAAGCAACTCAAAATACTGGTGCTTATTGTAAAACAATAAAGTTTTGAAAAAATTCACGACTTTACCGATTAATCGATAGCCAACTTTGAATCTTCCGTTTCTTCAACTTTATATTTCGTCACCAATCAGCCTCCAGCTCTACTCGAGTCAGAGCATCACTCTGCTGTGAACACTGAGCATAAGTCCGTCCTCGTCAAACCCACCGACCTTGAGCTGAAAAGCCCCACTGCCCTTTTAAAAAACACACACGGACGCCTCTTCCAGCCAATCAAACCCGTTTCCAGTGGAAAGAAACGGCACAAGGTCGGCGTTTATCTGCATAACTGCAGCGTGTGTTTGCTCGTTTTCCTGCTCAACCCCCGAAGACAAAGAAGATAAGAGCCGACACTTGTAACAAGTACAGAGAGATTCATTTTTTGCAAAATAGGCATTCAATAGCGTGGACGAGCATTTATGTTGTTTTTACGTTTCATTAATGAGTGCGATATCGCTGTCCGGCAATCTCGCCAAATATAAGTATGAGTTGGTTTTGTCTGATAAACAAAGGAAGCAGCATCTTTGCTCAGAGACAGCACCCTGCCGTATGTCACACATCAGCACCCACGTGGCCGTCCTCTAACGTAAGAGGTTGAACTGCAACATACTCCACTATCAGGCTCTGTTAAAACATTTCAGCAATTTACCACACATCTTATCATTCTTTGTTTGTTTGAGGAGATTTGTGATAAAAAAAAGATGAAGAAAAAAAGTGAGAGTGGGAGGGGAAGGTCAAGAGTCTAACTCACAATGTCACAACCGCGATTGGAGCGCCGCAGCTTTATTATTAAAAAAAGGGAATGGGCCATTTTCCAGCCACCAAGGAAAATTAAAAACTGGAGAGACAACGAGATTCGGTTGTAGTTTTATGGCTGAAATTATGAATCGGCTGCGTGACCACGGGGTCCTGCCTCCTGCACGCCTCACCTGGGCACCGGCCCTCATTTAAACCAAAAACACAGCCGCCTGACGCGTGTGAAAAACGTCCCACACCGGCCCAGTCCCGGTGTCCGGCCTCGCAGACACACAGACTCTGTCTCGAGTCCAGGATGGCTCTGGGTTTTTCCCACGGTGAGAAAAGCAACTTTTTAAAAGGCTCTTTTTCTCAGACTTATTCAGCTTTTTTGTGCATCGTCTCCAACCGCGTGCGGTCAGGAATTCTGAGACACTTCTTCCTCCAAGACATTTGACAGAAGACAGAAGCACTTGTATGTAACACTTTAGATGTGAGCGTCACACTTTCCTGGCCACAGACATGTCTGCTATTTCATAGCTCATTGATTATCACGAGCCCTGGCAACTTCTCGCACTCAATGACGGCAGCTAACGTTTGAGAGTTTTCAGTGCGTCAGTCTGCAGATTCAGAGGCTTCACGCCCCCCATTTTGACTACAATCCCTTACTCACACATGCAGTATTTTGGCACCAAATAAAGACTCTCAAAGAGAGGAGAAGGTTTACAAAACAAGGATGGAGTGTTTTGAAATTGGTCTTTTTTTTTTTTCTCCTCCAACCGTCCAGTTCTTGGAATAGAAGCAGCGGTTTGAACAAGGCTGCTAAAGAGACGCGTGTGTTTGCTTTGCCACGAAACGGGCCGCCTTCCCCCCCTTTGCTTAAAAACATGTGCGATTGACTGCGTTCTTCCAGAAGCTTAACAGGGTCTGGCGGAGTCTGCGCGAGTCTTTAAATTCTCCATAAAGCGGGGTAATTTCTGCCCACCGGATTACCCAACTCATGCTTGTAAATCCCCGCACGCAGCTCGCTTCATTGCCACTACAAACCCAGCGGAAGAGCAATATGTTATGTGAGCACCCCCCACCTCCCCTTCTGCGTCTCCAGAAGAGGTTACTGCAGTACAGCTTTCCAGCAAGCAAAAGGGGTGACTCAGGGTAAAAGCTCAAAAGACTTGGCAAACAGTGCAAGGGCTTATTGAGTGTTTGCCACAGTAGCCGGCCAGCGACCGCAAAAAGCGCAGTAGCGGCATGCTGGTGCATTTTGGGACTAACATTGGCTCGTAACACTCCCATTACGGGAGGCAGGAGCAAGAAAACAACATTGCCGAGCAGGAGGAACCACTTAAGAGAGGGGTGTGCGTGGATGTTTCTCTCTCGCAGCTATTGTTGCGTTTACAGGCCTCAATTAGTCAAATGGTTGATACGCCTGTTAAAGAAGCCTCGTGTTGGGAAAGGCTGAAAGTAGATATGAATACGATGAGGGAGCAGAACGAGTTGTGCTTATCATGCGGCGTTTATTTTTCCAGGGGAGATTAAGCGAAGAGTTAGAGTCAACCTGAGATGGCTCTCCAGCACGTGTTCAAACAAAAGCCTGTTGGCAGATGGAGGCAGCAAGCCGCCTTTTGTGTGTGTGCCCGTTGTTGTTATGTAACCTCACAGACAAAGCTCAATCGGAGTGTCAGTGAAGGCACCACGTGGGGGGGGTTGGTGCCTGTTTACCTAACCCTCAGCTACCTGTCCACAAGACATCAAGCGTGACAGTGTGTGTTGGCATCACCGACAGACAGGCGGTAAAGCACCATCCCACGAGTTCAGCTTGAGGAACAGATCCAGGGGTTTGAAGGTTTATTAGGAGCCCTATTATATTATCTTTCGTCGTGATGTGAAGTGGAAATTCAGAGGACATGACCTCTGCGTCCTCAATGGCCGCTGAAGCCCCGATCATCCCTCTGCAGCCCAGGCCGGGGGCTTATATTCCCCCGGCTGCATATTTAATTCATTAGCCATCGTACTGACTGATGGCTGCTGGGATGCACTTCTAATTCAACTGCGTGAGAGTAAACCTGCTTTGCTGTCAGCCGCCTGAGCTGCTTGAACAAGCACGGGCGTATTGAAATTCTGAATGCAAAATAGAATTGCGTCCGACACGCAGCGAACGACAGCAGATTTATGAGGGAGCGGAGATCTGATTTCAGCTCGTGAGACTCAAGATGTTATTTCAGCTCGGAGGAGAAGAGCTGTCGATCAACGACGCTGGAGCAAACAATCATGCAGCTCTGGAATTGATTTTCTTTTTATTCCATATTTTTTGCGCTACTGTGCTCTTGCTGCATGTTCATCACATCAAAGAGAAGTGATTTGCATTATTCAACAGATAAGTGTTTAAACAACTGGGAGTAGAGTAGGAGGAGACGATGGGTTACGGATAAAAGAGCAAAGATAGAAAATATAAAAATAAATACCTTAAATAATAGGTTTCTAAGCGTAAATATGAATGTTGCGCCACAAGGTCCAATTCTTGCTACGTCCCTTTTTATGTGCGCACTTATGTAAACACACACACACACACACACGCACACACACACACGGCTTCAAAAGGTAAAGCTAGGAGCCGCCTGTGTTGAAGTGCAGAGGAACGATCAAAACGTTGAAACCTGCACACACACAGTTTTCATATCAGCTGGTCAATAAAGAGAGGAAAGCTCCCTTTGAAGCCGTAAAAGGCGTGTTCATAAGAAAAATATGTGGAATCCCTCCTTCATTGGTGGCTACAACACACAAGTCTTGACAGAGTTAGTCGTGTTATTAGAGGCTTTACGCAATCTGTTCTCACCTGCCTGCAGCGATTACAGCACTCGGTGTAATGTTATTTTTATTGTTTGATATTCACACGCGCGTCCTTTGATCAGGGGCAGATGTAACATCGGGGCAGATGTGAGCAGGTGGAGGACCTTGGCCTTAAAGCCGGACGGGCGTGAAACAATAACAAAAGCAACCTGGCCATGACGGCACCTTTAATGTCGTTAAAGTCTCTTTGCTCTGTGCAGTCTGAGCTTTATGATGCACGGCAGGAACTAGACTGAGCCTACAACTATCATTATAACTTAGTGCGTGTGCATCAGAATCACAAGACAAAGCTCGGCATGTGTACAGGGAAACTCCCTTTGTTGTTTTTCCACTGTAATACATCAGAGGTTTGTATATATGTTTATGTACATTTTTAAAACAGACTCCTTCCTTCCTTCTGAGATTTCCCTCCAACATAAGGCTCATGGTGTCAATGTAGTGTCAAGATATCTATCATTACATACAGCTTTGGTTTGATAAGCTTTTTCACATGTGCAGCCAAAGAGGAACTTCGCTTGAATAAACTGGAACAACATTTATTTAAAATCAGGAACTATGTGTTTAAAAAGAACGTAAACTACACGATAAGCCTGAGCAGAAAATTGAGGCCAGCTTTTTGACAATAGATTTCTTTCTTTTTATATCATGAAGCGGTCAGTAAAATATAGTATTTGCTAAAGGTAGATTACAACGTCGTCGTGACGTTTTCAAATGCAAGCTTGTAAGATTTTGTTTTTGGCGAGAATCGGATCATCAGGGATCGACAATACATTTGCAGAAACCAGTATGCAGACGCCCAGTCCAGGGTGTATGGATAATGGATGGATGGAGTATAGAAATGGTAATAAAGTAGTGTATGTTGAAGTACATGGATCTGATTTCCCCACAGTGCATTTCCTTTAACTGCAAACTGGTAAATGGAGAGAATAATGATTATAGCGTTTGAATTATGCAAGTCTAAAAGGTGCCGTTAGGACTTCTGTCTCCGTGTGATAACGGCCAGAATCCGCATTAATTCAGCGACGCAAGAAACATGAAATCCGAGGTTTGTTTTTCACACAGCCGACGTGAAAAGATGACTCCAGGAAACGGCCTCCTTTGAGTGATCTCGCCGTGTGCGGAGAGAGCATGCTTGAGTAAAGTGCGAGGCATTTCTCAGAGGCATTAATGTCACGTGACGTGAACCACTATGACAGCTCCGGGAAAGCCTGCAGACATGTCTGCCATTCCTGGAGGATTCCTTTTCATGCCAGCTTTCCCGTCCGACTGGCAGAAAATCTGGGTAGTTCCATTTCACACGGCGGGAGTGGAAAACACTGACGGACGACCTCCCTGTATATCCCAGCAGACCTGATGACCCCTCCAGAGGCTTTGGTGGCCCAACCTGGACACATTTCACAACCAGGTGACAGGATCCCTCAGGATCACACAATGCAACAACTTCCTCGGTTACGAATCGTATCATGGAAACACTCGGAGGCCCATGAGGTCAGATATGAATGCTTGATGTGAGGTCTGTTCATAGTGGGGCCTGAAACGCCGTTTACTGCCACCACAGTCCATGCAGGACGACAGAAACTGCAGCTCGAAACGCTCAAAACTACGGTTTGGACCATGTAGTCCAGAACATCACTACTTCTTTGGTGTATTTGTCGTTCTTAACTGTCCAAACATGACATATTCAGGACAGCTGCAATGAAGTTACAGCAGAAAGAAAGAAAAAACGGTTCAGATAATAGACTTTCAATTTAGACTCTCAATTTAGCACAAATATTTATATGATTCTTATAATAAACCATAATGTAAAGTAACAAAAGGTGTATTATTTCTGAGAAATGATTTCATCAAATGTGCACAGTGGAGCTTTTAAAAAAGTTATGTTTACAGTCACTGTTTCTCACCAAAAAGCTTTAAATAAAAAACATTTGCAAAGCCCATTATACATTGTTTGTGCATTAGGAACATAGAATATTTGTTCTGACCCTCCTGAACGGACCATTAACCTTTAACCGACAAGATTAGTGCCTCTCCTGCACCTTCCCTGTAAGTCCCTTTGGTTTAGCAGCGAGGTTGTCAGCTGTGTGTATGTTTTGCAAGCCTGGCGGGCCGCGTATAAAGTTAGCAGAAATGTTTTAGCTGCGATTGTGAAAGCAGCAGAGCGTTCCGTTTATTTGTCGATGAATTAAATGCTACGTATATAAAAGCCGCTCCTCCGAGTTGTTTGACTGATGTTGTTCAGCAGCCTTATTTTTAACGGTTAAAAGGTTAATTATTAACATCAATAGTCTTCAGTTTGTTGACACTATTTATTAGAATCAAAGTTGGGGGAGAGAACTTCCTCATCTTTCATACGTACAACTACAACTGGGAGGTTGATGTAAAAAGTGTATCCTACTTTGCTGTTTCACATTTATGGAGCGAATAATATGACAGATGTGGCGTCAGGGAACAAATTAAGTATTTTAAGTGCAGATTAAATTGAAGGAATGCAATAAATTTGTGACGCACATTAGTCTGAGGCCTTGAACTAGTAATCTGGGGAAAAAACTGATTTTCTCAACTCTGTGCTATGCAGATAGAAACTAAAGTTTTCTAATTGAATTATCTCGCTAATACAAGACTGTGTGGAAACGTTTAGCTCCGCTGCATGAAGCCCTCCCTCCTCTCCCGTCAACCTGAAATACCGCTCAGATGCCAGCCGGCGGCTACCACACATACTCTCAAATGAACTCCTGGAATGCGCTCAATATTACAAGCTGATGAGAACAGTGTATGTGTATACGAGGGAGGACTTTTCCTTCAAGATGGAGGGTAGTCAAATTATCCTTGCCTTGATGCTGACCAATGAGTAAAGAGCAGCAATGTAGGTTTGGACTAAACTGGCTTTAAAGCATACCTCTACCTGATGGCTTGTCTAAAGCAAGCGCACCTATAATGTCCTTGCTGCCATAGTTTATGGCTGTCAATAGTGTTATCAGCTGTTCTCATCGGCTAGTCACGTCTATCCAATAGCACAGCGATCCTCTGCTCAGCGCACACGCCCCTCCATTACAACTCCCTGTTCTCATAAACAATTGTCTTGTCCTCTTTCCTTCGTCTCTCCTTATTGAATTGCAGCAAGCATGGTGTGTCTTGTCCTGAGGCTGATGGGGTGGCATTTCTTTTGCAGGTATAAAGCAAAGCAAATTAAAATTCAGACCCGATGACGCAACTGGATGAGTCAGCGGATCGTCAAAGTTATTACAATCCTTCCTGTGGGAACATTACAGTGTTGATTCAATTTTCATTCAATCCTTAATAGTTCATAACCTCATGGTGGTGCAAGTGGTACAGAGAGGGGATCACAAAAGTCATTAGGATGTATCTCCTGGGGACCATGAATGTTGATACAAACTCCTGTCTACGAAGTAGTTATTCAGATATTTAACAGGAGCAGTGAAAACTTTGACCGGTTAATGTTGCTTCAGATAGAGTCAGACCAAAGTCATCACGATTCATCCTCTGGGTACCATGAATATCTGTACCAAATCCCATTGCAATCCATTCAGTCGTTGAGATATTTTACTAAAAGGCAAAAAGCTCACCCTCAAGGTGGCACTAGATGAAAAGTCTAGGGAACACCAAAGTCCATAGGATTCATTCTCTGGAGACCATGAATGTCGGTCCAAAGTTTCACGTCAATCATCAAATAGTTGCTGAGATATTTCTGGCCGGACCAAAGTGGTGGACCGACCAACGGACACATTACCGTACCTAACACTAGTGTGGCTAAAAACAACCAAAAACCTACTGGACATCTGCACGAATCATTATTTTGTATTCCAAGAATGACCGGGTGTGAATGCGTTTCCTAGAAAAGCTCCGGGCAACAGGCGGACCGTGGATGAGGGAGCGAGCGCGTAAACAGGTGGATCAAAGCCGACGGCGACCGGCTCCGTTTCCCCTCCAGGGAAATCTGAGTGGATGTCATTCCTCACAGGGCAGCTGTCAAGGCAGCAAACATGCCTGTACTGCTGGCTCATCATGCAGTGCAAGTCATTAGGAGGAAACCCCTCAGGGAAGGCAGCGCTGACCGCAAGCCACCACTTGACACCGGCTTATGAGGGGCAACGCTCCGTCTGGGTCGAGGGCTTGTTTCTGCCGGTTAATGGCTCGTCCTTTACGACCTCAGAAACATCCAAAAGCTTCCGAAGGTTCACCGCACGGCATAAATCCCGGTCACTGTGAGAAGGTGACGATTTTTGTCCCGTCTTTCATTTCACTGATAAAATTATCCCGCCAGATTTGTCTGGAGATGGAGAAATTGTGATTATCTGCTCTTTTTTTTGCCTGTTTTAAGTCATTGCAAGCTGAATATATTTTGGTTTTGACGCGTTAGTCAGGCACAACATCAACATGAAGGCCTCATTTAGGGTTTTGGGAACATTAAAAGTTGTATTCTTGACATTTTGTAGCCTAAATGGTCATGAACAAATAATCTATATAGTTGTGTTCATGAATATAGTCCTTTGTTGCAGCATTACAACACACACACACAACACACTAGCAACGCAACATATCGGACTTTGTGTTACACTGCTGTGGTTGTTTCCAATTGTATTTCTTACATCCACCCTGTAGGCTCTATTTTCATACTATGGAAAGGACACAGCTCTTCAGATAACAAGCTTGCCTGTGTGTTTTAGGTGCAAAACACACTTGTTTATTAGTAGTAACTTATTAGAATAACACATCATGTGACCCGAATGTTCAATATAAGGACACGGCTGGTGACAGCTGCACATCATGGGCTTGTTTTCGTATATTGTTTTGAAAATGAAAAGAGTTTTATTCCAGCAAAACATAAAGAAATGTACTTTTAACCACGTGATTTTGAATCTCTTAAGAAATATCTGTGTTTTATTATTTGGCTCTGTTCTATTTAAGTGTGCCAGTACGCCAAACAAAAGCAGTTAATTGGAATTCAACTGCCACTATGTTTAATATTTAAACCTATGCATGTACTACAGTTTGCCTCATTGCCTCGGTTTCCTCAATCCCGACGCATGCCTGCGAGCGCTAACGCATGCACGGGATTTTGCTTCACACGCAAGTGCAGAAAGCAGCACCTGCCCCCCAAATGCAACCTCACATATTCATATGCGCTCGTGAATTACCGCCGTGACAAATGAATGAAGTCTTGCCTGCCTCATTTTCATCACTCTGTAAAGGTTCTGGAAATAGAAGATGGAGCAATTACTGGCATGATTGCTGCCGGTGCGCCCACAGTGTTGGGGGACCGGGTGTGGATTCACTTCAGGTGATGCAACATGCAGCCAAGGCCACAAGGGGGGTGTCGGGTGGGGTGTCAGGGATAATCCTCTGTCAAGGCCGACTATATCAAAAAAGAGCAGAGTCTGACAGGTCAGGGTGAACTTTGTCCGTCGTGGACATAACTCACACTGTCCTGTTATAAGAGACAATCACTCTTTAGAGAAGGGAACAGGAACTATATATGGAGACGGTTACAAACAAGTTGAGGCTCGTTGTTTTGCTGATTAAAGTGAAAAGTTACGCGTTAGCAACATCATCCCGTCAGGCTCAGTTAAGGTGGGACGGCCTTGAAGGTGGACCTGCTATTTACCTTAAAGTGACAAGCCGCTCTGCTCTTTTTAAAAAAAATAGTTTTCATTTCTTTAAACCGTTTTAAAATCAGTCAAAATTCCTGTCAATTAACATTTTAAATGGTTGATTATCAGCATTCCTAATGTGTATCATGTCTTTTCTTCAGATTTGACTGAGGTGCATCTCTGAAGGAGCACGAATTCTGACGCCAAGGGTTTAAAGGTGCTGCATCAGCATCCGCAAGCTGCGCGTTACATCGACTGCTGACTCGTAAATAAGCCGGCATGCATGTCTCAATAGCAATGTTGTGCGAGTCACTGTGTTGTTTCCACATTATGGGAAGGCACAGATGACTCAATCAGAGGATAGGTGGCATTAGTCAGTAAATCCAGGTAACAAAGAGAACCCAGGAAAGATTTTAAATAATAAACCGCAAAGCAAAACACTTCCCCTGCATTTGTTACGCTTCAGCTCACACAGCTTCGTCTTCCAATCACAGCAGCAACCGTTCAGCCACTCAGAAAAATCAATACTCTGTAGTCTTTGAAGGCAACACATTCACCCACTTAAAACAATAAAAAAGCTTAAACCATTCCCACCTGAGAAAACAGCACCATGTGACTGTAGCCTGTGTTTATTGTATTATCTGAGCTTCATAACAGAAATGGCAGCGTGTCTCCTGAACTTTGCCCCACTGACTTCTTTACCGAGTATTCTCGTGCATCTCAAAGCCGGCCGCTCAGACCCGGAGCTGCTGGGAGAGCGGAGGACCGACGCCAATGCATCAAAACAGGACGAGCGATGGATTATTTCATATCGCTGTCGTGCACACAACACAAGGGCGACCTACCGGTGCAGGCAGGTGTGGTTTTAACCCGTTGGAGCGGCGGCAATAGTGTGTTGGCAACAGTTACCGGCTCAGCTTGCCCGCACAGAGATAATGTCACAGGAGATTATTCTGTTATTCTTGAAGCCTGAGGCAAAAGGTTTGCGTTTTGCACCATTATAATTTTTTTTTTTAAAAAGGCGAAAACTAAAAAGGTAGGTATGCAAGCAACAATAACATAAACACAAGTGAACTACTGCAGTGGTTCGTTCATTAATCAATTTTGCACATTTCTTTACAAAACTACCACTTCTGAAAACGGCATAGCACTTCGTTTTTCTATTATTATATTATATTTCTTGATTTTTGCAATACTACTTGGTATTAGATCTGATTCTGAAGTTGTCAATAAACAGAATAGTAATGTACCAAAATGTTGATAACTGATAATTATCAGTTTTTTCAGAGTAATTTATCAAGCAAACGGACTAAACATGTGCTGGTACTATTCTAAATTTAGAAGACGAAATTGACAATCACTATATCTGATTAATTTCATCGCAATATGATTCCACTGAAAGTTCGATCAACTCCCCACAATACAGATTTGCAGCAATTGTGATTAAAAAATATCAGAATTGGCTATTAATCTTCCTGTATAATGACTTTTGTCTGTAATTTAAATCAGTGGGACTGAGTTCATCACATTGGACATGAATTTGGATATTTTTATGTTACTTTCAATACATATGCTGAGATCACAGATATTCTGATATGGATTTCCACTGGAGCAACCAGCCCTACGTGTGTGAGGCTCTCAGTGGAGGACAAATGGACATATGACAGCCCAGATAGATAATCAATGGGTGGAAAAACATCAGGGTGGAAAGGCTGTCTGTGTGTGTGTGTGTGTGTGTGTGTGTGTGTGTGTGTGAGTGTGTGATTGGCACAGAAAGAACAGAGAGGTCAGGTGGTCGCCGAGTGCGTTGGAGAGATAACCTTCAACTTAAAACTCTGTGCCTTATCTAGAGCCAGTGTTGAGCCGACGCCCGCCACTTCACAAAAAAAGACATTTTGAATGTGGGTTTCTTCCCTCTGATAAAAACGGGACATTTTAATGCCTCGCAGTCGTCACACGGAGCACGTGGACGTGTTTCACAGAAACTGTGCTGCGTTTTATTTCCCAGATGTTGGACTTAAACAAACATGGGATTATTTATGGGAGGGGAAGCTTGAAGCGAGGTCAGCGGGTTGTTTTCTTTCATGCTCTTTCTTTCTATTGTCGTCTATTGTCGTTGGAGTAGTGCTGAGCCTCACATGGAGAGGTGGCAGAGCCGCGAATAAAGCAGGAGATCTGGGACAGACAGTGAAATGTTCTGTAATCATTTCTGCCACAAACACACAGCAGCCTTCAGCTGCTCATCCTGCAGAAGCAGCCCCTTCACAAGTTATTTTAACCTGCTGTGAATGCTTTGAAGAAAAGAGCTGCATTAAAAATAATCTGCTATTTCTGTTTTTGTTTCCTTCTCGGAATCGAGCGTTTAAAGAAATATGGCATTGAAAATCTGGACTGTAAATCCATCTGAGGCTTATTTCTATGATACATGAATCAAATACGAGCTGGGAAAAAAATGATTAATCAGTTAGTGGATGTAAAGAATAATTGATGCACCCATTTTGATAAACCGTTAATCGTGTAAGAATAACAAACAGTCCTGGTTCCAGCTTCAAAATGATGAGGATTGGCTTATTTTTGTAGTTGATGGTAAACCCAATCATTTTGGAGTATTGGCTAGACAAAAAACCTACAGCTAGCTGATAATTTCTCTGCATTTCTTTTTACCGATTTCTGTAATCGTATAGATGAAACTATGTTATATTTAAGAAGAATAACAGGCATACTTATCAATAATGTATTTCTTTTTAGTCAGTTTTAGGACAACTAACATGTTTTTATTTTCAATTAATATTTTGATTGTTGTCATTGATTCATCATCATTTTGTGCATCAAATCTATTAATTTCTATTAAATTAAACAAAAGGAGACATCTTCAAATGACCCGTTTTGTCCAACCAACAATCCAAAACATTAACTATTTACAATGTCTATATTTAGTTTAAGTTCCCTTTTATTTAAAGTGCATTTTGAATTATGCAAAAGGTCTCCTGCTTACTGCACACGTCATGCTTTTATGATACACCACGTCAAGTGATAACGGGAAGCAGTGAGACTTGTTTTACATGTTTACACTACGTTAGTGTGGTTTGCAAAACTTGAAATCCAGGTTCGATGTCGACATCCTGCCTCAGAGGTCCTGCAGAACAAGAACTGCCTCAGGCTGACTCAAGAGTTGCATAACAGAGGGTTGTCCAAAGCACGATCAGAGGGGGCAACCTCATCATTTCCTGATCAACGAGCAATTGCATTTTTTTTTTTTAGGAAACACCCACACACACACACATGTACACACAGACCGACCTGCTCTTTCCGTTTCTGCCAGCGGCCGCACGGGCTCTCCTCCAAGATCTCGCTCTCATCCTCGCTCTCCTCCTCCTTCCCCTCGGATCCTGATTTCCTCTCCGGGACGGACATCGTCATTTTACCACCGTGTATTTCCAGATTTTCCTAAAAAAAAAAAAAACACCACGAACCCCCCTTCAAAAAGACCCTCTCCGGCTCCCGTCCCCTGAGCTGTCCGCTGTGGAGCCAGGCGAGGCGGTATAGCGCAGAGCCGGTCCGCCGCTTGTCTTGCGCAGTGAAGAACCCCGACGACAGCAGCCGCTCTTCAGCGCCTCTTTTTGCGCTTAAAACATGTTGCAGAGAAAAACTGTGACTGCTTAAATAAACCAGCTCCCCCCCCCCCACACACACACCTCCTTCAGAGAACAACTAGCAGTGTAAGCTCCACATTGCGAGGTCGCGGGACTGAAGTGAACCGGGTGGGGAAGCGTATCCCAGACTGCATGCACCCTGCAGGCTGCACGCGGAAAAAAAATAAGATTGCGGAACGTTTTTTTTTTTTTTTTTTTATATTATCTGTCTGTTCCCACTGAAGCACCGCGGGAGTGGGAGCTCGGTTGGCGAAGCGAGACGATCCCCCGGTGAGTCCACGGCGCGCATCGCTCGCCTCGTCAGATATCGGCTGTTTTTTTTTGTTTTTTTTCCAAGTGAAGGAGCGTTAATTGTGTTCGGCCGTCTTCCACGCGCGTCATTCAGCGGTTTTGTCGGATCTGAAAGCCGCGAGCTGCTGCCAGACGAGCACGGTGGCGCGCAGAGAGAGAGAGAGAGAGAGAGAGAGAGCGCAATACCGTAAAGTCACCCGCATGTGCGCACAGTATATTTCAGCGACAAAACGAGACTGGTCTGAGGTCAGTTTGAAGCCGCGACGCAGAACAGGAACGCCCACGGTTTACTGAGAGTCACGTGATCTCTGCTCAGCAATGGCGGCTCGTGGAGCCTCCTCAAATCTTTTTTATGGAGAGCCAGACTGGAGCACAGTTTTAAAAAAGGAAGAAATATGCAATTTACATTTTTTTATATTTAATTTCACATTATATATATTTGAATTCATGTCCTTTTCTGGGGTTGGGGGTTCTTTTTTTGGGGCATATTTGGACAAGTAAAAGTCCTGCATTCAAAATAAAGTTAAAAAAAAAAAGTCCATAAGTATTTGCATCATCAAATATATATTTAAACCCACCTATTTACAGTAACATTACTTTAGTAATATAGACAAAATACAGTTTGATTTCTTACATCCTTCTCTGGTATTTG
This sequence comes from Taurulus bubalis, assembly GCF_910589615.1. Classification (NCBI taxonomy): domain Eukaryota; kingdom Metazoa; phylum Chordata; class Actinopteri; order Perciformes; family Cottidae; genus Taurulus; species Taurulus bubalis. Next base: position 6,700,605 of record NC_136606.1, read on the forward strand.
TTAGTATAAAGTGAAAATAATTAATTAATTAATAATTTATTATTATATTATTATATATACAGAGAAGATAGGACTTGACATCAATGGAAAAGTCTCCTGTCGTGTCTGTCCTCCTGTCTGTAGTTTTTCTCCTTTACCCATCAGGCTACTAGATTAGCTGTTGACCAGCTGAGCAAAAGGGAAACCTCAAGGAGAAAGTTACCACATGTACAGAGGTATCAGCATCTTGAAGAGAAATGAATCGATGAACAATAACTCTTGTGTTTTTGTCAATGCTGTTCCACGTAACCGTAGACAGGTATACGCTTGCAAGGTGAGTGATATATGTGGACACACAGACTTCATTAGTGTGACATCTTGTGGTGCCTTGCTGCCATTGCAATAACTTCTTTTGTCACTTCCACTCAGTTTTCAGGAATCATTGGTGTTACATCCTTGTTGTTTTGTACACACACAACAGCTGATGAATTAAACCCAATACCAATCAAATAGTAAACAATAACTACTTCTTTTAAACATTGTAAAATTGCTTTATTATTTGAACTCCAATAGAAAACTCTCACCACACTTCCATTGATCACCTGCTGAGATGAGCTTTGTGTTATTTTTTTTTTTTAACTATATCATGACCCGGTTACACAATCCAATCCACTGACCTTGTTGTGAGCAGTTTCGTGTTGGAACTCTGGTTGAAAGAAAATAGTTCCTCCATGAAGCTGCTCAAAACATGGTCTGTGGATTATCTTAAACAAGAGGGTTACAAATGTTTCTGACATCATATTGTGTATTTTGGGAGCTAAGAGTAAAGGCTATACGTATAAAACTGTAGTTTTGTTTGAGTGAACTGCACTCGTGTTCAATAATTTACTTCTTTCCTCAACAACTACGAGTCACAGTGATGCTTTGAACCCCTCAGTTTGGCATTTTGTCCGTCGCCATCTTGTTTTCTTGCCGTATGACAGCGAGTAAACATCAATAATATGTATGTGCAACATACATATTATAACAAACTATGAAACCCTCGTGCCACTGACGGACATCGCCCCCATCAGCAGCATATTAATGTTCTTTATCACTTTGTGTTGTGTCTATTTCCCTTTTCTGTTGAGAAGATAACTGAGACTTGTGTTAGCTTTGAGGCACGGCTGATAAATACTTTGTAAAGCATAGATAGTCTTCAGTTTAGATGAGGTCACATAACATACTAAACTAATACTTAACTAACGAGTAGTAACTATCTAAATTAATCATGAATTGCAGTATTTTTTTAAATCATTTACTAACACTTTACAAATTATCTTTTTAATCATCTTTAAGTCCTTAATACTTCATTTACAAATGGGGAATCCATCATTTTAAAGTAGGAAAACCCAAGGTTATTAATCAAGAATTAAACATGTATAACTGTGTTTATGAATTGCATACTAATGAGTTACGAATGAGTGCTCATGTTGGAATAATGCTTTATAAATTATCATCTTGTGGTGCCTTGTTGCTGTTGCAATAACTTCTTTTGTCGCTTCCACTCAGTTTTTATGACTCATTGGCGTTACATCCTTGTTGTTTTCTAATGTACACACACAAAAGTAAAAAATAAATAAATGTCACCTTCATTCTGAAGTTCTTAATTTCTTATCGTGCCAATAATTACTTCTTTAATTTGGTGCCAAATGCATGATATTACAGTTAGTTCATAAGCTGATTAATTAAACCCAATACCAACCAAATAGTAAACAATAACTACTTCTTTTAAACATTGTAAAATTGCTTTATAATTTGAAGTCCAATAGAAAACTCTCACCACACTTCCATTGATCACCTGCTGAGATGAGCTTTGTGTTATTTTACATTATTTCACAAGCATTTTATGATTTCCCATAAAAAAACAGAAATAAAGTTTCAGTTAGTAAATTGCACATATTTTAATATACAACTGACAAGCAAACAACTTCAGTTAATCTGGTTTCTAACTGGTTGCTGTAAATGGTTGTTCAACTGGCTAGCAACAAGATAGTTGTGTATGGTAGCTTCACGAGTTTATTAGATAGATGTATCCTTAGGGATAAATTAATGTCTTTCTCTAAAGCACAGATAACATTTGAGTCAATCAGAATGTGTATGAAATCATTGTGTACATTAAAGGGACACCGCAAAATTAAAGGTACATATTGTTCCTCTGTGTGCCATTATAATTTCTAAAATGTTTGCACACATTTCCCAAATCAGAAATTAAAATCAGCTGTTCATGGTGCTGAAGACAATGAAGAAAACTACTCTGTAATTTGGTGTGTTAAATAGTCTATAAACTTTGTCATATATCAGAAATTGTAAAGAAAATTAGACACCATACAGGTTTTATACGGGCTAGTGGTTATTTGTCCGTAATCAAACTTTTAATAAAAGGCCAGTTAGGCATCACAGGGATGAGTAGTACGCAGAAATCCACTGTCCATAATCAGGTTTTGAATTTCTCATGTTTATTTAAACTTAGCAAGCACACAAAGAAACACATCATGGCTCCTTCTGCTACAAACAACTTCAATCTTTCTTTATTTCTATAGATGGTGATTCAACTGACATCCAACATCTGTATGGTACATTATTTCATCAGATGTATTTTTTGCATAAGGGATGAATGTCTGTCTGTAAAGCACAGGGCTACATTAACAGATATTAGTTTTGTTACAGTTAAGTTCATTCATGTTCTCTGATCAACTTTTTAATTCCTTTTATACTTTCCCCTTTTGGTCTGTTCACAAACCTCAACAAAATGTGCTTTTATTTATTTCCAGATTAAATACTGCAGCAAGGATGTTTACTGTGATTTACTCAATGACCCAAAAATTACTTTTACCGGCGGACGGAGCATTAAATTATGGGATGACCTCTGTGGCCTTAAGAGCTCCAAATCTTTTTAGCTTCCCTGTACAACACCAGTTTCCCGTCATCGGTCAGTTGAAGACGACACTTGCTGTTCTCATTGGTGTAGGTTTTTGTGTCCCACTTGGCAGTGCCAGCCTCGTTGTACATCACCAGGTTGCAGTCAGTCTGCATGCACAGGCGGACAGCGTCTGATCCATCAGTGCCTGAAGCCCACACAGGCTTCCAGCCGTAGAGGACAAAGTTACCGTCATCCTGCAGGCAGGAAAAAGAGACATTTGACTGTTATCCAAGAAATATCACACCAAAATATGAAGTTGTGAGTTTGCATTTTAACGTAACAAATGAATGGTTAACATTCAATTCAATTCAATTCAGTTTATTTTATACAGCCCAACATCACAAATACAAGTTTGCCTCGGAGGGCTTTACAATCTGTACACATGACATCCCTGTCCCGGGACCTCACATCGGATCAGGAAAAACTCCCCCAATAAAGATAGTAAAACCCTTTCACAGGGAAAAAAGGGAAAAAACCTGAGGGAGAGCAACAGAGGAGGATCCCTCTCCCCGGATGGACAGAAGCAATAGATGTCATGTGGCCAGAATGAATAACGTAACAGAGTTACAGCACATTCAATGAATATGACAGAAATTATTCATATAATGAGTATTAGGCATGGTCCATGATCCAGATAGCCACGATCCATTAAGCAGAAGGAGGTAGAGAGGAGGGGCATCAGCAGGGCAACATGAGATCTGGCGAGTTTCTTGAGTGAATCTGAGTTACTCACCTGGAAGACAGCCTTCCACTGATCGTTGTTGGACCTCAGAGAGTCTCCCCTGCGGAGCTCACTGTCTTTGGACAAGTAGTTCCTACTCATGATTCTGAAATATACAAATTAACAAAAAAAGAAAACATTGATATTTTAAGTTGCAAAAACACTGAAAATGCATTTACACCACATGTTCTTGACATATCTTTTGTGAATACAAAGGTGTAGAGTACTTACCGCCTTGAATGTGACACCAGTCAGTCTGTGAGCAGAAGTGAAGGAGGTGATATTGCCAGCTGGTCTCTGCATCTTTATATCATCCGAGCTGGAGGTGGAGAGGAAGCAAGAGGCGAGGCATGCCTTCTTTTATTTGCATCTGGATATTATCTTAGCTGAGCAGTCCAGTTTACCATAACACTTGTATGAAGAGTGTTTTACTCTTTACTCTTTTTTTGCACACATTTCCCAAATCAGAACTTAAAATCAGCTGTCCATGGTGCTGAAGACGATGAAGAAAACTATTTACTGTAATTTGGTGTGTTAAATAGTCTGTAAACTTTGTCATACATCAGAAATTGTAAAGAAAATGAGACACCACACGTTGTATACACTTAGAATTATTATTAGAGTCATCTATGAAATGTTTAAGATACAATTTCTGAATTTAATATAGTGTGTAGTGGTTATTTGTCCATAATCAAACGCAAACTTGAAATAACCTTGAAAGAAAAGGACAGTTAGGCATCACAGTGATGAGTAGTACGCAGAAATCCACTGTCCATAATCAGGTTTTGAATTTCTCAAGTTTATTTAAACTTAGCAAGCACACAAAGAAACAAATCATGGCTCCTTCTGCTACTCTTGCTCTGGTAAAACAACACCGGCCCTCCCAGGTACACCCTGATCCCATAACTGCATACAGTAAATGTAATCTTTAACTTTAAAATAAATACATTAAATTGAAGTTGATGTGAACCTTTATTTGTTAATGCATGAGGGTTGTGTAACTGTGGATTATTTCACAGCCTTTTATGGGAAATCTTTTCCAGCAGCTTCACAAAGAGGATCATGACAGGGAGATGTTTGACATCACTGTATTCACATGAACAAGGTCACTGCAGAGGCTGGTGAAACATTTCCATGTGGCTCGTGCAGAGAAATGTAAATGTCCTGCAGAAACAGTAATTATTGCACATCGCAGAATTAAATTTACATTGGAAATGCAAACTGGTGATTCAACTGACATCCAACATCTACTTGTCCATTATTTCATCAGATATATTTTTTGCATAAGGGATGAATGTCTGTCTGTAAAGCACAGGGCTACATTCACAGATATCAGTTTTGTTACAGTTAAGTGCATTCATGTTCTCTGATCAACTTTTTAATTCCTTTTATACTTTCCCCTTTTGGTCTGTTTACTGTAATTTACTCAATAACCCAAAAAAAAAGTATTTTACCCGCGGAGCATTCAATCATGGCATGACCTCACGGCCTTAAGAGCTCCAAATCTTTTTAGCTTCCATGTACAACACCAGTTTCCCGTCATCGGTCAGTTGAAGGTGACACATGCTGCTCTAAGTCGTGTAGGTTTTTGTGTCCCACTTGGCAGTGCCAGCCTCGTTGTACATCACCAGGTTGCAGTCAGCCTGCATACACAGACGGACAGCGTCTGATCCATCAGTGTCTGAAGCCCACACAGGCTTCCAGCCGTAGAGGACAAAGTTACCATCATCCTGCAGGCAGGAAAAGAGACATTTGACTGTTATCCAAGAAATATCACACCAAAATATGAAGTTGTCAGTTTGCATTTTAACGTAACAAATGAATGGTTAACATGAGATTTGGCGAGTTTCTTGAGTGAATCTGAGTTACTCACCTGGAAGACAGCCTTCCACTTCTCGTTGTTGGACCTCAGAGAGTCTCCCCTGCGGAGCTCACTGTCTCTGGACAAGTAGTTCCTACTCATGATTCTAAAAACAAACAAACACAAACTTCAAACAAAAAAATCTGTGAAGTTGTACCTGGATAGATTACAAAAATGCTTGACACGACATGTTTTTGGCATTTCAGTCAAAACAAAAGTGTACAGTACTCACGAGCCTTGAGTGTCAAGTGGCCAGTAACCTGTGAGCAGAAGTGGAAGTGAAATTCACAGCTTGCTGCTCCATCTTTATATTACTTGAGCTGGAGGTGGTCAGGGAGTGGCATTAGAAATGACTATGCAATAGGTTAAGTACAATTCTTAGGTAGAGGTGATTTCTCAAGAATTATTCTTGAGAAATCAATTGTAATCAATGTAATCAATTTGGTTTGCAGTTGAAATGTGTGCCCCAACATATCAGTATTTAGATTGTTTTACTAAAATGTGCGTCACCTGCTATTATGTTGCTGTCACGCGTCTTTCCCTGCAGGTGGCTAGTCATGATTTGCAGAGCCCCGCCCTCGGTAAACTGTCAATGGATAAATACAAAATAAAATAATTCACGGAGAAAAATAGAGAGTTTGATTCTGCGTGGACGTATTCATTTGCTTTCAGTGTCAACGATGCTGGCTGACCTGTATGCTTGATATGTGGCGAGAAATTATCAAACTACAAAACATTTCATGTTGAAAGACTCTTCCAGAACAACACACAGCATCTGCAGATGAGTGAAGAAGAACGATTTCTCAACTGCTGCAGCAAACTGAGCAAAGTAGATTTCACGAAGTGGATCACGTCTCCAGACTCAACTACTGCTGCTGTTCTGTGGCAGCTCATGAGATCGTGAGGGATCCGTTAGTAAAAACGGATCCGTCCTCGGGAGCGTTTCCAAACTCCTCCGTTTGCGGTGCTCTAAAAGTCCGGCGTAGTGACGACGCTCAGAGTGAACGTAGCAAGAGATATGTGTTTTAAAATGGAAAACTCACGTGGGGACTACAGGGGACATACCCACGACCTTGTGATTACAACACTAACACTCTACCACATTAGCCACAAATAAAAATACCACATTAGCCACAAATAAAAAATGTGGTTATTGAGTAAATCACAGTAAACATGCCTGCTGCAGTATGTAATCTGGAAATAAATAAAAGCACATTTTGTGGGATTTGTTGAGGTTTGTGAACAGACCAAAAGGGGAAAGTGTAAAGTAAATTAAAAAGTTGATCAGAGAACATGAATGCACTTAACTGTAACACAACTAATATCTGTGAATGTAGCCCTGTGCTTTACAGACATGCATTCATCCCTTATGCAAAAAATACATTTGATAAAATAATGTACCATACAGATGTTGGATGTCAGTTGAATCACCATCGACAGAAATAAAGAAAGATTGAAGTTTGTAGCAGAAGGAGCCATGATTTGTTTCTTTGTGTGCTTGCTAATTTTAAATAAACATGAGAAATTCAAAACCTGATTATGGACAATGGATTTCTGCGTACTAATCATCCCTGTGATGCCTAACTGGCATTTTTTTATTACATTACATTTAGCTGACGCTTTTATCCAAAGCAACTGACATTTTTGCTCTATACACCGCAGACACCACGGGGAGCAGTTAGGGCTCAAGGACACAACGACATGGACTAGCGGGGCTCAAACCTCCAACCCTCAGATTGAAAGACTGGCATGCTAACAATTTAGCCACAGGCACCCCAATCTCAAGTTTGATTACGGACAAATAACCACTACACACTGTATTAGATTCATCAATTGTATATTAAACATTTGATGACTAATAATAATTCTAAGTGTATAAAACCCGTATGGTGTCTAATTTTCTTTACAATTTCTGATATATGGCAAAGTTTAAAGACTATTAAACACAACAAATTACAGTAAATAGTTTTCTTCATTGTCTTCAGCACCATGAACAGCTAATTTTAATTTCTGATTCAGGAAATGTGTGCAAACATTAAACAAATTATAATGGCACACAGAGGAAAAATATGTACCTTTAATATACAATATGATTTCATACGCATTCCGATTGACTCAATTGTTATCTGTGCTTAAGAGATAAATTCATCCCAAAGGATACATCTATCTAATAAACTCGTGAAGCTAACATACACAACTATCTTGTTGCTAGCCAGTTGAAAACCATTTACAGCAACCAGTTAGAAACCAGATTAACTGAAGTTGTTTGCTTGTCAGTTGTATATTAAAATATGTGCAATTTACTAACTGCAACTTTATTTCTGTTTTTTTTATGGGAAATCATAAAATGCTTGTGAAATAATGTAAAATAACACAAAGCTCATCTCAGCAGGTGATCAATGGAAGTGTGGTGAGAGTTTTCTATTGGACTTCAAATTATAAAGCAATTTTACAATGTTTAAAAGAAGTAGTTATTGTTTACTATTTGGTTGGTATTGAGTTTAATTAATCAGCTTGTGAACTAACTGTAATATCATGCATTTGGTACCAAATTAAAGAAGGAATTATTGACACGATAAGATATAAAGAACTTCAGAATTAAGGGTACATTTTTGTTTTTCAAACTTTTGTGTGTGTACATTAGAAAACAACAAGGATGTAACGCCAATGAGTCATAAAAACTGAGTGGAAGTGACAAAAGAAGTTATTGCAACGGCAGCAAGGCACCACAAGATGTCACACTAATGAAGTCTGTGTGTCCACATATATCACTCACCTTGCAAGCGTATACCTGTCTACGGTTACGTGGAACAGCAATGACAAAAACACAAGAGTCATTGTTTATCGATTCATTTCTCTTCAAGATGCTGATACCTCTGTACATGTGGTAACTTTCTGATACCTCTGTACATGTGGTAACTTTCTGATACCTCTGTACATGTGGTAACTTTCTGATACCTCTGTACATGTGGTCACTTTCTGATACCTCTGTACATGTGGTAACTTTCTGATACCTCTGTACATGTGGTAACTTTCTCCTCGAGGTTTCCCTTTTGCTCAGCTGGTCAACAGCTAATCTAGTAGCCTGATGGGTAAAGGAGAAAAACTACAGAGAGGCGACTTTTCCATTGATGTCAAGTCTTACCCTCTCTGTCTACTTCTCAGAGATGTCCCTATAAGCACTTAATATTGCACTTTCTAAAGATTGAAGTTGTCTGTGTGTCAAATGTATGACTATGTAGTATGCAAGTATTTCTCTGCATGAACCAGACGTACAGTGGAAACGTTTTATGTGAATACATTGATCTCAAACCATCGCGCTGTCATACGGCAAAAAAAACAAGATGGCAACGGACAAAATGAAAAACTGAGGGGTTCAAAGCATCACTGTGACTCGTAGTTGTTGAGGAAAGAAGTAAATTATTGAACACGAGTGCAGTTCACTCAAACAAAACTACAGTTTTGTACGTATAGCCTTTACTCTTAGCTCCCAAAATACACAATATGATGTCAGAAACATTTTTAATGAACTCAATTAAAACCCTCCTAAACAACGCTGGCATGAACGTTTGAGAGGGTTTGGTGAGTTTGGTGAGTTTCCCTCCAGGTCAGAAGTTTAGTACCTGCTGGCTGTACTTTAGAGGCAGACAGTTAAACCACCATTTACAGCAACCAGAAAAAGAAAGATTAAGTGAAGTTTGCATTTCCAATGTACAGTATAATTAACTCTGCAATGTGCAATACTTACTGTTTCTGCAGCACATTTACATTTCTCCGCACGAGCCACATGGAAATGTTTCACCAGCCTCTGCAGTGACCTTGTTCATGTGAATACAGTGATGTCAAACATCTCCCTGTCATGATCATCTTTGTGAAGCTGCTGGAAAAGCCCCTGGAGCACTTCCTTGTTTGTGTTATTAGTATCGTTAGATAGTTAAGGTGTCAATCATTGATAAATAATGATTTACAACAGGCATTTGTCCCTCTTCCACCTCCGTCAGTGCTTTTGGTGAATGTGCACACAGACCGTCCTGTATAACAAGAAGTGGCACACAAACTCCTCCAAACTCAAACGTAACATCTGTCACCTTCACCTGACCGATGAAGGAAAACTAGTGGTGACCAGAGAAAGTGAAGACATTTGTTACATAAATGAAAATACGTTTTTTTCACAATGCATGAAAGAGTTTCTTCCTCCTCCTTGTAGTGAGCTCTGATCAGGATCTCTGAATCTCAGCTCCTCGTGAACAAACAACTCTTTGACCTAAACTTATAAGCACAACAGTTTTTTTGACTGAAACGTCTTCCTAACATGCCAATGCTTTGTTTTATTGTGTTTTGTGTAACTTTTATTCTATTTTTTGCATTTTTTATGTTTTTTTTGTTTTAAAATGAATGTTCTTAATTTTGTTTAAATCTTGTTTTATTCTACATTATGTTTTGATGCTTTTAATGGTTTTATGTGAAGCACAATGAATCGCCTTGTTGTTGAAATGTGCCTCGCCTTGCCTACAATAATAATTCTTGAGAAATGGGACTCATCACCACTTCCTAAGAATTGCAGTTCCTATTGTGCAGTCATACTGCCACTCCCTTACAATCTCCAGCTCAATAAAGCTGTAGTGTGTCTCTGCATCTCAGCATCTTGTGAATGAAACACTTTGACTTAAAACAGAATGAAAGATTCGATACACTGTGTGATTTTAGCCACATTTGTGGTGAACTCAAAATTAAAACATGGAAAATTAGTTGAAATACAAGTTGTGTTATTGTCATACAATAGTAGAAAAACACAGAGGAGCAACATGAAAATAAACTAAATGTTTCATCTAGTGGTGGATCATATTATCATTCAGTGCAGCAGACTGGTGCTGGGTCTCAGTGGTGGAAGAATGAAGTAGCGATACCATAAGGTAAGTAAATCAGCAATATGTTAGTACAGGGGTCAGCAACCTTTCCTATCCAAAGAGCCATTTTGCCCTTTTTCCACCCCAAAAAATGTATCTGGAGCCGCAAAAGCTATTCGATATTACAGCTTATAAAGTTTTATATATAGTCATATTATATATGCAAAAACTATAGTTTGTTGTATTTATGAAATTATAGAACAAGAATAAAGACAATTCTTGACATGGTATTGCTATTTTACCTGTTATAACTATCAAACTCTTATGAAGAGGAGAACAAAAAATACAGTCATGTGTCGGCCATTTTAAAACGCATATCTCTTGCTACGTTCACTCTGAGCGTCGTCACTACGCCGGACTTTTAGAGCACCGCAAACGGAGGAGTTTGGAAACGCTCCCGAGGACGGATCCGTTTTTACTAACGGATCCCTCACGATCTCATGAGCTGCCACAGAACAGCAGCAGTAGTTGAGTCTGGAGACGTGATCCACTTCGTGAAATCTACTTTGCTCAGTTTGCTGCAGCAGTTGAGAAATCGTTCTTCTTCACTCATCTGCAGCTTGATACTTTTTAGCAAATACTGTGTGTTTGTTCTGGAAGAGTCTTTCAACATGGAATGTTTTGTAGTTTGCTAATTTTGATTGTTTTTTAATGTTTTAAAATGAATTTTCTTAATGGTTTTTAAATCTTGTTTTTTTCCCGCATTATGTTTTGATTCTTTTAATGGTTTTATGTGAAGTACATTGAATCGCCTAGTGGTTGAAATGTGCTATACAAATAAACTTGCCTCACCTTACCAAAAAAGATTAAGTGAAGTTGTTTGCTTGACAATTGTGTATTCAAATATGTGCAATCTACTAACCGCAACTTTATTTCTGTTTTTTTTAATGCGATCCTGTAGCGTGATGAATCTCTTGGAAAAAGTGCTTACTTTTCCAGCAGTAAGGTAACAAGGAACTGCATTTAAATGATGATGGTCTGACGAGGAACAAACGGAGCTGGTTTGAGAGTAGCCGACTGTGGTGGCAGGGGCGTGGTTAGCTCAGCTGGAGAGGGGTGAGGGGAGAAGCGACTCAGGGAACAGGTGCCAGGATGAGGCCTAATTGGCCTCAGCTGGAGCGGATTGTGTGTGTGTTGTGTGTCTTGCCTATATGAAGCTTAACCTTACAGATGATGTGCGTAAACCATTTTTGGTCAAATGTATTGATGCGTTGATAAATTGTAATTACTTTTGTAATTACATTATCCTTCAGGGCAGCAATACCATAAAAAACATTGTTGATCTTTGGGGATAATTATAACAGCTTTAAATACTTATGTTTAGTTTAATCTGCGACAAAACAATAGTTTGACATAATAAAACCATAATTTACTATATTTTATCACACGGTCTAAATATTGGTTGGGACTGGGGGAGGTAACCAAGCTTGTTTCTCTGGTCGAGTCTCTCCCAGCCCAAATGACACACGCAGACCTTAATGCTGTTTGGCAACGTCTTTATTGGGAACTGCGTTCCTCGCCCTTGTGAAACACTTAAATGTCTTTAAGCATTTATGAAACAGAAACTTTCGTGACCAAAGGGGGAATTGTGGTGGAAATTTATCTTAAGTGCTTTATTCTTAAATGTGTAGCTGAACTCTGAAAGCAGAGTTCAGTTCATCTTGACCCAGCCTAATCAGCGCCATCCGTGTGAAGCAATAACAGGTGGATGTTGGTATTGTTCTTTTCGTTTTGTTTTCTTTCTGTGCCTCTCACTCTTGCCTCTCAGGGCCACAGCTAAACAACATCCTCCAGACAGGCATCAAGGCTTGTCTGGAGGGAAGGAGGACACTGTGAGGAGGAGCAGGGAGGGGGGGATAATAATAAAACAATAATAATTGTTGATGTATAAAACTCATGTTGAACTATTTTTCTGAGTCAGTCCTCCGAACCATCTGTGGTGACGAGCTCTGCCCATTCAATTAAATTATTCCAAGTTTCTGTTTAATAATTGCTTAAAGACATTTAAGTGTTTCACAAGGGCGAGGAACGCAGTTCCCAATAAAGACGTTGCTAAACAGCATTACGGTCTGCGTGTGTCATTTGGGCTGGGAGAGACTCGACCAGAGTAACAAGCTTGGTTACCTCCCCGAGTCCCAACCAATATTTAGACCGTGTAATAAAATATAGAAAATTATGGTTTTATTATGTCAAACTATTGTCTTGTCGCAGATTAAACTAAACACAAGTATATAAAGCTGTTACAATTATCCCCAAATATCAACAATGTTTTTTATGGTATTGCTGCCCTGAAGGATAATGTAATCCATCATTAGATGAAACATTTAGTTTATTTTCATGTTGTTCCTGTGTGTTTTACTACTAATTTCTGACGATAACACAACTCATATTTCAACTCATTAACCATGTTTTAGTTGTTTTTGAGTTTTGTTCAGAGTGGCAGGAGAAACCGTGACACTCCCCTCCCAAGCAGAATGCAGTGTGGGGAGTATGATGTAAATTATAGTACGGAGAGTTTGGTCACTAACAAGTCCACACAAACATTTTTTATTGACTTGATTCCCCCTTAGGCAGTTAATTCTTAACCTGTTTGAAACTGGTAATGCTGCCCTGAAGGATAATGTAATCCACCATTAGATGAAACATTTAGTTTATTTTCATGTTGTTCCTGTGTGTTTTACTACTAATTTCTAATGATAACACAACTCCTATTTCAACTAATTTTCCATGTTTAGTTTTGAGTTCATTGTGGCTAAAATCACACAGTGTATTGAATCATTATGTTAAACCTTCACTCTGTTTTAAGTCAAAGTGTTTCATTCATGCAGAGACACACTTTAACCTGATCATCACTCACTACAAAGAGAAGGAAGAAACTCATTGATGCATTGTGAAAAAGGTCTTTTATTTGATCCCAGATTACACAGAAGGGGTTTTACTGAATCAGAACCATTTATTCATCAGGTATGTTTGCACAATTACGTCATTTTTCTTGGCGGAAGGTGCAGAACTCAAATGGCCGATTGAACATGACATTCACATACAATGAATCACTTCATGCCTTTGGATTTAGCAGAGTTCCAAATCTCATCAGATTCCTTGGTCACCACCATGTTTCCATCATTGGTCAGTGTAAGGCGGCACATGTTAGATTCAGGTTTTGAGGAGTTTGTGTGCCACCTGGGCTCGCTACTCTTGTTGTACATCACCAGGTTGCAGTCAGCCTGCATGCACACGCGGAAAGCGTCTGATCCCTCAGTGTCTGAAGCCCACACAGGCTTCCAGGAGTAGATGACAAAGTTACCGTCATCCTGCAGGCAGGAAAAGAAACATTTGACTGTTATCAGAATCATTTACTTTTACACAGGCCAGTGCTCATGTATCACGCGACATGATAAGTATCTGGAGCGCACAAATATTCAGAGTGACTCACCTGGAAGATTGCCTTATGATTCCCGTTGTTGGAAAGCAGATGGTCTCCCCTGCGGAGCTCATCTTCTTTGGACAAGTAGTTCTTACTCATGATTCTGTAACAAAAAGAAAGTTTCTTATTTCCATCTAAAACACTGAACATACATCGTTTACATTTGTTCAGTGAGTTGTTTTGCCATTTCATTTGTGCAACACCAGTGATTTCAACAGCACAGATTTAACAGTAAACTGCAACGACTCCTTCATGCATTAAACTCAGAAATATACGAATCTATCAATCAGTATAAAAGTATAGAATACTTACAGGGTTGATGGTCCAGTCAGACTGCAAGCAGAGCAAAAGAAGTGAAGTGCAAGAAGTAGAATTCACTCCATTTTTATACACCTAGGCTGGGCTGGGGGTGGAGAGAGACGGGGGACACAGAGGGGAGTGTCACGCCCTTCTTTTTCTTCGGAGAACTCTATTTTCCTGTCTTCTTTCAAACACCCCCAAAACTATGCACACATGAGCTTTATGAGCACACATGAGCTTTATGAGCATTAGCTTGCATGGTTTGCAAAATATGTGCTAAAGATCAGTCCAAAGTCAATTTGTGACCAGAATCCAGGTCCTTCACATATAACCCACAAATCAGACCCCTTAATATAAATATCTTGGTGTCCACATTTACAGCTCTCTCACATGCATGTGCATGTTGAAAACCTTCAGGCTCCAACAGTGGATGTATTTTTTGTAAAGACTTCATGGTTTAAAACAAAAGGACTTTGGTTTATCAAACAATTTTAGACTGTAATAAAATATAGTAAATTATGTCAAAGTATTGTCTTGTCGCAGATTAAACTTCACAACAGTATATAAAGCTGTTGCAATCATCTCCAACTATGAAATGTTTTTTATATCATGTTTATCCATCAATAGTAATATCACAACTTCACATGAATGTTAATGCCGCTTCCTCACAGCTTGTGATCTATTAAGAACCAGCTGGAAGTTTTGAGATAGTGTCCATTTAATAAAAAAAAACATTGCCAATGTGCACACACATCTATATTGCATGAAAACCTATATAACTCATCTTCCTCCCATCTGAGTACAAAGTGACACTCCCTGTAACAGGGGGTGTTAAGGACCCAGATGCAGAACGATTAGCAAAACCAAACACAGTCCAGGATCAGCTTCAGGAAGGGGAGAAATCCGACTGGAGGCTGAGGCAGGTATCGTGATCGGGGACAGAGGCAAGGCGGGGAAGTCTAAACAGGCAGGGTTGGCAACAGGAGCGCAGTCGGAGAATGCTAGCTGGAGGGTCTGGCAGGGAAACGAAAAACGATCTGGCAGTGAGTGAAGCTGGAACTTAAATAGGTGCAGCAGAGTGAAACAGGTGAGAGTGATGGAGCTGACGAGATGGGTGTGACTAACAGGTGCACAGGATGAGCTGATTAAGCCTTTGGGAGACAGAGTGGCAGGAGAAACCGTGACACTCCCCTCCCAAGCAGAATGCAGTGTGGGGAGTATGATGTAAATTATAGTACGGAGAGTTTTGGTCACTAACAAGTCCACACAAACATTTTTTATTGACTTGATTCCCCCTTAGGCAGTTAATTCTTAACCTGTTTGAAACTGGTAAT
This sequence comes from Taurulus bubalis, assembly GCF_910589615.1. NCBI lineage: Eukaryota > Metazoa > Chordata > Actinopteri > Perciformes > Cottidae > Taurulus > Taurulus bubalis. The sequence continues at coordinate 6,716,093 of NC_136606.1, forward strand.
GCTGCCCTGAAGGATAATGTAATCCACCATTAGATGAAACATTTAGTTTATTTTCATGTTGTTCCTGTGTGTTTTACTACTAATTTCTAATGATAACACAACTCCTATTTCAACTAATTTTCCATGTTTAGTTTTGAGTTCATTGTGGCTAAAATTACACAGTGTATTGAATCATTATGTTAAACCTTCACTCTGTTTTAAGTCAAAGTGTTTCATTCATGCAGAGACACACTTTAACCTGATCATCACTCACTACAAAGAGAAGGAAGAAACTCATTGATGCATTGTGAAAAAGGTCTTTTATTTGATCCCAGATTACACAGAAGGGGTTTTACTGAATCAGAACCATTTATTCGTCAGATATGTTTGCACAATTACGTCATTTTTCTTGGCGGAAGGTGCAGAACTCAAATGGCCGATTGAACATGACATTCACATACAATGAATCACTTCATGCCTTTGGATTTAGCAGAGTTCCAAATCTCATCAGATTCCTTGGTCACCACCATGTTTCCATCATTGGTCAGTGTAAGGCGGCACATGTTAGATTCAGGTTTTGAGGAGTTTGTGTGCCACCTGGGCTCGCCACTCTTGTTGTACATCACCAGGTTGCAGTCAGCCTGCATGCACACGCGGAAAGCGTCTGATCCCTCAGTGTCTGAAGCCCACACAGGCTGCCAGGAGTAGATGACAAAGTTACCGTCATCCTGCAGGCAGGAAAAGAAACATTTGACTGTTATTAGAATCATTTACTTTTACACAGGCCAGTGCTCATGTATCACGCGACATGATAAGTATCTGGAGCGCACAAATATTCAGAGTGACTCACCTGGAAGATTGCCTTATGATTCCCGTTGTTGGAAAGCAGATGGTCTCCCCTGCGGAGCTCATCTTCTTTGGACAAGTAGTTCTTACTCATGATTCTGTAACAAAAAGAAAGTTTCTTATTTCCATCTAAAACACTGAACATACATTGGTAACATTTGTTCAGTGAGTTGTTTTGCCATTTCATTTGTGCAACACCAGTGATTTCAACAGCACAGATTTAACAGTAAACTGCAACGACTCCTTCATGCATTAAACTCAGAAATATACGAATCTATCAATCAGTATAAAAGTATAGAATACTTACAGGGTTGATGGTCCAGTCAGACTGCAAGCAGAGCAAAAGAAGTGAAGTGCAAGAAGTAGAATTCACTCCATTTTTATACACCTAGGCTGGGCTGGGGGTGGAGAGAGACGGGAGACACAGAGGGGAGTGTCACGCCCTTCAATCATGAGTTTGACAAGAAGCTTTCTTAATTATAGGTTATTGTGAGGAAGGAGCCTGATAAGTAACACCTTTTTACTTTACTTATTCAAACCTACTGAATTATGGCTGTGCTATTTTATTACTTTTTCCATTTCATCCAGAGTTTAGAGGGCAGTAAATATTGTATTATTATTCCCCAAGTGGCCAGAAACACAACTTCACATGAATGTTAATGCTGCTTCATCGCAACATGTGATTTAATTAGAAGATTTGAAATGGTGTCCATTTAATAAAAAACATTGCCAATGTGCATGCACACATGCACACACTATATATATATATATATATATATATATATATATATATATATATATATATATATATACATACATACATATATATTGCGTGAAGAAAACATTCATCTTCCTCCCATCTGAGTACAAAGTCACACTCCCCTATGATGTAATTTATAGTACGGAGAGTTTTGGTCTCTAACAAGTATACACAAAACATTTTGTATTGACTTGATTCCCCTTTCGGCAGTTAATTCTTAATCTTGTTTGATTGTTTTATCCCGTGAGAATCCAGAGAGTTACTTTCAAAACTCACGAGAAATGTCAAGCGTGTAGAAGCTTGACATTTCACTGTGCCAGGAAGTATGTCACTGAGTGCGAAAGTCGTCCCTCCAGTTTACCAAAGCTATTGCAATCTGAACAGTCAGTTACATGTTATTGCTACTGTCGCACTCACCTCCCCACGCTCTGTGCATTGAGTAAAGCACAGTATGTAAAGCACAACATAAACCATGTGAAGGGTGCACACAGCAGACTACGCATGGCAGCTTTTTTTAATTTTGTGCTTAAGCTGTGCAACTACCCAACAGATTTGCAAGAACTAAGTAAGAAGTATGTACGTTACACACCTAAAACAACATCCTGCCATCTAAGTTCAGTTCAGTTGTTGTGTTAATTTCAGTGTTCGCACTCAGTGACATACTTCCTGGCATAACTTGTAATTATGTCCATCCATCCATCCATTATCAGCCGCTTATCCGGGGTCGGGTCGCGGTGGCAGCAGGTTCAGCAGGCCGACCCAGGCTTCCCTCTCACCCGCAACACTTTCTAGCTCATTCTGGGGGACCCCGAGGCGTTCCAAGGCCAGCCGGGAGATATAATCCCTCCAGCGTGTCCTCGGTCTTCCCCGGGGTCTCCTACCAGTTGGACGTGCCTGGAAAACCTCTAATGGGAGGCGTCCAGGAGGCATCCTGACTAGATGCCCGAACCACCTCAGCTGACTCCTTTCGACACGAAGGAGCAGCGACTCGACTCCAAGCTCCCTCCTGATGTCCGAGCTCCTTACCCTATCTCTAAGGCTGAGCCCGGCCACCCTACGGAGGAAGCTCATTTCGGCCGCTTGTGTCCGAGACCTCGTTCTTTCGGTCACGACCCAGAGTTCGTGACCATAGGTGAGGGTTGGAACATAGACCGACCAGTAAATGGAGAGCTTTGCCTTCCGGCTCAGCTCCCTCTTCACCAAGACGGACCGGTACAGCGCCTGTTTTACTGCTGCAGCCGCACCGATCCGCCTGTCGATCTCCCGCTCCACCTTACCCTCACTCGTGAACAAGACCCCGAGATACTTGAACTCCTTCGCTTGGGGTAGGCAGTTTGTCCCCACTTGGAGGGAGCAATCCACCGATTTCCGGCGGAGCACCATGGCTTCATTGATGGCATGATTTGGAGGTGCTAACTCTCATCCCTGCCGCTTCACACTCGGCTGCAAAACGCCCCAGTGAATGCTGGAGGTCACAGTCCGAGGAGGCAAACAGGACCACATCATCCGCGAACAGCAGAGAGGCGATCCCGAGACTCCCGAACCGGATCCTCTCCGCCCCCTGGCTGCGCCTAGATATCCTGTCCATGAAGGTCACGAACAGGACCGGTGATAAAGGGCAGCTCTGGCGGAGGCCAACACCCACCGGGAACGTGTCTGACTTACTACCGAGGATACGGACACAGCTCCTACTGCAGGCGTACAGAGACCGGATGGCCCGTGCCAACGGGTCCGGCACCCCATACTCCCGCAGCACCCCCCACAAAAACCCCCGAGGGACCCGGTTGAAAGCCTTCTCCAAGTCTACAAAGTTTATGTAGACTGGTTGGGCAAATTCCCAGGAACCCTCCAGTAATCTTGCAAGGGTAAAGAGCTGGTCCACTGTTCCACGACCGGGACGGAATCCGCACTGCTCGTCTTGAATCTGAGGTTCGACAAGCGGTCGGAGCCTCCCTTCCAGCACCCTGGCATAAGCTTTTCCCGGGAGGCTGAGCAGTGTGATGCCACGATAGTTCGAGCACACTCTCCGGTCCCCCTTCTTGAAGATGGGAACCACCACCCCGGTCTGCCAGTCCATGGGCACTGTTCCCGACCCCCATGCGACACTGAAAAGGCGTGTCAACCAAGACAGCCCAACAATGTCCAGCGCTTTCAGCATCTCAGGGCGGATCTCATCCACCCCTGGCGCCTTGCCACCAAGGAGCTTTTTGACTACCTTAGCGACCTCTGCCAGGGATATGGGTGAAACCACCCCAAAGACTTCCGGCGCTGCCCCCTCTCCGGGGGACATGTTGGCCGGGTTTATGAGTTCCTCAAAGTGCTCTTTCCACCGCCCGACGATGTCCCCAGTCCGGGTCAGCAGTTCCCCCCCCCTGCTGAGAACAGCCTGGGGTAGACCCTGCTTTCCCTTCCTGAGCCGTCGGATGGTTTGCCAGAACTTCCTTGAGGCCAACCGAAAGTCCTTCTCCATGGCCTCCCCGAACTCCTCCCATGCCCGAGTTTTAGCATCCGCGACCATCGCAACTGCAGCCCTTCTGGCCTACCGGTTCCCGTCAGCTGCTTCAGGAGACCCCTGGGCCAGCCAGGCCCGAAAGGCCTCCTTCTTCAGTTTGACGGCTTCCCTCACCCCACCACCGGGTTCTCAGGTTGCCGCCACGACAGGCACCGATGACCTTCCGACCACAGCTCCGAGCAGCCGCGTCCACAATAGAGGCTTTGAACATGGTCCACTCGGGTTCCATGTCTCTAGCCTTGTATTTATGTAATTAGTGAAATGTCAAGCTTCTACACGCTTGACATTTCTCGTGAGTTTTGAAAGTGACTCTCTGGATTCTCACAGTTGGATAAAGCCCTTGGAGCACTTTATTGCGTGTGTTATTAGTATCATTAGGTAGTTAATGTGTCAATCACTGACAGGTAACGACAGACATTTGTCCCTCTTTCACCTCCGTCAGTGCTTTTGGCAAATGTGCACACAGACTGTCTTGTATAACAAGAAGTGGCACACAAACTCTTCCGAACTCAAACGTAACATCTGCTGCCTTCACCTGACCGGTGAAGGAAAACTAGTGGTGACCAGAGAAAGTGAAGACATTTGTTACATAAATAAAAATAAGTTTTTCACAATGCATGAAAGAGTTTCTTCCTCCTCCTTGTAGTGAGCTATGATCAGGATCTCTGTATTTCAGTTCCTCGTGAACAAACAACTCTTTTACTTAAAAGAAATTAAATTCTCTCTATTTGTATGCACCTAAACTGGGGGTGGAGAGACAGGGGACAGAGAGGAGAGTGTCACACCCTTCTTTTTCTTCTGAGAACTTGATTTTCCTGTCTTCTTTCAAACACCCCCAAAACTATGCAAACATTCAGGTTTTGGCTGTTTCTTTGAAGATCGGGCTTCTGCATGGTGCACGCTTTATGAGCATTAGCTTGCATGGTTTGCAAAATATGTGCTAAAGATCAGTCCAAAGTCAGTTAGTGACCAGAGTCCAGCAGTCCTTCACACATTACCCACAAATCAGACCTCTTCATATAAATATCTTGGTGTCCACATTTACAGCTCTCTCACATGCATGTGCATGTTGAAAACATTCAGGCTCCAACAGTGGATGTATTTTTTTTTTTTAACTTCATGGTTTAAAACAATAAAAGAAGGACTTTGTTTTATCAAACGATTTTATAAGTGTAATAAAATATAGTAAATGATGGTAACTTATGAGCATAGGTAATGTCTAAACTGACATGTCTTAATTAAGTGGATATGAAATCGAAATATTAAATATTAACAAGTGGTATTATTAATATTATTATATGATTTTATTTGAGGACTAAGATATTGCTTTCAGGGTTGGTTACACAGGACACGATGGATTGGATGCAGACATTGAAGGCAGCAGGATGATTTCATGGATTTATTGAAGATTAAGCTTACTTTTCTAGCAGGAAGATAACAAGAAACTGCATTTAAATTATGATGATCTGATGAGGAACAAACAGAGATGGTTGGAGAGTAATCATGAGTTTGACAAGAAGCTTTCTTAAAGGTTATTGTGAGGAAGGGGCCTGATAAGTAACGCCTTTTTACTTTACTTATTCAAACCTACTGAATTATGGCTGTGCTATTTTATTACTTTTTCCATTTCATCCAGAGTTTAGAGGGCAGCAAATATTGTATTATTATTCACCAAGTAGCCAGAAACACAACTTCACATGAACGTTAATGCTGCTTCATCGCAACATGTGATTTAATTAGAACCTGCTGGAAGATTTGAGATGGTGTCCATTTAACAAAAAACATTGCCAATGTACACACGCACACACACACACACACACACACACACACACACACACACACGAATGAATGAAAAAAACTCTCATCTTCGTCCCATCTGAGTACAAAGTGACACTCCCCTCCCAAGCAGAATGCAGATGTAAATTATGGTATTGAGGGTTTTGGTCTCTAACAAGTCCACACGCAACTCTTTTTTATTGACTTGATTCCCTCTTCGGCAGGGAATTCTTAATCCTGTTTGAAACTGCAAAGTCCATCAATGCTGCAAACTTATGGTGGAAACACACGGCACGAAGGGAAATTAAAACATATAGCTGATTTACTCATAGAGTATTTTTACATGATGGTATTGCTACTTGAACCCAGCTCCAGTCTGCTGCACTGAATGAGAATGTGATCCACCATTAGATGAAACATTTAGTTTATTTTCATGTTGCTCCTCTGTGTCTTCACCTTCTCTGTTTCCAGTTTTCCTTCACCGGTCAGGTGAAGGCGGCAGATGTTATGTTTGGGTTTGGAGGAGTTTGTGTGCCATTCTTGTTATACTGGACAGTCTGCGTGCACATTTACCAAAAGGACTGACAGAGGTGAAAGAGGGATGATGTCAGTGATTGACACCTTAACTAGCTGCCAATACTAATAACACACACAAGAAAGCGCTCCAACTGTGAGAATCCAGAGAGACACTTTCAAAACTTACGAGAAATGTCAAGCATGCAGAGGCCATGTTTTAATTAGTTTGAGTTCATCACAAATGTGGCTAAAATCCCCCAGTGTATCGATTCATTACTCTGTTTTAAGTCAAAGAGCTGAGATACAGAGATCCTGATCATAGCTCACTACAAGGAGGAGGAAGAAACAATTTCATGCATTGTGAAAAACATATTTTTATTTATGTAAAAAAATTAACAAATATCTAGGTTTGGGTTTGGAGGAGTTTGTGTGAATACAGGACATACCTTGTTATACAGGACAGTCTGTGTGCACATTTGCCAAAAGGACTGACAGATGTCAAAGAGGGACAAATGTCTTTTCGACACTGATCAGTGATTGACACCTTAACTAGCAACTAATACTGATAACACACACAAGAAAGTGCTCCAGGAGATTTACCCAGAGAGACACTTTCCAAACTCACGAGAAATGTCAAGCGTGCAGAAGCTTGACATTTCACTTGTCATAATTACAAGTTACGCCAAGAAGTATGTCACTGAGTGCGAAAGTCGCCCCTCCAGTCTGAGCAGTCTGTTACATGTTATTAGCCTTACAATCACTGAACAGCCAGATTCATATTCGTGTTATGTAATTCCCCTTCTCATGCTCTGTGCATTGAGTACAGTACATACTGTACTGTAAAGCACAATATAAATCATGACAAGGGTGCACACAGCAGACTACGCATGGCAGCTTTTTTTTATTTTGTGCTTAAGCTGTGCAACTACCGGTCAGATTTGCAAGAAGTAAGTAAGAAGTATCCATGTGCTGTAAAATAGTGCATTACAAGAGAAGTCTTACTGAAGTAAAGCAGGCCACGGTGGTGACACGCCATCAGCGTGGGACGCATGTTTACGCTCGAGGACCCGGTGTGTCCCACAAGGCCGGGTCAGAAAGAACTCCGGCCAGGTGACGGTACTGAGGCTTTCTTACCCGGCATCGTGGGACACACCGGGCCCTAGAGTGTAAACATGTGCGCCAGAAATTATGCCGGCCAGGTGATGTGAGGCGATGCCTGTCAGTGGCACGAGTGTTGAGTATTTTTTATATTTTTTTGGCAAATACATATTATTGATTATGAGTATCTAGCTATCACCTGGATTTGGTCTACTTACAACCAAGGGCGTCATTGAATCCCCCCCACACCCAAAAATAATTTGGCTTGAAAAAAAAAGAAATCTTTTTTTTATTTTTATTTTGGTGATGTCATTAAATTAAACTATTGTTTCTCACATGGACAATTTATTCATAACTCTAACATGGTACATATGTGCGTGCGTTCTGGTTTGTATGTTTTCTCCCACTTCAAATTACAATCCAATAGCCTACTTAACTACATTTTTTTGTTATTCATGTTTTTCTTCTTCTATTGAATGGTATATTTGACACTGAACTAGTTCATCTTTATCTCAGTGATAGTGTCCAAATGAGCATAACATATTACTGGTTTGTGAAAACTACACAGACAACAAAATATATGTAAATGTTGATCAAAATCTTATTCCCTTCTGCTCAAAATAAAACAAGTAAACAACTCAAAAGTTGACACTGTCCGGTCCATTCTCCATCCATTAGATTTGGGAGTGACGCGGATATGAAAGCTAGTATATCCGTCTTTCCTTAACGAGCAGGAAAAGTATTTCTCTCTCTTTATTTGAGAAAAGTTCATATTTGTTTTCACTATGACCCTGAAATGATGTATCTTGTGTTATCATATATTGAATGAATGCAAGCAAAACGTCAGAGCAAAAACACACTCTTTCGAACCAATCTATGAACTGTCTGAAACAATGGATATCCGTGGCAAAAAAAGTTGGGCGCTGCGCACACACACATGCCAGTTCCCTAGAGGCTAAGCCCCCTCTTTCCTTGAATCCTAGAAACGCCCCTGCTTACAACACAGGTGGAGCGTGCTGTCTCAGGACCTCACGTTAGTGACGGCCAGCTGGCTAGCTAGCAAACAAGTATCAGTTAGCTAGCTAAATACTCATAATCAATTGTATGCAGTGCCGGGCCATGGATTTTCTACCTTTACGTTTAATTTAATTTAGCTGACGCTTTTATCCAAAGCGACTTACAAGAAGTGCATTCAACCATGAGTACAAACTCAGAACAACAGGAATCAAGAAAGTACAATTTCTTCAACAAAGTTAAACCACAAAGTGCATTCAGTAAGTGCCATCTAAGTGCTGCTAAAGTGCTACTACGGCGCGACCTTCCTTATTCAAGGTGTAGTCGAAAAAGATGTGTTTTTAGTTTGCGACGGAAAATGTAGAGACTTTCTGCTATCCTGATGTCAATGGGGAGCTCATTCCACCATTGAGGGGCCAGGACAGCAAACAGTCGTGACTTTGTAGAGTGTTTAGCTCGCAGTGACGGAGCTACAAGCTAATTGGCAGAAGCTAAGGGGAGCGAACGAGCTGGGGTATAGGGTTTTACCATGTCCTGGATGTAGATTGGACCCGATCTGTTCGTACCACGGTACGCAAGTACCAATGTTTTGAAGCGAATGCGGGCGACCACCGGTAACCAGTGAAGGTCGCGGAGGAGCGGAGTAGTGTGGGTGAATTTCGGGAGGTTAAAGACCAGTCGAGCTCCTTTTCAGGTGGTGTGCGGACATCCACTGAGAGATGTCAGTCAGACAGGCAGAGATTCGTGCTGCTACCTGTGTTTCTGACTGGGGAAACGGGAGGATCAGTTAGGTGTCATCAGCATAGCTATGGTAGGAAAAGCCATGTGAGTGGATGACACAGCCGAGAGAGTTGGTGTACAGAGAGAAGAAGAGAGGACCCAGGACGGAGCCTTGAGGGACACCAGTGGTGAGAGGACAAGGTTCAGACACAGATCCTCTCCAAGTTACCCGGTAGGTGCGGTCGTTGAGATAGGATGAGAAGAGAGAGAGAGAGCAGTGCCTGTGATACCAAGGTCCTGGAGGCAGGAAAGAAGGATCTGGTGGTTCACTGTGTCAAATGCAGCTGCAGTGCCAGTCATAGTCTCGATCAGCTGTTTAACAGCTGTTTAACAGCTGTTTAACAGCTGTTTGCGGCGCACAGCGCTAAGCAGGCTTAGCAGGCCCTGACGGCTCGCCACTGATAATATGCATGTGGCAGCAAACTAAACACTCGTGCCACTGATGGGCATCGCACCCATCACCATCATATTAATGTTCTTTATCACTTTGTGTTGTGTCTATTTATATTTTCTGTTGAGAAGATAACTGAGACTTGTGTTAGCTTTGAGGCACTGCTTATAAATGCGTTGTAAGGCAGAGGTAGTCCTCACTTTAGATGAGGTCACACAACATACTTAACTAATACTTAACTAACAAGTAGTAACTACTTGAATTAATCATGGCATGTATTAATGCTTAGTAAAGCATAGTAGTATTGTAGCAGTGTAGTTATTATAAAGTGCTGCTGCTGAAACATTTAGTTTATTTTCATGTTGCTCCTCTGTGTTTTACTACTAATGTATGACAATAACATAACTCATATTTCAACTCATTTTCCATGTTTTAATTAGTTTGAGTTCATCACAAATGTGGCTAAAATCACTCAGTGTATCGATTCATTACTCTGTTTTAAGTCAAAGAGCTGAGATACAGAGATCCTGATCATAGCTCACTACAAGGAGGAGGAAGAAACAATTTCATGCATTGTGAAAAACATATTTTTATTTATGTAAAAAAATTAACAAATATCTAGGTTTGGGTTTTGAGGAGTTTGTGTGCCACTCCTTGTTATACAGGACAGTCTGTGTGCACATTTGCCAAAAGGACTGACAGATGTCAAAGAGGGACAAATGTCTTTCGACACTTATCAGTGATTGACACCTTAACTAGCAACTAATACTGATCACACACACAAGAAAGTGCTCCAGGAGCTTTACCCAGAGAGACACTTTCCAAACTCATGAGAAATGTCAAGCGTGCAGAAGCTTGACATTTCACTTGTCATAATTACAAGTTACGCTAGGAAGTATGTCACTGGGTGCGAAAGTCGTCCCTCCAGTTTACCAAAGCTATTGCAGTCTGAGCAGTCTGTTACATGTTATTAGCCATACAATCACTGAACGGCCAGAGAGGTGTGAGAACATTTATTCATATTATTTTAATGTAATTGCAAACAAATATCTCTGTCGCACTCACCTCCCCACGCTCTGTGCATTGAGTAAAGTACAGTATGTAAAGCACAACATAAACCATGTGAAGGGTGCACACAGCAGACTACGCATGGCAGCTTTTTATAATTTTGTGCTTAAGCTGTGCAACTACCCAACAGATTTGCAAGAAGTAAGTAAGAAGTATGTACGTTACACACCTAATACAACATTCTGCCATCTAAGTTCAGTTCAGTTGTTGTGTTAATTTTGTAGATTTTGCAACAATCTTAACCCAACATGTCATCATTCTGAAATGGGCCAGTCTGCTTTTATTTTTGGTTTGAATGCATGACTTTCACTTGTTACAGAGCGGTTTGTGGTATTATACGTATACTTAAGTACAAAGAGCTAAGTAATAAATTCCCCACTGATGTAGTGACACCAGAGTTTATTTAACTGTTCTGTAATGTACAGCTTGCACTCTTGTTAAAAAAAGAAGCAGCTGCTGTGGCAGTGATATGTGGATAGTAGATATATAACATCTTTAAATAGTGGATAAAATAGCTTTGTGCTTTCAAATGGTTCACAATGTCAAAGTCTGAGTGGAGATTCAATTGGATGACATCCCACATAATGTACAAAAGTTAAATGAAAATCTCTGGAATTATCCCTGTTGCTTGGTTTGCATGCCCTCTAGTACCGATGGAGCGTGACTCTAGTTGGGTGGATATCTATGAGGAAGAATTCAGGTATAAATAATGTGGATCTCTCACAGGTCTAAGCATGACAGGTACAAAACTTTTTTCTACATCTTTTTTTTTTTATTACACAATGTTATAACTGTAAAACAGTGACTTTAAGAGCACAATGTAACACATTTGTCAGAGCAGAGAGGAGCTCAAAGTGAGAGTGAATCATCACCAGCGTTATTTTAAGAGAACATAACAAACAGACACTTTTGCATGTGGAGATTTGCTGATTTTGTATTTTCATGTGATACGGGAAGCGAGGAAAATTATTTCACTGTGGTGAAATAAGCATGCAACACGTGAGGTGCAGATTCTTCGGCTGCTTTCTTACACAATATGTTATTTTGTGCTTTTATTGTCTATTTGTGCCAGAAGCCAGCAGCGTAGGAGCTCCACTGTTGTAGTTCATTTTGTTGCAGTGCTCCGTCCTGGTGATCCTCATTTGCTGAAACAAGAGAATAAACACGTTTGTATGTCGGAAGGAAGCAACACACAGACTGCAATCATTTCAAGAACACACACAGAGCAAGCACGTTGCATATAATCTCCATATATATATACACATATATATATATATATATATATATATATATATATATATATATATATATATATATATATATATATACCTATATATATATATATATATATACCTATATATATATATATATATATATATATATATATATATATATATATATATATACCTATATATATATATATATATATATATATATATATATATACCTATATATATATATATATATATATATATATATATATATATATATATATATATATATACCTATATAGGTATATATATATACATATATATATATACGTATACATATATATATATACGTATACATATATATACATATATATATACGTATACATATATACATATATATATACGTATACATATATACATATATATATATATACGTATACATATATACATATATATATATACGTATACATATATACATATATATATACGTATACATATATACATATATATATATATACGTATACATATATACATATATATATATATACGTATACATATATATATATATACGTATACATATATACATATATATATATACGTATACATATATATATATATACGTATACATATATACATATATATATATACGTATACATATATATATACATATATATACGTATACGTATATACATATATATATATATATACATATATACATATATATACGTATACATATATACATATATATATATACGTATACATATATACATATATATATATACGTATACATATATACATATATATATATACATATATATATATACGTATACATATATACATATATATATATACGTATACATATATACATATATATATATACGTATACATATATACGTATACATATATACATATATATATACGTATATATATATACATATATATATATATATACGTATATATATATACACATATATACATATATATATACCTATATATATACATATATATACCTATATATATACATATATATACGTATACATATATATATACGTATACATATATACATATATATATACGTATACATATATACATATATATATACGTATACATATATACATATATATATACGTATACATATATACATATATATATACGTATACATATATACATATATATATACGTATACATATATACATATATATATACGTATACATATAGGTATATATATATATATACATATATATATATATACATATATACATATATATATACCTATATATATATATGTATACGTATATATATATATATATATATATATATATATATATGTATATATATATATATATATACATATATACATATATATACGTATATATATATACATATATATACGTATATATATATACGTATATATATACGTATATATATATACATATATACGTATATATATACGTATATATATATACATATATATACGTATATATATACGTATATATATACGTATATATATATACATATATATATACACGTGTATATATATATACATATATATATACGTATATATATATACGTATATATATATCTATATATATATATACGTATATATGTATGGATATATATAACTCCAATTATAAGTGTCAATTATTCGTTAACATGTGCATGTGGAAGAAGATATAGTGGAAAAACATCAAGAGAAGTTGAAAATGAACCATGAAATATATAAAACAACTCCAGGCACCACCACGATGAAGGCGAGGCTGCCACAAACATGTGGTGAGAGAATAAAGCATAAAGAAGAGTAGAAAAGTGTGTTTTAAATCAAGAAAATGTAACTAACAAAAAACTGCTGCAAGTCAATTTAAAAGATTTCATAATCACATACAAATGACTCACAGGTGGATATAATAAAAAGGTTGAATAATACCTCCGTGAGTCTCGGTCTCTGGATGCAGTGAATGTACGGCTTGGGGTTCGACTCAATCTGCTCTTGTGCTGTTTTGTAGCAAACTGCGCAGTCAATCAACGGCTGTGAAGTTATTAAAAAACATAAAAAAACCATCAAGATGTCGCACATAGAGTTGAAATGAATCCTTCCCTTTTTTTCTTCTTTTTTTTTTTAAATGCACTCACTCTGTCATTCCTGAAGGGGCACGTCTGAGGGGTGGACACCGTTGTTCCTTTGGCACACTTGGTGGGTTTCAGGTAAAAGTGGTGGTAGAAGTATTTCACCCCGAATCCAGACTGAAAAAGAGTAGTAGGTAAATTTGATATACTTTTTTTTTATTATTATTGAGGGAAAAAACAAGTACAAACGATCAAGACCTCTTCACTTGTCTCAATTCACAGGAATGCTTCTGCCTCAATTTGAGCAGGTAAAAAAAATAATCAAATAAAGACATTATGTATGTTAATACAATAAATTAGTAGGGCTATCTCAAATTAACTTAAAGCTTTCAAGTAAAGAAAACAACTTGACAGCGTTCTTGTCTTGAACATGTTTCAGTGACTTAGTGAAGAGTTTTAAATCATTCTTCAAATGGTTAAAATTGGGTTTATTCTCAAAGTATCATTAATGTATAAAACATGTCCCTATAGAAAACACAATATTGAGAACAAAGTCTAAGTTCCTGTTTTCTACAGACTCCTTATTTAACTGTCTTCACCGACATGCTGACAACTCAACTTCACTGTGACCAGCTCAGAAAATCACTGCAGAATGAGTCACACTTGAAAAACACATTCACACACACTTTCACAAAATGCAATGTTATTCACGTCAAAATTAAACCTCAGTCTCATGAATTCCTCTGTTGGGCAGATCTCATTGACAAAGCAAAGTCCTGCTTTGGTGCAGTTTGAACTAATCTACACTCGAGGACTTTGTCACTTGAGAGTAGACATTTGTCGTTTTGGGGCAAACGCCTGACGCGGTCGTTCAGTCTTGAAAAGTCAGTCAGGTGATCACTTGACACTTTAGAACAGACGAGTTTTGTTTTTACTGTGAACTAAAGTGTTGCACAGATCTTGTCTATCGAGGCGTTGACCCTTTAGCCTCAATAAAGACCTGAATACTGGCCTCCAGAATATGTGAAATCCAGTTCCACCAGCTCAAAACGGCTCCGTTTCTAGGTTTACTACAAGTCTTTCCTGTTTTGGCTCTAATGAAGACGCAGTACTGTGAAAGCAAACCAAGCCGTGTGCACCAATCGGGGTCTGGCCTTTAAAAGTTGAGTACCTCATCATTCAAAGCCACAACTATTTAGTGTTCAACTTAAGTCCACTATCAGAAAGAACAGATTAAAGAAACCTTCTGTGTCTCTCCCTGCCTGACTAAATAATTAACACAATAATCTGAAGGCCATCTGCACACTGGAAGCAAACATATCAAAGAACCCCAGAAAGTTATGATGCCTGATTTCAAATCTAGAGAGCGATAGTTTCTGCTCATATTTGTCTTCAGTGCTCAGAAAATCTTCTGGGACCCGAGAAGTAAAATAAAAGTATTTCTCCTCATTTCCCAGGAGGCTTTTCCCTTCAATAAGAAACCATTCAATAAGAAAATTCACACGGATAGATATCAGAGTGAATTGGTGGACGGTTGGAATGTGTACATCTTTATCCTTAAGTCTAACGTTGAGGCAAAGACGCCTAATCTTTCTGCTAGATCAACAGTAAAAGCAGATGTGAAAACCAGTGTGAACTAGAATCCCCCGAGGGGAGCGTGGGAGTGCCAACAACTCTAAACATTCAAGAAGCAAAGCCAACAAGCATTTTAATTCTCTCCTGAGGACTTTCAGGAGAACCGTTGTTCAAAAGCATGACATTGACAGTTCAACAAACAGATACCCATCTTAACCTTGAAGGCCAAGAATTGACAAAAAAAAAATCTACCTCGATATCTGACTTCGCCAGGCTTCTCAAGAAGCGAAAATGGTGATGCACCCCGGCGTGCGTGTCGAGTTGCTCCAAGGCCAGATCCACTCCCTTCTTGTAATCATCGGGCAGCCCATGATAAGCGTCCTGGGCCCGGGCAGAGTACAAAACAGCTCCGGCACAAACCAGCAACAGCAACCCAGCGGCCATCTTCATCCCGAGTGTGTGAGGAGAGCGGCTCGGCTCAGAGGGTGAACTCCCTCCTCTCTCTCCCCGTGGGATCGATACATGCAACAACAAGTCCTATTATGGATGCGGAACCAAAACACGCTGGTCATCAACAGGCTGCGCAGACCGTTTACTATTTTATCTGCAACTTCCCGTAACACTCCAGGGGGAAATCTGGTCTTAACTAAACACATCCTCAGTGGGGAGTTTCCACAGAAGACGTTGCTTCACAGAAGTAGAATTACTCTCATATCCTTTCATGTTTTTTTGTTTGTTTTTTTACAATGGAGACTTTGATAATCATTAATCCTGGAAACAAGCCCAGCATGCCATGCAAAGCATTTGGCCCCAAGACAAATATGAAGGCCAGCGGTGAGCCGTGGGTGAATGAACTCTTTGGGCTTCATCAGCTCCATTGTTGTTGAATTAAGGGGGAAGTAGGTCACTTAGGAGAAATGTGAGGGGTTTTTCTTAGAATTTACTTGACGGGGCGGATAATAACGCAGCGAGTGCTCGTCTCCATCTTTGCGTCACACACACACACACACACACACACACACACACACACACACACGGTCATCACACGGTGCTTTTTGTTGTTGTTTTAGACGGCTGTAGCCTGTCGAGGTGGAGCTCGTTTGACCTACTTTGTAAACCATTCAGTGGTTTACCAAAAGGTTCTCAAGATGGGGGTCGAGCCCCTCCAAAGGGTCACAGTATTTAAACGTGAGACGATTAATGGGAAACAAATCTGCCGTACAAACCTGTTTTGACTCTTTTGGCTTTGATTTTGTGCTTTTTACTGAGTGTACTGAACACTATGGAAGATGCATTCTGCTAAATTAAAAGCAAAACCAAAAAACTTCAATCAAAAAACACAATCTCACCGATGTTCCAACTGACATTGTGGGTGAACTAGTCATTCGTCTTAGATATTAGTTTTGTTGCGCCTGTATTTTTGTAATGTGTCATTTTAGTTGAATATCTTCGGTTTTTGGTCGTTTTAATGAAAAGAAAAATATGGAAAAATGGCCAGCCGTAGTCATTCGTACTAATAGCGAACGCATTGAGAAAAAAACTTTTCACAAATTAAACTTTATTGACAAGTTTGCGACAAACTATATTCGAACACATTTCCATGGAAGTAAACAATAAATTGCTGACATAAAAATGTCATTCAAATGTCATAAAAAAACTACAGAAACAATACTTAATAATGAGCACATTGACATAAAAACCCCACAAATTCACTTTGTTCCTGTTGATGCCAGAAGAGTTGGGGCTCCACTGCTGTAACCCATTGTGTTGCAGTGGTCCACTCTGCCCGCCTTCATGTCCTGCCAATCACAACGAAAAGATAAGAAAAAAAGTGGAAAAATATGTCAGAAACAATGTCATGAATTTATATTCAGCTTTTGCTTTGAGGTTTTGTCATAAAGAAAACGAACCGACCTCGGTAAGAGCTGGTTTGTGGACGCAGTGAACATACGGTTTGGGCTCCTGTTCAATTTCTCCTCGGAATGTTTTGTAACAGACGGCACAGTCTATCAGCGGCTGCATGAACACACACACACACACACACACACACACACATACACAAGTCAGTGCAGGCATTCCAAACTCGAATTCCACACCTTCGGAGTTCAGTAAATCAGTTAAAACTTACTCTGTCGTTTCTGAAGTGGCACGTAGAGGAGTCGACGGTCCCTTTTTGACACTTTGTGGCCTTAAGGTAGAAGTGGTGGTAGATGTAGGTCACGTCGAAACCAGGCTGAAGAGGAAGAGGATTAAATCTGAGCAATTGTCACCCAGCCTCGAGGGGTTTACTGTGAAACAATCCTCACAGTCTTTTATGATCACAGCTTCTCGTGAGACAATAAATCACAGGAAGCCACTAAAAGATAAGAGCCACAGAAACCAGTGTGGTATAAACTCTGACAATGAAAAACAGACTTATGTACCTCAATGTCTGACTTCTCGAGACTTCTGAGGAAGAGAAAATGGTGCTGGATCCCAGCGTGAGAGTGGAGCTTCTCCAGGGCCAGATCCACTCCTTTCCTGTAGGTTTCAGGGAGTTCATCGTAAGCCTGATGTGCATTGGAGGAAAAGAACAGGGCTCCGACGCCGAAGAGCAGCAGCAATAACGCAGCCATCTTTCTCCCTGTGTCTGTAACAATGGGAAGCGAGGGGATTACGCAACCGCCCACCCACTCGGTTGTTTTCCTGAACATCCAGTCCTCCTTCCCCCGGGAGAACACAGTCTGGAAACACAGAACATTACTTCTTTTCCTTGACTCTCTGTATTTGATCAAGTGGATTCACAGCAGATTTCAACATGAGACTTGTAGTATGGTGCCTCTGAGAGCTCAATGCACTGCAACTTAGAAGAAAAAAAGTGTTTTTAAAAACAGGTGTTACAAAACCAAAATGCCCGGCGTGGCCGAGGTAACGCGTTAGGGGCCCCAATACACTGCAAGTGATGAAACACACACAGATGGAACAAAAACCTTTTGTCTTGGTGACGTATGGGATAAGGTAACCTGTCAGGACCGCTAATGAAACCATTTGAGAAGTTTGAGAGGAAATCTGATATCTGAAATGTGACGAGGGGTCCAGGAGAAACACTTCTTTTCTCCTATCATTTGAAGGATTATTAAATGACAGAAGACGTCAAATAATCTAGTATTCACACAAACAATATATATATATATATATATATTAATATTAACTGAATCGTTTCATCTGGGGCCCCAGGTTGGGAACCACTTATCTAAGCTCTGTCAAAAGTTTGTGTGAAACTTTTATCACGTAGAAAAAGGCTTTAAAACTACTCTTGAAAAAGAATCCTGCACGGCCGGGTTAACCTGATTGAGGGCCATGGGGCTAAAACTGAAACTCAATGAACCCAAATAGTTTTTTTTTTCAGAGAGCTGGTTGATAATTTGTTGAGTATTTTAGATTCGGAGAAAACACTTATTTTATTTTGTTTAGTCTTTTTACAACACGTGCAGCTTTGCATGCTACAAAGGGAGAAAGCTCAATGGAACAAAATAGTTAGAAAAAACATCAGCAGTTCAGTTTGGGCGTGTTCATATCTTTTTACTGCCGTGTTGTTTTGTAACTAAGTTATGTTGTTTTCTGTGTGGCTAACCTCATGTTTCTGTACTTTGTAGTTTTTTGTCTTTGCATCGTATTTCTTGGTTGTTTTTGTATGTGCATTGTGATTCTTGTTTTTTTTTGTATGTGCATCTTGGTCTTGGTTGTTTTTTGTATGTGCATCATGTGTCTTGGTTGTTTTTTGTATGAGCATCATGTGTCTTGGTTGTTTTTTGTATGAGCATCATGTGTCTTGGTTGTTTTTTGTATGAGCATCATGTGTCTTGGTTGTTTTTTGTATGAGCATCTTGTGTCTTGGTTGTTTTTTGTATGAGCATCATGTCTCTTGGTTGTTTTTTGTATGAGCATCATGTGTCTTGGTTGTTTTTTGTATGAGCATCATGTGTCTTGGTTGTTTTTTGTATGTGCATCATGTGTCTTGGTTGTTTTTTGTATGAGCATCATGTCTCTTGGTTGTTTTTTGTATGAGCATCATGTCTCTGCATGTGTTGCGTTTTCCAACTTTGCGCCACGTTTTTCTACATTCTGATGGTCGTCACACTGGCAGAAATTTTCTATCCCTGAATGAATTTCTTCGATAGACAAAAAACATGACAGAACAACAGCCAGGATAAATATAAAATAACTTTTATGGGTCATCAATATTTCAACCTTTAATGTACAAGGGAACAGCAGCAATAGTCTTTCAGACTCTCTATTGCTTTTGAAATGGAACAACATATCGTTATTAGCAAGTTGCTACTTTGACAGATATTTGGCAAACACAGACCAACTTCACTCCATCCACAGACACACAAAGCAAACATAAAACCGACACTGACAACTTCTCATCAACGTCCCCTTCATTGTCCACGGACATGATGCAGCCAAATGTGTCTACATTTAAAAATGCCTCATATTGCAACAGATAAATAATGGAGAGATGTTTGATTTTTGAGTGTCTTCAAAAGTGCAAACTATTGTCGGATGCGCGTTGTCCTTAGAAACACAACAAACACTGGTAGCTGATCACTTCATGGTCCCAGAGGCACTTGACATTTTTGTGCGCCTTTCTAACGCCAAAACAGGCACAAGATCACAACAGCAGTCAGGCTGAGACGGGACAGGCCAGAGGGGGAAGTAGTGAAATACACACTCGAGAGTAACAGTTATTTGACACAGTCAAAGCTTTAACCAATCCATGTCACACTGATACAACATGACATAAAACAAAACAAAAATACATATATATATATATATATTTTCTTTTTTAAAAGCCTTCCCTCTAAGTAATGCATGAATATTGAGATTGTCTACACAGCTTGTGTGTAAATTTGGTCGACCAAGTTCACGTGTGCGAATGAAATGTTTGAATTAGTCGATGCCAAAAAAAATATTTATAGAAAAGTTATATTTAAAAAGTTAACACAAGGAATGTTGTACTTAGAAATTTTGTTAATTTAGGCTCCTTCGAGAAACATCGTTACAGTAGGAGATGTGAGATGTCTGGACTGCAGCTTATTGTTCTGATCACAAAACTATTTACACGAGACATTTGGCATTTGAACAAAGAAACCAATAAATTACAGTGATTCCCAAAACCACACCGAGTGAAACAAACTCTATATTGATACATTAGTGCCCTAAACATGTGCGTGGAGACATTTAGAATATATATATATATATATATATATATATATATATATATATATATATATATATATATATATACACACACACACATATATACACATATACATATACATAGTATGCCACTGTGTTATTAATCTTCTGTTATGATCATTAGATCTCCCAAAAAATCCCAACAGTCACCTAAACTGCGACAGTCGAGTAAAACATTCTATAGTGTGAAAGAAGGCAAAAATAAATCACAGATAGTCGTATGAGAAACAAGCTAAAGCAACATTAGTATTCAAGGGATTAAAGAGGATGCGAAGAGGATAAAAATTATTCCATAAAAATACAGTCATTGTTCAGATTTGGTGTCATTAAAAAAAGTGCCACGAGCTTAGGGAGGCGGGTAAAGTGATCAGCCGTCTAAAATAAGACAGAATGAGGAAAAGAAAACACCTCAGTATACCTTTTTTCATTCCTTCATAAGGCGCTTGGTGAACTTAAAACATGAACAAAAAGCAACAAACTTTAATAGATAAGTGTGTGAATATAAAAGACTATCTCCCATATTTCCTCCACATATTCAATGTGAATCAGAGCAACCTTTCAGGGCTAAAAATGCATCAATTTTGCAAATCTATCTACTGTAATCGCGTTTAATTTCGAGCTCACATCATTTGATTTGAAAACTCTTGTCCCCTGAAATATATATTTAAAGAAAAAAAGGCATATTATGAGTGAACGCATGCTGTCGACTGTTTTATTCTCCTAGGCCGGATGCCGTTAACCGGTGGAAAAGCCCCCAACAATCTGACAAAAAGCTACTTGAATAGTTGGACCAGAGTAAGAACCAACCGGACCGCCGTCATATTGTTCCCGTCTCAGTGATAATAAAGCGGGTGCACAGTGATGTGGCAGCAAATTGTGAGTGTTTCAAGTTTGAAGGAGTCAAAATGAATTTGGTGTTCACTTGGAGGAGTTAGGCGGTGATGTGAGGGGTCGATGACGGTTACACAGGCATGTGCATCTCAGAGTACTCATCGTGACACTCGCGCTCGTCAAACTTCGGCTCTGCGTCGTCTGCATCCAGCTGCAGGAGAAGAAGACGCATCAGGATTCATTATTTGGGGATTTGAACTAGTCACATATTATATAAAACATTTTCTAAAAAGAAAAAAGGTTACACTCAGTATGAGGCATCGTGAATATATTTTGTTCCTTGAAGTAATCCGTTTAGCTACTCATCAATTTATGAAAGAAATATCCTACATTTCCCAGAATGCCTTAGAAGAAAGCTCCATTTCTCACATTGGAAATGTTTTGTTTCTTTGTTGTCAAAAGTCAGTGCACAACAATCAGACATCACATCTTGAACAGAGGAAAAGGGGGAATATCGTAAAAAGATTACATAAAAAAAAGACATATAACCTAACTGCATCAAAACAAATTAACATAAAACTACTTTGTGTGACGTTTGGCAGAGCTATTTCCAGGTGCTTCAGGCACTCTTAATCTCTTTACTAGTTCCTGCTTTCAATGGCTTTTTGTAATGACAGAATTCAAACAAAAAACTGTTCGACGATGTCTGACAAGTCTAAAACTATCATCAACGTCAGTGCCGATCAAACCGGTACAAAGATGGATTGTGTGCAGGAGTTTTAACTTCAACTCTGCTGGTGAATACAGGTGGTGCAGGTGTATAAAGCAGCAAATGGCGCCCTCTTGTGGCCAACTTACACATGCAATCTCTCTGGGGGTGAAGATGCGGCTCAGCAGGAACATCTTGACAGGGATGGTGAGAATGAGGACGAAGGGGAAAGCCAGCGAGGCCTGTGTCGACATAACGGCCCACAGAGCCGCCAAACACACCACCTGGATGCAGGTGAACAGATGCATACGCAGCGTGCGGACCTGAAGGAAACAAGACATTATTCATAAGATAGATAGATGAAAGTGACGTTTTAGTGAGAAACAGTTGTTCAAAATTATGTAGAGTAAACAAATAAATAATTATTCAACCCTTAAGATTATTAGTTGCAGCCCTTATACTTTCATGTATTATATTCCAATATGTCAACATGGATGTGATGCTCCTGTCAATAAGATATTATGTGCAACTATTTTATATAATTTAATATATGTAATTTCTTAGAGACAGATTATTAAAAAAAATAGGATAATTACTGTTGGTTGTTGCTGGAAGAGCATCTGCACCTTTTTATATTTAATAACTTACCCTATGACGAGAAGAAATATCTAAAAAGCTAATGAGATTTGCTAGAATAAGTGATTATCGCTTAAACCTGATACCCTCCATTTACGTTATGTGAAAACAAGCTCAGCCTACATTACAAAACAACAACACTTGGAAGAGCCATATTAGACCTAATAAGATGCGTTTAGTGATTTATAAAAAATGTGTTGAAATGCTCCTTTCAGTTACTTTAAGCTATCCCTCAGTGGAGGTTAATCAGTCTGCGGAGCGACACAGTTTCTTGACCGTTGTGCCAAGTTGAGCACTCAGTGAATCTTGTAACTTTATTTTTGATGAGTAAACCTTTTGAAATGGAGTTACTGCCTCTGAAGACTCATTACGCGTCACACTCACTGCCCATACACAGACTGTAACAGAACATTAATGGTGATATGAATTACCGGACAGAGACAAGATTGCCGCTACACTCGTCTTACCTTGCGTACGTAGGTGTGGTCAGGGTGGTACTTTGGAGGCATGAGCAGCAGCATCATCCGCTCCGTTAGCTGGATCCCGTTCAGGGACATCACGCCCATGTAGAGGAAGATGCCAAACAGCACCGCCAGCGGGATCTGACGCAGCAGGTCTCCGATCACAATGGACATACCTGTGAGGGAGGAAGAAACGGGAAATTAAAACGCCGAATATCCTTTTTTTTTTTTTTTTTTTAAATCGGCTTCAACAAGTGGAAAGAGCAGTGATGAGGTTTCAATGTCCGACACTCACCAACCATGATGGCCACCAGGAGCCCGGTGACCCTCTGCTCCTTCACCTCCTGGATGCGAGGCTTGTCTCCGGGGGCGACCGCCTTGCTCATGACCGTGAGGGCGTTGACGTGGGTCACCGAGCGGACGGTGGCGGCGGCCATCCACGGCAGGCCGAACAGAGCCGAGCAGCCGCCCAGCGCCACGATCAGCAGCAAGTCCAGATGGAAACCGGAGCCCTTCACCAGCATCCGCTCCTTCTTACTGACGATCAGGCTGCAGGAGACGGGAGGAGCGCGGATGTAAACGGACGCTTTTACATGAACGCCTTCTTTACGCCTCTCAAAATGCAATTCAGAATCACAAAGTACTGTCGTCCAAAATATATATAAATATAAATAGTACGGTAAATAAATGTTCAACAATAACATTTTAAAATAATAAAATCTTTCTTGAATCCTTTTTTTGTAACATAAACATTAAAGTCACAATTCTAAAGTGTTATAAATGATTAAATGCCACTCAATGTAATAGTGTAATATCATGACATTATTTTGTCATGCTTTTATGATATCATTGGTTGTTACCTATTTAAATAGTAAAGTAAATTAGCAAACACTGTGTCACAAACCTTTTTTATATTATCGGCGTAATGATATGAGTTGTTTTTAAAATAATCCTTTTTTTTTAAACATATTTGTAGATTAATTAGAACTAGTTTTAGCATTGGTCTTATTTGAAATCTATTACTATTTCAATATTCTATTTATTAAAATTATGATGCTGGTGGTTAAATAAATAATAAATGGTTATGTAATGATTATTAATTTACTTCCGTCCCCTTTTTTATATGTATTTAAATATTTTAACTAATGTTCTGATTATTTTTTATTCATAAATATATATATAAAATTGTATTACTACTCTTATTAAACTGTAAATTGCTACACTATCACGTATAAGACTATAAATCCAACTGTAAGATCCTGTTACGTCTGTTT
Source organism: Taurulus bubalis (assembly GCF_910589615.1). Taxonomy (NCBI): domain Eukaryota; kingdom Metazoa; phylum Chordata; class Actinopteri; order Perciformes; family Cottidae; genus Taurulus; species Taurulus bubalis. The sequence continues at coordinate 6,740,835 of NC_136606.1, forward strand.
CAGACCTAGATTAGTCAAACTCAATCAAACAGAATCTTAAAGTCTTATTGTCGAGTCATTCTGATGATAATGAGTCGTAACTCACGTGGTGATCTGCGTCTCCATGAAGATGAGGATGAAAACCAGCAGAGCGGGCAAACAGCAGGCGAACATCATCCAGATGGGGAACTGTCCGTTGGAGCCCAGAGGACTGATGATCCAGCCGCGTTTCAAAGGACTCGTCACAGAGAAACCTTTAGGAACGCTCAGTTTCTGAACGACGACGGAAAAGAAGAAGATGATGATTGTCCACGTCGTTGGGAATCTCAAGCAGCCAAAAGGTTGAACGTTTTTTAAAACAGAGTGGTAGAATGTGAGCGTTACCTGTGTGTAAGTGTCGTCCATACTGTAATCCACCAGCACCATGATGAGGATGGCAATCGGGACGCCAAAATCTCCAATCATCCTGCGCAACTTAACACACAAGATGTGATAGTTTGAGCCCAACTGTCAGCTTCACATACTACTTCCAAGAATACATGAAAAATACTCATATACAGGTGATTTTCTTATTGTATAATAACTTCAGATTAGAGTGTCTTAAGATCGAATGTACATATCTTAACTTGAAAACAGAAGACGATGAAGCAATTTCACCCTAAGGCCCATTTAATGTCTGTTGACAGTATCATAGGGAAAGAGGAACATTGAAAAGCTCCAGAACAGCAACTAAAAGGAGGCGAGATTATTTTTTGCAACTAACGTTTGCAATTTCAACAATCAATTTTAAGGAACAGTTTCATATTTTGGGAAATATGGTACCACTCTCACGTTCCTCCATTAAGTATGAAGCTACAGCCTGTTAGCTTAGTGTAGCACAAAGACTGGAAACCGAAGGAGACGTCTCAAGCTCTCCAATCAACACTGTGTCTTTAGTTTTTGCTTTGATAAGCTATTTCTTTAGTGGTCCAACAAATAAAGGAGGTTTAACATGACAAACTCAAGCAATGTTAAGGAAAGATGTGGGTGAGATATTTAGGGGTTAATGCTGGAGTTTTAAAGTGAATTTGGTTCCTCACCCTTCCAGGGAAGAACGCACTGTTCTTGAACTTGCGCAGGTAGAAAGCAATGAAAAAGGTTCCGGCCATGAGAACCAGGGAGAGCAGCGCGGTGTTGGGCTGGCCTTGGACCGTCTCCGGCAGGGTGCTGTTGCTGTTGCTCAGCACGAGTGTGATGTTTTCTGTCGAGGCGTCCCCTTCTGTGCCGTTGAGGGAGCAACTCTTCAGCGGGTGCTCCTTGAAAATCTGCCAGACGAAACAGAAGGTTAAAATTATTGCAAAATATTTCACATCGCAAATATGTACACCAGCTGGATTATCATTTATCACCCTCTTGGGTACCGCAACCACACTTTCTGGAAAATGAGATTATCCTGAAGGCAAACGCCTTTCAAGTCTGTGCCATAAAACTCTAAAAATAGCAAACCTTCCAAAATCATAAGCCTGGACGATAGTTAAACTTTTAATCCATTTAACTTTCAAGGCCAATCAATCACAAAAGATTTCAAATGCACTCTTTAGAAAAACACTCATTTCGACCCCGAGATTTGAATATCGTCCAAAGATTAGTCGGTTCAGTTTAGTGTCGGGGACGTGAACACTCAGCGTGGCAACACAAACTTTTTGTAATCGGGAGTTGTTATTTCACGTCTCAGGTTTACCCTGACGAGCTTGATGAAGGTCTCGCAGATGAAGATGAGGGAGATGAGGAAGGAGAAGATCTCCTGGGTGAAGCGGGAGACGAAGCGGACCAGGAAGCTTCCCTCGAAGGCCACCATGACGATCACGATGACGATGAGCCAAAACCCGATCCAGACGCGGCCGGTCAGGTACTCCATCTCGTTGGCTTTGCAGAACTGTGAGAACGCAGAGCCAAGAAACTCAGCAACTGGAAAATGTTCACAGCTGCCATGAAAACTCAGTTCCTACATGAACGCGCTACAGAGAGAGCTTGTTTGAGCTCAGTTGGAAAAAGGGTGATTTTGTTACATATTTTAGTGAACTGTAACAGTTGTTGAGTTGTTTGCTTTAGTTGCAGTTTGAGTGTTTACAAGAAAAAGTTCAACATGTTGTGGAACGCGCTTATATTTGGTATTTAATGTACAACAATAGACATTAAGACTGAAACAGAGGTTCCTGTCCAATGGTAACAAATTCCACCTTCAAGTAAAAACAACAAATAACCCCAGTGAAACTTTTTATAGGGTTTACTTCCTGGATTCTCCACTGGCGACAAGACTTCAGGAGGTTACTCCTTCCAGCCAAGAAATGGCCCAGAACTCCTCTCGAACCACAACATGTCGTATTTATACTACAGTTTTTGTTTCCGATTAAACAAACAAGATATCAGATGTTGGTGCTGGTAGTCAAATTTTGTTCGCTTTGGACAGAGGCTAGCTGTCTTCCCTGTTTTATGCTAAGCTACCCAGCTGCAGCTTCATATTTAGCGTCCAGATAGAGTTATAGAGATCTTTTTAACCTTGAAAGTAATGATAAACTGGATTTTATATTGTAGGCCAAACCCTCAGTCAGTTGTTGATCAACTTACACTGTAGAAAGCTTCTTCAAAGACCAGCAGGGGTCCGGAGAAGCCCACAATGAGTAGCGGCTGCGCTCCGAGCAAGCAGAAGATCACACCCTGCACCGACGTCGAAACAATCAGCTCAGAAACACCAATCAGGCCTTCTGTCTTCTCACCTAGCAACAGACAAACAATGAACATGGTAATGAACACCAACACGGTTTAATGGTTCGTTAATAGATCGTGGAGTGAACCATCAAGACAAAACCATTAAAAAGGGGTTTTCGACATACGATACTGAATCCACAGTAAGTCGACTCCCGCTTCCCCGCAAGCATCTCACCCAGTAGGCCTCCGAATGTTATGGCAGGAGAGAGGGCAGCAAAGTAGATGAAGATAACGGCCGCCATGCACTGACTGTTCAGGGCATCCTTGAAGTCGCTGAGGTACTTTGGGTAACGGCGCCGCACGTCGCGTACAAGCCCCCCAAAGGGGCGTCTGGTGCGCTCTAAAGGGTCGTCGGACTTTTTCAAGGGCGTGAGGAGGGCCTCTGTTTGACGAGAAAGAGCAGGTTATTAATGACAATAACAGGAAGTCATAGAACAGCAGCTGACATTTCCTTCGATACAACCACAAGTGATGCGATTCATTACCTTTTTCTTCAAGGCTTTTCGGCTCATTGGCCAGTTTGACGCCCTGCTCCTCCCTCTTGGCGAGCATCTCCCTCTGAAAGCGTGCGACCGAGCGCAGCAGCTCATCGCCTCCCATCTCAGAAGGCGGCAGCACGATGCTGCAGTCCAGGAAGCTGTTGATGGCGTTCAGCAGGTCCTGCCTGTCGTCTGCCAGGTAAGCTACCTCATGGAATTGCTGGATGGAAATTCAGATATCAAATAAATCAATACAATACTACACTATCTTTCCCTTCTAAACTATTTTTCTTCATCTTTTTTTATCGTTTTGCCAGACTAAGAAATAAAAATCCTTTCTAAGAAGGGGAAAGAAATGATTGTTTCCTTGTTTCTTCAAATTTGATGCGATTTGGGTTTTGTATATAAATAATCACTATCCCTCAATGCCTACAGCTCTCTCACCTTGTCAGACATGAGTGTGGAGATGGAGCGTCCTATCTGGTGATAGTCCATGCTGGCGGTGGGGGGTCCCAGCAGAACGAAGAGAAACCTGACCGGTACGGGGACCTCAAGGACGGACTCCAGCTCCACGGCCTCCTGCAGTCGCACAAACGCCATGGTGGGCTGCTCCAGGAAGTCCACACTGCCTGGAAGATGGGCGGGACGGAGCAGTCAAAAAAACAGACAGTACAAGTGATTTTATATGTATACGATATATTATAAGTTGTGTGTGTGTGTGTGTGTGCAAGGCGCGCCCAGGTGTGAGGTTTTAAGACTCACCCACAAGGACAACAGTGGCCTCAGCATTTTCAGGAATCTTCTCCAGCAGCTTCAGCTCATGTTTGGATTTGGACCGGTGCATGCCGGACACCAACAGCGTCTCCTTCTGCTAATCAAAAGCAACACAAGAAGCATAATCAGGATAATGGACACTTGTAAGCAGGGCTTTAAAAAATAAAAAAATCCGCACTTGACTTACCTGTGCCTCGTTCTTCTCCATGTCGACGCGTGTCTCCGTGTCCCCCACGGTGTGGCCGCCGCCCATGAGCGGGTCGGTCACCGACGGTTCAGGCTGATGGGCGTGGTTGGCACTGTGGTGGTGTGTTATCAGGCTGCCCAGGCTGGCCGCGGAGATGTTCCTGGGGAAAGGGCTACTGTGCTCCTTCTCATCGCTCGGGTGACTAGGGGAGGCGGGGAGAGGAAGAGAGGAAGAGAGAGGGTGAACAGGAGGAAGAGAGACAGTGACATGCTACCTAGTAGCAGGAAGTGTGCAGCTGTAACAGAAAAGTCGGTTTAATTCTCGTTTATCCTCATAATTAACACAATGAAATAGTCTTAGCTTTGGAAGTCAAAATGAAGTATTGTGTCAACATGCACGCTGTAATGATGAAAAGCATTACCAAGAGGCATCCCATATAAACGTATATGCTCAGTATGCAGCTGACGACAATTGTTGCAAGTCATGTGTCATCGTCTGTGTCTCAACTGATAATTAATAGCAAAAATATCCCCAAATAATAATTTAAACAAAAAGGGTAATAAGTAAGGTTTTGCTACATAATAGTCAGACATGACAGCTTGTTTTGCTGCTTACAAAATGTGTGATATTTTATTTTACAGATTTTTCCTTCTCACATGTTCCAACTTTGAGGGAGTTTAAGAAGCCTAAAGTCAAGCATTTTATCAAAAGTCAGACAGAATTAACAATTTTCTGCAACATTATAATAAACTTGCAATGGTAGCTTCATTTGGAGTAATAGGCTGCAAATCAGTGTGCTCCAGTCTTTCTTTCTTCCTCATCCTTGTTGTGAGAAGCACCTGATTCAGCTGCACAGAGAACCCATTTTCACCTGATCTTGCCATCTGCCCGACTTAACTTTGGACCAGTAACATAACATCAGTAATATTTGATGAGTTGTCCAGAAATACCAAGAAACATTTGATTTAACAAAACACTGCTTTCAAAACTAAAAGAGCTAATAACAAAGTAGTAGTAATATAACTTACTTCTGATTCTTGGATGAAAGAAACACATTTATCATTGAAGCATAATTCCATCACTAGGTTAATTAATATCCTCCTAAAGGGTCTGCTTGTTTGCAGCAGTCTGGTGCTGCAGGTCACCTGTGTTTCAGCAGCAGGGCCCTCAGGACATTGGCTCGGTCCTCAGCTTTGATCTGGTCAGATATGATCATCTGTTCCACCACCTGGTGGGCGATGCCCGGCAGGGTCTTCTGGTCCAGGTCCAACAGCACCGCACCTGTGGACGGAGACACACTGAGCTCAGCGGTCTGCGAACTGCATCGCTGACTTCTAGGCTTAAAAATTAACTTCCATTTCTTACCGTGCGAGATGGTCTTTCGGAGCGCCAGCAAACTGCGGAAAGACAGCGAGGCCACGTGAGGTTTCCCCCAGCGGTCGGTCTCCTCCTCGACGTCCTCTTCAAACTTGATCCACCGAGCCGTCTCCTTCCACTGCATCCCCTGGTTCTTGTCCATAGTCAGCTCATTCAGCTCCACAAACACCTGGAGACGACACGCAGGAACACGTGCAGGTGGAGGTGAGACGGAGAACATCCACATGGTCCACACAAAACGACATGCACGTTCAGCTCGCGCCAAATATTCAACTCAGTAGCCAAAGCACTTTGCATTTAGTCGGTTGATTCAGTGGAGCATTTCGCACGTCAACATCAGAAAACAGAATCCATGCTTACCGGGTTACCAGGTGATTTATTCAAATTCATTCCACACAAACACAAAAGATACATCTTGTCCATGTCATCACCACAGATGTTCAACTTAGAAAAAGTTGCATAAAAACACAGGGAAAACAGCCAGGGATATCTTGAAAGCATAATAGTCACAGGAGAGACCATAATCTTCAGCTGTCCCAGCATCAAATATCTATTTACAAGTTATTAATTCATCACCATGCTGGTCAGTCACAATCGCCTGTGAGGTGAAGACCAAAAACCCGTAGAAAACTCTCCCTTAATTCAGCGCATCGCCTGCATGCCTGTGAAGTCACGCTCACACAGATCAAACCTGACTCTGGCCGGTCACCCAGCCTCACCTTCTGGTACCGAGGCATCACGGCGTCCACGTCCAGCAGGACACGCGAGGCAGAGCGGTACAGAACCACCGGTAAGGACTGGAGGAGCGAGACGGTGCAGGAGAGGACTCAAACACTGATAGAGCGGACAGCGGCACTAAGGACGGGACCCTCACTTTTTACACACAGGAAACGCTTCCTCATCACACACACACACACACACACATACACACCTGACAGGGACCTGTTGTTTACGCGGGCTGCTGGGGGCTCAGAGTTGTGTATGAGAATGTGTGTGTGTTAATAAAACATAGCTCTCTCTCTCTCTCCCTCTCTCAGGAGCTCTCAGAGTCCGGTTACCAAAGCCTCTCTCTGCCCTCTTTTTCTTTTCCGTGTGTGAAAGGAAAGATCTCATTCATTCATTTTTAATTGTCTCCTCCCCCCCCCTGTCCCATCCACAAAAGGGACAGGAGAGTGCTAAAGGAAAGATGAGAAAACATTTCCCAGGATTTGCAACGATTTATGGTTATGTTTTTAAACACAAAACGTAATCTGAAGTAGAATATAAAGATTAAAACATGGCACTGAAAAAAAATAGTTCTCCCCAAAACTTCCTTGATTTGCAGCTGAATGTAAAACGCCCAGTCAGTCATTTTTCAGACCAAATAAATAACAGATCTCTTATTTATATAAACACATAAAGCATTTGCCAAACTTTTAGACTTTAGTTAGTCAAGGGTTTTTTTTTTCTGGGTTTTAATGTTGCCGAAAACAAGCATTAAAATCGACAAAACATTCTGTTTCATATAATTTTATATTTCTGGGGTTGGTTGAACAAAACAAGCAAATTTACAGCACAACTAAAGAATTAACTAATGATTAAAAATAATCATGGAGTTGCAACCCAAATTATCGTATATTTTATTCCTCAAGGAGAGATTTGAAAAAAATCTCGTTTGTCGTTGTTGCAGGAAAAGACCATGAAACTTAATAAATCACAAAAAATATCTAATAATAGTGTGATTTTGATCAACACTTAAACATGTAACTTGCATTTAATATTTATCTATTTACTGATATTTTGTAATTCAAACAATTGATTGCAATCAATTGTAAAAATAGAATAACAGAAAATTTGAGTAATAAAATGATAAGCAGTCGCCCTAGTTTTGATATCTGATGAGTTGACTTTTGTTTACCTTATGATCACAGCTTGTGTCTTAAATGTTACCAAAACTAAACGATTCTACCCCAGTCCTTTATAGTAATAAAAGTGCACACTTCCCAAAATAAACGTTGGTACCCATGGGGCTGAAGCTGTGTTGGCGGGGCGTTAGTTCAGGCGTCATGCCTCACCTCATGTGGGGTTCGGTCCTGCTTGCGGCTGCGAGTGGTCGGCTCCTTGTGGTCCTTGCCGGTGTGCACCACTTGTCCCTTGGTGCTCTTTCTGACCAGGTGTCTGCGCACGCCGGGAACATCTTCAAAACGATGACCTGGAAGAGAAGAAAAGGAAGAGGAAGCGTGAGATGTGTTGAAGAATACTGAGAAGGTCGGACAGGCAATGACTTTAAACATCAGACAGCATACAACTCAATGAACATGGGCGTCAACATATTATAACTGGCACAGCAAATTGGCTTATTTTGTGCTTCTGCAGCCCTCAGCATGCACACGTTGACCTTACACCCCAAGTTCAAATCTCACAACGGGCCGGGTCACTTTGCTTTTGTCTCCGTGGTCCCTCAGCAGGGAGTAGAGTTACTCAGGCTGGCATCACACCAGGCACTGAAAAGGATGTGGAGAGAGACACCGGATGGCACAGACGCAACACTGAGAGTAGGAATTGTCCCATCAGGCGTTAAGAGCTCAAAATATTAAAAGAGAACTGCCACGAGCAACTAAACTTCTCTCCCCAAAACAACCAATTATTACAAAAAAAGAAAATCTTACAATAGAAAAATCTTATTAGGTACAGTAATAAGTGAGATTCCCTCCAATAATAGCTATTTCCTTACCTTTATCAGAGCTTGTACGTCCTATGAAACAAACAGTGATGCTTTTAGGAGTCTTCATCAATGTTTCAAGTCAGTTCATAGTTTTTGTCCAAACCTATGAGATTTTCAGATTTACTTCAAATTTTTCTTTACTCTTTTCAGGTCGCTTCATGAAGTCTGAGGTTTGGGGGCAGACCCTGGAGTAAAATGAGGCCCGACTGGCATGAGGCTCTTGAAGGAAGAGGAGGGTTTGTGGTGGGCGTACGGTGACCGCTGGCACCGCCGTCTGACTACGTGACGCCCTCAAGCTGGAGCGTGCAACCGTTTTTTTTAACGAATCAGAAAAAGAAAGTTGGCGGTTTTTTTTGACAGGCGCCTGACCTGGCTGAAACTATCATACTGCATCAGTGAGCAGAGGTGTTCATTCGCTCAGGTCGCACAAAAGGGGAGGCAGTGATCTAATAATTCCTCTTGTTGAGCAGCAGCCAGAGACAGAGACACTTTCCCAGGATGATTTACGGTGGCGGGATTCAGATAAAAGACGAACGACACAGAGAATACGTGGCGATGAACCTTTTGGGAGGCTCGACTCTGTGTCACTAATCCCTATAAAAGACCAAATATCTAGAAAATATTAAGCCCATACCTCCATCCACAGCTTCTTTATTTTGCCTTCAAGTCTACTTAACTCTCCCCGTGTTTCATTCCACTAATGAATGAAGATTGTAAACTGGGATCCAGGTTTCACAATTAGCCGCCATGTTGGCTTGGGCCCAAGTCCAAGAGCCTCAGCTGACAGCGGGAACGGCTAATTTAATAATGTGGGCCTGTCTGCCACACTCTCTGATAAACTGCTGCACTCTCCTCAGGGGTCGGCTCCCTTACGTAAATCTCCCCGGCCCCGAACACAACCCCATGCTGGGGCCAGTGGCTGAGAACGTCACAGGGCAGCGGGGAGCCGACCGCAATGCAGAAGGCCGTGGTGGAGGCCCTCGCCCAATGTTTCTGGAGGAATCTGAGCATCAACTTGCCGTCTACATTGCCGTCTAATCACAATAACACATGTTTTTAAAGTGGGAGGTTGAAAATGCAGTTTGGATCCATATCTGTCCAAAATGTCTCCACTTCGTTGTTTTATCTTGCTAGACATTTATGTGTTAAATTGCCACCATTAGATAATGTTTTTTGTGAGGTCACAGTGACCTTTAACCACCACAAGCTAATCAGTTCATCCTCGACTCCAGACGGACGCTTAAGCCAAATTTGAATAAATTCCCTGAAGGTGTTCCTGAGAACAGACGAAACGGACGGACAACCCGAAAACACGGCCCGGCACCAAAATACACACAAAAGAAACTTTGATGGTGTTCAGGCAAACCATGACCACCCATTTGGATTCATTGAAACATTTGGGGAACGTATCTGGTAGGATTAACTAAATGAAATGACAGATATCTTCTAAAATATGTTTAAACCTGTAATCTTTGCATTTTTCATCGAGACCCACGGCTCACATATTACGACTTTATTTTTTATGTCTAAATTGATTTTACTGCAGAATTTATGATGGGTCATATGATCAATTGTTAATATAAAAATTATGCTTATAGCCTAAGAAAACTTTTCAATAATAGGCACAAACATACAAGGGGGTTATTTCATGTGGAAGTGACCTGTATTCTTTAACACGTCATTCTAATGGGTGAAGGAATGGACTCACTTACTTAAAACAAAAATAGACTTAATTCAAAGAGTCTAATTGTGTCCACATATTCTCCACCTGGTGAACTAAAGTCCTCCGAACAAGTTTTAAGAACATACAATCTGCCACGTGAGAATTCCTCCGTACTCACTCTTGATGCCGTCCAGGTCGGCGGAGGCCAGCGTCTGAGCCTCGCTCTCGTCGGTAGGGATGCGTTGGTACTTGGCCTGCTCGGCACCCGTCATGTTGCCTGTGCGTCTGCGCTCTTGCAGGTCGTAGCCGCGGCTGGTGGAGGACACCCGGGCCAGAGGTACGTGTTCAGCTGGCCCCGACTGGGGAGAGGAGCTGGCAGCGTCGGATAAGGTCGGCTTACTAGATAAAAGCAGAAAAACAGAAAGTTGTTGCTCAGAAAATTACACTTGTTTGTTTTATTGTTATTTTCTTCAGTTGAGTAAACATTTTCCGCAAGAAAAGTTGTACATAAAGCTGGAAACTTCCTGCTCCTGAACCATAAACATTTCTCCTCCACTGCTCTCCTTTTATAGTCAATACTTGGCGATTTGGTTGTTACATCAATAATATTTCCACACTTTAGTCATCATCTTTTGATTGATGCACTAGACCCCACTAATGCTGCCCTTTATAAAAACCGTCTCGCATCTCTCAGCTCACAATACAATTTAAATAAAAACACTATAAAAAAGTGAATTTAATGCTTGGTCAATAATCCTTCAAAGCACTTTTTAAATAAACATAATGAACTCACCGTCTTTTAAATGTCAGTCGCTGACAGCATTTCAAAAGAAACTTTTTTTTTCTTAATTATTTCCCCCGTTTATCAGGATGTTTTATAAAACAAATCCGCTGTTATTAGGCTGCTCTCCAATGGACCGAGAACAAGCAAAAAGGTGTATGAACGTCGTTCTACCCCGAACCGAGATCAGACCCTCACAAAGTGGAACAGTAAATGTCATCGATGGAGCTTCGGGCTGCGGAGGCGTGTTGCGTGGCAATAGCGACAGGTGATATATGGGTCTCCAACGGGGGGATTACTCTGGTCCATCAGATCGAGCCCAGCAGGCCCACTGGATGCCTGAGACATGGTAACGTACAGTGTGTACCTCGCCGACCAATCAAAAATGCGCCCGAGCCGTTTCACCCAATCAGAACGTCCGTGGGAACTTTTCAGCAACACGGCAAAAACATGCGATCATCACAGCAGGTAAAGCACGGTTATAAAGTCTCCCAGGAGCCCTTTCTTTCAGTCCGAGAACTCGATTTAACTCACTCTGAGGAAGATTCTTCTTCGGTATCCGCTCCCGCCGCAGACTGTGGCACGATGTCGAGCTCACGGGTCGAGTGCGGACTCTCTTTGGTCCGCTTGTCCACATGGTCTTCATCCGAAACAAAGAACTGTGGAGGGTGAAGAGCACTGGTTACTGTAAAAACAGACAACTAACCCAAAACCTTTACCAAGAACCTCAGGTTATAAGCAGCAGAGAAACCAAACCACCCTGTGCACAGTAGTCCAAGGGTGAGACTTGAAGAGTTGTAATGAATTAAAGAAAATCTATTTATTTAAATATTTGTTCTTGAAATGAGGGACAATTTCTATTCAATGAGCAAACAATGGAATCAAAGGACAATACGGACATAAAATCAGCAGACTAAGAAATGTCTAACCTGCTTTGTTATTTATTTTCTCATTTCTAAAATACATTTAGACTGCAACAAAAATACAAAGTGACAAAACACTGAGGCCAAACACAAACCTAAAACAGTTAAATTAAAATAAAACAACTCATCTCAATCATCCATTACACATTATTATTATTATGATTATTATTATTATTAGCTGTGCATGGTTATGGTCTCATTTTGTGAAGCATAATAACAGCCACACATGAAACCCACTGATGAATGATTAAGACGATACTGAAATATTCATAGAGGAACATTTGTGAATGCTACAACAGTGAGTGAGCAGGTTGTGCATCAGAGAACGGACTCCGGCCAATTTGTACAGCAGCACATTCCTGAATGCTTATTCACTCACATCTTGATGTCATGTCGGACGTTAAAGGTCGCTGTGACCCACAGTTACACATTCATGAACAGTTAGCATTTTAATTGGACAGTGAAATACCTAAAACCAAGGTACAAAAGAAATAAAAAGTCTCCAGCCCGACCAACATATCAAATAATGAGTATTATGGATTGTTGAATAAATAGAAGTACAGCACATAATGCAGTTAAGATCTTCTCATTACATATTTTATCAGCTGGACTTCCTTTTTGACCAGTACGATAATTAAACAGATGCTGGTGAAGTTTACAGAATATATTGAAACAGTTAAATACTTTGCCTCCTTTCCTCTTCATATTTGCCATAACGCCTTGATTATAAGTATGAAGGATCCTTACTAAAAATGTGATTTTAAGTGATCGGTAGATCGTCAGAAACCATTTTGACTATTGATTAATTGTCTTTTCTTTTTTAAGTCAAAAATGCTAAACGTTGATGGTTTCAGCTTCTCAAAGAGGATTTGCAGCCATTTCTTTTTTTTTAATGATACAGTAAACTGGACATTTGGGGGGTTTTGGTTGAACCAATGAAACATGTAGGACTCATAAACCTATCTATAAACCTATTTTGTGACATTTTATAGGCAAAACGATAAAGGTACTCATCAGATTTATTGCTAATCAAAATAATTGTTACATGCAGCCCTATTTTTTGTATAAACCTGAAAAGAAAAAAACAGTATACAGTATAAAAAAAGAATACTATCCGATAAATCTTTATTAAAATATCTTTCTGTCAAAAGAGTCAATTTGAAGCAAAACAAATAATGTGTTAATGCCCAAGTTAGTCTTGGTCGGTGCTTTTCCACTAACTTATAAGTTAACTTAAATCTTAACATAAAGGCGAATGGTTACCTCCACGTCTTTCCCTCTCTCCGACTCGGATGGAGCAGACGTCTCCGTCCCCTCGTCCTCCTCTTCCTCTTCATCCTCTCCCTCCTCTATGGGGCCGCTGCTGGGAACATGGCTGCTTTTGTGATCTTTGTCCTTCCTCCTTTTCTTGCTGCTCTTCTTCCTGCGTCCCTCAGAGGGCAGTTTGGACAGAGGTCGGTGGATGTGGTGAGAGGAGTGACGGTGGTCTGGGAGAAGATAAAGCACAGATACACAAACATGAGCAACTTCCATATCAAACGTTTTTATGTATTATATATTTCTTCGGCTCGCTGGCCGGCAAGTGACCCCCACGTGCTTACATTCAATGTCCTCCTCATGGTAGTTGTGGTGCTGTTCATCAGGTACGGCTGCAGCGGGGCTGAGGATCTGCTGGAAGCGCTGGACCCCCAGGGCTTTGTTCAGGTCCCCTTCATCGTCCTCTTCAGGGTGCGGCGTCCCGTGCAGTGCCGAGGCAGACGACGCCTCTGGCTGCAACACAACAAATGACCAAATACATTAAAGAAAAGGAAAACAGATCTGTCAATGAATCAGAGATCCAAAGTGTTCAATAAATATGTAAGACTTTAGGAAATAATTATATAAATAAATGCAGACAATAATACATAATAAAACCATTATTTTGTGAAATAATGCAATAGATTAGAATGTATTCTCAATATTATTGTTATTATTACTGTTTAAGCAGTGAACAAAGTCTCCACAGAAGGCTTTTTTAGTCTGCACACACACACACACACACACACTCAAACACCTGCTGAGAACTAGTCGTATGGATTTGAGACAGCGCACACTGCTTTTCACCAAAACCGCCACCAGAGGGAGTTCTGGTTCTCCAAATTCTCCACAGTCAGGACATCATATGACGAGTCCCTTCATGCATATCCTTCTGAATATTTGCCTGCGATTGGAAACAATAGCCATGTGCTTTGATCGGTTACTCTTTTTCCACGCTGCGGTGTGACAGGGGTCATGTGGGTGATAAGAGATCTGTTTTCTTGCAGCAGGATGCCGTGCCCTGCTGCGCCCTGCTCTGCCGGTGGGATGTTGTGATAAGGATCGGCTGCAGCGACGCAGTGAGTGGATCCACTCTGGCTAACGGGATCGTGCCGAGTAATTGTTGCCATGACTACTGCGCAGGTGCCTCAGATCCTGCGGCGAAACCCTTCCCGAGGCAAAACTCAGGGGCCACAAGTCATCTGATGCTCCCACAAATGGTTCCCAGGACACCCAACATGTCAATCGTGTATTAGGTTTTCTTCAGTGCTGCTGCTTACATTACAGACTGCTAAAAGAGTACACACAAGATATACACACACAATTACAGTGGCAGAATGAAAGCACAAGTACCTCAAAATTGTACTTGAGTATTTCCATTTAATGGTACTTAATACTCCACAACATTTCAAAGGGAAATACTGTACTTATTACTTCACAACATTTATCTGACAGCTTTAATTACGCGTTGTACTCTTCTTTAAAAGCTTATTAGACGTTTTTCAGGGGCCATTTTTCTGCAGAATGAGTACATTTACTTTTGAGACTTTAGGTACAGTTTTCTGATAGTACTCAAGTAACATGAATACAGAATGTTTACTTGTTAGAGAGAATTTACACGTTATCGCTACAAGGACTACTTTTTCTAACACGGAAGATGTATCAAACTGTATCAAGACACCAAATTAAATCTGGTTATAATAAAATATGAAATCAACTCTTTCCATCTACTTAAATCATCACATACAGAACAAGAACTAGCAGCAACTTACACGCATGATGTGAAGCAGCGTTGCTACTTTGTTTGTTCCACTTTTATCACATTAAGCGTCTCAAACCCATCAAGACGAGAACATGTGAAAAGGACACTCAAGAGTTGGTCCTGAATCTATCGTACTTACAGCTCGACAGATGGTCATGAATCACGGCATGTGCATAGAAAGTGTGAAGAACTGATTCCCATGACCCACATTAACGTGCAGATTTTTTACTCTGACTTTTCTATTCATGCCACACACAGGTGACAAAAGCATAAAGCCCTGCACGGAACTGTGGACAGGCCGAGACTTGAGAAAAAAGAAAGACAGGTCAGCCTGTTAAGCACACATTCAATATTGACCCAAGTCTCAATTCCTCTTATAGCCTTTTTTTACCTGACGGATCAACAAAAACACCATACGTTCACCTCGGTGACCTCCAGAACAAACTGCCAAAGACAACTCAGCCCGTTAAAAGCACCAAACACTGGCGCTTTAAGTAGCAGAGCAGCTTTCTAAGGGCCTAAAACATATATCATATGTTGGAGTAGCTTGATAAAGTTCACAACAGTCAACATTTTTTGCAACAGTTTCATCAAAAATTGTAAATAAATGAAAAGAAAACCTCCTGATCATCCCATTTCTGCGTCACTCTCTCAAACCTTGCAATATTCAATTAGATGACCGTTCAGAATCCAGATGTGCGCCGCTACACTATCCAGCAGCTTATTTTTACAGAGCTCTCATTCATATCATGGTTTCACAGTGAATCCCCAGAGGTGGGAGCGATGTGCAAGGGATTCTCAAAGAGGTGAGAGAATGTTCCACAACCCAAACCATGTGCAAAAACAAGCCGAGGGGAGTCGAGGAAAAACAAGACTGAACAGACATTGAAGAAAACTTTGACGAAGAGTTTAAGGGACTTACCTCGCTCATGGCAACGTGAGCTTAATTACAATCTGCGTGTTGGTTGCAACAAGTGTCACTGCCCTCCAACATGACACAACTGGAGCGCTGACCCTCGAGACCTCTATTAAGAACTGCAGACAGGAGACATCCCTCTCCCTCCAGCTTATCAAAGCCTCGTGATGCCCTAATCAGAGCCCTATCGGCCAACCTGCCACCTTCACCAGTCTGCCCATTGTACCAGCGCAGAATAAACAAGACTCTCATTCTCGCTTTGAGGACAAACGCTGCCTGAAAGGACAAGCCGTGTTTGAACAGCCAGGAACAAAACCTGGCGTTGACATTCATCTCCACGTCTTAACTTTGACACATGAAGCCTAAATATTGACCAAGCTGCTCAAAAGGACAATGTAAATGCATAGGAACTAATCATCCATCCATTTTTCTAAAGGATGCATTTTTTGATGACTAATATTGACAGAAGACATGTTAAGCAACAGGCTGAAATGAAATGAGATTTAAATGTTGCATGCGCCAGAAAAGGTGAAACCACAAAAGACAACAACAACAAAACACCAAACAAGAGTCGTGTACAGACTTTTTTTTTTTTTAAGAAAATCTTACATCTTTAGTCAGTTCAATTTTAGTCTTAAAGCTGAAATTAGTGCAGGCATGTTGGTACCTTTTATTTTCATAAATATTGATAAAAGTGCCGCTAATCTTGTTTTAGCAATCAATAAGATCCGAAGAAGGCAAAAGATTTAGAATGGATGTTCATTGATGGGAATTGGCAGACAAGAGCTTCTCATTGTCATATATATACGCAAATAAAGCAAATATTGTAAATCCGATTGACCATCAGGTTTTCTAAATAAAACGCAGGAGAAATATTATTTTACACAAAATATTGTGCTGAAAATGAGATGTGATTTAATCCTTTTTGCTTTGACTTATTGAAATGAGACAAATAAGAGTTACGTTTTTTTTTAGCTGGTGTAATGTTTACCACGTTAGTTCAGCATGCTAGCACGCTAGCATTTACACGGAGTACAAAGTACAGCTGAGGCTAATGGGGATGAATGGCTAAAAGAAATTTAAATGTTCACCCAGTGATGCACTAGATGAAGGGTTAAAAGATCTCCAAACTTGTTACAGTTCATCCTCAGGGCGGCATGAATGTCTTTACAAAACTATTTAATGGATTGTCATGAAATCTGGTACAAAAGGGGGAAACAAAAATAAGGTAATGTTCATGTCTTTTAGCTTTAATTCATCTTAGCTTAGTGGGGACAATAAATTAAAGTCAAAGAGTGACTTGTAAAGCAACATAGTGTTGAAAAGTAGTGTGCATGTGCAGTGGCTGTGTTGCATAATGAGGTGGACACTCGACCGCGTGTGGAGGCTGCAGAAGAGATTATCTGCGTCTTGAAGTACAAGCACAAATCCCACACAGTCAGCATTTGCAGGGTGAAGGGGGAGAGAGGCTGCGGATGTCGTTGCAATCGTGTCGTACCATGTGGCTGATGAGTCACTGCATTCCTGCAAATCTCAAAATGAGTCTGCAAGAAGATCCGGGTGCACGATGTGCTTCGAGTTGCCGATTATTCTATTGACGCGTCTGAGTTGTAACCCAGTTTTGTCCTCAGCCAACTGTGAATTTTGTATTATGCAATCACAGATTTACACAACTTCCAGATTACAACATGAATTAAAAAGGCACGTTTGCACTGCTTAAAGTCAAATACAAAGGTTTACGTTATAACCTCAGTCAATTTAATTAAGAGATCCTCCAATCAGAGACTGGAAGATAAATCTCCAATGCGTTTGTTTTTGCTTCCTATTGGGTGACAGATTATATTTGCATTGAAAATTGGGTTTCTGCTTTATTATTTCCTATTACGCAATAGAGTTTCCAGTAGCTAAACACACAAAGATCATTTCACTGAGATTGTGTTCTCCCACCTCAGTTTTATCTCAGTTGAAGATGTCTGAGCCCAATGAGGCTGCCAGATGCACGTCACAGAGGTCACTGAGGTAATAAAACATGATAGGGAGGAGGAGGTGTAAACCACTGATCTGATCCTTCTATATGATGGCTCACATAGTCACTGACACTGTTGCACTTCAATGCCAAAGCTCACTTATTTATAGCATGAAGATATGACATGATGATCGCAGGTTTGGGTGAATGTCGTTGTCAAGATACTAGTTGGGGGTCATAACATGATTAACCAAACAAAAGAGAAACTGGATCTGCGCACCGGCATCTCTAAAGCTCACTAATGAACAATGTATATGTTCTTTGTTTAGACCGTGCCATCGATGCTAAGCTAACCGGCTGCTGCTAACCGGCTGCAGCTTTAATGGAGAGACATGATAGCGATATAAAACTTCTCATCCAACTCCCAACAAGAAAAGGAATAAGCACATTTCCCACATATATTAAACCATAGCCTAATAGTTTGACATCTCTTGTAATCACAGACTCAAAAAGGTATAGGACATAACCCCAGCAAACGTGCAACCTGGGTTTTACACATATTAAACAAAGTAAACAGTTCATGAGCGTTAGAGGTGCTGGTAGGAGGATTATTTGTCACTGAACAGAGCCACGCTAGCCTTTTCTTGTTTCTAGTGTTTATGCTAATCTAAGCAAACTGCCTTTTGGTTCCAGCTTCATATTTACCAATCAGCGCTCGGCAAGAAAGGAAGTAGGCACATTTCTGATAATGTGAAACTATTCCTGTAAGGTGACACAAGCCAAATAGTTGAAATCCAATAATCTAGACAGTTTTCATCCAACTGATTGTTTGCAATGATGAAATGCCCTGGAGTAAGACACTGAATCCCTACCAGCTTCAGTGGCTCTGCAAAGCAAACAAAGACAAACCGTTTTAAACTGAACCAGCAGCACAGCAGGTTTCTTGATATTACTTATTTCTTAGTCAAGAAAACCAGCTGAAACGCTTACAGTGCTCACCTTTAAATAAACAATTCATAATCCACCTGACAACATCCGAGGGGCGACAATCTGTAACTAGTGACGCATTAAGATGACATTAGGCTGCAACTATTACCTTGGATTTCTAATTCCTGAGAAAAGTCAATGAGCTGTTGACGAAGAAAAAGTACATCTCAAGCTCCCGAGAACATTAACCAGCTGCAGAGTTCGTTTTGAGGTTAACTTTATCTTAAGAAGCAAAGTCAGAAGAACAAAGTCAGTCTACATATAGGCTTACAAAATCTCTATTTGCCAAATGTAGGATAATGTGTAATGACTGACTGGAAATGATAAGAAAAAGACCAAAATATCACAAACGGAAAGAAGCCACGTTACGTTGAGTCCTCTATTAACAAACCGCTTTGACAAAACAAACTCACCTTACAAGAATACAGATAGTCCATCAAATTACACACAGGCGTGTTTCTGCAACCTATAGTACAACAAGATAGCTATATTTGCTTTTACAATGTCAAAAGCAAAAGCGAGATATGTCCGCCACTTTTATGGAAGGCAACCTGCTTCCCATTTCAGTTAGCCCTCGTCACGTGACCACGGAAGAAGACATTACTCACTTTCCCGTTTAGCCCTTAAATATCCAAACAGGATTGTCTGAACTCTCCCTGAACACACACACGGACACACACACACACATTGTTGAGGAGATAATAATTAACTTGGTGGAGTCGAAGCCAGTAGAACAACCAATAAAAAAGGTGCTGTCATACAGCAAACCTTTTTTATCTTTAGGGAGCTTCTTGGTCTTCAGGCTGCTGGCGAGTCTAAATATAGCCACGTCGTACTGTAGTCCGCAGGAAATTAATTCATTAATTCTGAACAGGCTTGACAGAATTTCGTAATTAAAGGATGTCAATCAACACCTATTGCAAGAGATCGATGTGGCCAAAGTGACTATAGGGTCTTATCCTGTTTGAAGACAATGTATACAGCTAATGGGAAGATCATCTCGGTATCCGCACATAGATCATACAAAGACAAAAGTATCCAACTTTCTGAACAAAGCAAAGTATATGTTGGATTACATAGCACTTCAAAAGTTGTACTTCACACCTACTTTATCATATTTCAGTTACTTTGCAGGCGGTTTGGGTAAATACATCTACAGCTAATGTAATCCTTTATATAAATTACCGAAAAAGGAAATACTAATTATAAATAAGGTGGATTCAAGGGTAAGAAAACAGCAGGATTTAGTCAAATTTAAAATGTTGTTAGTTATGTTTAAAGCCAAGAAAAGATTGTTTGTGATAAGATCAGCTGATGATGACGATCACTGATCAAACAAAGTTTGCACACACTACATTCAAGCAGATATGTATTTCAGTGTGTGAGGTCAAACTACTTTAACAGTTGATCATCTATTATTTAATTTAAGAAAATGCATAGAGACCAAATAATGGTATCATATGAAATTAATGACTTTTAATGTGTGTGGCTGGGCCTTAAGAGGTTGTTGTAAGTATTGACAGACCATCTATGGTAGATAATTTATGTTAGTACGATGAAGGGAGAGATAATTTAAGATTTATCTTCTTTCTGCTTCTTTTTGATCATAGAATATGCATTAGGCTACATATTGTAGCTTATAAAGTGTACACTGAGGTGATATAGAACGTACATATTTTTGTATTATCCCCAAGCTACTGAATAAGTTAAATGTGCAAGTAGTGAAACCACAAAAGTACTAGTAGTTAAACCTACGGCCCCCCGTCTCTCTGCACCTCTTTCATGGATCAGTAGTTAAGTGTCATAGAGCCAACCTCCGAAATACTCTGCATTCTATGCCTGGAGTGGTGGGGTTGGCTTTCAAACTTGGACAGCGCTTATGTTGTGCATGTCCTGCAGGTAGATGCAGTGGTTGTCAGCATGGTGATCACACAGTTGTGCAACACTGGAAAAGGAAGCAGCTGACAGCACACTGACAAAAAAATGCAAAGTAAGCATTTCCTACATTTACATTGCAATGAAAAACAAAGCAGCTGTGGTGCTGCCAAAGGAAAGTTTCACCAAGAATCTGTATTCTTTAGTCAGAAATGATTTCTCTGCAGCACAATAAAAGCTAAACCTCATCAGAAGTCGGGCAGAAGTAGCCCGATTTATTAAGAGTGAAAACTAGTCGCTCTCTTAAATTTGGGATGTTGAGGGGCGTTCAGGGGAAACGTAGAAATCCTTAATTTAATAAAAAAAGAACATGAGAAAAGTTGTTATATCCGTTTAAAAAAAAATGCAATTGGACATCATTCCTGGAATTCACTAACCATCACAAACTGATCATATCTAACAATATGAGGCTTTTCATGGCGGTTAAGCTTGTGATATTTTCTACTGCAGCATCTAAATCATCCTAAAATGAATTTGTTGAACCTCTCAAGCTGGGGTATGCAGTTTTCTTTGGCTGCTGACCGGCTGCCCTCCAGGCAGCATTTCTATCACATCAATCCCACCAGCAGCCATGCAATTATGTTTTTCATTATAAACCAATATTATTTTAGTTTCCAACACTGGCAACCCATCGACTTTACGAAAAGAGGACGGAAACTGTTTCATTCTCCAGTGCTCTGATGAAAAGGGAAACTCAACAGGAGCAGCTCTCTCTGTGCAGATCTCAAATGTTTTTTAACTATTCTTAACTGTTATATTTTTGCAGTCAGAAGTAGTGAAGGTTTCCAGGGAATTGGCTCTAGGATGTGACTCCATTTGTACACACATAGCTCTGGAGGGAACAGCACTGTCCAAAATACACACTCTGATGCCAGAGAGGGACTGAGGGAGCTGATGCAGCGGAAATCCAGCACGGGAGAATATAGTAGAGGAAAATTAAAGCTAAATATCTACAGACTCATGCATGAACAGACAATAAACTGCTAATTGTGAGCTTAATCTCCTCCTGAGGAGCATTTGACCTGGTGTGACACACACTCTGCCTCATGTGTAGGCGTTCTCAGGCTGCATTTATCATGTCATACATACGCACATAGAAACCTCTCGCACAAACAAACAGGAGGTAATCCATTAATTAATACCCACTCATGCGTTTTATCATGTGAAGCCTAATCTGACAGGGCGGCTTGAGGCTCGCCTGCGTGCGGTCGTGTGGACTTACACTGTGAATAACCGATGCCCTGGCATCTGTAATCTGGTTGGGAGAGCTGGGGTTGCTCATGGCTCCACAGTGGAGTCGCTGCTGGAGAGGCTCTGGAAAGCTGGTCTGGATCGGTGGGGCTTTAGCCCTTCTCTTTCTCACTGGGACTCAGACAGCTTTTGGGCAGCATAACCTGGAGACAGATACAGATCCGGGGTTAGTCCACGTTAAAATGGAGATTCATAACATGAGGCAAAGCTGTGGGCTAGGAACCCCTGAATATGAAGTGCAGTCAGAAAGTATGACAGCAGAGTGTTTTTAATTGTTTTGGCTCTTCACGCCAGAACATTAAGAGTTTAAATTAAATTAAATTAATTAATATGAAGTTTGTAGTGCTGAGGTTACATTCATTATCATTATCATCATTAGATGAGCGCTGCAGGACTTGAACCCTTTATAATACATTATCCTCCAATTCTAGGACTTTCCAGCAAGAATATGATCCTAAAAACACACAAAAACTTATTTTGTCAAGCAAAACAGAGGACCTAACCTAAGTGGATCGCCAATGGAGGATGTGTTTGCTAATATCTTGGAGTCACAGACATCCGTAATTGCCTACAAAACATTTGGCAACCAAATATAAAATATGCAGACATTTTGAGATTATGTTACTTTCTCTACTGAAAACTGCAAAACTAAGCGTTTTCATCCATGCTGGCAGCTCTGTGAGGCCTTACAGACACAGCATTGCTTTGAGCGCCATGCTCACGTGAGCGTGCCAACATACCCACAAACGACAACGCTAACTTGCACTTTAACCTCATTAAGTGCTGACTCTTTTTGCATTAACTGAAATGCAAAGCCAGCAAAATACAAATGGCAAAGCAACATGCTTCACTGGGGGACCAATCAACAGTTTCAGGATTTCCTGGAAGACACTTGAATACCTTTGAGTCCCCAGACCCGCTGCATAAACACAGATAGCTTTAACTGAATGTCGTTTTTATGATGAATGGCAAACACAACGCCACTATACATGAGGCACGATGGCAACAAAGGTAGAAGAAGTACACACCAACATATACGTCTTCTTTCATTTCTATGATTTCAAACCTTGTAGTAATTCCTCATCGCCATTCAAGGTTATTAACCATTAGAGCCAGATAAGAGCCAGATAACACAGTGCTACCGTGCAGAGGACCCGTTGATAAGCGGCGGCACGTGCCTCAGCAAACCTCCACACTCACCACTCTCGAGACGCCGAAGCACGACATGCAACCACAGGAATCCAAAAGTAATCGGATTTCAGTCGGCCCGAGAGGGAGGCGTTTTGTTAACGGAGATGCACTACAAGAAGACAATGAAGTACGGATGCAATATGCTGCAATGTAGCAATCAATGGAAGCAATATAGATCTTGATAAAGCATATATTCTCATAAAAGTGGTTTGTTGCTCATCAAATGTGAATATATGCTGGTTTTCTTTGTTCTCTATAATTATAAACTAAATAGTTTGGCTTTCAGAATGTTGATCAGCCAAAACGAGACATTTGAAAAAGTTGACCTTGGGTTTTAGGGAAACTTTAAATATTGCATAGGCCGAACAAGCAATGAATCGATCAAGAAGATTGTTACTTGTAGCCCTAGTTCTTGATATAATAAAGCTTCAGTGTTTGGCTGCAAAGATCAACAGGTGTATAGTGTATGACAGTGAAGATGTATTTCTAAACATGACTAAATTAATTGAAGCAAACAACAAAACCCTTTGTTTCACATACATTAAACATACTAGATAACCAGGCGGTCCTGATCATATTTCACTTTACAGGAATCTCCTCAACAGCGGCATCGTTAACGGAACAGCGGTTTTCCTTCCGTCTTTTGGTGCACTTTACAGTGTCACAGTAAGAAATCATGTTCTGGCTCTCTGACAGCCGCTATCAAAGAAACGATAAGCCTCTCTGCTGCCTGACTACAATCGTATCAATGACCTTGTTGACAGGGAGGGATTTCTGAGCGGTATATTTCACTAAAACCCAAATCGATGATAAGAGATTAAATCCAGTGCAGACAAAAGACGACATCATCCTGCAAAGAGACCTGAAACTGAGACACCCAGCAGACAGCACACGGTTTTGGAAACACTCTTCCTTTGCTCGGCCAGAAGGGTAATCACTGCGCCAAATGTTAATTACAAACCAGCAGCTCTTTTATTCAGAACAACTTTAACTGGTTTGAGACAATATAATACCTGTAGTAGAGGCAATAAAGGAGTTAGTCTGGGAGTGTTTGAAGATTACTTTCTCAGTAAACCTAGACCCCACCCCTGTGGAAGAGGCAGGCCGGCTACACAGGGATAAAGTTACAGAACCCTGGGATACAGAGCAAAAAGCATGGGAACCAGCTTATCTACCTCAGGGCATGGCTGTAATAATACAGAACACAATAATGATCAGAGGAGAAAACAATAATGCCAATTGTCTTGGTGAGCAAGCAGATTTCAGAGCAAAAAAAAGCATCGTCTTCAATGATCTATACATTCTTGTCTGCAATCGGGCAGAATCAGTTGGAGGACTGAATAAAAAGGAACTTGTTGTCTCTTATGCAATAACCGAAATGACAAAAAGGACATGGATGAATGCTGACAGTGCAAGAGGAAGTGAGGACAAGACACTCTGTTTCCCCTGGAAGAACTTCATCATCCTCTTAAAGTGATCCAGAAGCCCAGTGCCTCACAGACTTTTCCTAAAATAAGATGCCCCCACACCCACTTTTCCATTCAAGATTTAGTCACAGCCTAAAATGTGTGCATGCAGGGCTTTGGGAAAACTATCCTACTGGGAGGAAGTAAGTATGAAAACAGGAAGAAGGTGAGGAGGAGTTGTAAATGTATAAAAAAAAATAGAAACAGGGAACTTTGTAATTCTTTTGAGCATGCATAATGTTAGACTTTAGAAACAGTTTACTGTAAAACCACATGCATCCTTGGACCGGACCTATATTCAAAAGATAATAACGGTTCCAACTAAATGTCTCACTGTCTACCCTGTGAGATCACAGGTTATAACTCAACTTGTCAAAGTAAAACCAGTTTTCACTATACAACCTACAGAGAGCAGACCATATAAATCAAGTCATATGTGAAGACGCTACCTTTGACCAAGAGAAACCGTCATCGCGAAAACCAACCACACTGTAGTTTCTGTTTCAAGCACAGACGGATCAGGCCTATGAGCTTTAGATGAAACACATTTTAAATATCACAGAGGGAGAAACTAGCAGCCAAACACTCTCCTTTAAAGGATGCCCTTAAGAGACGTAAAAGCCTCTTTATATTCAAGTCAAAATACATCCCATTTACATCGAGAGTGACTTGACAGCTGATAGTGAGTAACCAGCTATTTATGATTCTGGGGAACTAACGTGTCGGAAACTTAAATTACCAAAATGTAGACATTTGCGTCACATCCTTAGAGGAAGGTGATAACTCAAGACCACACGTTTGTTTTTTATCAGTATTAAGATCTGTGACATGGTGACTCATCTTTCCTGCAGAGTGCAAATATACCTGACAAAGTCTCCTTGGTATGTTGTAAATTTCAATTTCCTCCTTTTATTTGGAATAAACGGCACACCCTTTTATGGAAAAGGAGAATAAAAAGGAACAAGTCAGACATTAGCTTGGGACTCTGAACAAAATGTCTTTCGTTCAAATTTGAGAGGTTAGATGTATTTTTTGGATACTCTGTCGAGCGATGACAGGTTACATAAATCGGAGAAGCTCAAATAGTCAGAGGGGAGAGTTGGAGCCGAGAGAAGTAACGACTCACAATATTGACCACCTCAAAAATGGCCAAGATTTGTTTTTCAGAAATGTCAATTTTCTTCTTCCGCATATGTGACCTTTAAGCTTGAAGATAGACATAACGGTTAATGACATTAAGGGAAAGGAGCGAGACAGTCAGACGACAGGGGTCATGAGGCAGACTCAAACTCACAACACAAGGCCACATTAGTGTTAAGCCAGTGATACAGCCGGCCGGGCTTCACACGCGTCGACCACAGACTGCATGATCATCTACAAATTTGATTTAAAAAAAAGGCCATAATTAAAGAATAGTTCAATAAAAATGCGCGCCCAGAAATAGCAGCTTGATCCCAATGTCCAAACCTCAACCAGCACACTGGCCTGTACTTATAAAAGCAGGACAATGACAGGGAGGAGAGGAGTAGTCAAAGGTTTCATCAGAAACCCAGACAGTGTCTGATTCATTTGTTTAATTTTAGCTGATGATGCATGTCTATAAAGGCATCTTCTTCCTGATTGCGTTATTGAGATGGCTCCAATGACGTCTAGATAAATCGTGGCCTTCGTGTTTTATCTAACACAATAACACGCTGTAAGCAACAGCATCATCGCCTGTGCAGGATCTGATGTAGAAAGACATGTGCATGATAAACAGCAATGAGTCAAAGAGTGGTTTAACAAAACAGGGCCATCACTTCCCCAAAAACATGGCCTTTAAAGGCTCTAATTTAGGATTCATAAGAGTGGATAAGCACTTGTGCCGCTAAGACTCAAGTGGGCTCAAAGGGGTTTGTGTATAGCTGTTTTTCCTGCTGTGTAACCGGTGGAACAAAAACGAACAGAAAAAAATCTTGTAAAGTTTAGTCTGGTCACCTAATTGAAAACTAACCCACACAAACAATTAGTTAAACAGACAATAAATCAAATAGAAAAAACAACAACAAGCAGTTATCAAGTGACATTCTGGCAAATAAGACAACTTGAAAACATGACAACTGGTCAAGAAATACCAAAATATATCCATAATTGTACCATACCTTTGTGTGCTCACAGCAGAGAGGCCACCGCAGACATTGTAGTGCAATTCTGAACTCTGCTGTGAAGAGAGACCCGGGGCTGGTCAGAGTGCAGGGCAAAAACAAACAGAGAAGGGAGAGATAGGGAGACAAAAGAAACAAGAGTTAGAGATGTTGAGCCGATCATGTGCGGTCAAGCCTCTCGACGAGCTGAGAGCTCTCTCAGACAAACATGCACGGACTGATAGCAGCAGCCTTCCTCCTCAGGATTATGTTTCCTCCTCCAGCCTGCTGACAAGTAGCCATGTGACTCCAGCACCCATTCAAAGCTGAGTCAGAGCACACACAAATTGATCTGTCTGTCACACACAGATGACCTCAACCTGAAGGTGAAAATTGAACCCCAATATCAATATCTGTCCAAATTGTAACGGCGGGGAGTTTGCATGTTTTAGACCGGAGGTTCCCCACCCGTTTGTCTTGTCAACTCTAAAAACCAAACCAAGCAGTGACAACTTGAAACTCCTCGTTACTGGTTGCAAACGTCTACCAATAGTGACTAACTCGAAGAAAGAGATTTTATTCACTTGTTAATAGTAAGTAATTAATGAGAAAAGTTTAAAAAAACAATAAGCATAACACTGTGGCGGAGAAATATGTTTTCCACATCTGTAAATCATCCCAGCAACATTTAACATGGGACCCTTTTTGGGGGTCCCCACCAGGAGGTTGAGAACCATTGATTTAGCCCTTTCAGTACCTACTACTAGTCTAATAGAATACACACTATGGTGATGATGTATTCGCAGGCTACCTGCTAAACTAAGATGTGAACATGGTCAGCGTAATGAGCATGTTAGCAGAGGGGTGTTAGCATTTAGGTTTCACACTGTGGATTTACCTCGGACACGTTCAGGGTGACGTAAGCCCGGCGTGACAAAATGCACTGAGCTAAACGCTAATGCCACCATGTTAACATGCTCACAATGGCAAAGCTAACAAGCATGAGGTTTACCACGATCATCATCTTAGTTTATTACGTTAGCATACACACATTTAGGTAGCACTTCACACAAAGCACTCTGACAAAAAAGTGAAATGTTATTGAAATTCCATTATGAACCAAAACCACTAATGTCAACCTCACAAGGGTGCTAGAAGAAAAGTCAGGGGATCTCTAAAGTCATTTGGATACATAGTCTGGGAAACATGAATGTCTTGGCAATCCATCCGATTACTATTGCTATATTTCATTGTGGATCAAAGTAGCATGGCTAAAAATGAATTAAAATATTATTAAAAAAAGTTCATCAGCAGTTGGTTGGCAGTAACACTAGGCAAAAACATGCAGATCGTTGGTTGGTTCTTGAAGCACATGATGATTACGTTCAGTGTTTCCCATGTGGAAATACTGCATCTATTCTCATGAGGTCCATTACAATCTTTTCCAGTCTGCAAGAGTGAATCAAACTCATGTGGTGACACACAGACAATAGGTGGCCAGCTGGTAATGAAAAGGCTTTTGAAATAAAAAATTAAAGGGTGACATGAAAAGGGAGTGCCACAAACGCCTTTTTTTTTTTAACTCACCACATGCAGGAAAATCACTGACCTCTCTCTATTCAAATAATGACGACTGGAAGTGAGTCATTGTGTACCGGCTTTCTTAGGAACATTGGGCAACTTGACTTCTCATGGAGGGCATTGCAACTTTGCCAGCAGGAAGCTTTTAAACATCTCTAATGTAATAAATAAGTAATATTTTTTTCTGAAATGAGCAAAGCAAAAGGCATCGCAGATATATCAAGTGCGTAGTGCAAGTAGTGCACATCTACTTTAGAACTGCATGTTTATAAATTTGCACAGGATGTTTATTAATTTGTTAACATGTGTGCATAAAATGAGTGGGAAAGCAATAACATGTTCCCTAATATGTCATTAATTTTTAACTGGTAATGGCTTTTGATATCATTGTGGGTGCTGACCTTTTAAATATGTCCATCAGTTTTGTTGTTCACCTCGACCATCTGCTTGTACTTGTAGAGTTTTAGGGTAATGTTTCCTTCAAATACACCCTGGCATGCTACAGGTTCTTATTGTATTTGGCAATGGAAAAAAAGGAAGAAAAAAAACTTGTCGTGTCATGGAGGAATCAACACTATTACACAATTAATCCCACCTGAAGTCATAAAAGCCGCCAGATTAATTGTGTTTTGCAGCGAACAAAGAACAGTCCTGTGATCTAAACAAGTTGCTTTCCATGATCGCCAAGTAATCAAGCACTGCATTCCACATCAGCTTATACGAGCCTAGGGGCTAAAGAAATACCCAACCTTAGGAGGGACCGGAGTGTGTGTGAGAGAGATATAATTGTTTGTCCCAAGGGATGAGGGATCACTGTGGAGTCACATGCATATCTTGCAGGAAAAAGAACAGTCAAAGCCACAAGCAGCTAAAATTGAAGCCCATTTCAAAGTCTGGGGCTTTCCTCAAACCGCACAGTGTGCTAATAATAGCATTATCCACTGTGGTCCACCATATTAAGAGCTGTGACTTCATGCGTGCGAGGTTGATTGACAACTTTATTTTAACCATGACAACATGCTAATTACACAACACTACCGCAGAATAGAATTATTGTCCTCACACTTGCTGGGACATGTTAAAAATACACTCAATTATTACATTGAGCGTATTTTTTAATAATTCCAGATTCATTTATTGTCACCCAACATTTTTTGGGGTCCAAATGTGGTGAAATAAAAGGAACATCCTGCATATTTCAAAACACATGTTCTCTGCTGAAAGACATTTAAAAAATTAAAAAAAACACAAACAACATTTAACGAGTTATTTTACACAGTAGATTGCTTTTATAAAGTGCTACCACCACTCGGAAATACTCCCTCCAGCTTCCTGTTATTATTCTCTCTCTTCAAGTCCGAAACAAGTCTGCCAGGCTTTAGTCCTAGACATTAAGGAAACGCACTCAAGTGGTCAACCCAGGACAAACGGTGTACTTTAAAGCCAGCAGGGTATCGCGTCACCAGGTGACCACTACAACCAAAAACTGTGGAGCCGGATTTCAAACTTCTACAACTTGATCCGACAGAAAACTCACCAGAACACGCTCAGTGCTCTCGCCCACTCAAGGCTCCCACGCAGCTCAGTAACGCAAAGACTGACCTCGATGTAGCTGTATACCACTGATAGCTGCTCTGTTTGTGGATCTCTATGGGGATTTGGCGGCGGTGTAGGTTGATGGCTGCGACTCTGTTGCCTCTGAGTGTTTCAGCCTGAAATAGCTCGCCAAGTTAGAAGTCATCCATCCACCTCCTCTTTCAGCATGCGGGACGTCTCTACCTCCCCGCTCTGTTCGACGCAGCTGAGCGGCCACACCGACTTCACTCTGGGTTTGGCAGGGTCCAGCACTTTAGCACGACTGTGCTAAGTTATGTGCAGACAGTCACTGGAATACATACAGTATCACGGGCCAGCCAACAGCTGCATTCAAGTCCACGAAGGCCCATCTGCATCTCCAGTCAGCAGCGGCTGTGCTTACAGCTAAGACAGCACCTGTCTTCGGGGCGAAGAGGGATTGAAGAGGCTACTGAATTCTGGCAGCTTACATAATGCCCGTCCTTTGTCCTCTGCTCTAGAGCCATGACCACTCAGGTATTTTTATACCTTGAGGAGAGTTAAGAGTGGAGGAGGCCAACGATACACACTCTGAAATGGAAACAAATGTCATGTGGAAACATTGTTTCTGCCTGCAACCTAGAAATGTCCTTAAACTTAACGAGCTATATTGGAGAGTTAGAATATAAAAATGGCCATGCTCAAAGGGAGACAGAGTAGTTCTAAGAGCTAAACAAGCAAGTCAACAAAGACCTTGTAATATCACGCGTAATGAAACAGAAGGTCAAAGTTACGTGTCACGTTGGATTATTCGTAACTCCTATTTTGTTTGAGGCTTGGGTGTTAAAGATTATATATTCTATTCAAGTGTTAGCCCCTTGAGCCTGGCCAGAAGTTAAATCATATTTTTTACGTCTGCAAAAGACTAATATATACATCTAATATACATCTAATATATATATATATATATATATATATATATATATATATATATATATATATATATATATATATATATACATACATACACACATCTAATATATATATATATATATATATATATATATATATATATATATATATATATATACACATACACACACATCTAATACATATATACATCTAATATATATATATATATATATATATATATATATATATATATATATATATATATATATATATATATATATATATATATATTCTTTTTTTCTTCTTTTAAATAAATCCAGGCTCATCAGCAGACTTAAAGATATATGGATATCAGTGTATTCTTACACACTTACACATACACTTGATTCAAATTTTGTTTTTTAAAATAATACTTGTCTATTTCTGATGATAATGATAAAAATAATAACTCAAAACTATTTCGTCTCAGTACATTGCCATGTCTTTAACAACATTTCAGGGATCAGGGTTAAAAATGTTTGTTGACAACAAATATAAGTAGTAGGTAGATCCGCAGGTATAGTGTACAGTGAGTTTAGTTTATGAGAGCTTTTTTCTGAAAACAGCTGCCTGCTATGGCTGAAACTGATGAAAGTAGTGAGGCTGAACCAAAACGGTACAGCTATAGGCCATAAAACCAAAACAATGAGCTGAAAGATGCTAAAAAAGGCTCTGTAGGGAGTCAGGTAAATGTCTGTGGAAGAAAAGGAAAACTGGTGATGCTCATGAAGGACAGATCCGTCAAATCCAAACTATAAATATGCTTATCATGCTCTTGAATTCAGTGTCAACATAGAGACATCCAGAAGTGTTAGGGTGTGGTTGGTTCTCGTCAAAACCTCAGAGCTCAGGTTGCACCGGCTGGACAAAAGATGAAGCAACATTCTCACAGAAACACGGTAATTGTGGAGCTTTGACCCGGTGTACTTGTAATAACTGAATTTACTCTCATGAGACTCGGGCTACTCCTGGGACGGGAATAAAATATCTCCTGGGCTCCCAGACTCAAAACAAAAGGCCTAAAAACATCATACAAAAGGTTGAATACAAATCAGCCATTATCCGTTTTCTGGGAAACAACGAGATGTGATTATGTTCGTGTGGCAAACAACACAACCATAAAAACTCTGACTGAGAAAAGGCACGAGAACTCAAAGTCACACACACATGGGAAAGCATGACAACAGCGAGGTAGCCTGACTATGTCTTATGCAGTTGACAGTATAATTAGATGCTCCAAAGACCCCACAAACTCCAGGCAGCTTACTGGAGTTTAAAGTGGGAGGCCGGTGGGACACACGATGCACGCTCCAAGGTGTACTGCCAAAGCGCTTAATAGTAATCAAATGTAACTTAGTGGGCTCCAGCCGGGCAACAGCCAAGCAAGCAAACTGAATTAAATAGGATTTTGAATAGTAAACAGGCCTAAAATAACAGTGTTTAGATTAGGTTGAGGCAGATTTTTAAGGCCGGGTGTGTTTAACAGAACTCTGGGTCTGTTTATCTGCAGAGGGGAAGGTAAAATAAACATGAAGACCCAAGAGGCCATGACAAAAAAAGGAGCTTATCATCAGCCTCTTTTCCTTCCTGGTCTTCTGCATGACCAAGCAGTTCCCAACAAGAATGCGGAGACGCTCTGCTCAACTGCCTTCACTTTTTTTTTTCTCCCGACAAACAAACCATTGTTGTCACGAATCAGTTCACAATACATCTGTTTGACACATTGCACTGAGGCGAAGGACAACAAATAAGAGCCGAGACTGTGATCGTGCAGATAAAGCGCAGGGTTACACGACTAAAAGAAGCTGAACCACTCTGGAATTTGAGTGTGAATCAAACAAGGTCAGATTTACTCAGAGAAACATTTCAGACTGAGTCCTTGAAGAGTTCAAGTTTTGGAAGACAAAAACATTGCAGTGCTTTGATTTACCTCGGTTTAATAATATCTGGAGAAAGATAATAGTTTTATCCTGCGTGTCTCGACTACATCAAAGTCGAATATCGCCTCAAATAACCTGCAGTGCACATGGTGATGATATTGGTGAGTCAGCAGAAGAGACACATCCTTCCTCCATGCTGCCAGAGGGCATGTCCTGAGATCCAATAGCCATGTGACAGAAACAATTCAGGGACCAAACTAAGGTGCAGGGACCCTGAATATGGTTTCAAATGGGTCCGTGGCACACAAATCTACAGGGATTTCATCCAGTATACAATTCATTATCATAATAAAAAAGGAGCCACATTGAATTTTCTGTGGTACAGATCAAACTTCCCAAACTGCTTTGCGCACCCTAAACACATGTCTCAATGTTGACACTGACATCAAGAGCAAGAAACACTTCATGTTCCTGTCCATCCCGTATTTTACATGTCATACGGCCACTTCAATAATCCTGCTCACCTGAATCTAGAGCAATCTTAGCATCAGAGCACTCTCGTGTCTCAGATTCACACTCAATAGTTTTTTGACTTGTCACAACAGGTGGAACGAATAACATAAAGCATCGCTCAGTTCCAATAAATTAATGATATTAGTTACACCTGTGTTTGACAAGTCAAAATGTCTGCCGTCACAAAAAAAATTGTAGAAAAATACTGAATATTTGCTGGTTACAGTTTCATAAATTAGACAAGTCACCTGTTTTATATCATTTTAAATTGAACACTTCTAAACTAAGAGCTTTAATGGAAACTTCTCTGGGCCTCTTAATTGTTTTAGTCATGATTTGCATGTGGACATTTTGTTGCATAATGCTCCTTTATGCTGCCTCATTAGTGTGCTCCACTCCCATTTAAATCTATGGTACGGCAGGACAGAACTAAAACCTGAAATGAAGGTCAATGGGATGAAACAAAGAATCCACGTTGATTTCATCTCGTGCTAAAACAATTTAGATAACTGGCGTTGTTGCTTCTCGCTGTCAGTCTTTAGTTATTTAACGACACAAACGTAGACAAGTGGACTCCTACACGTGACCCATCACATGTATACACTGTAGCTACAGGAGGAGAAACCGTTAGCTCGCTAGGATGAGAGACGCCTCCAACGTGACCGTGGACATTATCGTTGACTATCCAGCAGTCTGCGAGGAAGCTTAAACCACGACAAAGTTATAACATTTACAGGACTTTCTCCCCTCTGATATCCGATTAACAAGCCGAGGAACAAAGCGAAGTCATCCAGCAGCAGTGGACACTTTCGTGTGTGTGTTTGGCAGTTGGTGGCTGTCAATGCCGCCTCTCTTCACAGAAAGACAAGTCAACAGTTGAAGCCAGTTCATCAAAGCCTTCAAAAATAACAATAGCTCAAAGCAAAACACGCGTTTTTTTGGTTTGGTTTTTACAAATCCTGCTGGAGGCTTACAGGCAAGCACACATTCTGGCATATTTAACGTTACTCACCTCAAACTCTCTCTGAGTGACTTGCTCAACCGGCATCAAGTCGGGAAAGAATATGAACGCTTACACTTCCGGTAGATATTTCAGATTAAACCCTGACGTAACGAGCGTTCACGAGGGCGTGCAATTTACAAAACAAAATATATATTCTATTCAATAATGAGCTTATAATGATTGAATTATATACATAATATTACATTACAGAATGATACAGTCATTAGTATATTTTAAAACGCAATTGCATGCTTTTATTTTGAAGGCACCACTAATCTAATTCCGGTTGTACTTTTGTAATTTCTGGCATTTTGTTGCCGTTTTCTCCGGAGAAGTTGTTGCGCCTGCGTGAATCATGATTCATTCTGATGAACGCCTGAGGGAGGGCGTCTTTTACCGTTATGATTCCCAGTACGTCCAACATGAAGAAGGAAACAAGGAAAGCGATGTAGCTCCCACCGTTGTCCACGTCGGGGCTACTGGCGAGATGCCGGTGTTACACCCCAACTGGTGTCTAAACCTACTGGTTTCCCTACGCGTGCGTGCGCTGTGTTCACTTAACAGCTGCAGCGGTTGTCTGCCTCGGTCACCAGATTCGTCACACATTCACAAACATATTGCTGGCGATGTTCAAGCCACATCTCATATCCAATGCGGTGATTACAATTGTATTAGTGAGCATTACATCACAACTACGTATAAAGAAATACATTTAAGAAAAAGTATTTATGGGAAGATTGCAACAATCTGGATTAGATCTCTGGAGAGCAAAATGATCATGTATTCAAAGACATCCACTCTACGTGCTATGCTACTTGTTGTTTGTTTAAACACAAGTAATTTAGTGATTCGCCCATTAAGTCACATCTCTTCTGTGTCAGGGAACATTTTGGGTTTAGAGTCAAAATACAAGTCTCTGAAAGGCTAGACTGCCAAAGACCTGGACCATAAACAACAGAAGCAGAACCAGTGGTTAGGAATCCAGTTGACTTCACAGATCATGTATCACATTAGAAGAAATAGAAAACTATCTGAAACAAACAAGGTCCTGAATGAGAACATGAAGAAGAGAAGCATCGCCTGATGCAGACGCCACCGGTTTGCCCTGAGGAGCTGAAGAATTATCATCAGTTTGAACATTCTCAACGTTTCTGCGTGGGTTTACTCCTAGTGCTCCGGCTTCCTCCCACAACAAAATCATGTTGGGTTTTTCTCCTGGTGCTCAGGTTTCCCAATAAAAAAAAAGTATTTAATGATATAAATACATACAGTATTAATACAATTGTATGACACGATGATGACTAAAGAAGAAGTATTGGTATCTGTGATTTCATATATATTGTGATTTCAATAAACTGAAGCTTATCGATAAAATTATCAATGTTATAAAAGACGTTTTTTTTAGGCAGGAGCTGGTTCTGTAATAAAGGCCTGAAGACCAAGAGAGGTGTGAATAATTATTAAGGTCAGAGGTCAGCTCTGCTGCTGAAAGTCTGAAATTTTGTCAAGACACATTTTAATAAACCTAATCATAGCAACATTTTATTTCTCTCTCCTTAACTAATTTATCCTCCAAATCAATTACATTTAGTTGAAAAATCCACCAAATATAGACAAATTCAGCAGAAGCAACCAGTGCAGCATGTAGAATAATATATATGTTTATATATTTCTTTTAGCAGAAATATGAATGCAGAAAAAGCTATCGAAGTGTATCAGAAATCTACATCATCGATGTACGGGCCCTCAGCTTTGCGCATGTCGGAGGTACCGATGCCGGCTCATGCGGACGAGAATGTTTGCAACCGTTGGACAACGTGTCCACGAGTTAGATGTTAATTTGCTGCATGGAGTGACGCTGGAAATGATGCTTTGCAAACAGAACCACTGCTCTATATTATAGAGCAACATTATTCATGCATTAACACGTGTAAAGGTCACAGCAATATAAGTAGAGTACGAGTGACCCCTACTGGTGGTTTTCTGTTACTGAATCTATGGTTTCACCTGCAAAAATCTAATAATTATAATGCAGATCCTTTCTTTTGCTCTTAATTTATTTATATTTGGTTTAATTTTAGCAATAATCTAGTCAGTTTAATACATTATACTGTTAACTTTCATTATTACATCAACCTAGTCTTTCTGTCCTGCAGCCGAAATAAAAGCCATAGAAACCCAGATATGTTTAGTCATAGATGATAACATTGTTGCTAGGGTGGCGGTTGGGGGTTGGGTCTGTCAATCACTGAGTGGTTGGCTTGATTTGTGCACCGCTGCATCAGTGGAAGAAACCCCGTCCCCCCTCGGCTCTCCGCAGCGTCGATAGGCTGCTTTCTTGTTGATATTCTGTCACTCTCCTTGTCAAAGGGCTCGCGAGCAGTGTTGCTAGTATAGCGAGCGTCGCTGCGCACCCGAGCCAGGAAGTCAACAAAGTTGGGCTCTAATACCAGCGTCACTTTGATATTCAGTCCACAAACGGTGAACCGACGGGATGAGTTCTGCTGCCCCTCCGGTGAGCTGCACGTTACCGAGCTGCGTTTGACGTGACGTTGCACACAGATACTAGCTTGCTAGCTTCGTTAGCTAGCTAGTTGTTAGCCGCCGTCCTAACGTCGTTTGTTGACACCCAGACATAACAACTAAACTGGTGTGAGCTGCGTGTGAGCTGGTCATCTGTTGGTTTGTTTAAAACCCCCGACTTTGCTGTAGATTCATCTATTTACCTTGACAGGGGCTAACTAACGGGTAAACACTTTGCTGACAGATGTTGATTCAGAATGGGAGAGTTTAAGGGCGAATCTGCAGCTCTGATTAAATGAAGGACAAATACAGATAAATAAATATGTTGTAGCTTGTCCACGTTTAAACACAGTGAATGATATTGGTAGATAGGATGCACATGAGTTGAAGGTTAAATACAACAAGTAAGCCTTCTCACCTGTGCCCATTAAAAGCCCTCATAAAGTTATTGTATTATCTATTCATCATTTAAATATGACTTTGATAACAGCTGTAAATGCAACTGGCAAATTGCAGATAGATATATGATGGTGTCCTTTATTCATCCCGCACCTATAGGCAAAACCTAAGTAAATACAAGTAGGAACTAAAATAGACAGACAACTTTAACTCCATAGGCAAAGTCATATTATAGTGCTCCTGTGCACCATATATAAGTACTGGAAACTTAATGTTGCATGGTGGAAAGTAGGATTGAGGATTGCCCTTGGTTGTATAAAAAAATAGAATTAACTGGTTAATTCATTGATCGATATATTGGCATCCCCACAAATGGCACATGGGTGATCAAATTATGCAATAATATATAATAATATATATACTAGAGTAGAGATAATAAGCAAAGTAAAAACAAGTCTTAAATGTGGGTGTGTTTTCTTTTTATGCATCTTAAACAATCTTAAGGTGTCAACAATAAAATGCTTTGAAGGACATCAGCAGCTGGACAAACTTTACTCCAGTAGCCATTGGTTGTGCATCATTTATAAGCGGAAACAAACAACCATAGACTTCAATTTTTTTTCAGGAAAAGCCTTTTTTTGATGAGTTTTGATTTGCTTGTTTTGCAGACGATTGGGGAATTATTCCTCATCCTCAGTGAGATGGGCTTCTCAGAGGAACAGATCCAGGCGGCTGTACAGGCGGGGCATTTTTCTGTGTCTGATGCAGCCGAGTGGTGAGTTTTCCCAGTTCTTTTCGTAAATCTTAAACAGTTAACATTCATTAAAATGCCTCTTATTTCCATTCAGTGTCTTAAAGACCACACTGTTCAGTAGATTCATTCTATATCCCTCTCTCATTTGTGGACAGGCTCTTGCAGGGTCAGTATCCACGGCACCAGTTGGTCAAGCAGTCATCACAGCCGGCTGAGACAGCAATTTCTGCTTTCAACCTCCCCAAAGAGGCAGCAAGCACTTCACAGACGAATACATCTCCCTCTAACAGCAGAGGTATAGTAACAAGCAGTTTGCTTTTAGGAACAGAGTCATATAGAAGTTTAATTAACAGTTGTAATATCTTTCTCTGTAATCCTGTCATTGCCGTTTTTAATAAGATTTAAAGAAATTAATGGTTTAGGGTGCAAAAGTAACCGTTTTTTTCTTATTTACAAAAATAATCTTCAACAGCATCCCCTTCATTGATGCTGAGGCCATCCCAGTCGGGCAACCTGTCCCCAGACCCACTACCAGTCGAGTCCCGCATCAAACAGGACAAGAGCGACTTTGAAGAGCAGCAGAGACACCGCGTGGCACAGGAGGCTAGAACAGAGAGAAGACAAAAGAAACAGGTCAGCGGTGCTGAAAAGAACAACTTCTGGTGCCAAACAGTGCCGACTCAGCCGGACTGGCAACTTTACTTTTATCCCACAGAATGAAATGTTTTAGGTGTGCGATATGTGAATCTGAGAACTGACATCTTGCCGTGTGTGTGTGTGTGTGTTCTGTCTGCCAGGAGCGTGAGTCTGTGTTGAAGCGGATCGCTGAGGATCGGAGTCGTTTGCAGCAGAAGAACCAGACCAGCGCTGCCACAGAAACGTCTCCTCCCAGTGGTCAAGGGCAGAAGCTTGGCGGACAGATTGTGACTAATGTGGATAACAACTGCGTCCTAATGGTGAGGCTATGGATATTTGTTTTCATTTGTATGCACGTATGATGTGGATGCAGTCAAATTGCAGTTGTTTAAACCTTGTGTATTTACATTTTTTTGCTGCAGATTCGGCTCCCATCCGGTGAGTCCATGCGTGAGCGCTTCCCAGCCGATGCTCCTCTGCGCAGCGTCGTGGAGCACATTGCCGGGCGTCACCCATCCCTACCCGCCTTTTCTCTCCTCCAGGGTTTCCCACGGAAACGCTTAGGGGAGGCAGAGCTTGCTTGTTCGCTGCACTCTCTCGGCCTCACTCCCAACGCTGCACTGTGTATTCAGACCACTCCTCCTGAGACCCCTCAGGATCCACCGAGTCCTGCCGACCCACAACCGGTGGAACACAACGTGCCCTCTGCTTGTGATGTGTGTCCTCAGCCACAGGTCCCGGTCCTGGAGGGGGCGGGAGGACCGGACCTGGTTCTCCCTCCTCCGCTACCCAACCAGTTGTGGGAAGAGGCCGTGAATTACGCAGGGATTCCTGGAGTTGGTCCTTCTCTGACTGGGCCGTCTCACTTCTGGGGTAGGTATTAAATACTGTGTAAAAAAAAAAACTCCTTTTATATTCAAGCACATTTTAAGCTGATTTGATGCCCTACTTCACAAATTCATCAAAGTGTATTTGTTGTGTACAGTACTACTGGAGTAGCATGTACACATTATTTTGGAGGGAAGAGCTTCTGGCTGAATTCCAATTTTAGTTTGAATAATGTCCTCAATGTCACTCAACATAGATATATAAATATAATTGTTTGCTTCCATTCGCAAGAACTCCCAAGTCAGTGGTTGGATTATTGCCAAAATGCCCTTTGGGATTCGTAGTTAACTTCTTACATTTTCATGTACAGAGGCTTCCCCTTTTTATTATTAATGAAGCACATGTTTCTATGGAGAGTTGTATGTCAATTCAAGCCGTGAAAATGCTCCCAACTGTGGATCACAGTGTTGAATATTATTAAAACTGTTATTTAAATAGCTGCTCGTCATTGTATGACATTCCTGGTGCTGTTCCACAGGCCGAGGCAAGAAGATGGTTTCTGGGAATGCTGAGGAGGCTGTGGGCATAGAAGTGGATGAGGAACAAGGAGAAGAGGAAGAGCCACCTTACATGCTTAACGGTACTGCTCCCTGTGTCTGGGGTTGTTGTGACTTTTATCAGCTGGTTTGGATGTTCGGGACTACAATTGTTACTTTTGTTTTTTCTCAAAGGAATGCCGCGGCTGCCTTTCTTTCCGGACAATAGGATTCGTGTAGAATTTGAGCCCAGGCACCACTGGCCAGAGCAAGGCAATCGACTAAGGTGGGTGTCTAGACGGAGCGGCGCCAACGTAAGAACTGTAAACTTCAGTGCTACTGTAATACTGATGTATTATAGATCTTTTTCTGTGTCGTGTGTTTTGCAGCTGGTTATAATGAATCATTCTGAAGGTGTTCAGTTACAGTTTATTGTTGGGCTCTGTTGTATTTTAATTAGTTGACAGAAAATCAATTTGCAACTTTTTGGATAATTAAATAATTGTTAGTCATTTTTTAAGTAAAAATGCAAAACATTTGCTTGTTCTAGCTTCTCAAATGTGTGGATTTTCTGCTTTTGTTCAATTTCTGTCATTTTAAATTGTAGATTGTTGGTTAAACAACATTATATACTTGTATGTTGAATATTGTGGCTCTGGGAAACTGTGATCGAGAAAGCTGCAGATGAAGTGATAATAATAATAAGTGATAATAAAATGCAGCACTACTTGTTTTGCTATCCCAGTTCAAGTATCAACAGTAACCTGCTTTTTATAATCTAGTAGTTCTTGAACTTAGTGCTCTTACAGCAATGGCCTGTACGACGGAGAAAATGAAATGCAGTCTTTTAGTAAGATTTCCTGTGTTTACACAGACCAAACATTGCTGGCATGATTGAATAGTGGATGTTCATTAAAACATTGGTTAAAAAGACAGTTGTGTTTGTGGGTTTTCAGGGAGGCTGCACATGAGAACCCAGCAGAGCCAGAGGATGCTGGAGGTCGGGAGGCTGCAGGTCTGGCTGCAGTGGAGCGTCTTCAAAGAGCTGCACAGCAAGAAGACCCCCGTGCCTCCCAGGGACAACCATCACCCCCTAAAAAACCCTACAGGGCACCCAGCGTGCCGTCCCTTTGTGCCTTGGCAACCCGCGCAACTGTTCACCTCATGACCGGTGAGACAGAATATTCACTCACAGATTTTCTTTCCAGGAAAACGCGCCTCATTGCTTTGTTTACTCACCGCCGTCGCTCTTGGCCCCGTGTCTCTACACCCTCAGCTCCCAGCATGCAGTACAGCAGCAGTCTGGCATGCCTCACCCCGGAGCTAGCGGAGCTGCTGCTCAACCACATGTCCCGAGAGAGGCTCCTGCGTCCGCGCACCCTGGAGCTCTTCTTCGGCTGCCCATTGCAGAAGTTTGTCCTAAACTGCTACCCTTACTCCACCAATGAGCTCCTGCGGCAGTTACGGGCCTTCACAGCCCTGAAGCACCTGAGTCTGGTCAACTCACCTCTCATCACTGGTATGGACTTTAATTTCAGGATGGAGTTTTGGGGCTTTTCCGTTATCAATTTTGCCATGTTAACTTCTGCAATACTTTTGGTTAATGTGCTGTTGTTTTTTTTTATCTCCTAAACGTGATTTGTCCAGACTCTGGACTGTCTGTCGTTTCCAGCCTGGTCAAACTCCAGTACCTCAACCTGGCCTCCTGTAGCAAACTGACCGACTCCTGTCTGCAGCACATCACAGGTTAGACTTCCTACGAACTCTCCTGCTCCAGCTCAGATTGTTACCAGAGAGGATCTAACGGATTATGTAACATCACTTTACAGGCAAATACAACTACATGCAAGAACGCCAGATCCCAACATAAGCTGCTCTGTGCTGAATGGGTTTTGCTTTGATGGTTATTGCCAAGCATGAACACATTGTCCTTCTCTCTGTGTCTACAAGGTTTAAAGAGCCTGTGTTTCCTGTCCCTGGACCACACCAAAGTCACGGACGCTGGGATGGTATTATATCTCCGGTCGGCTCCGTCCTGTCTCTCTCAGCTCAGCCTGAACCAAACGGCTGTGTCTGAAGCCACACTGGTAGTCCTGCCCACCTGTGTGCCACAACTGAGGCTCCTCAGCATCAAGCAGACGAAGGTACCTTGGCTCTACCGGGCACATCTGGAGTGTGAATCGTGCCGCCGGTTTATCATTTTTACGGTCTTCTCATGACGTTTCTTTTGTCTCGGTGGGTCTTGTTCTGCCAGGTCACTGACGTGTCCGCGTTGGCAGAGCTGTCCAGCCTGCAGACTCTCAACCTGGATGGGACAGGCGTGACCGAAGGCTCTCTGGAGCACCTCGCCACACACCCGGGCCTGACGTCCCTCAGTTTGGCTGGAATCCCCGTCGCGGATGGCGATCACGCCCTGCAGATCATCTCAGGTACGTAAATGACAAGAAACACGAGGTAGAACATGAGACAATGAGCAGACAGACTGTGGTGAATAAAATGAATAAATAAGGGTTTGTACTTTCCTTACAGGTTTAAAGTTGACTCAGCTGACCCTCCCCGGACGCCACTCGGTGACAGACAGCGGGTTGTCATTCCTCTCTAAACTGTCTCTGCTCTTAGAGCTGGACCTGACTGACTACACACAAGTCACGGACCAGGGAGTCAGCCAGCTCTCCACCATGAAGAGGTCATTCCCACACTTTACCTCACATGCAGGTCATCAGTTGTTTCGGTGCGACGCCAACAGGGATAATAACGGAGTGTTGCGTGTGCGTTGTGTAGGTTGAAGAAGCTGTCACTTAGCAACACACAGGTGACGGACGCAGGGCTTCCCTCGCTGCGTGGCCTGCAGGAGCTGCAGGAGCTCTGTTTGGACCGAACAGCAGTCACCAGCCGAGGAGTGGCCGAACTCATCACCTGTCTGCCGCACCTCCAGGTGATTTCACTGTCTACCGAGCACGAGCGTAGTTCTTGTTATAATGAACCTAGGTTAAGTGATGCCACGTTTAACACTGGTATAGTGACTGATTTCCGGCTGGGTACAGAAGAAGATCCTGTTCCAAACTCTCTTTTACAAAGAGATTCCAGACCGTTTCTAAATTTGGGTGAGGTTCCCATTTAATTACAGTTCACAACTGGCTATACAACTTGCTATGTGTTAGTTTCCTGGTCTGCCTCTGGAGTGTCTTGTTTGCAGTAAAAACCATGCGATCTCCCCGTCACCCATGCATCATCACCTCTGTCAGCTGCACCTGTGCCCCATATATAAACTACCTGCCACACTGTCAACCTGCCATAGGCTCCACATTCAAACATGTAATACAGACATAACTAATGGCTCCTGCAACTGGTTTAATGTTTTCCTCACTCTGCAGATTGAACTCTGCTATCACACAACGCTCATTGATTTAGGGTTCCCTTACTCTAAAATTTTGATAAGCCAGACTTCAATGTGGGGCTCAGAAAAGTGTTAGAAGTTGTGTAAAAAACCTTTTGTCATTATTTGTCATGCAATAATAATAATAATAATAATACATTCAATTTGGAGGCGCCTTTCAAGGCACCCAAAGTTGCCTTACAATAAAATAATACAGGGTAAAAGATAAGCATAAAAGATATAAACAACAGTAAAACAGAGCATCAACATAAAAACAAGTGAGGTGCACAGGGACCAGTTATAGTGTGTATGCCAGTTTGAACAGATGAGTTTTGAATATATTGTTTTTTTATTTATGAAGCTGGATTTTTTTCTCAGTATTTGCTAATATGGAGACCGGCAGACAAGTGAATTAGTATTTAGAGTTAAAATGTCTAAAATGATCTTGTTTTAATATACATGATATATTTTGATGATAATGTTGTATTCCTGTGTTTTTTAGGTATTGGGGTTAGCCAGCACTCAGGTGGGAGACACAGTAGTGAGGAGAGGTCTGATCCGCTGCAATCAACTTGTGAAGCTTAATCTCAGCCGCACACGGATCACCGACCACGGTGAGGTCTAACTCTAAAATCACCCTTTCTTCATCTGACTCCCATCACCGCACACAAATGCAATCTTTTCTCCCACGGCTGACAATCTCTGTGCATCTTTCCACGTTTTTTTTCCCTCAGGTCTGAAGTTCTTGAAAAACATGCACCTGGCTCAGGTGAACCTGGACGGCACCGGGGTGAGCCTGATGGGTATCGCGAGCCTGCTCTCTTTCACCAACATCAGCAGCATTCGGGCCAGCAGCACTCGTAGCGTTCCCCCCGATGAGGTCTCGGATGAGGAGTGGGAAGCCCAGTGAGCATCGACGCCGTCGGCTGGTCCGTGCGTACTGCACCTGAGCGCGCCTGCTGCGGTCCCCCCTTCTATCCCCGCAAACATGCGGCCATCTGGAGAACTGAAACGCTCCTGTTTGCACCGTTTCAACCACAGCTAGTGCCACTAACTCATCCGTCAGTCACACGTGATACCAAGTTGAAACCTTAAATGAGACTGGTGTTTAG
Organism: Taurulus bubalis; assembly: GCF_910589615.1. NCBI lineage: Eukaryota > Metazoa > Chordata > Actinopteri > Perciformes > Cottidae > Taurulus > Taurulus bubalis. The sequence continues at coordinate 6,784,989 of NC_136606.1, forward strand.
AAATTAGGCCATTATTATAACTTTTACATTATTGAATCAATCTGTATTTACTTGCATACTCTGCAGCCCTTTTTGTTTCTGGAAAAACTCCACCTCAAAGCTTTATGCGCAGCCTTATAGGTTGGAACTATCTGCGTTTCTCCTTGTTGACACTTTTGAGCCAACTGGCAGTAATATATTAAATGTTGGCAACTTAACATTTACCACAGCATGTATTTTCAGACTGTAGACTATTGGCCTGATTTGTTTCAAATGAAAACCTAAATAACAAATTGTCAATTCAACTAAATCTTTTTTTTAAGAATGTGAAGTTGGATAATGTCTTCCAGTAAACATTCTGTCATTTGGTTTTAAATCTAACATTTAATCTTTAGCTGTATTCACGTGATGTGGGATTTATTAGAATACATTTCAAAATGGGATGTTTAATAGAATTGGGTCCAATTTCTTGCGCGAATAATGGGCACTATTAATTGTACGGTACATGCAGAAAACACTAGATGCCAATTGTGAAAGCTGATTAAAATAGTAGTATTCTAGAGTGTTATTGCCATCATGACATATTTGCTCAGTTTCTCATTTTAAGCTTTTATTTCATGAGTGAAAACTTTAACCCTCCTGCTCGATTATGCTACATACTTGGTCGAAGTAGGCATTGATTTTTTTTCTGGTTATTACAATTAGTTAAAACAAGAAATGTTTCATAAGGTGGTTAAATCATGTTTCCGGTTTGAAGAGAAGTTGATGAGTGATAAAGTGGAATGTTTTAAAAAGTCCCTTGTTGGTAAAGATTAGTTTCATGAGAAACTGGACATATTAGTCCTGGTAGCAGTTTGGCCATACTGTTCTTTGACACTTTTCCTGTGACAAACACAGCTTTACTGTAAGAGCTCATAATGAAGCGCTCTCAACTTGTGATGTCACCTGTATGGATGTTTAATGCCAATCACAAGTCAGTTAAACTTTTTTTAAGTGCATTGGGTTCAGTTGATATTATATAATGGCTGTTGCATTACCATTTATCATTAGTTATGCCAAGAAATGCCACTATCTTTTTCAACAGCCATTTTCATGGAAGACTGGATGAGCAGCAGTGTACAGTATAGAGACTGAAGATGAAGTAGGATCTATGCAGCCATGGGGCTCACAAGCCAGAATCCAAAGCAACTTCTTTTACTCACATCAAGTTTTGTCCTCTTGTTTACAGATGTAAAATAGTTTATTTTCCCTAAAGGCTTTTGATTTTTGGATACGAGCACTGTATTCGTTAAGTGTGAGATGAATAATAAAGTCTTCGGAATCTAAATATGCTGTTTTTATGTTCTGTTTATTCAGACAAACCTTTATTGCATTACATTGTTAAATAAGGAACCGTTTAAGAACTGCTCTTTTACACAGAAAACAAAAGTCAACTTTTAAATATCATAAAATATGACCTAAAAGCTGCTGCATACATGTTGGGCTAAAACAGAACATTCGGAAAAATAAAAAAAGTTTCTATGAAGACAGCACAATGGAATGCGTCCAAAATACACTCAGATGCTTCAGGTGAATCAGCCAAATCAGAGTGCAGCCTGAGGTGAAAGGGAGGGGAGAGGATTGGATTGAGTGGCATTGTCGAACCGAGATGGAAATACAGTACAACATGTACAAGAGACGTGTCCGATAAGATGCATAAGAGAGTTTCAGTTCTAGTAATGATGACATATCCTGCAATGTAAACCCTGCTCATCGTCTCAGGAGCATGAAGGTCAAATCCATGATACAAGATAAAGGAGTGGCTCAGAATGTGGTCGTTTATTTAGATGTCATGCGCTTTCGCCTTCTCGAGCTTGGCCTTCAAGTGCTCTTTGTATGCCAGGATGTCCCTATTCCACTTTGTGATGGTTTGATTCTCGCACACCCAGATCTCCTGAGCCACCTGGAGAAAGAGAGACGAAGATTACACTGAAATCCAGCGCAATTTAGGAAGTAAAATGTTGAATTAATCAAATCACGTGGTAATTATTTACCTGTTGAATTAGCCTGAAGTCGTGGCTAACTAGCATCGTGCCGCCTTCAAACTCATTGATGGCTTCTGCCAACGCATCAATAGTCTCGATGTCCAAGTGATTGGTCGGCTCGTCGAGGAACAACATGTGAGGGTTCTGCCAGGCCAGCCAGGCAAAACACACCCGGCACTTTTGACCATCGGACAAGTTCCGGATCGGACTGGTCTGGAAGAAATTTTGTAAAATTTAGAGACCGGTGCAGGCGAAAAAAGTTATTTCGCACATCGCATCATCTGGAAGAGAATCCCAATCCTACCTGCTGTTTTCCCGTCAGCCCGTAGCGACCGATGATCTTCCGCATATCCTCTTTTTCTTTGATATCAGGGTAACACTTCATCATGTACTCCAAAGGAGACAGGTCCAGTTCCAGCGTCTCTGTCAGATGCTGTAACATGAGCAGATACACAGAAGACATTTAGTTTTACAGTAAACATACATAGCCTAATTTTTGCACTGACTCAGATGGAGCCTTTGAAGATCACTGCAATGTTCTCTGGTTGTTAATGTATAGATGAAATGGAAAAATGCCCTTTAGACAACATCCCATGTCATATTGTGCACAGTGTATAGAAAATTACAAAAAACAATTTCCTTCGTATTTTTTATATAAAAATGTAGTTCCCTTTTCTTCCTGTAAATACATTTTAAGTGACCTTATGGAAAGCTAGTACCAACCAATAATGTGATTTAAAATCCCTCTTGTAACTCAAATAAAACATGTCACTGGTAAATATGCCACAGTACAGAGGACGCTTTAATTTCCGTTTCACTGGGACTTAAAAAAAAATAGATGACACTCGTACTACTTTTTAAAAACACACGGGTTTTGGAGGTGCCTTCAACAGCCTCAGGGTTTTACCTGGTGATATCTGCCAATCTTGACGTGAGAATTTTTGCGGATCATGCCATCAGTAGGTAGGAGCTATGAAGAGAAAAGGAGAATGAACTTTAATACAAATGACACCTGACAGTTGTTGCAGGAGTGTGTGTGTGGGGAACAACGGTGCCTACCTCTCCCATCAGCAGCTTCAGCAGTGTGGACTTTCCTGCTCCGTTGGGCCCCACCAGAGCCACACGTGTGTCCAAGTCAATACCAAACTCCAGGTTTTTATATATGTGCGGCTGTAGGAAACATTAACAGGGTGAGACTGAGAAATGTTTCCAACATCAGTGAACAAAGCTCTGTCCGTGCTGTAATAGTAACTGTACTCACCGTGTCGTCACTGTATCTGAAGCTCACATTCTGAACCATGATAACAGGAGGAGGAATCTTCCCACAGGGATGAAAGGAAAATGACACAGTCTGTGGCAGAAAGAGGCAGGTATTAGCACCAAAATATACATGTTCTCTCAAAATGTGTGACACTGGGACAGGTTTCTGAAAAACACAGCCTACGATTGAACGTTTCCAAACCAGCCTGACCACATCAATAACCCACATCATTACATTACCTTGTCACTCATGACTTTTTCAGTTAAGCCTGAGGCCACCATCTTCTGCAGTGTCTTCTCTTTGCTCTGGGCCTGTCGTGCAAGCTTTGCAGAGCCGTGACCAAACCTGGCAATGTAATTCTAGAGGGGTGGGTGGATGTAAAAAGAACAATGAGTACAAGTGTTGACGTGGCTACTGACAAAACGAATAATGAGCGTTTGTGACACGTAAACAGCAGTAAAATGAAATAAATAAAAGTCTACACTACTGGAAAATGTTTCCCTCTTCAAACTTCCCAGCATCAGATAATGCCTTTTGTGACTTTCAGTGGTCACTGAAACCCTAATGATATGAAATTATATACAGCACAATTGCTTTAAGCTCTTATCTAAAAGATTGGTGAAAACTTGTCAAGAGGGTTCGCATTATGGATTTGGACTCGTTTCAGAAGAGTCTGCTCTGAACTACTCATTCTGTGCAGTGAAAATATTCCACCACATGGCATCTCTCATTTACCTTCATGTGTGTGATCTGGTCCTGTTCCCAGTTGAACCGCTTCATTTGGTTCTCCTCCAGCTCCTCTCTGGTCTTCATAAACTGGTCATAGTTACCCTTAAAGCAAAAAATAGATTTGCACAGTCATTCAAAAGGGTGGCACACAGACACATACTTAGTAAACGCCTACAACATGTTTCCCCTTTTTTGCTTTAGCGTGATGAGGTCACATATAGCCAAACTCATTTAGGATTATTTTTAAGATGTCCCAAGGGATGCGGAGGCTGTTTTTTCTTTACAGCACTGTGTATATGTGACCTGAGATTTGCAGACAGCCGGTAAAATAATGGGCTATAATGTAAATGAATGTCAGTCAGATCGATTGTACAAACAACAGGACTTGTCAATGACATTAAATGACCGGCAAAGAAGTCAACTTGACCTGGAAAAGAACACTGTCAACTTGCTAAAATCTGATTGGTGGAAAGTGACGTGAAGGGAGGTATACAATTCAGACTTATGGAATCTGCTCTGAAAGAAATGTTGAACTGAATTCTTGTCTCTCCATCTTCATTTGCCACAATAGTCTCCATTTTACTTTAAGGCATCTTCAGTGGTTTCAGCCAAGTGTGCTTACCGTGTAGTATTTCAGTTTTTTCAAATTCAGGTGGATGATGTTGGTGCACACACCATTCAGGAAGTCTTGCGAGTGTGAGATGAGAACAAGGATTCGCTTGAACCTGACAACGAGAAGCAGGATGAGCACCACATATCAACTGTTACTGACTTTAATAAATTGAGGAAGTAGGGAGGGGATGAACTTACTGACTAAGCTCCTCCTCCAGCCACACACAAGCATCCAGATCCAAGTGGTTAGTGGGCTCATCCAGCAGCAGCATGAAGGGCTTGATGAACAGGGCTCTGGACAAATAAAAGACAGTCATTACAATTTCATTTACAGGAAATGTTTCATTGTGAAGTCTTTCCTGTATACGTTAACCTTTAATTTCATACTCCTATTATCCTTATTTTTCTAGATTACAAACCTGGAAGTTTAATGAACTACTCCACTTCCATGTGGTTTGCCTTTTTTTTTTTAAAATAAATATATATATATATATATATATATATATATATATATATATATATATATATATATATATATATATATATATATATATATATATATATATATATATATATAATTATTTGCTTCCACAGATTTGCTTCCACAGATTAGAGAATGTCCTTATTTAACAACAAATATTTGACTCTCTGGTAAAAGAGACAAAAGAGAATGTTGTGCACAAAGCGGTTCTCCGGTCACCAGATTTTGTTGAACTTGGGACCAAGTGAGTTATATAGTTCTCAAACTCAGAATAAAGCATGTACAAAAGTTAGTCATGACTGGTATGGGTTTGTAAATTAAAGTTTTAGTTAGGAGGCAAGGCTATGTTACATAGTTGGCTTTTTAATTTTTATTCAGGACAATCTACAACCCATGAAAACAAAAGAGAAGATGCAGTGCTACTCAAGAATGCCCAAAACATCTGCATAGTAGCGCAGACACAGAAGGATACATCACATGCCACTGAATGGTGCAACAAAGCACTGTATTTGTACCTGGCCAGCGCAACGCGCATCCTCCATCCTCCACTGAAGTCCTTGAGTTTCTTGTTCTGCATAGAAGGAGTGAAACCCAGACCATGGAGAATACGAGCAGCGCGCACCTCTGCCTTGGCTGCATCTAACTCCTCCAGACGCTCATACAGTTCCATCAGCTTCTCGCACTCAGCTATGCCGGGGTGGAAGAAAGACATTTACTCTCAATTTCAAGCAATGTAGCCACAATTGTAAAAAGTAATAAATATCCCCTTTGCCGTTATTGCTTGGTACATCACATTTAACTCACAGTCCTCATGGGCAAGTCTCTCTGCCTCCTTCTCCAGCATGATCCTCTGTTCATCCACCTCCATGACACATTCCAGAGCAGTCTTTTCGCTGGGGGACATCTCTCTGGTCAAGTGGTAAATATCGATGTGCTCTGGAATGGGAATCTCACGATGCCCGATGGCAGACAACAGCATGGATTTCCCTAGACGATATATAGAAATTTAATTTTGCTCAACATAGTATGAAACTTCAAAAATACATCCTGTCCCACCAGAACTTGATAGAACTGCTGTATATATGCAAATGTAAAATTGTAGTGAAAGAATGTAGGTTTTAGAAAGTCCAAGTTCCCAAACGGTCAAAAAATATCATCATCAGGTAGTGGGAAATGTAAAGGATACTGACTAATATAATCATGTGCCAGGGATTTTTTTTTACCTGTGCCGTTAAGGCCAATGAGACCATAGCGTCTGCCTGAGTTGAGCTCCAGGCTTGTGTCTGAGAGCAGCTCTTGACCATGGAAGGTGAGCGCAAGGCTGCTGACATGAACATCAGTGCTGTTGGGGTGGGAGGACAGAACACCGGTCACTGCCCGTGCCTCCGTCTTTGCCAGTTCAAATTCATCCAGCTCCTTTGTCAAATAGGAAATACCTAAAAAAAATAAAATCCTGGTCAGCGTTTTGCTTACATTTAAACTAGACATGGACCTATTTGAAAGAATGGTAAGTTAAAGAGTAGCATATTAACAAGAATTAAGTCAGGACATCTCAGGAATGATGCAAGTCGGAGTAAATCACAATTAAGCCTATACCCTTTACTCAAAGATCAGTCCTCTCACCATTGCTCTGCGCGCCATTAGTCTGAGGAGTCTCTGGTTGTTCACCCTCCTCGCCTTCATCAGTTTTCTTGGTACGCTGGCGAGATTTGGCAGCCTCCTTCTTCTTCGCTGCCTTCTTCTTGGCTAAGTCGGATGGCATGGTTGTGAAAGGCTATTCAACAGCAGAAAAAAAGGGGGAAAAAAAAAGAGAAGACAAAAATAGATTAACACTTTTATTTAATAGGATTTAACTAATATAATGCAATTGTATGTATATCATACCCAGAGTTTTTTTTTGTGGGGGAATACTTATAATATCCGACTGGTTCAAAGAAGTATATCAATCTGGGTGAAAGCGGCTAACGGTATTAGCTTACGGAAAGGGCCGTTAGGAGAAACCGACGTCATAAAATGTGCCGGTAACTGAACTCAGGGCGTAACGTTAACTTCAACCACAGCTGACTTTAAAAGGGATGATGAACATTAACACGGTTGCCGGTAACATTACAGCCTCAGAAGCGATGAGGTTGGTGACAATGCGAACCCCTGACCGGCATTTTGATTCCTCCCAGTCCCACCTGCACGTTGGGTCCCTCACGTTACATGAGGGTATGCCCGATAGCCAAACTGTTAGAAGCTAGCTAACAGTAGCGGATGCCGCTAAACATTAACGATCGATTTGTCACTTTGGAGTAGATTAATAATCAACGACAGCACACACACAGTTGCCTTGGCTTCATAAAACAGAATGTCATATCACGTTAAAGGGGAACGATCTTAACATATGTGATAAACTAGCCGCCGACTAGGTTAACGTTAGCTCCCTAGCTAACAACGGTAGCTAGCTAAATACAGCTGACGGGCTTGAGCGGCTAACGTGACGCAAGGCCCCAAACTAGCCACGACAACCTCTGAAAGCCGCTAAAACGGCGGTTCATGTTGGTTTTTCAAGCCAGTTCTGTATTTTTAACATAACACGGTGTATATCCGTCGTTTCACCCGTAGTTGTCAGACCCGGTACATATATATATATATATATATTTCTTACCTTGATACTGTATTACTGGTCTCCGGGAGCACACCGATGTCTCGTGTCCAATTTTGCCGGGTGGATGTAGCCGCACGCGAAAGACGAACCACCAGATAAACCATATATGGTCGAAAGGGGGCGGTGACCATACATGTACCCGCCCCCTTCTCGTGAGACTGCAGTAAAATGTCCATTTCACTACTTAAATTAATCGCAGATTTAATTTATAAATCGGTAATAATGTATTTATTGAGTGGAAATAACTATACAGATGCTTCATTATTACCTGTAACATTTTATAATACACCTGACAATAAAACTGTGATGTAACCATAGTGATAACGTGTATGACATCACACGGAGTTATATATCGACACCTATCATACGTTCGTACAATTCGCGGTTATATGACAGGTTCTTCCTGTATTCTGTTTGAAGCCGTCCTTATTGCATAACGCTAAACACACACGTCCCTCCATAGATGATACTGCAGCAGCAATAGGCTCAGTCCAGTGATGATCATGATGAGCGTAAAACCGCCCTGAGGGGAACGTTATTCCCCTGCGAATGTGTGTGCGTGTGTGTGCGTGTGGCACTCTCTTTTTTTTGAGGAAGTCAAGAAACTGAAGAAAATGGACGACGTATGGCTGCAGAGGACGGATTTTTACGCGCATCAATGGTGAAGAAATGGGACGTATTCCTTCGAGGAGTGAGGAAACGAATCGAGGAGACGCATATCTGCACTAAAACAACGATGCTAGCTCGTTAGCTCTGCTCTTTGATGTGTGGTCCTCCGACTCATAACGTAACCGAAATTCAGGCACGAAGATCACAACTTTTGAGTGCTCTTGTTTCGTTTTTAAAATTATTAGACTAATAAGAGTAACGTGAACTAAAACGGTCAACTTTACCAGGTAACGTTCAGCGTCTTGCTACATTAGTTAGCTGACGTTAAAGCTAGCCCCCCCCCAAAAAAAATAGTTAGGCTAATTTAACGTAACGTTCGCTCAACGGTCAATTAATACCCAGAGTTTATGTGACAATGACGTCACCCGCGTGGTTCGTTACACCGCAATACACGTGAATAGTGTGAAGCTATTTTTATTTACTATATTTATTTTGTCCTCGCGAAACAATACGTTTTCCCTGCACGTTTTCCAATTTGGGCATCTTCAAACATGAGGTCAAAGATGAAACAAAGTGTCTTACGTTTGCAACATTTGACGAGGTGACGTTTCTCCAAAAATAATAGGTGGACTATACACGTTATAACGACTACGTCTGGGACTGAAGACAGGGGCACTATGTGACTTTTGAGGCATTTTTCACTTCGTGTCAACAGACAGGTTTCCCCAAACATTAGGTTATCTCCTGGATAACATGTGCTGAGTTGGTCCAGAAGAGTTGAGGTGGTACATTCTTCCCCGAGCGGCCTCCTCAAAGTGTGGCTCATAACTACTAGATAGATATGCGTCTGTCCTCTTTTTTGGCCGTGTTCCGGCCTGCTTTGCCCCTTATCCTCGGGCTGTCTCTGGGCTGTAGTCTGAGCCTTTTGATGGTGTCCTGGACACAAGGGGATGCCGATGACTCCTGTGCAGAAGAGCTGGGCAATGGGAGGCTTTTCATGGGCCGAGGCGATGCCCAGAAGGACTCGAGGGATGAAGCTGGAGATGAAGACTTCCAGCCACGCGTCGTGCCTTATCACAAGGACCCGAACAAGCCACACAAGAAAGTCCTCAGGTGAGTGGGGCTTTTGTCTTGTTTTCCAGAGGACAAAACACCACAATAATATGCAATGCTCCTCAATGGTATACACAATGCTGTGAATAGTTTGTGTCAGTGGAATAAAGGGGATTTTTGCAATAACATAGCTACATGCAGCTGTTTTCAACAAATTGCAAGACCGATTTGTTAGCAGGAGTTTCATAATCTGCCCTGCAATAATCTAAATGCACTGAGCGGGATACACAGTTTAGTAGGCGGATAGATTAGGGATTACATCAGTCAAATATATCATATCTTATTTTAAATTTGACAGGTGATTATTGGATTGATATTTTATCCCTGGCTGATGAAATCTATATTTCAGTTGACTGTTAGTGCTTTGACGTCTTCTATTTATTTGCTCTTTCCATTTGTCTTCACTTCACTTCTCCAGAACTCGTTATATTCACACTGAACTGGGCATCAGAGAGCGACTGCTAGTGGGCGTCCTGACCTCCCGGGCTACACTCAACACGCTGGCCGTGGCGGTGAATCGCACAGTCGCCCACCGCTTCCATCGCACCTTCTTCTTCACGGGCCTGCGCAGCCCGAAGGTGCCTCACGGCATGACTGTGGTGGCCCACGGCGACGACCGTCCCGTGTGGCTGATGTACGAGACGGTCCGCCACCTCCATCAACACTACGGCTCCGACTACGACTGGTTCCTCTTAGCCCAGGATGACACTTACATGCAAGCGGATCGCCTGTCGGAGCTGGTGGGCCACCTCAGTGCCGGTCAGGACCTTTACATGGGCCGGGCAGAGGAGTTTATTGGTGGAGAAGAGAAGGCACGCTACTGCCACGGGGGCTACGGCTACCTGCTGTCCCGCAGTCTGCTGGCCCGTCTGCAGCCCCACCTTGACACCTGTCGTAATGACATCCTCAGCGTGAGGCCTGACGAGTGGCTGGGCCGATGCATTATTGACTACCTGGGTCTCAGCTGTGTGGAGGTGCACCAGGTAAAGAAAGACACAGATTAATGCATGGACAGCAGCAGAAACGTGGGATTTATAAAAGAGAAGAGCAGTTTGATGAAACAGTTTTATTAGTGGGATATCAATATTAACATTTATTTTCTTCTCAATGGGTGTGTGGCTCACAGGAGATGACCTATCGGTACTTCGAGCTCGGGAAAAACGCAGATCCAGAGCGGGAAGATGGCGTCCAGTTTAAAAATGCTTTCACAGTCCATCCTATATCGGAGCCAAATCTCATGTACCGCTTGCACAAACGATTCAGCCAGATTGAGCTGGAATGGACTTACTTACAGATACAACAGCTGCAGGTTCGTAATACTAAACGCCGCTTTCTCTCATTTGAAAGTCTTTCTCTGATGAGACTGTACCAGTGATGAGTTCTGTGTTGTTTGCTCTCCTCTCCACCTCACCCACATCTTGAGCTAAGGCAGAAATTCCTGAGTAATACAATATTTAAACATGTAAGAAAGCCAAGACAAGGGGCATGGAGTGGTACATTCCAGTGTCATCGCCCTGTGAATACCCATGCCTGAGAACCATTATCATGTAATTAAAGTAGCAGCTAATGATAGTTCATTAGCATTATGTTGACATCACTTTGAATGTACTTTATACCACAAAGGCAAATGTTTACACACGAGAAAGTGGCTTCCTTTTTAGCTTTGATTTTTACATGTGACAATTTTTTACCCCTCAGGTCCAGATCAACAACCTGAGTGACCTGACACCAGAGGGTAAAGCTGGAGTGACGTGGCCAATCGGAATCAACCCTCCCTTCAAACCAGGAACCCGTTTTGAGGTTATAAACTGGGAGTACTTCACGGAGGAGCACATATACTCGTGCATCGACAGCTCCCCCAAGTGTGAGATGAGGGGGGCCGACCGCGCGGACGTAAACGCAGTGCTGGAGATAGCGGTGGAGCGGCTGAACGAGCGCTACCAGCCCCAGCTGCGTTTCCGCAGGCGGCGTCTCCTAAACGGTTACAGGCGCTTCGATCCCACGCGGGGAATGGAGTATGTGCTGGACCTCGCGCTGGAGGTCTACACCCAGAAAGGCCACAGTCAAGTCATCGCCAAACGGGTTAACTTGTTGCGACCTCTCAGCGCGGTCGAGATTATCCCCATGCCCTACGTGACGGAGGCAACGCGGGTGCAGATCATCCTACCCGTCACCGCCCAGGATCAGGACTACGTGGGCAACTTCCTCGACATGTATGTGATGAACACTTTGGACACCCATGACAACGTTTTACTCACGTTCCTGTTCATCTACGACCCCTTCGATGCGCAGCGAGTCAGCCAGACTGACGTGTTCGCTGGCATCAAGGCCATGATCGGGGAGGTGGAGAAGCGCTACGGAGACGTGAAGATCCCCTGGATCAGCGTGAAGACGGAGGTGCCCTCACAGGTCAAGCTGATGGACATCATCTCTAAGAAGCACCCGGTGGACACGCTGTTTTTCCTGGCCGGCGTGTGGACGGAGGTCAACGCCGACTTCCTGAATCGCTGCAGAATGAACGCCATCAGCAACTGGCAGGTGTTCTTCCCCATCCACTTCCAAGAGTACAGCCCTGCCGTCATGTACCGCGACCAGCAGCCCTCCGCGGCCTCCTCCTCTTTTGCGTCGGAGTCGCTCCGAGACGGACACTTTGACCGCCACGTCTTCGACGAGGCCTGCTTTTACAACGCGGACTACATGACCGCACGGACCAAGATGGCCGCTGACATCTTGGACAACGAGGAGCTGCTGGAAAGCATGGACGTGTACGACATATTCGTCCGTTACTCGGGCCTACACGTGTTCAGAGCTGTGGAGCCGGCGCTGATCCAGAAATACGTGCGGCGAGCGTGCAACCCGCGATTCAGCGAGGATATCTACCACCGCTGTGTCCTCAGCAACCTGGAGGGTCTGGGGTCCCGCTCACATCTAGCCATGGCTCTTTTTGAACAAGAGCAGGCCAACAGCACCTGAAAGCCTGCCGGTGCCTCACAAATACTGCCTGCAGTTACGAATACTCGCACAGAATAATGTGAATTGTAATACGGTACTTTTGCGATACACTGAAAGTCACACTCTTGTATTTGGCAGAAAGAGGTCAGGATCAGCGAAGGAACAGCATCGTCTTTCTCATGGACACTTTGAACGAGAAAATGTCTTCTTTTGCAGCTGAACATCATCGCTCAGTACACACGAGTACGAGACCGTGACCTGACTCATGAGTCTAACTTTGACTCATCTCGTCTAGACTCACGATGACTCACGGAGGTGTCTGAATGGGACTACTGTTACTTGTTTCCCTGCTATTCGTCTTACAGGAGCTGAGCAACAATATTTATACTTCAATTATTTTTTTTAAATATAGGAGGTTGTGTCTTGACATAGAAACTTGAGCCACAAGACTTTCTGAGTGAAGATGTTTGAAATAATACTGGAAACAAACTGAAGCCGTTGGCTGCCTTTTATTCTATTTTCTAAGAGGTATTAAAGAGTGATATTTCTGTTCAGAGTGGTTTCTTCATTCATACTCTCCATCAGACGAGAAGATAAATGTTGATCGGATCTGTTGGCGGCCTGCTTATTTGTTATCTGCTGGGCAGAGCTGAATTAAAGGCCAAAATGGCGGATGGCGTGCTCATGTCGTATTCATAATAATATAATGTCGTCTGTCCGGCTTGCCTGACAGGTCTTTACTGCAGCGCCTGGAGGCAGTGAACACTTTGTTCCACAGTAAGCGGCCCCGCCTCGTCTCACCACATTGAGTCAGTAAATCCCCACCCCGGCCCGGGCCTCCCTGGGTTTTTGGCGAGTACTCTAAACACACATGTCTTTGGGGGAGAGAAGTGAACCCAGTGCCCAGAGGGAGGGTCGGGGCTACCGAAGGCAGGGTCCCTCTCCGCGGTGGAGCGGGTGGTTAACCTTCACGGCGAGGCGCTTGAACACGCTGAATGGCTCACTTCACACCGCCCTAACCCACCCCCGCCCAAAGCGTCTCCATGTGAGGGGTTGTCGGGAGAGCGGCGGGGTGAAAGGGGCTCTTTCTGAGGCGGGAGCGTTACGGGGCCTCCACCTGCTCCCTTGTGGCCTCGAGGCCGGCGGACAATAAAAAGCCTGTCTGCTTGCCGCCTTCTGAGGAACGGAAAAATGTAACGCGCCAATGAGCTCGAGCACAAAATTAACACGTTACTGTTGTTACTGAGGGTGAGAGTGTTCCTCTATAGAAAGGGTGTAGTTTAGAAGTACTGCACACTTATTTGCATAATTGGTTCCTGCATCTCCAGAACAAACAGTTAACAGCATAGAAAAGGAATGAGGGGGGGTGATTTGCTTTTTATGAAGTGGTGGAAAATAATAAAGATGTGGTTGTCAAAGGCTGCTTTCGAGTAATTTTGCCCCTTGCATGTTTGAGAGTTCTTACATTTACTCGTAATGAAGGAGTCCAGGTAGGTTACCCTCCCCGTGACCTCAGATACTTTACCACAGATGCTTTAATGGCAGGGGTAAAAGCAGAGTGCAGAAATACAATGCGCTCATTTATTGTCTGTTTAGTTTAGATTGTTATTCATAATAATTACGTTTTGCGCCCTGACTTGCAGTATACGATATAATATGTGTGTAAAGTTCAAGTAAACATTTATGTTCTTTTTAATTGAACAAAAGTGCATTAAGACTGAAACACTCCACCACCACCGAAAGCGCCACAGCCCTCCTTTGCTTTACAGCTGCTGATGAGTGTCGAACGATAATCAGGTGAAAAACTGAAGGATGTCTCCATTAGTTCTGTGATTGCGTTGTTCATCCAGCTCTAATTCACTGAATCAAACACGAGAACACACATGTTGTGTATCTGCACATGGTGAATGTGGGGATTTAAGATCAGCATATAGTTGTATTTCTGAAGTCATATGTATAAATGAAATGGCAAAAAGACATTTAGACGTGGAAACACGAGGCACTTCAACTGCTTCATGTCTTTCCTTATTGACATTCATTGTATAGGTATTTGTACTATTATTGACTTGGCTATTATTTCTACAAAATGCTGAATCATCACTTCAAAATAAAAAGGACAATCTAGCTTTAATAAACTAAATTTAAACCTTAGCAAGTGTTAGCTCCTAATCATGTTTTAAGGATCAGTTCTCCAGTTTCTCGCTTTAGGAATCAGTATAAAAGCTGTTTCTTTTAAGAAATATAAAAAAAAAACATTTATTTGAATTCTTGAAGCATATTTCCACCTTGTAAAACATTCAGAAGTAATGCAGCTTTAAGAGTATTAGTTTAACACATTAATGTGTACATTTTTTGCAGCAAAGCACCAAAATGTATCTAATAATTTCCTTTCATGGGGAAGTTTCCTGGTCTTGTGAAGTTTATATTCTGTGCACAATAAAAGTGCCTCCACATCAACGTGTCGTGTGCATAAAGGTGAAAAAAGACACTTTAGATATCATGGCATTTACAAACTTTGGCAAGCGCTTCTTTATTTACATCCAGGCTGTCTCGCAATGTCACAGCTGTTTTCCCTTTTTTTCTTTTTCTTCTTCTTTTTTGTAGAATCACCAAACAAGTTTGCTGTCAACAGATATACAGTGTTAAGTATACTATCATCTCCCTGTTGGTGACGCTCGGACAACAGTGTAAACAGAGAGAAAGAGCGGCTCCCGCTCGTCACAAACACATGCAGGGAGTGGGACAAAACATGTCGACAGTATGTCAGGGTTTTAGCAACAGGAGACACAGTAGTCGTGTTAACATTTTTGTCAGATATTCGGATGCTGTGGTGCTCAAAGCTGAGGTCACCCAGGAGTTGCAGCTTCGAGGTTCCTCCACAAGAGGGTGCTAGTGAATCAGTGACTGTATGACAACAACGTGAATGCCCCGACCATACAAAGACAAATCAGGACTAAGATACTACCAATGACTACACTTTCTTCTCTAATGAGTGCAGTTATTATAACTTAGTCCTAGTAACAAAAACACAGTTCAGAAAAAATCACACCTACAGTTAGTTGCTGGTAGGGCATATCATTTTTGGCAAAAAAGTTTCCAGAAGGCATCTCAACAAAAGTCTTTTGCTCGTCACACAGACTGCTTATGCCAGCTTTTTATATGTACACACACTATCTCATCAGATGTATTGATTAATGTCCATGGAGCATGCATAGGTCATCGTGAAATCATCTTTTCGTGTATGCTGGGATCATAAAGAGGGTCTCACCCGCGACGAGAGGAGAGTCCCAACAAAAGAACGACAGCACAGTGCAAAGGAACCCAGAAAAGGTTCCAGCTAGAAACTGACTGCGGAGAAGACCACAAAAAAAGAAATCCTCCCTCTGACATTACAACATATACATACAAGTCAAGTGTCTTTAAAAAAAGTGTAAAAGGAGATCGGTGCAGATTATATCATGTGTTACAGCTACTGAGGTTGAAAGCAACGGTCTTTCTTTGTTGCAGCTTCTAGCTCCCACGATAGTAACGGGATAGACCTAAAATAAATCACCCCAACCCAAGATAGTACACAGAGGAACACTAACATTCCTGCCCTAGTAATTCAAAACTCATGGAGCTCCCACAATGCACCACATAACTCAGACCCCCTCCCCTCTCCCAAAATCCCCCCAAAACAAACACACAAATAGTCTGTAATATACTGTACAGTTGGCCCTCTTAAGGGAAAAACATATGTACATTCACATCTCTAGAATCGAAAAAAAAACAACTTCAGGTAACATAAAAAAAGCGTAGAACTGGACAAGATCCTCCAGACCTGGGGTTTAGTGTTCATTGCAATAACAGTTTTAGTTTGTTTATAAAAACCTGAGGCCTAATTGGCTACAAAAGGCAAACATTTGGGACTAAATCCTCTCTGAAACTACCCAGATTGTTCAGATTTTTTATGACCACCTTACAAGGGAATGTTTTGCAATTTGTAGCAAACCCCAGGTGCGGATTGTTGCCCACTTCTATTTCAGTGATCATGTTCTCTTCTTCTTGTTGCAACCTTTGGTAACACCTTCAGGACATAGACACGCAAAAATACTTCACAAGGAGGAGGCAGTGAGCGACTTTGACAAAACAAATCAGTCCACAAATCCCAACATGTATCTCGGCATATTTGTCATTTTGCTATGATTAAAAGGAAGAAAAAGCTATTATTATGATGATGAATACTTGTTTCTCCTTCATTAAAACACTATTCTTGTGGTGATAATAATGTGATAATACTGCAGTTAACTCGTCTAACACTGCTTACTGGCGGTTAACACTAGAATGAGACCCACTGGAGGTTTGAACTGATTCACTCAAACCTGAAAATGAATGAAATCCAGACCTCCGGGTTATAGATAGAACTGATTCCTGTGTCACACCGTAATCTCAACTTTGCTGGTGTAATTAATAAATCTTTCAAAAAACAAAAACAACACTCTCCTAATGAGAAAAAAAAGAAGAAAAAAAAAAGACACAGTCACACTTACAATCAAACAATAAATCAGTTCCAGAGTTGGAAAACATGACATTTGAAGACTCAACCAGAGCGATGTGCGGATCGATGAGTCACATCGTGTGACCTTTCTGTCCGACACAGAACTCTTTTCGAGATGAGAATCCCCAAAAAGAAGAAAAAAAACGCCTCGCCGTGTGAGCAGCCGGTTCGGAGTTTGTCTTGACGTGTTTGTGACGTATTTACAAAGAGCTGAGAGTAGCGATGAAGAGGAGGTCTTGTTAACCAGGCGGTGAAGTCTGAGGATGCTTGTGGTCCCGAGGCCTTGACCCCTGGAGGGTGCAGCTGAACGCGTGCGGTAACCATGACGTCACGACAGTCCTGCACAGAACGGGACAGTGTCGGGATCGGGGCTTCCACACGGGAACATCGCTGCAGTCGTGAGAGAAACCTCTTCCTCTAATTTCACATTTTCTCTCATCACTTGGACAAAAGAATCTTTTTTTTTTTTTAGAGGCATAAGGCTTCACCAGACTACAGCGATGGTCTCACACACATCCAAACACTCACGCAGAGATTCGGCGGGGCCTCGGTTTAGGTGTTGCGGACAGCCAAGGCCTGTTCCAGCTCCTGTCTCCTCTGCTGGATCTGTCGAGGAAAGGGGAGAGGGAGAAATGCGTCAGCTGAGAGTCCGGAGGCGGAGCTAGAAAGTTGTTTGTGACGCGAGCGGAACAGATGATTCCTCACCTTGCAGTAGAAATAGCGGCTGACGGCCTCCTGGGACCAGGGCTCGTGGTAAAACGCCGCCCTCCTCTCCTCTTCAGGGTTCCCGACCACGTCTGTCATTAACTACAGCCAAAGAGAAGGAAACCATTAATGACAGGACTAAACAGGAACAACATTAATAGAACATGTGACAGGAAGTATCCAGATATTTCACTTAAGTCAACGTAGAAACACCCCAGTTAGTCCACTATGGGTCAAAATCTGGTTTATTCAAAGTATCAACAGTTAAAGCTCTCATTAGATGGCATAATGAATATTTATATTATTTAGTCGTAGTTTTATGTTAAAGCGGGTGAAAATTCATATAATTTATAACAATTTAAATATATTGAATCTATAATGTATACTTTTCTATAAACTGAGAACATTATTTGTATGTGTTGATATCCAAAGTGACTTCCTGCATTTTATTGTTCCCCCGAACATCCAGAACATATGTCCAAATAAAGGCAGCGAGATGTTTCAATGGAACTTTTAATTACAAAAGAAAAGGCATGAGAGTGTGTGTGTGTGTGTGTGTGTGTGTGTGTGTGTGTGTGTGTGTGTGTATAAATATCAAACCTTAAGATCTCGGCTCTGGGATTTGAGCCAGTCCTGGATGTAGCCCTTGGGATCTCTGGAGAAACTGAGCATGAAGTCCCTCTGGATCTTCAGCTGGTTGATGGACTCGATGGTCTCATGGATCTGAAAGAGGAACAGTTACAGTACAGTCAAGAAAATGTGCAATA
Source organism: Taurulus bubalis (assembly GCF_910589615.1). Lineage (NCBI taxonomy): Eukaryota > Metazoa > Chordata > Actinopteri > Perciformes > Cottidae > Taurulus > Taurulus bubalis. The sequence continues at coordinate 6,803,408 of NC_136606.1, forward strand.
TATGTATTTAACTGTACTAAACAACCATTACAGCTGAATAATCTATGTATCCTGATAATGAAAAATATATACTAAATCTAGTAAAACTCAGAACTAAATCTACAAACATTTGAAAATAGGAAAAAGACAAGTTACTCAGAGCATAACACTGTTTATAGATGTGAACATCTGGAGAACAGAATAAAAAGGTGCTGAGTCTCCAAACCAACAATAACAATAACCAATCTCTTCTTTCTTTGTGTCCAAATCATGGTGATCATCTCAAAAGAAAAGGCAAATGAGATAAAAGAATGTATCAAATAGAAAGAGCTTTATCTCCACGCCGCATCAGGGACATTGTAGGTAAAATATATAATTAAATAATTAATTAATGAGCCAGGGGAGGGCGGTAATATTTGAACGTTAGTCGTAACATTCAGAGAAAAAACTCTGATATTCTCTGATAAATAACTCACACATTTAAGAGAAACTCGTAGAAATAGTGTTCTCTTATTAGGGAACCACTTCACTTTGCAAGGTTGGATCAACCTCATCACACTCAGATGCTGCCACTGGCCGTGTGTTCTGCCCGCAGTGGAGTCATTTATTAGCTTTATCGTTTGCGATCAACATTAGCATTAAGGAAATTCTCATCCTAATAGAATCACCAGACAGTGCCATGACAGTTTCTTCTCAGAAAGGTGCGAGTTCCCGCCAACAAATTCCTTGTTTGTGTGAACTTACTTGGCAATAAATGTTTTTTTCGTCATCAATTTGTGAGTTTTATCTTGTACATTTTCCACTTTAATTCTAGAGAATAACCACGTTTTTTTTCTCTGATATTTACAACTTTGATCCTAGAAATTCAGAGTTTTTCTTCAAGTATTACTTCTCTCTCCTGGTGTTTTCCTTCAATGGCCCTGATATATTGTTGTCCTCTTTGCCACCACGCTAGTGTAAAATGTTAGCAAAGATAGCAAAACATTTATCCACCACGAAGCAGAAGAGTAAAAAAAGAAAAAGAGTAGAATAAGAAAATTCTGTGTCAATAGATTTAATTAAAGCAGTGATGTCCTTGTTCCTTCCTGCTCACTCACAGCCACAAATGTCCGTTTAAAAGTGACAATTGTAAAGTTTTTTTACATAAATCTCAGTCCAGCATGGAGGTCAACCACATTCAAAACAGAAGGGCGTGAAATCCTTTGCACGCAAACGACCATAAAACAAAAGCTTTCGGTTAAAAATAAATGCTGTAAAATTGGTTGTTCCCACGAGGCAGCTCACTTTTTCTTTTTTTTTTTACATTTACAATTTCCAGCATCGAAGGTGAATCAACCCAGAGTGTGCGTTCTGTGCCGCTCTCACCTTGTTGTCCAGGGAGGCGATCTCCTGCTGGTTGGCGGTGGAGAGGAGGAAGCTGCTCATCTGGCCCTTCAGGGGGTCTTCCACCTCCACGTCGATGTCGTAGCACGCCGTCTTCTTCTGGTCGTTGGGATCCACGCTGGCGGAGAGCAAACGATCAACACATCCTTAAAAGCATGTCACGGTGCCTCAAAGATCACTGAATCCATGTTCCCTACTTAGATATGTCTTTTCCTTGTTTTGCTTTCTTTTGTATAGTGAACAATAACCTTCAAAAACATTAATTAAAAGTCGACTGTTAGCGCATATTGTTTGTGACGTCTCATCTTCACCACTTGTGGTGCAGGAGTGGTTCATTAAATGTAATATATTTTTATTTGATATTATTTGACTTTTAAGTTTAGTAATAAAGTTAATTAAAAAACCAATACAACAAAATATAAAAAAAACACTTGAAGACTCATAACTTCATAACTGATGAGGCTCTTTTAATAGTTATTTCAATTTAATATGTTTTATAAAATGTCACAAGTGCAGCAACAAACACAAGTCATACAAAGATAAATACATCATGGCACAACCTCGCACCCAAACATGTATACATGCACATCCTCATGCTCGTCTTATGCTGTTTTTATGTCGCTACTAGTTATGACTGTCTTGGCCAGGACACAGCCTCAAAATTTGATTTTGAGGCTTTGAGGTTAAATAACCGCATATCTGCAGGGAAACAGGAATCTACCTGATGACGTGGTTGATGACGATGGGGTCGGGGGGCAAGAGGAGGTTGGTGAGGCGCTGAGGGATCTCAGAGAACTTCAGCCGAGGACAGTCAAAGATCTGAGGAGGAGGGAAAAAAATCGGTGTTAATAACACACACAGAGCCCAAACACATTTATCATGGGGCGTATTAAGAAGTGCGGCTAGCTTAATTGATTTAGCTAAAACAAATGTGGAAGCATACAGAGTATTCCTTAAGAATTAACATATATATTTAAAAAATGTAGCATGAGAGAGCGCACTGGTTGATTTGACTATTTGTCAGTACTGCAAGATAGATATTGTTACTCACAGTGTCCCTCCCAGTGATATCAGATTGTATTTCAGCAACACTGATATGAATATTTATGCAACATCAGTGTGATTTATTGCCCACGGAGAGCCCCGTACCTGCTGGAAGTACTTGTCACAGTTGATGTACTCCTTGTCATGGGAGTCCTGCAGCTTGTTGGTCTTGACGTACTGCCAGAGGGCCTGGATGATGCAGGAGCGAGTCTGGGTGTGAATGCCAAGCAGGCGAGCCAAGCGAGGGTCCAGCTTAAACTGGGGAGGCTGCGGAGAGACGATATAATCGCATTACAACACTTTCAGTACAACCGCCGCCTTTACATCATCGCATCTGGCGTCCTTATCGCATTTCCCCGACTCGGAGACGGACGTCAGGTTCGAAATGGAGTCTTTAATGCACTCTCTGACTGTTCGTTATCAGTGATGCGCCGCCTGCAGGTTGTCACTAAAAGGGCTGACGTATCAGCCGCGTGGCGCCGCCTCACCTGGTAGTCCAGCATCAGCAGCAGAGTGCAGCGCACGCTCACGTCGCCCGGCCTCTTCACCTGGAAGCCGTCCGTCTCCTGCGTGGTGGGCGTGCGGTGCCACTGAAAGAGCAAACCGCCGCAGAGTGACTACACACCCCAAACTGAGGTGGTTTATTCAGACTGAATGTTCTTTTTATTTTATTATTCTAGTATCACACTTCATTTCCTGTTGGTCTCACACTTCATTTAAAAGTGTGAAACAATACATCCACATCATGCCCACACATTATAAATGACATATTTACAGATTAAAATACACACCGTGCTTTCACACATGCATATCCTCCCTCATAGTACGATATAAATCCTGCACGCTGTCTTGACTGTATATGGACAATGTATACAAGCATATACTGTACATAAACACACTCTTTGTGTATATAAAGCTCATTTTAATTTGATAAATACTTTAGGACCTCATTATGTGTAAAACTCTTAAATAATAACACTTAAGGAAGACTCTTCCTGAATTATATCTTTGATTGTTGCTTCATATTTAATGTTACAGAGAAATAATTCAAGATCTGGACGTGTTTGGGGCTTTAAGGAAGCTGCAGGAGATTTGGCACAATGATCAAGTGCCTTGATCTTGACCGAGAGCGCATTTATGCCTGTGGTTCGGTGAGAGGTTAAATATCTGCAAACCAGCCATGCACAGTGTGCTGAGACACCAAGATAGCAAGAGGTTAACCGTGTGGCCGTGCAGCTGAACGTTGTCATACCCAGGATCACACTTTCAGCACAGAATTGACGGGAAATGACAGAAAAACGAAATATCAGCCCGGACAAATATAACTATTTCCTGTGTTTTAGTCTTTGTGTTTATGTATATACCAGAACCTCCTCTGCGTCTTGCCGCAGAAGAAATGCTTTTTGCGTCTCCATTTTATCTTGAAACTGAAAAGGAAAACACTTCACTTCAAGCACCATCATCAGTACAGTGGATTGCAGTAACTTGGCATGCAATACAGAGTAATGTTTTCCCCCAACCAATGGCTGATGCAGAACAGATTAAGTACAGATTTTTAACTCAAGGTAAAGAAAAATGTCTTTGATGGAAAATCATTCAAAGCGATGCACCTGAGTGCTTTGCCAAAATACCCTCTTTAAAAAGGAGGAACCTTGAGAAGTCATAATTTTCACTTTGGAGCTCCAAAACCTTCCCCGCCCCCGAAGTCAATACATTTTGTGAGGATACAAAGTGAAGGGCAGCTAATGATTGTGTTTAATTAGTAAGCACTTATTTTCTCCAGCTTCAACACCTGCATGTACAAATCAACCTTGCACGGTTGAGGGGGTGGAGCGGAAAGCCTGCTGTCCTTTCTGTTGTTGTAGAGAATTACATTATATGAAAAAAAGAATGAGGGCAGACCCCTCTCTGTCTGTTCTATTTTGTATAAATTCAAAGAGGGTGTTAAAAAAAAGGAGCAGGTTAGTTGGGGTGATTGTAACTGTAGACTTCACCAGACATAACTACTCTCCCCTGCATGATGAAGAGGCCGTCACTGACACCGACTGCATGGCTGAACGATCTGATTCACCGGTTTGAGCCGCATACAAAAGCTTAAATACTAATGGATGTGATCTCAAAGGAAAGCTCTAACCTACGGCGGGACAAGCAAGTTGTCCAGTGCAGCAACAGCGCAGGGAAATGAGCCAAGTGGATTATAAAAAACATGTGCTTTAAGAGAAGGTCTAACGAGGCAACAATTAAAAACACCTGTGTGGGTGGACTACAGCTGTGTAACGCAACTGAGCCCTCGTTAATTAAATTAGCTTCACCTGAATACTTAACCTACCAGCACCTGTAAAGCTCACTGATTAACGAACATGTTGTATTTCGATTGTTTAATGTGAAAATAAAGCCTGCCTTTTTTACGGGGGGCCTCATGATGATGAGCTAACAGTATTAGCTACATAGCTACATTGTGTAAAAGAGAGCACAGTTTTCATTGTTTCAAAGCTAAAAGTATGTATGAAAAGTAAACATTTCTGAAAATGAGAGTAAGTTTAAGATCATTTTTAGGAAAAACCTGATTTTCAGATAAGGTTTCAATGGGATTTAAAAGTTAAATAATACCCAGAATGTATCAAATACTTTTCTGAAAGTATAAATTAGTAGATAAGAGTTCAAAATGCATGAAAACGGTTGATGTTTGAATGAAAGATCGGAGTTAATTGACAAAATAAAGCCGAGGAGGAATAATAAAGAGCGAGAGGAAACCAAATATAAAAAAATGAGTCAGAGCATGCAACTCTACTGATGCCGCCTGAAGCTGTCACTCATTCATTTCAAAACCAATGATCATCATCATGACAAACACTAAAAAGTCTGCAGTAAACTTTCTCAGAGCAGGTAAAAGGTCGTCAAGACAGCGCAGTTCTAAAATGAGCCTCTTCCTCTGTGGTCAAGATGCAGCGGCCATGTTTGAACTAACCTCAACCAGGTGGTTGTCGGGACCGTAGAGGTCTTTGTCCAGCTCAATCACCAGGCTCTTGAAAAACGAAGAGAACTTCTTCTTCTGCTTCCCCGGCTGTGAAACGGACAGAGAGGGACGGTTGATTAATGTCTAAATCAGACACACACACACCAGTCGCCGCGTCTTTGCTTATAGCAGCGGTACTCATCAAAAACCCACAAGAGGCCGAGTGAGATCAGCAGGAAAAGCGAGACGCTACACATTCTCAGGGTCCACTTCCTTCTGAGCTCGACCAGAAATATTTGAGGTTTGAGAAACCTAAACGCTTCCTACCGCTGAGAGATGACGTCCTCGCTGCTCGGCCTGCTAAGAACATCAGAGCTTTTTCAAGGGAAGCTAAAAACCTTCTGCCTTTCAAGCTGCAGCTACAGTCTCTAAACGACCCAGAGCAGCACACTTTCATACGGGAACATTATGATCTCCGTTTTTTATTTGTATTATTCAAATTGGCTGTGTATTAAAGATCACAGGTATGACGCAATACATACAATACACACTGTTCATTGTAGATGAACAACACTCACATCATCGAGCAACTTCCCCTCTACTCGCAGTTCCCACGATGCAATGCTGCCATCTGAGTCGTCGGCGTCGGGTCTTGCCGGGTTGAAGGTGTTGGATATGTAAAGCCTCAGTTTACGCTTCTGCTGCTGACACAAGGGCACATAACAACACCACAATTTAAACGGACCAAATGGTTTCACCAAATGGTGCGTTGAAATGTCAGGATGCAGGTGGCCCGTCTGGATCTCATTAGCTCGATATAACTGCAGATTAAAAATGGGTTTTAATATAACAAGAGTCATGAAATCTAATCAATCATTCAATCAAGACAAAACAGGAGAGAAGATGAAGAGACTAATGCACACCAAATTAAGTAAAAAATAAAATAAGTAAATAAATGAACTGCAACTCTGAATGAGTCTTTATCTATTTAAGTCTGTTTAAGTGTTAATATGATTTTAATTCAACTTTTTTCCTTTCAGAAATGGCGTTTTAGGCGGACACCTGGCGGACAGCAGGTCTCACTGGCTCCTGATTGTTCCCCTTACCTTCATCGGTCTCTTCAGTGCTTCCTGGATGTCCACGCGCTTGCGCATGATGGTCTGGTCCAGTTTGCGCTCAAACGCCAGCAGATCCATGTAGGCCTGAGACTCCGGGACCAGCTCACGGATCTGCTCAGAGGGCAGACGTTCCAATCTTTAGATCTCACACACATCAGATGGAGAAGACAGATTTTCTGAACGTCACTAAAAGGCTTAAACAGATTCGCTGTCTGGCCTGCCTTTGTGCTGCAGGGGGTCCATTAACTTGATTCAAGAACATTTAGCCCCATAGCATTTAGTTTCAAGGAATGGTAACACACACACACACACACACACACATACACACATATATATATATAGAACAGGAAAGGAGAGTTCAACGCTTTGTGGAAATTCCTATTTGCTTTCTTGCAGAGAGTTTACCTTGGATGAGAAGATCACCACCAATATGAAGCTAATGGTAGCAGCCGGTTAGCTTCAGTTAGCAAAAAGACACCCAAACAGAAGGAAACTACTAGCATGGTTTTGTCTAAAGCGATACAAAATCCACCTACCGGCCTCTCTAAAGCTCAATAATTAATTAAATGTTATTTATGTTTGGAACTTGCATTATTTCTAGCCAGCAGGAGACGACTCCTCTGGTTGCATAAAGTAGTCAGATCCTATAGAAGTCAATGAGAAAGTGACTCTACTTCCCACTTGATTTATTACCTCGTAAACATCGTGAAGACGAGTTTATGGTCTCAATCTCTTGTGTCAAGTCTTCTTCACTACAGCATGTTCATTTAGTAAACTAAGGTCCCATTCAGAGTATAATAGAGGATAAAGCAGGGTGTGCTTCACAGTGTGTTTTCCTGCACACAGAGCCAGGCTAGCTGTTTCCCCTAAGTTTCCAGTGTACGTGCTAAGCCCTTAGCTGGAGCTCCATGTTGAATGAACAGATTCAAGTGTGACATTGATTTTCTCATCTAACGCAACAAGAAAGCAAATAGTTTTGATATTTCTCCAGGGTTTGAACAAAGTTTGGCTGCACTGTCCCGACTGACCCACCGCAAGGCTACTGGGGGTTTAAGATGGAGGAACATGAGCTGCCGTGGCCCTGATTCGACTTCAGCCAGGGTCTTGTGTTGTATGCTGTCCACACCTCGTTTTCTCTCACCTGATCTCTACAGCACTACCCAAAAAATACTGACATACACCTGTGACACAAAACAAGCTTGAGAACACTCAGGACTTAATACCTTGTCGTCTCAAATAAAGCTCATTAGATTACTAATATTCAAATGTTTACAGTACATGGAGAATAATTAACTATGTGCAATATTTGCTCTATATACAAGACTTATTTGCCTTTCAAAACTGCTGCCCAGGCTGCCATTCATACGGTGGTCCACACCATCCGGGGGACACTGGGGGATAGAAATGAGATGCAGAGTGTGCAGCCAACCAGACAGGACTCAGACATTACCATACCGATGAAAGTCCTCAGAGCATCAAGGGCTGCTGCTGCTTACTTACCAAACTGTGCACACACACACACACACACACACACACACACACACACACACACACACACACACACACACACACACACACACACACACACACACACACACACACACTCTCTCTCTCTCCTTCTCCTCCCTCCCTCTTCTTCTCTCTTTCATGTTTCTCTCTAAATGGCTGCCTCCATTGTTCCCTCCCATTCCTTCTTTATCTCCATCTCTCTGTCTTTCACCGGGCCGAGGTGCCGAGCAGACGGAGGAGTGTGGCAGACATTCCCTGTCCCTGACTCATTATTGTGGAGTGGCGCCCCGGCCATGCCTACTGCTATCTCCCCGTCTGGGTTATGTTAGGGGATAAGACCCGAGCAAAGACGCTCACAGGCTCCAGACGTCCGTAGTTCCAGCGTGAAAGGCCAGGACGTGGCGAGAACTGAGACCACGGGACGAAAACCACCGCCTCTGTCGGCTCAGACTCACCTGTGGCAACTCTCTCCCGGTTCTACTTTTGGTTGCGTCTCTTGCCGTATCCCGCTGACTACTCCAATGTGAATCAACGAGCCACCATCAAAATAACCGAAGAAGAAACAAATCCCTAAAACCTCCTGATCGCTCGCCTCATTCTCTCGCTCCTCATTTGGACATAACACATCATCATCTGGCCCTCTGTGCCTTCCAAGAACCCTTGATATCAAAAAACGACCATGATTTGTATTTATTTGTTCCTTTCCTGCACACAAAAGATAAACACACACACACACACACACACACACACACACACACACACACACACACACACACACACACACACAAAAAACACACAGCTACAAAGGTAAAAAAAAATGCAGCCTCACCCTTTGCGGAAGAATCTTGTCTGCCATTTTCCTTCTCTTAGCACTAGAGAGAGGGAGAGAAAGACAGAGGGAAAGAGGAAAAAGAGAGCATGTTACTATGGTGACTGATAGCGTAGCACCCAGGCCATCTGCTAAAATGCTGGGCCAAATCCAGCACCCCAGCATCCCAGCTGTGTGTGTGTGTGTTAATGTGTTTGTGTGTGGCATCTGAAATGCAGCGGTCCACCTGGAGAACGAGAGCCTCTAACAGCCAAAAAAGTGTCACATCACGCACCTCTTGCCTGACACACACACACACACACACACACACACACACACACACACACACACACACACACACACACACACACTGCAGATTCTCGGATGATGACGGGATGTTTGTTCAAGAGCTTTTCGGAATGATTTTTACAGAGGAGAATGTGTGTGTGCGTGCGTGCGCGCGCGTGTGTGTGTGTGTGTGTGTGTGTGTGTGTGTGTGTGTGTGTGTGTGTGTCGATGTTTTCATTCCGCTGTGTGAGAACAACATTTCAAATCATGGTTTTTTTATTACCTCATACTTACCATGGAGGGACTAAGAACAATTTGTGCCAGCGTTGTGCCTTTGTCAGAATTTTCTTTCTCGGTGGCACTGATTACAAAAATAACACCGTCGCTTTTCAAAGTGCCCGTAAATATTCAATCTGTGGACACCTGTGATACGTGGAGCACCCTTGGAAATTCATGCAAGTGTTCTGTTGTTGGTGCCGGCAGAAGGACACTGACTATAAAAACACCTTGATGGCACTACACTGCAAAAAGAACAATTAAACAAAGTCAGAATAATTTATTTTAGGTCGATTTATCAAAGATGAATCATCTTGCCGTGTGGGGCTTTATATCGAAAGGCGTAAAGCAGCAAAAATAATTTGTGTTTATTTCAAAGGTGTCAGATTCTTCTCTGTAGTCCTGTTTTAGGATATTAACTCTTAAATGGAGCTAAATGAAAGCTCTTTTATTGTGAATTTGCCAGCTTACACTGCCTATACCAAGACGTATAGTTAGATGAGGAGATTGATACCACTCTCATATGTCCACTAAATATAAGACTCATCTTAGCTGAGCATAAAGAATGGAAACAGGGGGAAACAGCTAGCCTGGCTCTATCTGAAGGCAACAAAGTCCAACTACCAGCAGCGCTAAAGCTAATAAGCTAAGCTAAGAGTGTGACGCGGTCGGATGAGAGTCAAGCTCTTGATTTAAGCAGTCCATCACCTTTTGGACATGAGCTTTGGGCGGTGACAGAAATAATGAGATTGCGGATACAAGCGGCTGAAGTGAGCTTCCTCCGCAGGGTGTCCGGACTCAGCCTGAGAGATAGAACGAGGAGCTCAGGTGTCCAGAGGAGCTCGCAGTAGAGCTGTTACTCTATCGCATTGAAAGGCCGCCAGCTAGCAGTTGGTTCAATCATCTGATCAGGGTGCCTCCTGGACGGGGCCCTTTAGAGCACGTCCAACTAGTAAGGGGACCCGGGGTGGCCCCGGAACTGGAGGGATTGTATATTCGACAATGAATGGATGGATGAATCGCCTTTGTGTGCGTGTAAAAATAACACTCATTGTAAAAAACACAACTTATAATTCATAATGTTTCATACAGATGCAAAACAAGATATAACATGTTAACTAGTGTCTTCAGAGTTGCAGGTAGGTGGACCGTGTTCCCTTCAGTTTCTGCCTGTTTCCAGTCTTTGCGCTCAGATTGTATTATTGTTTATAATATATGGTATTATTATACAGCGCTAGGCTATACAATACGGACGCAGACGTGTCTCTCCTCATCTCTCGCTCTGCAACAAAGGGAATTAGAGCACTTTCCAAAATTGTTAAACAAAGATGTTTTTTACGCTAGTGCAAAATATTTTGCTCACCTGATTTTTTTTATTGATACTAGGTGTGGGCGATATGGATTAAATCATCCGTATCGGTCATTTTATATTAAATCATGAATATATATTGTGATTACATTTTAAAAAAAATGTAAATATCTGTTTTTGGCTCATCCAAAATACCTGAAAAATCAAGGTGCATGCTGGTTAACAGCAATAGAGGGTTAGGGTTAGGGGTCATATATAACGTAATAAATAATACAGAGAAATCTTGGTATATATTGGTTTATATGGTATATATCATCATATCGCCCAACAAGCGGATGGTGGATATTTAAGTAATATTTGTTTTTATTTGTAGAAGGGGATTTTTTTTTTGCAGTGTAGAGAGCTTTTCTATCACAGAGCACTGCAACGCTCTGTGAGGCAGTGTGTTACATCAGCATGCCAAATACCGAAACAAGCCTGCTGCAAGGACGATTGAAAGATCCAGGGATGCATTGCAAAGGAAAACACACATCTGCATCACAACAATCCGGCAATTTAAACTATTTCTAAAAAAGGGGTTTTAGATTGGATTCTACTTTATGTTTCTGTTCTGGCTGAAACAAACGGTTTCCCATCATGCCATGCTCCAGTCCAAAGCATGCACCACTACATGTTAGGGACTCCACTTCCAGGCCTGTACGTAGGGTCGGCCAAAATAACTCATTCAGGGAGTGCTGGGCTCGGGCGGAAGGCTAGGAGTCATCAAACGTAAGAAAATGGACATGCAGCAGAACAAACTCCTACTTTGATCCGAGCGTGGGATCTGATTGGGGCTCTCTCATGTCCATCTGCCTCGCCGGGGTCTCATTGGCTCCGGGGAATCCGACCGGCTTCCTGAGAATTGGTGAGGATTCGAAGGTTGTCCGATTAGAGTTGTGGCGAGACACACACTCAAGTACGATGTCAGAGAAGGGGAACACCTGGTGGTTCTGGCTGTTTGAGTGTCTATGTGTGTTGGATGTGTGTTAAGTTCAAGGGTCTGTTAGTGGGAGCAAACTCTAAAAACTCAGACAAGGGCAGGCACTGGGATGGGCGTGTATCTGCGTCCATGCACGCACAAAAGTGCAGCAGAGGAGGGTGCTGGGAGGCGTCCGGCTCATCTGAGGGACACGCTCATTCAACAAAGTCTCTCTGTGAACCAAAACAACCATGCTTCACACACGCAGACAGACAACACACAGACAGACGGACACACTAGGAATTTGTGCGTCACATGGAAGAGGAGAAAACAGGCGAGTTCAGCTCTATTGTTGGGCTCTGCTCTGCACATGTGGATGTCGCATAGATGAAGTGATGTGCGGATGACGACAACGTGGATGCTGCTCACACCTTTTTTCGCACATTTCCCTAAAGAAAACCTTTCGAATCAGTTCCTCTGCTCAGCAACTTAAAATATCTGGCCTAGCAACAGGGAACCTGTTTCATTATCGAATGAGACAAGCGAAGTTCCTAAGCAACCCCAAGAGTCCAAAATCAAACGGCATGAGCAGCGAGGAACGTTTTCACATTTAAAAGCAAGGTGCGGATGTTCATATAAGAAAATAAGGGCTCATAAATAATGCAGTCCTCATTGGAAATACAAGATACCATCCCTAACATGTGAACCAACCTATGGGAGGAAATGGGTGGATCTGGGTTTCTCAAGAACAAAAGACCAAACTGTTCCAGAGTAACTCAACACCAGCTAAAAATCACTCCGGTGGTTACATGTCCTGTGTGTCAGTGCACTTTGACATCCCGAATGGGTTTGGTTACACACGTTGTAAAGAACCTTCTCATCCAGAGAAGGAAACTGAAACAACAGTCTTCATCTGGTTGTTTGAGGGAACTCTCAGCTTCAGTAGCAATCATTCGACTCTTAAAAATGTGAACAGCACAACAGTCTTTAACTCATTTCATGCAACTAAAGATGTGTTTCACCCTCAGCCTCTGATCTACAAAGACGCTCCACGATAAATCACAAGAACTGCAATAATAAGAAACTGATTTGCATGAAAACAATCCATGATTTTAACTTGACAAATGAGTATTCTACGAGGCAACTGAAATGTTACACCCAGGACACACAGATGTCTTTGCTTTAACACGCTTTTTAAGACCAGCTGTCCTGAGTACTTCCTGCTACCAGACACGCTTACCACAGAAATAAAAGCCTTTCACCTCACTGTGTGCTGTGTGCAGCAAATGTTTACCAGCCCTCTCTCCTCAGAAGTTTCTACTTTCCATTAACTTAATGAGAAAACGTTGTTAATGTATTTTCCAAGTCGCTTTTAAGCACAGGGGGGACTGGTGTCACAGTCCTGGGCACTTCCTACAGTACGCAAAGTGTTTCGGTATTCGGGGGAAACAAATTAGTAGTATATAAACGTAAGTCCTCTGACACGAGGTTGAGTATTCATAGGACTTTATGCAAAGCAAACCTGGAATTAAATCCTATTTATAGCAGCAGCTGTGCGCAGGACAGCGTTTGTTCTGCAGAGCGAAAGTCGCTGGGGCCGCGAGGTCTCAATGACACCGCAAACACAGGTGGCCCGGCCCCCAGCTGGCAGCGTCGCGGGGTCTGAGCTGGACGGAGTCGAGCGGGCCGGGCAGCTTGAGCATCAGCTTGTTTGCCAGAGGACACTCTCTCTCTCTCTCTCTCTCTCTCTCTCTTTCTCTCTTTCCCTCCTTGTCTCTTTCTCTCTCACACAAAGCAACAGAGACACCTGGACGGGTCACCCTGGCCCATCGATCAGACCCTCCGCAGCCAGCCGGGCCTCTCTGGGGGTTGAGGCCCCGGCGCAGGACAACATTTCCCCCGACCTGTTCGACAAGCCTGCTTAATTGTAAGGGGATCAATCGTTCTGCAGATACTGAGAGAATGAAAGCGAGAGAGACAGAGGTCCACTGAGTGCGCATATTGATCCCCTTTTCTAATGACCATACCTGGCACACACTCGTCTCCTAACAGACATCCATCCACTGTGTGTATGTGTGTGTGTGTGTGTGTGTGTGTGTGTGTGTGTGTGTGTGTGTGTGTGGATACTGACGACGATCAGATCCTTTGTCAAACAGCAGACAATAGATAGCACTGATAGAAGTACCAGTCTGAACGCCTGCAGACAGCAGCATGGACACCACATAGATGAGACCAGGGGGCAAACTAGACAACAACGAGACACAAAGAGAGGAGGAGGAGAAACATTCAGTCACAGTCGTGGTCGGGATGGTGAGGAGAGGACGCGGAGAGCAGCGAGCAAGGCAAAAGGATGCATCTCAACAAGGAGCAGTGGGAGAGAGTTAGAAACCAACATTGAAATGAAAGCTGAACAGAGACACACAAAGGTCATGGTTTCACTTCTCAGCAAGGAGGATTTTTGAGATTGATTTTCTCGGAGATCACGGGACTGGAGGGCTGCAAGTTCCGATCGATTTCCTCATCTCTCTTCTTGTTAATCCGCAATCGTTTAATGAATATATATTTTTTTTAAATATAGGGAAAAGGCTCATCATTGGTTTTGTCTGATCAATAATCTAAAACCTAATTTACAATGATACAAAACAGAGAAAAGCAGGAAATCTATTTCTCTTTTTTTTATTAGCCAAGCTAATAACGTGGTGAAATGGTGCGCAAACATTCATGATGATTTGTAATAACTTAATGTTTAATCTAGTGGCGTCATCAGGTCAACATTTCGTCTCTTATCTGTAAAACTAATGGAATTATCAAATGTCAGCATGCGAACACGCTAAACTAACATGGTGAACAAGGTAAACGTTATAATGCTGACACCAGCATTTAGGCTGTCGACGCTTGTTACTTTATAAATGACTTTCACGACGGATGAGTCATCATCCTACTGATCATTTAGGCACTATTGTAAAATAACCAATACGTGTCTTCTAATACTGATGCCAGTACAATACCTACGTTTCTGGAATAAGTACTAAGTACTTTGAATTTTTCTCCAAAACCCTTTTTTATAATTTAACAAACTCCTAAAGTGCATTGGGTTTAATGACGTTTTAGCACAAACAGCTGTGTGCACATTTGCCTGAATCAGATTAGATCTGGAATGGTTTGGATCAGGAAATAAATAAAACCCACTAAGAATCTGACAAAATGTTTCATACCAGCGTTTAGTTTTGCTTCAGTTTTTGATTAATACTCATTTTGGTTGGTGCTAAAAGATATTGTGGTTCGATGCCCAGCTGGTTAAGATTCACGGTCATCTCCACGATTGCTTTTGAAGATCTAAGCCCGACGAGTGAAGTTCAGAGAGCGCCCACAGCCTCCTCATGATCTCAATCATTCCACACACAAAAAAGCAGACAAACCAGGAGAACTTTAAACAAGCCGTGCAGTGTTTAGGTCGGCGTTGGAGGTCGACAGACTCACTTTCTGGACCGGCTCTGGCCGCCCTGCTGCTGCTGCTGCTGCTGGACCTGCTGGGAGGGGGCGGGCCTCTTTCGGCTGGGCTCCATCACGGTGGAGGGCAGGCCGGGCCGCACTGCCGGGCTCCCGCCGTACGGTGGGCCGGGGGGGCCCATGGGAGCTCCCTGGTGGGGCATCCTCGCTCCAGACGGCATGCCAGGACGCTGGGGGAGAGAGGAAGCAGGAGAGGCGACGGGTCACATATATACGCAGACAACACTCTCCACTGTGTGTTTGGATTCATTGTATAGTTGTACACGTTATGCATTTCCTTCGGATGGATCATGGTGGACTGAGGAGAAGCTTTTTTGTAAACAAACTCTTCTTATCTGACAAAGTCGAGCTGCAACAAAGAGTATCACATCCTGGTCCAGAGCTCCTTTCTCCTGTTTAAATAAACGCTACTGCCTGCTCCGGTTCTATTGAAACTGGAGAGCCGCCTGACTTGTGTAACATTTGGTAACATTACTCTAATCAAACAGCTGAGTCGGTAAACATGAACCCAAGCTAAGTTTGTGACGTCTATTCACGAGAAATCTACACAAATAAACTGTGTAGTAAAACTCTAAAAGACCTGCAATCCAATAAAAGATTTGTTTGCATGGACTTCAGGGAAACTTTTGAGCCCTAAAAGTGCCGGCCAGTGGCGGGAGATACATTTGAAAATGAATACTAGATGTTATCTGCCTCATTCTGTTTCGTTTACAGACAACTGCACTGAGAATAAGCAACATTGCTTTATTTCTATCCTACTTTCTGCTTAAAACAGAACAGGTTATACTCTATACACACACACACAAACACACAGTATGTCTGTGCGCTTGTTCAAAGGATTTCTTTCTATCAGGCGAACCCCAATTCTGGTGTGAGACAATAAACTGAGGCAGCTGTTGTCATGGGAGTGACAAGCACAGGTGAGAGTTCCCCAGTTGTTCCCAGGCGTCAAGTCGGGAGTGTGAGGCTGTGGGCTCTGACACTGTTTGCATTGTTTAGGGTGTGTGTGTGTGTGTGTGTGTGTGTGTGAAGAACTGTCCTTTACTGAAGAGTAAAAGTAAAATCATTGAAATCCGTCACATTACTGAAGCTAAAGACGCTCCAATTGAAGCTTTTCTGTTACTTTAATGCCTTTAAATGTTCTATATATATCGATCACACGTTCATTTTATTGCATGGACCGCACTCATGGGCGGTTACAGTGGCAGAAAATACTTTTTTTTACATGTACGCCACTTTCCGACTGAAAATAACCTTGTTGTGCACGTTGTAATAACTCGATTTTCTAGATGTCGACATTTTCCAATAATTTCATATATTTCTAAACTGTAGATGATATTATGCTGACATGCTGCCTGCTTTTGCATGATTTTGAATTTAATTAGATTATAACGAAGCTAAATCAGGGTACCCCAGGGGAAATAGGGTCTCATTAGGGGCCCGTGGTTTACCGTTGCCCTGGGGCCGCCTCGCAGGTTAATCCGGCCCTGACTGTTGCGTGGTTTAATCTAAAACAATGCATCGTATTTCATAGACTCATTGCAGGGTTTGTGTATAAAATCTTAATCTGCAAGGTGACTTTAGCTTCCAGATAAATGTAGTGGAGTAAAAAGTATTTCCCTCTGAAGGTTTTTTGTACAAGTACCTCAAAACTGTACTAAAATACACTGCTTGAGTAAATCTACTCCACCACTGAAATGTATTATGAGCACAAATTGATCCAAAAATATGACAATCATTGACAGTTCCTCAGTTAATATCAAACTATAAATACTACAAAGGACAGACAGTTTGGCACATTAGACATTTTAAACAATGAAAGATGCTGAGAGTCTGTTCTCCTTCTTCCACCACCTCTCTATTCTTAAAAAAAAACATCTAAACCTTGTTTTTTAGCAGAGCCATGACTTCAACAAACCCAAATGTTTAACCACCAACAATGTGCTCTTTCAAACCGGCACAGAAACTGCCGGCTACATTTTGTAACAGAGCGAGTAAATGTTGGAGAGAGAGAGGACAGCTGAAGGATACAAGTTCGGAGTTTCATAACCTCACGTTTTCCTAACATCTCACACTGTTTGTTTGTCACCTCTCGCCGCACGCACAAACACATAATCAGACTTGATCTTTAGACCGTCCGCAAACACACAGGACAAAAACAAACAAACAAACAAAGAAGAAGCTAATAAACTGCAGAGAGGACACGATAAGAAAGCTGAATATCAAACGGGCTCCAAATGCAGACGCACGTATTCAAAAGGGAGATTTAATAACTCAGAACAGAGCATGACAGCATGCGAGAGGATAAGACTGACGTATTATGTGCTCTTTGAAATGGTGACCGAGCAGAGATCCTGCGATAAGAAGCCGCAGCAGGCGTCGCTGTCACTCCGGCTGGGAGTTTGTCCGGCGAGGGGGAGGGGATGTTGGGGGTCAAAGCAACTGAGAAGCTTCTCCAAACGGGAGGGGATAAGACAACATATGGCCGAGGGCCTGCTGCTCCAACGTTATCACCCCGTGGAGCTTTACTGGAGCCCGTGTTTTTTCGGTCTGCTTCCGACCTAAACTGGACCCAAAACACCCCAAAACAGGCCCGACCCTCAGCAGCCAGACCGAGACTTCTGTCTGGAGAATCTGAGCCTTTCCGATAACGGGTACAGACAAACCTAGCTGGATAGTGTGTAGGATGAGTTCCCCTTAAATCCACACTCACAATGTGGGACTTTATAATCTGACCTGCTGAACTGACTCCAACACTCTGCCCGGAGCTCTGCCAGCCAGCCAGCCAGCAATTGAATCTGCCATGTGGATGGATATCTGAGAAGTGTGTTGGCATCTCTGGAGGGATTTGAAGAGGCCAAACTTAACCCACTCTGTACTAAACATACAAGTATGTGGGTTGTAACGTGGATGGTCTCTTTTAAAAGGCTTTGATTGGAATCAAATCTATTAAAAACTGAGGTTACTCGAGTGGGACGAGGGTCGTGTTTTAATGTTCAAACTTATAGTCAATGAAGTGTCAGAAAATAGTGGGAAAAAAAACAAGTTGTGCTTATTTTATCAGATATTCATGGGAGAATTCATTTTATTGCGTTATTACATTGTTTTAGGTGCAACAATTAATGTAACTCATGTATATATCTCATTAAAGAAAGACATTTCAGATTTTATGCCCCTGTTTTTATGGATTTAATACTGTATATCAATGTGAGGGCTGGGCAATAATTCAACATCAGTGTTTATTGACTACTGAGATGATTTGAACATGACATTTTAAGATATCCATCTCTCTGTAATATCTGCCTCCTCCTCATTACAATAAAAGGTAAATGGAACTTCATTTAAAAAGATTCAACAGTGACCTCTCTCTCCGAAAACAGCATGTCCCTGTTAGTCTGAACCCACAGAACAAATTCGAGACAGTTTTCATGGTGATTATTTCTTTGGTGGAAAGCAATTTCAATGATCATGACAAGGTCTGTGAATTTACTTTTCAGTGCTGTGAGGACATTTCTTTCACTCCCTTTGTGTTGGGGCGGAAGGGAAAAAACAACAACTACGCCACGTTTCTGTAATGTTTGTGACGTCAAAGTAAGTGTTAATGATCCAGATCTGAGAGTAAAGGTGCAGTCGATGTCCCACAGACGCGCTCGTTTCACACAACGCCGCCGCCACGCTGTGTTGTGTTTCGGCTTATCGGGGTTTCCCACGGAAGGCTTTTCTCATCGCCGCGGCCCTCGCTGACCTCCACGCGCACACGTACGAGCCAGAGAAGTAAAAACAGCAGGGGGAGGTGAGGGGTGAGGCAGATAATGAGAGAGAAAGAAGAAGAGACTTCAGTCGGGCCTTCAGCCCACCCATCAGTCCTCAAAGCAGACCTCGGCCAAACACTCTCCCCCACAACCAACACACTGCTGCTGGGAGGCAGGAACACTACGACCTTCGGTAACCACAACAATGTGTGCACGTATTTAAACATACTGTATGTGTGTGTGTGTGTGTGTGTGTAAATGCATCTCCACATGCATGTTTCTGTGAGTTTAAAAGCTTCGTGATGGAGGGGGTAAAAGTAAATGTCATCCCTCGCCACAAGCCAGCAAACTGCGCCGAATCGTCCCCCATATCCCGTCGTATAAATATTTCTCCAGTGTGTAGTATACACAACGAGGAGGGAACCTGCCGCAACTATTATAACAAGAGTTTTCCATCTTGAAACGTGGGGGAGAGAAAGAGGGGCGAGAGGAGGGGAGGCCGAGCACGAGAGAGAAGAAGAAGAAGAAGAAAAAAAGAAGCAGGGGGAAATATTTGGCTTGGAGCAGCCAGAACCTCATCAAGGTTAATTGTTCTGCTGAGAGGACGCACTCATCTGGCTCATCAATCACCGGGTCCATTGTTTCCTAAAGTCTGTCTCTGCTCGCAGGGCGTCCGCTCCAAAGCCCCTGTAATGACCGCTCCTGTCAAAGAGACAATGCGTCATCTTGTTTCAGTGGATAAATCTACCTGGTGTCAGTGCGCCACACGTCAGCGCTGATTAAAGCGCCGGCAATCAGACCTTAGTAAAGCGGAGTCTTTTCGACCTTCTCCGAGCACTCGAGGCTTAGGAAGTGAGTCCAAGTTTCAGGATCCGTGCGAAGGTGGAATTCAGTTCGGGAGAAAGTAAAACAATTTAAATGAACGCATTGCATTTAGTTAGGTCACAATGGATTCATTGTTGGGTCAGAAAATAGTTACAAATTCCCCACACAACTCCCCAAAAAATCCAAATGGTGGGTTTTGTTCAATCAACAGGCCGAAACCCAAGTCACCGTCATATAAAACCAAGAACATTTGAGAAGCCAAAACCAGCCATTTGTTTGCTTGAAAAAAGAAAAGGACAAGAAATTGCAGATGAATGTGAAGATAACCAATCAGCTGATCTAGAAATTGTTTGAGCTGTAAAACATTTTCAGGCAAAAAGAAAAGAAGGTCACACATTCTGTTTCCCAGATGGAGGATTTTATGTTGTAAACTGAACATCATTGGGTTTTGGATTCTTCAGTCGGATAAAACGAAACATTAGAATATGTCACCTTGAGCCTTGGTTGAGTTGTATAAGGTATTTTTTTTCCACATAGCACTGAGTAAAAGCTCCATCAAAAAGATGGCAGATGAATTGATTGAACTCACAGACGACATGAAACCTGCAACATCGTTTTCAGGGGAAACGATGGTGAATCCCAGACCATAAATCACCATTATATGCACACACTTGAGTCAATATCAAAGCCACATCTGCTCAAACTTTCAAGTATCACTGCCTTCAACATCCTCCTCCAGCCCTCTCATTCATTCAGCTCATTCACCAAAACAAAGTGCTGTTATCTCTGGCAATAAGTTGCCTGACCTCTAACCGTGAGCAACACTTGACTTGACCTCTCGGACTCGCCTCACATGAACGGACTGATTGTTCTTGCGTGATTTCCAGGATTTGGCAGCCTGCCTCGGCTCCGTCTGTACGCTACTACGTCCGTTTGTCTCGTGACCTTACAGGTTCAAATCCCTCCACTGACCCACACCACGCTGCCTGCGAGGCTACTCTCACTGTGTTGTTGTGAGTGGACTCGTCATCTCTCTCCCCTCCGTCTGTGTGTGACTCTCTGGGAAGCAGTGTGCTCCTCTGTTAGCCAAAGGGGGAGCTGGCTGCTTTCTGCTGCTGCTTAGCTTCTATTCCTACATATCTCCATGTGTGTGTGTGTGTGTGTGTGTGTGTGTGTGTGTGTGTGTGTGTGTGTGTGTGTGTGTGGTAGAAATCCTCTGCTCCCCATCCTTCCTTCTCCTGCACAGCTCCATCCATCCATGCTGCTCCACTTCTTGTTCTCTCAAGCCATCTCCTAACCGGCTGGGATCCAGGAGAGAGAGAGAGAGAAAGAGAGAGAGAGAGAGAGAGAGAGAGAGAGGGAGGAGGGGGTGCTGGAAATAACCTTCACATGGCCAGCTTTACCCAGCTATCTCTCACACACAGCCCGCTGCTGCTGCTGCTGCTGCTGCGCCGACTCATGCACACACACACACAGAGATGCATGCCAGCTCCCTTCATGGGAATGACGGACAGCGCCACTCACCACTCCATGGACCAGGAACTCAAACAGTTTGCTCTTGGTGGCTTTCCTGGCTCCCCCCGCCGTCTCCTCCGTAGCCATTTGCTCAGTCCCCTCCGATCACCCGGCTATGTCTCCTCTCTCCTTCTTTTGTCTTTCCCTCTCCCTTCTCCCAGCCTCCTGTTCCCCTCCCCTGCTCCACTTTCCTTCTCTTTGTGCTCTCCTTTACAGCACTGCCTGTCCCTGACTCTCCTTCTCTCTCTCTCTCCCTCTCTCCCTCTCTCCCTTCTCTCTTCCCTCCCTCTGACTCTATTTTGAATGTGCAGCAGCCCTACTGAGGCTCTCACTGTGTGTGTCTAGCTCACTTTTTAGTTGAGCTGCCTTTCAGGAGCCCGGCACGTCGCTTGGAGGTGGAGGGGGGAGGCTGTGCGGGGGTCTGTCAGGGGGGTTTCAGCCAGCCCACCCTGCCGCTCCCCCGCACAGCTGTTGCATTCCATTGGTAGATAAGGGCACGCGGCCGCTTGGTCCTAAACGGGGGCCGAGGAGGCTTGAATCAGATCCCCCCCCCCCCCAACAGAGGCCATGGTCAACGCACACAGACCTCTGAGTCCTGGGCTCATTTAAAAAAAATTAAAAAGAAGATATTATGCTCTTAAAGGAGCCCCTGCTGCATATCATTAACGTGTGTATACCCTTGTGATGTGGTGATGATGACGAGGAGGAGGTTGATGTCTCAACTGAAAAGCCACTGGAGGCGGGGACATGTGTCTTCTAAACGCCCCCCACTCCACTCCAGCCACGTCAAGAGCACCTTCACTTCCTGTGTTTTCTGCAGAGTGCATTCATAAGGTTAGGAGTGTTTCCTCCACTCGCCTCGTTAGCTCGTCACCTTTCACCCACTAGCCGGCCCAGAGGCTGCATGCCGGCCGCGGCTACAGAGTCACGGCAAGGTGACTGTGTCACTTGCCACGGGTTATTGGGGGATGTTGGTCTGCTTTAAAAGCACAAAATGAATGCATACAACTGAAAGGCCCAGCAGAAGTATACACACTGACTGTGTTGGGATTTTTAGGTTACAATGTTTCCCACTCCGTGAACACGCCAGGCCGAGCTTCGCCCGTCGCCACACAGTTCATTACTCTGACTGAAACCACCCCGCGATAAAGATTAGGACTCTTTCATGTCTCCTGCTGCCGCTCTGGGCCCTCTGTCGTTCCCTCCCTCCCTTCTTCCAGCCATCAGATCAGAGGAGTGAAATATTCATGAGGTTATTTGAATGACAAAGGAGGTGAAGTGGGGCAGATTCAGAAGGGGGCTTGGCTTTGTGACACATGACAGCATATTGTAACTGTTATTGTTTCCTCTTCCTCGGCTCTGCCGGCGTGAAAACTACAGAAAAGTGTCGAACCAGGTGTCAAAATAAGGAAATTGCCCCTCAAGAGGTGATGGAAAGCTCTGACACAAAACCCGTCCTTCAATTATCACATTATAACAAGCCTGTTCCTTATGAATAGAGGAAGGAACAGACGTTCATCTTCCAATCAACTCTGAGAGGAAAGCTCTGCAGCTATTGTGTGGACAGCTGGTTAGTGGTTCTGTGACATCTAGGCCAAAGGTCGTGACCTTCTAGAGGACGCACCATCCCTCAGAGGCCTCTCAAAGGAGCCACGCTGTTTTTATAAGCATATTATGCATTACTATCTATGCCGTAAAGACGCCGTCAATGAAAGGAAAGTTGCATCTGAAGAAGAAGCAGGAAGAGAAGATAAAAAGCGTGCCCTTCAAAATTCCTTCACACGCCCCTGATTATTGGAATCGACTTATCGATGAGTAAAAGCTGGCCCTCTCACGTGTAGCTGAGAGCGTGTGGCATTAGTTTGCTTAGTGGTGACACCTGGTGGTGAGATCACTGTACTGCTGCTGTCATGAAACCAGTCTGCGAGGCTCTGAGGAGCATAAGGAACCCAAAACCTCCTCTTTCCATCCGTCTCCTCCCTTTAGTCAAATACTGCGAAACAAATCCGTCCCAACTGACGCTGTGCGTTAAAATAACCGTGTGTTACATTACACATGTCACACGCTTTGCATATATTCACCGCACAGCCACACAAGTTGTGCGTCTCAATTTCCTGCAAGGTCAAAAGCTCCACCCGTCGAGCGTATCCATGCGGATTTTTGAGATTGTGCCAGTCTCCCGTTTCTCCGGCAAGACGACACGTGGGTTCAACGATAACAAAGAGATCCGGCAGGCGGCTCGGGCGATGCAAAAGGGAGCCTTCAGCGCAGGAGTACCCCCTGGCGGACCCCCACAGTCTCCCTCACCAAAGCCAGTCAGTCTCACCAAATGGTAATGTCCCAGTGTGTAGCAGATAGGGGGGGGGGTAAGGGGTAAGGGAGCAGCGGCAGTATTATTACTGACCAGCAGAGGGAGCAAACAGCCAGGCAGGGAGGTGCTGACTGTTTGAATGGAAGGAGGGACTCATGTTCATGTTCATGTCCTGGTCCACACAAATGGATGAGGTACCATAAGGCATGAAAGCCTAAACGTGCTGCCGGGACCAAAATCTAATCAATGCTCGACCGATTTTATTTTCTAAGCACCTTTCTTCTAAGCACCCTTCTTCTAAGCACCCTTCTTCGATGGGAAATTATTCACTTCCTTATTCGGCCACAAGAGGGAGACAAAGAACTCACACTGAGATTAATGCTTCAAACAATACAGTATGTTAACTGTCTCGCTGGTTTTATAACCTGCAGTCCTGGCTGCATCATCATGTCATAGTGTATAACAGTGGATCCCAACCAAGAGCCCTGCAGTGTGAAAGACTGGGTGCTTTCTCCTCTTTCACCTCTATAGAAAATGTAGCGCTTTAAATAATTAATGATTTCAATAATTTATTACATTCTTCATTTGATCTGTTAAATGTCAGAAAATAGTAATGTATATGCCTCATCATTGTAATCCAAGGTCTTGAACTGACTTGTTTTTTCCAACATCCAAATATTATCGGTTTACAGTGATAAAAACGAACAAACAGAGAAAAGCAGAAAATACTCACAAACACAAATGATATGGTGCAATGTTTGGCCTTTTCAAATCAAAGTTTTTCCTCTATTACAGTTAATAATTATGACTAAATACGCAAAAATCAGAGCTGAAGGTCAGAGAAAAAAAGTCATTCAATCGAAGTTAAACAAACAACCCTAACATCAGATTCCGATTCAAATGTTTATAAACTCTGATTGGTGCACGGAAGTATGAGCCCCGCTCACTTTAAACCACTGAGAAAAGCAAGGGGGAAAAAAGAAACATGAAATAACCGTCATAACTTTAGCTGAAATGTTAATGTCGAGCAGCTTCACTCACAGTGAGAAGAAAATCTCGAATCAAAAACGACTGGTGCATAAAATAAAGGATGTTCTGCATTAAATAAAGATCCCAAAGTGGTTGAAATATCAATACGCAATTACGTGGAAATTACTTAAGTATCATTGCAGCAGGATTTTCCTCCTAGTTTCTCCAAAATGACACATAATGAAGTTCATTATTGGCAAGAAAAGCTCGGTGAAGGTGAATGTATTCGATTGTTTTGCGCTCGAGGCTGAGCGGAAAGGAAGGAAGAGAAATCTATACATTGATGGTTTTGGCCTGTTTCTCTGCAATTGCTCCACAATGAGCCCCGGAGAGGAAGGAAAAACACAGAAAGAGAGAGAGAGAGAGAGAGAGAGAGAGAGAGAGAGAGAGAGAGAGAGAGAGAGAGAGAGAACAAACAGTTAGATCGGTGCTGATGTAAAACGCAGTTCCCAGTGGCAGCGTTTACATTCCAGGAACCAGGAACCTGCCCTCGTCACCGTTATTGTCACAGACAGATGGGGTTCACGAGGGGGAATATGCACTGTGCTGAAGGCCTGGAGGAAAGTCTGATTCCCTCCCACTGCTGGGCCTCTCTCTCTCTCTCTCTCTCTCTCTTTTTTCTCTTTCTTCGGTTTAGGAGCTGCACACAAAACCCAGCTCAAGCAGCTTTGAGGCCAGAGCTCCCTGAAAGCTACTCAATGGCCATCAGCCCCCCCACCCCACCATCAAAGGGTCTGCACAATAGCACATAGACCTGCACCTTCACTGAGGGGGATTAAGGAGAGAAGTACATTTCAGGGCCGATTTCGTGCAGCTCGGCATGTGTAATGAAGAGGAACCTACGGGGGGAGAAAGGGGGGGTCTCCCCTGGTGCCTGAAAATAATAGGGCATCTGCTGATCGTTGGCGATCAAAGTGCTTTGGGACAATATACCGCGAGCAAATAGGCGCATTGGGTTCTGCACAAAGCGGCAGTACTGTGTGAGGCACCTGAAGTAAGAAGCTGCAGAGTTTAGGGTTGCAGACCTCGGATTTCAGGGCTCGTTTGGGGACAAAGCATCTTTATCCAGACGGCGTTTATGGTTCAGCTCCTTGGCTGCTCCCAAAAAGAAAAGAGAAAAAAGGGAGGCATTGTGGGAGCAGATGGAAAAGACGGAGCGGCGGTAATGAGAACAGTTTCCCTCCCGCAAGCACCGAGCAACACACCGGAACGAAGGCCCGAAGCTTTACCTGCTTCGGGGCATTTCCTGTTTGCTGTAGCCGTGACAACGGCATAATCTGCCTTGCATCCAAAAGCTAGCAGCCAATCGGGACGACGCCGACTGCAGTGGCTTGAAAACTGGAGCAGCAGCTGGTGAACTGAGCAAGGAACTATTCCAGAGCCGAAGCTGTAAAACTAAAACGAAATGTCAGTTTTTGAGACTTCAGTTCGCTGATTTAGTCAACTGGGCCAACTTTGACACAAATATACAGTGAAGAGCCACCACTTTCCACAGATAAACCGACCCAGCTACCATATAACATTCCACGGGATGAAAAATAAAACTCTCCCCTCTCTCTTCTTTCCTACTCTGCATTAGCCCCGATCTATCAGCGCCACTCTGCCCGCGCAGGACGGGAGGGCGAGCCGACAGAACGAGGGCAGGTCGGTCTGCGCCGGGCCGCATCGAGACCGGCACAGATACGACAGGCGAGAGGAGAGGTGGCCTGGAAGATCTGCTGCTACTGTGTGTGTGTGTGTGTGTGTGTGTGTGTGTGTGTGTGTGTGTGTGTGTGTGTGTGTGTGTGTGTGTGTGTGTGTGTGTGTGTGTGTGTGATGCGATCTGCCACGGAACGACAGAAATTAATGGAATTTTATGTTCAAAAAGTTGATCCACTCCCTCAGGATTCCAAGTAGCAATTAGAGACAATCATCTAGAAGCACAGAGTTTGTGCCTCTCACATTTCACTATTACAAGTAATTTATAGACTCCTAATCCTAAAACAGGGGGTTTAAAAAGTCATGAAAACTACATTTCGATTAAGAAAAAAGAATCAGGTTTCAAAGATATCTTTTGGACTATTGTTCCATCCAGATGGTTGTTAAATGACTGAAAACGTACATTGTTTTCATTAGATGATTAGTTTGGAGACTTGAGAGTAATGGTAATAATACATGAGGCAAAAATTGGTGCTAATGGAGGACGAATAAATTCTTTGATGTATTTGACAGATCTGTAAAACTGAGATGTTCTCATATGTTTCTTGGAAATAAGTAATTTAGCATTAAAAAAAAGACCAAGACCCAAACGACCGATTAGTCGACTAATAGACTGCGAGTGGGCATTCCAAGGTGCTAGTACTGTATACGTGTGTTTTATATGTTCATATACACATTAAACCAATAATAACTCATTACTCACAATCACAATAACCAACAACATATGCCACCTCCCTCTTACACTCACAATGTACAGATGCTGCTCAATAAATGAAAACAGAAGACAACCAGATGAAATCGCAGTAAAGTAGCACTTTAAACTCGTCTCAGTCCCAGAACAAAACCATAAGCTCTCCATCAGTTCCCTTAAATGACTTATCTTACGGTATAAAAGGCAATATGAAAACAAAAAGGGTTCACGCACAACCACGCGAGTGTTCATGCTCATTCCCACGGCAGCTCCCTGTTCTCACACAACAAGGCCTTGTAATGAACCGAAGAGCCCATTAATCAAAAGAGGATGACTCAGCAATTATTTTGTTAATCGACCTTCTTAAATGTGAGGATTTGCTGCTTTTCTTTGTCGTATGAGATGCTCAGTTATTTCCTACCTGGCCCGATGCTTAGATAAAACAAGCCATGTGAAGACTTCATCTTGAGCTTGGAGACATTTTGACTTTTTCCTTTCTTTCATTTTCTGTTTGAATCATTGAGAAAATGATTATCTTAATAAATCATAACTTATAATGAAAAGAGTTGTTGGTGGCAGCTTTAAAACATCCATTAAGACCTGATTCGGGTTAAAATAAAGAAAAACACCTTTCATCCGCCTCTTTGAAATAATTTTGTTGTTGTGCACCTTTAAAACATTTTTTTTAATAAAGATTACAAATCCATTTAAAACTGGGAGAGAAGGTGCCAGCTGTGGCATCAGCATGCACGCATAATCCAACATTACTGCTTGTGCTTTATTGGGTTATACGGAAGCCCTCCAACAGTCTGTGGTGCAATATTGAGCGTTCACGTCTAAGTGGGTCAACCCGCCGCTCGCTGAACTGCAGCACCATTAGGACCCAGACAGTTCGTCTCCGAGGCGAACGCACAATCTCATTAGACAGACAACTCTACATTATGAATGGGAGTAATATGCAACTCAAAGAAAACCCCACCGGTAGTGCTTCAGGTAGGATAACAGTGATTAAAAAAAAATAGGGTTATAATCTGCTGGTAGGCGGGGAGGGCGCCATGTTAATTAGGTTACAAAGCGCTCGATTTACAACCATAAAAACCTACAATCTCTCTGAGGAGATGAATCGGTGGAACTTCAGAGGGATGTGTGAAAGTGGTGTTTCTGGGTTGGAAATTGTATGAAATTCCTCTTCAGTTGTGCGGCTGTTAGTGCAATGTATGTCTGTGTAAAATATGCCAGAGGTGCAGCACAGTATGGCATACGCTGCATGGCTATACTGCAGCAGTCTGGATATAATATTGGTGGAAATGATATTAAACTTTCATCATCTTTAGCAGGGCTGCAGCTGATTCATAATTTCATGGTTGATAAATAATGCAGCTTATTTTCTTGAGTATTGCATAATTTAAAGGGGGCATCACAATTTCCCAAAGCTGAAGGTGACAAACTGTCCAAAAACTCAAATGATATTTCATTTTCATAAAAGAGAAAGAAAAGCAGCAAATCGTCTCATTCCAGAAAGCATTTCTTTTTGGGCTGTTTTTGCTTGAAAATATGATCGAAAACAATTACTTGATTATCAAAACCGTTGCTGTTAACTCAACTATGCATCTAATCTCTACTCGTTTCTGCCCAAATATTTTGTGAAATTAATAGCTTTCCTGTAAGCTGGTTTGTTTCCGGGGTAACAGACCAGCCATTGAGCCAGCACATTCCTCTCCAGCCCGGAAAAAAAAAGGAAGCGCTCCATTGTCCGTTTATCCCTGCGAGTAATACAAAACACAAAGCCGGGGGAACATTTGATTGGTTTACCGGCTATTTAAGACACAAAGCCAAATCTGTACAGCTCACTGCTTGAGCAAAAAAACTGTGTGGAGAAAAAATAAAGTTTGACAAACTTGTGAAAAACTCTGGAGCTCAAACACTCAGGGAAACATTGATTGACCTTGATTAGTGGCCCAAACTAAATTTCAAACATGACTGAAAAGAGTGACTGAGGTTTATGTAGGTGTGTGTATGTGTGTGTGTGTGTGTGTGTGTGTGTGTGTGTGTGTGTGTGTGTGTGTGTGTGTGTGTGAGAGAGAGAGAGGAAGAGAGGGAGGGGGTCCTGTGCAGCTTTCCTTAAAAAGCCAGGTCAAGCATTCTGCAGACTGTAAAAGGAGCTGATCCTCTGATCCTCCATGAGATCTCTGGAGCTGTGACGGCACCTTGCATACTGATGTGGCTGTTCTCCTTCTTCTGTATGCTGAAGGGAAGCTCTGTGCCAGCAGCGGGGTCAGGGAAGACTAAGGATATTAATTAAGATATTGTAATCCTGTTTTCATAGAGTGCGCCTGTATCGCTGAAAGGGTTCAAGTGCTCTCTACACAGCGAAGACTAAGTTTACTCTTTAAAAAAAAAAAAGCAATCACAAAACAAGTGCAGAGCAGCTCAAACGCCTCAGACTACGTAAGACTGAGCAGAGAGAAGAGGAAGAAGAGGCCATTTTAGGGAAATTCAATGTATATTCTATCCAGTAAAAGGCCTTTGAATACAGGAAGGGATATGGAAAACAAACACAAAGCAGCAGTGTCTAGGAAATGAAAATGGTGATGCAGGGTTGTATGTTAGCTAATTGCACCCAAATGCTATTGTCTGTGTTTTTTTAATTATATATAAAGCATCACACTGAAGTGCATGTGATGGAGAGCTTTGGAAGCAGCAAGCAGCTGAGTCACCAAGTCCTCCATAACTCTACAGTTCTGTACATGAAACCAGAGCAGGAAAGATGGCGAGAGAGAGAGAGAGAGAGAAATCGGAGAAAGCTTTTAAAATGTGCAAAGAATGCACAGACAACACATTTGCTGAACCTTTTACGAGGATGAAGGCATCGTTTAAAAGTTTTCAGCATCCTCCAAGCTTTGAGTTTTACTGACTCACTGCAAGCAAGAATAATGAGATGATAATAAAAGCACAAGAACAAACATTTCCCAAACATTTCCCTTTCTTGCCTAAAGTTAGTAAAGAAGATGGATAGCACTCTCATGTCTGTATGCTAAATATGAAGCTACAGCTAACAGCCGGTTAGCTCAGCTTTGCCTAAAAAGCAGAAGAAGGTGTAAAATATGAGCCTGGTCGGCTGCATTGACCAGAAAATAATCCATCATATCACCACATAGCATCATAACTTGTTGTTTTTACGTGGGTTAAACACAGATTAAACTCTATACATCGGAGTATAAAGACTACATTTCCCTTTGGATCAGCAAATGTAGATCTGGCCTCAAGTGTACAGCCCAATTTAACACAGTAAAAAAAGAAACTTTCCCCTTTCATGCCCAGAGTTAGCAAAGAAGATGGATAGCACTCGCATGTCTGTGTGCTATATATATGAAGCTACAGCTAGCAGCCGGTTAGCTTAGCTTTGCCTAAAGACTGGGAGCAGCAAGCAGGCAGCAGTTGGCCGGGTGCATTGGCCAATAAATAATCCAGCATGTCACCACATAGCATCATGACTTGTTATATAGACTGAATATGGTTTGTGTATTGAGATATGACGTGTGTGAGATTTAGCTAGAGGTTAGCTCATTATGCTAACTAGGCCAGCTCAAATCTAAATATACAGATATATGAACTCTCTGCAAAAGCGGTCCCAAAAATGTCGACATATATCCTTTTATTACAGAGTTTAGTGGCTTCTTTTCGTGGACTTTAAGGCTCCATAAATCAGGAGCAGTTCCAGGCTACAGCTGGCATATATAGAAAAAAAAACTACATTTTCCTCTGGATCAGCAGAACTAGATCTGGCCTCAAATGAACACCCTCAAATTCCTCTCCTGCTGCTGTGTGACGGCAGAAACTTTCCCTGCAAGATCCAAAACACACATGCACACTTGAGGAGGGCACTAACGTGAAGCACCATTATATCATTGTGTGAGCCCTAAATCAAAGAGGGGAGGGAGGGAGGGAGGGAAGGGGAGACTGCGAATGAATTAAAGGCATGCGTAAAGAGGCGAGAGGATGATCCTCTCTCTCTCTCTCTCTCTCTCTCTCTCTCTCTCTCTCTCTCTCTCTCTCTCTCTCTCTCTCTCTCTCTCTCCACCGTGCATCCCGTCTATTACTCCTCAAGTGTCTGTTTCCCTCACCAGACAAGGTTAACAAGCCGCGCTGGTGTGTGTCTGCCTCGGCTGGAAAACGGGGAGGGGTGGGAGGTTGCGAGGTGGAGGGGTGAGGTGCTGCAACTATACAGTGTGCTGTGTGATGATGCAGACAGTAGCCTTACAGTCCCCTTAAATATCCCCCAACCACATCCCCAGTCCCTGCTCTATATTCTCTAATACATTGTGCACCACGCAGCTGTACGACGGAATAATCCTAAATACACCGTGAGCTGGAAAATAATCCTGCTTTTTTTTTTTTTTTTTTTGAGATGCACAGTAAATTACAGCTAGACGAGGAGAAAAAAAAACTCTGGTGCGCACTGATCCGGCTGCAACGCGCCTGCAGGATAAATAAAATAAATAAAGAATAGTTTGAAATGGTGGATGAGGCTACTGAGCAGCGCGGCGAGGCAAAGTGATGTGGAATAAAACAAATGGTAGCATCCATACCTTTCTCTCCATCACTATGCGCTCTTTTTTTTTTTTTTTTTTTTTAGGCTACTCAACAACAGGAACTGTAGGATGCGTCTCTCTGTGGAGGTGTCCGGTCCAGCGCGGCGCGGAGCTTCCCGTCACTCCTCAACTTCCTCGCGGCTTTTGAAGACAGCAAGCGTCTCTCTCTCTCTCTCTCTCTCGTCTGTCTGTCTCTCTCTCTCTCCGCGATCACTTCCCCATTACTGGACGGCTAGGCGACTTATTAGCACTGGCCTGTGGGACGCCGAGCCGGGGATGGAGCCAGAGCCGGGATTGGTGAAGCCTCGTTCGGAAGGGAGCAGGAGCGCAGGCGCGGTCTCTGCTGGAGAGTCGATATAATGAAAAATTACCAGTGGCAGGGAGCGTCATCAAATTATCCTCAGGAGCGGGGTTTCTTTTTTTTTTGGAGGATGATATACAGTCCAATGCACGCTTTAACAAAAGGAGTGTGACGTGATGACTACAGGTTATTAATATAATGTGCGCTGCAAGAACAAAGACACCTTTTTTTTTCATGTTCGGCCTCCATGATGTGAACAGGTTTTATTCATAGCAGCAACAGACGAGCAGCACCTTCAGCTCCCTAACCACACGGACTGTGGCACTTTCCCATAAAGCACCCTTTATGTAGGGGTTTGCAAGTTGTAACTGCTTTATAGAGCAGTTATACACCAATATTAAGGACATTTGGTCGTCAGATTGTGAAAAAAATATCTGCTCTTATTGATGGGTTATAACAGATCTAAAAAGCATTAGTAAATGATCGATTGGCTATTACTAAAGGTATTATTTAATCCTTTAGATACTATCTAATGAGACATTACATAAAGGGGAATATATGACATTTGGGAACGGAGGACTGCTGCAGGAAATGTTTATGAATAAGCATGGCAGTATTATTAAGATTACATTTATATAAAGACCGTTGTTCTCCGAAATGAGAGGCCTTATTTGAGAAACATTCCTTTTCACGGCATGAAGAATCATTTTTTATATGTATTGCTTTTCTCCTGTTCTTTTTGGGACTTAACCAAATCAACAGTCTAAGAACAAAGGGTTGTTTAATGCCGTACAGATAGTAAAAGCCCCTTGAGGGATAATGGGCTCCATAAATAAAATAGACTTGACTTTAAATCTTTTCATTTAGGCTGTGCAACTCGAACATTGCTTCCAGGTGAACTTAGCCTCATGTTCTTGCATAAAAACCACAAAGAAGACAAAGGAAAATAACTTGTTGCCTTTATATTAAGCAAACACATACCACCGCTGTGGGAATGTCTGTGGTGGCCCGTTACTAATGGTTCAATAAAAGATCAAACGCACGAGACAAAAAAAACTGTGAATCTCAGGTCAGTTCAGGACATTCTTCAGGTCTATGAGTCTCAAATCTGAGTCGGTCTCTAAACTCTTGTCCCCTCTCAGGCTGCAGACTGACACAAGTTCAAAACCATCAAGCTGACCAACAGCCTCATAGTTTATTCGTCCTTGAACGAGATGCAGATCCCACTCACGTCCATGAGATCTGAAACTGACCTCACCTATAAATTCCTTGAGGTTTTTTGTTTTTTTTACAGAGAAGTGCAGCACAATATCTGGGTCATAGCCGTGTTCCGAACAAAGCCTTCTTACCGCAGTGCAGCCCACTCCCACTCCCACCCACAAACCCAATCACCAGAGTATTACTACTGAGGCCTTGGCTCCACACCAGCAGAAAGAACAAAAGATATCCTTCTGCTGAAAATGTTTTCCAGCTCAAGAGCTCAGTCTGAAGAACCATCTACTGTTGAGTTGTGAGCGGATTTTATGAGCGATTGAATATTGAAGCCGAGGCATTAAATTCATATCAACAACTGTGTCCTTTAAATAAGGAAAGGATTGACTTTTTATTAATTTCGGTTCAACGAGGGACCGGTTGCATACAGAGGAGGCAAAGAAAACAATCGGGGGGGCTTTTCAGAATGATCCGTGCAAAGCTCAATCAACTTTAATTAATATCTAAATTCAACTCCTCCTCCTCGATAAACCAAGTGGGTGTTCCCAAACTTAACCATTTAATTATGAAGCCACATTAATTCTTACTGATATCTGATGAACAAAAATTAAATAAGGTGATTCAGACGTTTTGGCAGATGTAGACTGATGCTTATGGAGTAGATCCTGAGGTTTCGTCTTCTTTTAGTTTTTTTTGGCCTCATTTTAGTCCTGGACATCAAAATAATCTATCACAGGCTCTTCCTTAACCATCTTCGACCAGGTGCCTCCACTGACGGCCCTGGGGAGGAGAATCAAGAGCAAACATGAGTCATAAGCAGACAGTAAAATCATAAATCTAACATGATCAACGAGGGCAAACGGTGCAAGGAGGAAGACTTACTTGCTGCTGTGCTGTTTGATATGAGCGATGGGAGGAGGGGCCCTCATAAAACTCTCTCTCTCAATCAGGGACGTCAGGGTTGCGCTTGGACAGGCGGACTTCCCCCTGAGAAAACAAGCAAAATAACCAAACTCTTCAAAAACACACAGCCAACACCTAATCATTTTTGCAAAGTTACCGTTTGAATAAAGTCTTACTTTTGGGCCGTGATGACCACGTTGCGTTTGGGCTCGCTGTCGTAGCTCACGCTCTCCACGGTGTAAACCTCGGCCAGCTCGTGGATGATCTTGCGGTGTTCTCTGTTCATCGGTGGGAAGCAGTGGCTCCTCCTCGGCTGTTTTCCCTGCAAACATCAGAACCGCATGACCGTTGGGAATTTAGACAGAAAAGCATTTCAAAGAGTCTGCTTCCCGCTGCCCTGCGGCGACAGTGGAGTTTCTAATCGCTCAAATACATCTCAAATCCTCCCACTACATAAAGCGGGAGGTCAGGACCTCTGGATGCAACACAAATCTGAGGCGGAGCGAGATCATTTCCAGGATCGGAAGGTAGAAAAGAAAACCTTTCTGCAACACAAAATCTGACTAATGCTCTAGTGGGATGGTAACAAATCCCTAAAGCCAGGGACAGAGAAGTGCAGTCTGTTACAGCAGCAGATTCAGTGTCCACATACGTGTAGGCATGTAGTGAAAGTGTGGCCTGTTGCCTGTAACGTATTTCAACCTGACTTTTTATACTAGTGTACTAAACATGGAGAGTTTGGGAAAACTACAACTGGCATAAAACGGACCCGCTTCCTCAGCCACAAGCTAGTTGGAAGAAGACGTAACATTTTGACAGAATAACAGCCTCTGTGTTAGGAAAGCATAAGCCCACACAAGAGGGCCAAGAGCAAAGAATCAAGTCAGTGCAGATGCGATAAAACCTTTCATAAGCAGACTCGGAGGCAGAAAAAGCTTTGCCCTTATGATTCATCGTTCCAAAAAGAGATGCAGCTGGTCATAAACAATACATTTTTACATTCAGCAAAGAAACCAACGGAGCAGTGACCTTGACAGCCGCCTGTGAGGCTCAACGCATCCAACAAAGCTGAAAAAAAGGGAGCATGGAGTCTATTTTTCTAACTGCCCCATGAGGCACCTACTAATTTAGTCTGGTTTCGCCGTCCTGTCAGAAATCTACAAGCAACCACAGCTGGTTCAGATCTTGAAAGTCCACTGGAGAATTGACTGAGCTCAGAAATAGCTGAATATACAACCACAATGTCAGAAAATCTAACGTATAAAATAAATATCCTGATAATAAAAATGATGCAAGTGGTGAGCTTAGACAGCGAGTAATACTGAGGAGCGGTAATCGATCGGACATGAACTTTGGCTTGAATACAGAACTCCTAAAATGATTTTAATAGCTGTATTTTGTGCAGAATCCGAAGCAATTTCTTGTTTTACCTCATCAATCATTCGTAGAGTTGTAACATTCTGTCTTGCTGGCAATTCCCATCAATAATAGTGAACAATAAAACTCACTGGGATGCATCGGAGCTCCAGTGATGATAAGGGATGGCATTAATGAGAAGTTCATACAGAGGATGATGCAGTAGATCCTTTTAAACAGCTACCTACAAACTGCTGACCTCCAGTACCTGGTCCCATAAACAGTGCATTAGGAGTTCATTCTGACTTGTTGTTTACTTGATGGTGCTCCGGCTGATTCTCACTCTGCCTCACAGTGTTGGATGAGAACTGACATGAAATTCATTTCCTTGGGGGACAACTAAGTGTCATTTGTCGTTACGTAAATGATAAAATCATCAGTGGATGCTTTCGGTATTGAAACGTTAAGGACGGAAGTTAATTAAGGTTTTCAATGTGCAGGAACAAGAGAGAACGGTGGGCTCCCAACACGGCCACCAGAGGGAGCACAAGAGCTCATCCTAACTGTCGTTACCATACTGGCAAAAAAAGGGAGCACTTGTCTCATCTTACCTTATTAGCAAGCTCAACGAGATTCTTGATCTCCTCTTCTACCTCGGTGACAAATCTCAGGTCTTTTCTAAAAAAAAAGAGATGAGGAACAGAAGAACACCCGTGTATTTCTGGCCGTGGGAACAAACTGCACAGACAAATGATCAAACGATTCATGGCCGGTAAGAAATGTGGTAAAACAGTGTAAATGTCAGACCTGGCGTCGTCTTTGAGGCTGTCGCTGTATACAGAAGTAGAGCGGGCGTTGAAGGGGTCAGAAGATAAGTCGATCTGCAACGCCTCCGCCAAACGCCTGTTTCTCTCCAAGGTAGCGCACTCTTGGTCACATTCAAGCCTGCGAAAACAAACTGGATCAGCTCAACAAACATGCAGGCACATTTCAAATCTAATCTGCGAGTTGGGTACCATCGCACTCTTCGTTTGTTTGTTCGCCGGTTTAAGATGTTGCTTATAATCACATATTCCTGAGCAGCCGCCGATTGATTTATTTAAATATTAATGCACAAACAAAAAGTAATCCCTCATAGTAAACAGGAAATCAATTTCTATGCAGAGGAATATTTAAATAATGTTATATTATTGATTAAAAGAAACCGCATCGTGCCACGCCTCGCGGCTGCACTGAAACCACTGCAGAGAAAACATGCCTTGTTTCCTCAAACACTTTCACGTCAACACCCCTCTACCTGGTCTGTTTCAGCTCCTTCTTCGTGAGGAACGGGCTGATGTCCATCGACTCACCCAGCTGCATGTCGGACAGCTTACTGGCCATGGCGATGGCCGTGTACCTGCAGTACAGAGAACATTTAGTTAGGGATGTTTCAACCGCTTCAGATTCAAAATTCAAACAGCGGAAACACAGAAACTGTCTGACTGACCTCTGATATGAAGTGGCTGCCTCTGTGCAGGCCACCATTTCCTTTCTTCTCCCGCAGTCGCATTGTAGAGCGACCTGTGAAAAACAAACATTAGACTCCATCAGCAGGATTTCACATGCAATGGAATAGACTTTCTTTGGTGCAAAAGACTTTTCGTAAGCAGACAAATATGTCACTTTCTTGAAAGTTTGATGCTGCTTCGTGTGAGGAATTCCTGCAGCTGTGAAAGATCTCATTGTTTGTTGAGCTTTTTGAGTTTGGAGGGCTGCTACTGAAGTGTTATAACTTCATCCACGTTAACTATTTTTGGCAGTTGCACACAAATAGAGCAGGTTTTAATCAGAATACACAGCTGTACTGTTAAACACAACCTTTAACAATTAGGAGATTAACCTATTTTTTATCAGGGAAAAGATTTATTATTTTGGAGAAACTTTCCATGGTGAGAACAACCCACGTTTCAGCTACTGGGAGTCCAGCTGCTCTCCGTGGCGGTGTGTCGTACCTTGGATGTGCAGGTGGTGCGTGGGCAGCTGCTGCCCTTATGACAGGGAGCGCAGCACGGGTGGCCGCAGTCTGTACGCGGCAGCGCACAGCGCTGCAGGCAGCTGCCTCCCGCCAAACATTCGCTGCGGTGGCAGATCCGTCTGCAGCGGTGCATCTCGCACGGCAGCGTTTTATTACACGTCAGGCCACAGGAAATGTCTTGCAGATGGCACGGGATGTTGCTGCGTTGCTGTTGGCCGAAGAAAAGAGTCACTTTAATCACAGGAATTAAAAAAAAGACAAGAAAAGGAGTCGTGCAGCTCAGGGGGACGTTACCTCGTGCTTTCCCATGCACCATTTCTGAGTGAGGTATGTGCAAGGCGGACACTTGTCTTCACTGTGGCAGTTGTGAAACACTAAATGAGAGAGACGTGTGAGGATTCTCATTGACAGTTCATAACTGCAGTGTCAACGTTTGCTCTGTTTCTTTTTAAATCTCACCTGGGTGGTCGCACTCGTGTCTTCTTGTGCACATGCTTTTGCACTCTGGTGGCTTTGTGCCACAGGGGATCGGCGGGTACAAGACAGTGATCCCACAGTGACACGCCAGCTCATCAAAACCTACAGAACGAAGGGATCGGATGACCCCACATAAGACATCAATCATGGCACATTAATGCCAGACATAACACCACAAAGGACAAAAAGAAAACTATGCAAGAATGTCAAAGGAGTTTTTCTTCTTGTTATTTTTTTAAATGGAAGGATAACTATGTGGTACTTCTGAGAATTGGCTCATGAATACCACAGAAAAGGCCTGCAGGACTCACTGGACTGCCAGCAGGGCTCACAGTTTCCACGGTGACAAGAATCCTGGCAGCGGTGGAGGCCGCAGTTGAGCTTGTAGCCGCAGATCAGGGGGCACTTGTGCTCCACGTTCTGGACGGAGAGACAGAAACCAGTGACACCACCTCCTCGCGCTGTCCCAATAACCAAACATGTGTTGCCATTTTGATTAACTGTATGAAACACTTTCATCAGACCTGTGTTGCAAGTTGAAATAGATTTTTTGTGTCATCTCCGGATGTGTTCGTTCGCATGAAAAACTCATAAAAGGTGATGATTGTAAGACTTTAATTTAAGCTCTAAACAGCATTGGACTTTACAATGCTGTTTAGTGCTTTATATAGTTAAGTATATATTTGTCTACAGTGCTTATGATGGAAATAAAGCACCAAAGTTGTTTTGCCACATGCTCAGTAATGTAAAACCTTTTTATAACACCAGCATCGCCGCAGCTCTTTTGCCATTTTCAACATCAATTTGTTAAATTATATGTGAAGTTTGGAAAGTGTAAAGTATCCATCACTGAAAGCGAGTCACTGAATACTCACCACGCAACACAGCTCGCCGCACTTGTGTCGGCCGCAGGAGCGTTTCTTGTTGCAGCGCTTCTCACAAGTGAAGACGAGCTCTTCTGCAAGAGAAAGAGTCAGGAGTGAAATACCAGACGGTGTACGCAGACGATTTATTTAACTTCATCAGTTTAAATCTCACCTTCTTTTTGGATCGTCACACATGGGACCTCCTGAAAGGCAAAGGATTCTTTATAAGTTCTTTGACATCATAAATAAAGCATAACTAATGACAGCGACACTGATGATAAAGGTTCTGCTGGGGTTTCTGCCTGCCTTGGTCTTGGAGCCACATCTACATCTGATAGTGGAGGTCAGGGAGCAGGGCCCACAGCTGTCCTCATGGCACAACTTGTCACACAGATGGATGGTGTCTGAAAGAAACAACGGGATTTAAGTCCTGACAAAGTGCAAGAACGATATATACATAACGCACATCCTGTCTGAACACACAAAAAAATGGAAAAATGATGGGAGGAAAAACAACAACCTTGGCATATATAAGAAAATAACATTAACATTTTAAATGCTCGGTTGAATTCAGAAGGCACACATTATCTCATTAACATGCCATTTTTATTAAACAAACTAAACAAGATAGTTTTAAGTAGAAGGAATTTGTCAGACCCGAAATATCAAATACTTAAATATTGCTTCATATCCTACACCTGGTCAGTTTCAGATCTTGTATGAGGGTAGCTTCACTTCCCACCGTTAACTATGTTATGAGAAATTATTCCGGCTCTAGTGGTAGAGTCTGAGGCATGTCGACAGGCAGAAGCCACCTTTTGAGAAACCCAAACTTGTCCGTTGTCTCGCTGAGACACACTTTGTCCACCTCCCTTACCGCTGGAGCCACAGGCCAGGGGTTGGTTGCAGGTCTTTCCACAGGAGGGGATGGCATCAGAGCAGCATCGTCGCTCAGCGTAACCCAGCTCCAGGAGTTTGGTCAGCGACGTCTGACTGCAGGGACATGTCTTCACCAGGCTCGGGGAGCGTGGACACGGCTGGCACGGGCCGCGGTGGCACTCCAGCTGGCACCGGTGAGCTTCGCAGTTAAGCATCCTGAACGGAGCAAAGTGAGCGTGACGCGGGGTTGGGAACTGTCTAACCGAAACTAACGGAGGGTGGACATCCTCAGTGCATCGAGGTCAGACTTACTTCCCACATAGTTTTTGACAGGTGAAATGTCCCGAACCATCAAATCCGTCTTTATCAGTGCCACACAGGGCTTCCCGAGTGGTAACGCCACAGTAGCACACTAAAGGAAAGAAAAACAGGAGAAACTTCTAATAAGCT
Organism: Taurulus bubalis; assembly: GCF_910589615.1. NCBI lineage: Eukaryota > Metazoa > Chordata > Actinopteri > Perciformes > Cottidae > Taurulus > Taurulus bubalis. Next base: position 6,843,420 of record NC_136606.1, read on the forward strand.
GCTTATAAGACCAGGTCATTAAAATCAAAAAGACAAAAGCAGGACAAACTGAGCTGAGACTCATTGTATGGAGTGAGACTCACTCTGCTGAACCTGCAGCTGGCAGGGTTGACATTCCCCACTGTGGCACATCTGGGAGCAGCTGTGTTTAGCACAGTTGAGTAAGGCACCACACACCGTGCTACACTGGAGCACCGCGCCCTGGCCACAGCGCATTGGTTGACTGCAAAGATAGAAATTCATCAATATCATGGTGTCAAAACCCACAGATAAAAGGAAGCTTTGGGTAACACATCAATACACAACGTCCAAAGATAAACAGAAAGGGAGGCGCAAACATGAGTCAAATGTAGCGGACCTGGTCTTCCCACAGATGCAGGATCTGGTTATGAAGGCAGGACATTGTGGACAAGGTCCAGGGTGACATAAGCTGAGGGGAGACACAGAAAATACTGTTTTTCACAAAAAAATACTCTTCAAGAGAAAAATTAACAGACTGTACAATTAAAATAATCATGTGCAACTATTAAATACATTTAAAAACTGTTCTTCATCGTAATCATCACAACCTTTTAAACACAAAATTGTCCTTCTTGTCGTATCATTGGTTGAGTTAGATCCCCAGCTATGATAAAATGATACACTTTAGGATTTCATCTAAACTTTGCAACACCAGATTGATTATTATTAATAATAATAATAATAATAATAATAATAATACTGTATGTGCAGGCCCAACTCATTATTTCCCTGAAAACATCATCAAAACACTGTCATCCTGGGATTTTCAAGGCTCACATGTTACAGGGGTGGTTGCAGTCCACTCCGCTTCTTTTCTTCCCACACATGTCACCACAGCTGTGGGGAATCTCAGTGCGCTGCCACTCCGGGTTCGTCACTTTACCTGTCAATCAAATGTGGAATATAAATAGTGATGACCTTGTTTTACTCCCTTTCAGTGAAAGAACTTGACGCGCTATAAATGGGGGAGAAAGGAGTGTTGCGAGAATAAAATATACATTAAATTATCTAACCGGACAACTAATAAATAAATATTCATCAAATGGATTTAATTGCATGAATGAAACAGTCACTCACCACAGAAGCAGGTGTAGGAGGTCGGTTGTTTCAGTGCAACATTCTGGCAGGCCGGACAACGCCAACCTTCAGCCGATTCTAAAAAACAGCATTGGTTTAGTTTAAATATATATATTTGTTATATAAACTTTCCATAAACAGAACAACATACATTCCCACTGGCCTCAAAACTACAATGCAATACAATATATTGCTGATGCAGCAGGAACTTCAAAGCCTGGGAGCTGTGTTTTGTTGTTTTTTGTTCACCGGGCCACAGCGTCTAGGTATTGTCCATCCCCACAACAGTGGATTATGCTGAGGGCCTGTTACTTTGTAGCCTCACAGAGACAACCATACTGAGGGGAGTGCGAGTCGGTGCTGCTGAAACTGAAAAGTAAACATCCAGATGTATTTTAAGGGCTGTACCGTCTGCCTGAGAGGCCGGGGATCGGGCCCACTTCTTGATGCAGTTCAGATGGAAGACGTGGAAGCAGCTCAGGCAGCTCCACACTGGAGACATGCACCGGATGACGTCACAGCAAACCATGCACTCGTACTTCTCCTCAGACAGCTGCTCAATCAGACACCCTGTGGAGGGAAGAGTTTGGAGGTTCAGGAGAAAAGATCGATTCAGACAATCAACTTCTTTAACCTTGAGAACAGGCAGCTGCATCAGAGAACAGTGATGTGCTGACGAGCCTCATTCAAACCACAGAATATGATCAAAATATATTATACCTAATTACAGGATATTGAGGATAGCAGGATGCACAAATCCTCTCAAGTGTAAACTACATGTTTCACTCAATGAAGAGCTCAAACAAGCAGAAAGTGTTAGATAATTGTTTTTCATAACTTAGAAGCTACTTAATGTTTTTTTATTTTGGAGACCGCCAAATGATTGGAAATGTCTACTGTGAGTGGTAGAGTTGTCTTGGCGTCCTGTAATTTAAAAAATATAGTAAATGGGTTCAAACTATCACGGACTCTTTCTATACGAGTTTCCAGGAGTTATAGTCTAACCTGTCTGCGTCTCCTTGCTCTCTGGCATCCTCTGGCCCGGCCTGGGGTTCTGGTGCTGTGCTCTTCTCCCTCCTCTTGCCTGAAGGGGTGTGTGTCGTCCGGAGCCACGTCCAGCTTTACAGGCAGGATCCTGAAAGGATCTGCCATAGCCAGAGTCATCTTGGACAGCTGGCCCCCTCTCAGAGCGTGTTTCCTCTTGAGATAGTAACTTGGGTGGTTTAATTGGCCCTTGGCGTCGTTTTACTTCAGTGGGTTTGCTCTGATAATCATCATGTTGGGAGTCTGGATCCGTCCTGCTCCTCTGACTTCTTTCCCTGATGTCTAAAGTGGAGTTTTCTCTTTTGGTGTAGTTTGACATCTGACCATCTACTGCAGTGTTGTTCTCTTTTAAGAGAGTACCCTTTTCAGTTTGTTGTCCTCTCCTGTGCTCCTGACTAAACTTCCTCGTTTTTTTAGCCCCGGCGTCCGGGTTGTCATTGGTTTGTTGAAGATTCCTGCCTGCATCTTCTCTTCGCCAGCTGGGTCCATCATCCATGGGATGTGGCCTAGAATTAAAAACCCCAGCACCCCTGTTGTTAGCACTATATGGGCCAAAGTCAGGTCCAGGTCTTTGGCCACTGTAGCCATTTACACCTCTATTTCCTTCTCTCCTCCCTCTACCTCTGCCGCGGCTTCTCGCTCCATCCTCTCCCTGGTAGTGAGGATGCTGATGCAGTACATAATCTGAATTATCGTGGCTAAATGGGGGTTTAAAGCCCTGTTGAAAGTGTCCATATTGTTGCGGAGGATCATAACTATTCAGGTTTCTGTCGTTGTTGTATCTGGACCTGCCTCTTCTTGATTTGTGCGGATATATTTTTTGATGCGACGCCTCATTAGGCTTGAGGTCAGGTGGTTCTGCAAACAGAAAAAGTTACAATGTTAAAAGCCTCAACCAAATGCAACGACAGTAAATAAGCTATGACGAGGGAGTGAAAACAATGACTCAGTCATTTTCATCGATGATTCACCAGTCGATTACTGTGTCTTTAAATCAGTATACAACCAACCAATCTTCACCAGAGCCCAGAATAATGTCTTAAAACCTACATAATATAGTATGACACACAAACATAAACAAAATAACGTCATCACTTCAGGTTTACTACTCAATTACAACCCATACTGAGGTTATGTAGCCAGCAGTTATACCGCAGGACATAAAAGTACTACGCTAACAATAATAAATAATGTCATTGGCTCAGAGGCTAGGTGTAACGTCGGCTTACAAAGTTCACTGTCAGTTACATCACGTCAGTTAGTTATAAGCAGCCTGACCACACTAATACAAATCTAGATTTAGCTCGCTAATGTTAGCCGAAAACGTCAGCTAACGTCAGCTGTGTAACCAAATAATCTTATTTACCAAATAAAGAGTGTGTGACGTTAGAAAGTGCGTTTAGTTGGGCAGTAGGAGCTTGTTTTTCCCCCTGTATAGACAAGTTATTTCGATAGCCCGTTCGTTAGGTTACCTGAGGAGCCCTCAGCCATTCAGTTTGAACTCTGGTTTTTGCTTCTCACGCGCCACAAGTTGGTTGACAACCGTATCCAGATAGCCGGATTCAATGTCCACGTTTCCGCCCGTGCTCTAGTTGTTAAAACTGAGACGAACTCCCTAAAAAAGAAACCAGCAACAATTTCCTCCTCCTTTCAACTCACTTCAGCAACACTAGCTTAAAGCTAACACAAGCTACGTTAAGCTAGCTACAGCAAAACCGGAACTTCCGGTCAGTATTTCGAAAAAGGAAACAGGAAGCAGAATTAAAATAATGAATTTGTATTTAACAGAAATTTGATAGCATTGCGGTTGTAAAAATATAGTGTCAAGCTTATTGGTATACTATTCAGTTGGTATTAATAATTTGCGAGGAAAATCCATACAATTAATTTGACAGAAAATAATGTTAGTGAACGGCCACAAGGTGGCGCTCCATGTTTGGCTTACTATAAAAGGGAATAAAGTGGTTTCTATGGGGGAAATATATGAATATTAATGTTCTCAATATATTAGAACATACTTCATAGTTTTGCATGTTTCCACGTTTTCTATGATAACTGTTTAAAATGTGGGTAGTTAAAAACTAGTGTTACCAGGCTGCTCACTGAGTACACATACTAAGACTTTACAAGGTGTATAACTTTAAGATGAACAACATAAGCAACTGGTTATAGGATAAATCACGACTCCTGTGTTGAGAATAAGGCTCGATATCTCTAAGATTTTAAAGATATTATGACACGCAGCTGTGAAGTTGAAGGAAAGTATATTTTACTTTGTGTGTTATACATACACATATTACATGTGTAGGACATACTGTATGTTTTATTTGTGACTGTCTGGATGCAAACCTGCTTCCCTTTGGCACAATGACGGTTTAAATAAAATAAATTGAAATGTATTTATTTATTTAAAAAGGATGAAAAGATTAACCATACAGACATCATATTTTTACTATGTTAATTCATACAATTAGTCGTTGGACACCTATATGGCCTCAATATATGAACACTAACTCAAGTATAAAGTCAGCTGAACTAAATTGAAATAAACTCATCTGACAGCAGGGGCCACTAGTGCAAACTCACTAAAACCAACTGTTCAGTTTCATCTGCCTGGCAAAATGAATGTAATGACCACCAGTATCCACTCATGGGGATTCATTAGGTTCGCGAATATAAAGAAGCTTTACGTTGAGTGTTGGTGCTTTTAAAGGCAACTAGGTCCAACAGACGATATTCAGATAGGCTCATATTCTTCTGATGACACTCAGGACTATAAATATGCTTCTAGTTGTCGTTTCAAGTTAAACAAACGAAACATTAATGCTTCCCCCCCTCCGCTGTAAATCGTTGTTTTCTGCGGTAAGCAGGCCCACAGTGGTGCGGGGCTCTGGCAGTACCAGATTCCAGATCACGCATGCGCAGAGTGACACCTCGGCCCCTTCAACCAGGCGAAGTGGGTGGGAGAGAACTGCGTCAAGTTGCCACCAATAGGAACAAAATGCCGTAAAATACATCATGTGGTTTCAAAATAAAATAGTAAGACGACGTCATGAAAACAGCGATCTGCTTTTTGTTGAAATGATTTATTTAGCTAACTTAAAATTAACTAAATCAATCGTAGTAGAATTGCTACAATACATCTTAAATACATTCATGAAACTGGCCGCTAATAATACAAGTACTTCCCAGCCTACTTTGTGGAGTCATGTGGTTCACTCAAGTGTTAAAACACTTGCAATTTAGCCACTGAATCCTGGGCAATATTAACAAAATGGGACAAAAGTTGAAAGCTATATATCAAAAAATAATAATAAAAAAAGCAATATAATAGAACATGCAACATATAGGGCTGCTAAACTTATTTACATTTCGCAGACTACATCTATACTCGTGAACAGGAATCATTCAAACGTTTATTTCGGGGTTAACAAACAAAAGTCAACCCCGGGCGTTTTATTTTGAAAAACCCTGGCCGGAAATGAGAGCTTTCCTTCCAGCTAGCTTGACACTAGCTCTGAGAAGCTCGAGCGCGGCCGAGCAGGAGAGAGTGGCAGTGAACGTGTCTGCGGCAGCGTTTACCGTTAAAAAACACAAACTACGGCGGAAGAAAGGAGGACCAAACCCCGCTGCAGCGAGAGACAACCTCGGCAGAGCATGGACTATGATAAATTCTAACCAGAGGCTGGTAACGGTGGGCTGTTTTGACGATAAGCGGTTTATTGAACATCTGTAGAGCATAATGAGGGCATCCGCTATTCTTTACGGTGGTTTTTCCTCCGAGGTTTAGTTAGACGCAGAGTGACACTATTTATAAATGCGTCGCTTTTAGACATCCTCTCAAGGAAAAAGACACACCGAGGGATCCCAGCCTGCAGACATTTTTTTTTTTTTAGTTAATTCCCTCCTCCCATGGCCCCCGGGGAACAGTGAAGTCATCTGAGAAGTCACCGGAGAAGAAGACGCGTCTTAATCATCACGATAGTTTCACACAGTTTCGCGAGAAAAAAATCGGCCAAACCCCGTCCATCGGCTCGCGGTCGCACCAGACTCCCACCGCTTTTTTCCTCTATTTTTTGAATCGTGCATGGTTTTGCCCTTCTGAGCATTCATCGCCGACCCTGCCGTGGGCATTTTCCCCCGTTAGAGGATGCCGGATCAAATATCGGTGTCCGAGTTTCTCTCGGAGACGACAGAGGATTACAATTCCCCGACAACATCCAGCTTCACCACCCGGCTGCAGAGCTGCAGGAACACCGTGAACGTGCTGGAGGAGGTAAGGCCACGGTGTTAGCCTGCCTGACGATGGATGGATGGATGATTAAACAACACAACCAAAAAGACTATATTATTATGTAAAAAAATGCAGATTTAAAGGTTTTTACATGGTGGAATGCAGCTCATATACACCCAAGGCTTATGCAACCAACCCTAAATTCAACTGGTGATTTATTTTTTTTAATTTTTTTTACAGCATTTCAAAATCCCATTCGAGGCGTAAATACATTATTGTGTTACACATCCCCAACAGAAAATACAATAATTGCACCTGTTGAGCTGCAGTTCTGTGAAAGTGCATTTCCATGTACCTGATGCAAAAAAAATGTACATTTCCCGCCCACACATGGCTAGTTAACGCAGAGTTGGTGCGTTGGAGGTGACCTCTCATCTTGTGAATCTGCTGCTCTTTCTTCACAGATATGTAGAGTAATACTAGAGGGGGTGGATGGCTTTGGCGGTGTAGGGAATAGAAGGATGTTCACTGAGGCCTGCAGCTCTCTGTGCTCACTGTTACATAACTCACAGCTTCAGAGCATGCTGCCAGGCTGTAGCAGTGTGTATGTATGACCGAGAGAGAAAGACCTTCCCTAGTCACTGGCAGGCAGATCTGAATTTAACTGTTTCAGGATTACAGAGATTCCCCTCGCTAGTGTAGGCCAGATTGCGTTAAAAAAAAGGACATATTTACTCCACAAAGTGAAATGTTGTGCAGAAACACACCCAAAGTCACACTGTGATGCTGTGTCACCTTTGATCGTGTGTGTGTGTGTGTGCGTGTGTGTGTGTGTGTGTGTGTGTGTGTGTGTGTGTGTGTGTGTGTGTGGAATCAGGCCAGGCAGGTGGGTTGATGTGTGTGTTTCACACCCCCACCACCCCCCTCCATTGGCATCCTTCCTGCTATGATTAAATGGAGCATCAATCCAGCGTACAGCGCACACCTTCTCTGCTGTCCGTTAAGGCCAAAGTGTGACCTCATTTCCTGCTTTAAAACACATTTAGCTGCAGACAGGAATGACCTCAGACCCCCAGTATTTAGTGTAATCTGTCACGTGATGCAGAAATATTGAAAGTGACTAAATGGAGTTTATTTGTGACTAAACAACTGTTCAGATCACATGTAAACATTAAGATGAGCATGACAGTAACCAGATATGTTTGGTTAAAAGGAAAAAACCCAGGCCTAGTTTCTCTCTTCAACATCCCAACAGCCACTTCAAATAACACTTTGTGCTATCCATCACTTCTATCTTCAGTCTTTTACGAGCCTATTATATCATGATGATAAAATATTTAAAAAAAAATCTACCAAAACAGGACCAGGGCCGTGTTTATTCTCAAGCCGGAGCCCACTATGTGTCTGCTGACTGTAACGAGGGAAAGGCTCGCATCATGAATCACCTCTCTGGCTCCGTGCCTCTGAACCCAGAGACTGCAGCAGCACAAACGAAAAACATCTGTTAGAAAGGGCCGCCATGTGCGCTGGGCTTCGGTAGCCGCTCTGGAATTTTTTTCCAGAGATCACATGACAGGGGACGACCATTACACTGGTACCAAGGAGCGAGCAACGTGCTCCTCGGTGTTTTAAACAAAAGGCAAGATGCCCCCGAAAACAGTTTGGCAAGGATAATCTGAAACTGGGAAACACCCAACAGACGGCAAACCCACAAGCAGACAGCCGGCCTAACGATGAATACAGTTAGATTAGTGTCTGTTTAATAAAGTTAAACCCCCGTTTGATCCCTGCATAGACATGTATGGACTCACTTGCATCATGCACCCAGAGCTGCTGCAGTGAAGTAAAAACTGCCGTCAGCGTCATTTTGCCTGAAGAGGAGTTTGTTTAAAATGTCCCGGGTTTCTGCTGAGCTCCGGGTTCCTGCCCTCAAACTTAAACCACCCAGTCCCTATTTCTCCCCCTCCGAGTCACTTCCTTAGTATGTTGACGAGGTAAATTATGCAAAGGTACAACTTGAATATTTAATGCTGTAACTTGAGGCGGTGAGTTGACCTGGTGGTGCAAAGAAATACAAAATAAAGTTGTTGCAGCATCATATCGTCCTTATTCATCAATTATTGATCAGTGCATAATGACACAACAGTATTCGCCAGTCACCAGCGTCCACTCTGTAACTTTCCTCTCAGAAGAGCACCCGAAGGTGTTTACTGTCTGACGCTCGGTTCAGTGCAGCAAATATGGAAAACAATGAGCGGCACAATGGCGAGATGAAACCTGAACAGTAACCTTTCTGGCTCGCTGTCTTTACTGCTTGAGACACCGGCGATTGGGCGTGTGTGTGTCTGTGTGTGTGGGTGTGTGGGTGGAAGACCGGAAGCCGTGTTGGTATGTGGTGTGGGTTTTATTTCTTTGTCATCTGTGGTGCTAAGCAGTCATTGTTGTGGTGTTTTTTTTCCACTGCATTTCCCAGAAATCTGTGTTGTTTTTTTTCCTGCCGGCAAAGTTGGAGGGAAGTTGTTCATGGTAATCTTCATCCAGATTCCAGAGATTATAGCTGCAACTAATATCAATTTTCATTATTGATTGTCGTAAGAAAAGTAAGTAAATGTCCTCCCTGTGTTCCAGGAACTCAAAGTCTTAGAATTTGTTATGCGTGGTATTCAATTACCGGCGATATGAATGAGAGAAAACCAATAAAATCTTTGGATTTTGGACACTGAAACCCAACAATATTGATGGAATCGTACGGATGACATTGCTGGTCAGTTAGCTCGTCAAACTTAACAGCTGCTAACCACGTTGCCATGGATTTCTGTTTGTTAATTCCTGCTCCTGGCTCTTTATTTCTCCTAGCTTAATTGGCAGATTGCCATGAAATTTGCCAAGCCCATTTTTGTCTGTCAAGGGGAAAACCCTTTTTGTTTTTGATGACCCTGTGACCTTTTTTTTGAGTGCCATCCTGAGGACAAATGTAACATTTATAGCACCATAACCACAATACTAATAAAACCTCAAAAATAGGAAGATTTCTATGTTTTATTTTGTAGTTTGTGACACCAGAGACCTTTCGTATTGATGCGTGTCTTGAACATTTTGCCTCGGGCAGCATCTGCTTTCATTGTCTCTGGTTATCTGGCAGCTTATAACGGTTAACCCAAAAATGTCACTGAATAACCTTCTGTACACAAACAATGAATTATTTCTGCAGTATAAATGTCTGACTACCGCTTTTCCTCTTACACTTACCATAGTTATACTTACTATATTATATAAAGTTATAAGGTAACCTCACTACATAATATGTTACAGTATGTGTTACTGTTTAAAGTATAGTTTTTGCTTTTGTGGTTGTGGATTTTTGTGGTCTTATTTTCTCTGACTACGTCCCTTCAGTTAATACCACTGCCTTCACGACACAATAAATTAGGGCTGCAACGATTAGTCGTATAATTGATTAGTCAGATAGAAAATCAATAGGCTACTCCACAGGAAATCAATTCATTATATACTATTACTATATAAAGTGATTATTTCAGCAAAACAATCAACCATTCTTGAGAATTTGTTGCTTTGATGTTGGCCGGACAAAACGAGACATTCAATCTCTCCCACATTTTTCAGTATTTTCTGACACTGATCGACTTATTGATGAATCAAGGAAATAGACAGCATATTCAATGATAGCGAGTTGCAGCTCTGCGGCAGCTGATGACATATAAAACACATATTTTTCCTCCACAATAGGCAAAGCATCAAATCTGACATTCGCTTGTGTGAAAATATCACAGGTTTTTACTCTATAAGGATCTCCCGCTTTCTCGGATGCAAGTTAATATTAGCATCACTTGTTATTCCCCCGAGGGGCGTGCATTGTCTCCCTCTCTACCCCACAGATGGCACTTTATGTCATTGGGTTTGCTTTTCTAAGCCACATAGAGCCACAGCAGCAGTACAAGGGAAACCCTCACTGCATCGGCATTCCTTTGAGCGTGCCTCTCGCCCCACATCACATGGGCTGGACCAGGAAAATGTTGACTTTTCACAGTCATTCTATTCAAGCATGGCTGGGCTTGACCTAATAGGCAGAGGCCCTTTATACTTTTACATATTTATGTAACAGCCTTTTCAGTCGCAGCATTTTAAGCTCGCAGACGCTTTTGATGCCGTCCTGTATTTGATAAAAGCTGAATGAGGAGTTTTTATTCCAAACCGCTGCGTAAGTCATTGCCTGAAGTCGTCATAGAGTTATGCAAAGATCGCAAAAGATCTAGTTTATAGAACGTCACATAAATGTTGCCAGGAAAGGACTTAACATTCCTTTCGTTCTTTTAGAAGCTTAAACGTTTATTTCCGTCAATTTATATGAGTTACGTGTGACTCCAGTCCAATGTTGGAGGCCTCATTTTGGAAGAAGCTCGTCTCAAAGGTCCGTGGAGATCTTAAAGCTAGTGACGCTCTAGAGAAACATGTCCATGGGATACACATGCAGACATCTGTATATGCCAACAAAGCACCAAGAAAAATGAGTACAAGACCAACCGAAGCTGATGTGAACAACCTCCTCTGCGCCACCCATCTTTACTGTCGGCACATTTTTTGTCTTTTTTGGGGGGGCAAGACCGATAGCAGGAGAGATAGCAAGTTGACAGGATACTCCATAATATAAAGTGGTGTACATCATCTGACAACTAGTTTCATTTGAGATGAAGCTCAGCACTGTTTGTGCCAAATCCTACTAAATCAGGTCAAGGGACCCCAGTGAATATGGCCATGCCAGTTTTTCACTAGCCAATATTTAGACTACCTTCAGAGCTTTATTTAACGTCTTTCTCGACAAGCTAGCATGACGTGGTTGGTACCACAGTCTCACGTTGATTACCAGTTCTTTCGAAACCGAGCCTGCTCCAGCCTCTGGAAGACGGTCACTTCGTCCCAGGACGTTCTCAAGAGCAGTTCATGCATATGATTTATGAGATGGGTGGTTTGTGGTTTTCCTCGGCTGAGACGAGTAGTATATGCGGTGGCAGAAATCTGGATCGTGTTCCCTTTTCTCTGCGTGGCTCGGCACCGTCGGCCGAATCCCCGCTATGTTCATTCAGTCACTCTCTTTTATTCACCCACTCGGGCAACAGTGACCGAGCACCGAGCTTTCAAACACAATGGGGCCGCCGCTGCGTTTGAACTGAAGATTTGTGAAACATGGCCATCGCAGTTCCCAAGAACCCGAGGCGGTGGCGTCCCCACAGACCTCTGAAGACAAAGAAAGGCAGGAGAGCTTCACTTTTGAGAAGCTCTGACCGGCAACATTTCTGCATGTTTGCTTGGAAAATTGGTCAAATGATTATTTGGCTAGATTCATTTTCTGTCGCTTGACTAATTGTCTAAATGTTTCAGCTCTAACTATTTCTTTCTTATACAGCCCACGATAGATTACATGATATCTGATACATGATTGAAGTTGGTTTTTATAACTGCCAAATCACATGTACTATTTACAATGAACCCAGAAACAAGCCAGAAGTCATGAAAAAGAACATTAGAGTCAGCAGTGTGAAGGAAACCCAGTCAACACATCTGTAAGAGGGAAGGATACGCAAGAAAAACAATCTTGTTGTTTCTTCTTAAGTTCAACATGTTCATAGTTATAATTATAATATACAAATATAAATAGTTGATTATATTAGTTTGTAATAGTATTCACAGTATTTGTTGAATATCATAGTTCAAGTTGTTTGTCTGGAAAGCGCCTGAGGCCGCCTCGCCGTCATGTGAGGTTTTTATTCTGGTCACATGTAACATCCCCTCCACCAACAGGGAGCCTTTCGTAGGGATGTCTACACAGATGACAGATAATATTAGCTTTTGTCCCCCTCTTACATATTTGTTCATTAAGACTTCGAGCATTTTCAAAGCTGATGCGTTTCTCTTTTTGGGGAACATCCTCTGTCACACACTCGGCTAACACCGAACACATCTGTGTAACTATAATTACTTGGTTCACGGATTTTTTTTGCCTCATTGGCTCCATATTTTGGACCTCTTTTAGACGCCCCTGCACCAAAAAAAACAAGGCAAAAACGATGAATAATTCAAAAGGACGAGGGAGTTTTTTTTTTTTATCATACTTGGCTTTACATAACAAAACTGAGTGCTGAGGAGCACAGCTGTGTCAGATTCAATTATGAATGAAGTTATGGCTTTTTTTATTCATCATTTGTCCCCTGTGTCACCAAACCCAGTGACTCATATGGTGTGAGAGAATGGGAGCATTTTTCGTCCCATGGCACCGTTACTCACATGACATCTTGTTCCAGTTAAACCGCACTGTGGAGAAACGGAGCAGTTAAAGTGGTCGTCTCCAAGATACACCGTCAGTGCTCCCTGGATGGTGCTTCAGAGACAACGGGGTGCTGTGATGTTTCACTTCCAAATGATTACCGACCTGCTTTATCTACCTTCAGTAAATTAAAACTGACCTATTTTTGTAAGAAAAGTTGCTAAAGTTCAGACTCGCTCAGCTGCCGTCAGAAGGGCTGAAAAACTAAACTCGGGTCGTTCCTCAACTTTGTTTCTTTGCCTCAAAGCGTTCGCTTCGTCCATGGAGCTATTATACGAGGAAAGAGTGAAAAGACAATAAAGAAAGGATTAGGTTTGAAATTATCAAAGTTTGGGGAGAATTTAAATGTGCAAACTGCTTTGTTTGGCTGCTTCTTTGTGCTTGCAACTAATTAGCGGGATATGCAACAATAAGGGCTTTATTTAGCCTGTTAGCTTAGCCACTGCACCACTTCTGTTTGAATCTTCTGGTTTTTCAAAAATGGCGTTTTAGTCACACACACATCACATGAATTAGCTGAAAATGTATGTGCTGCTTATTGTTATGAGACGAAAATGCAAACAGTTGTACACTGATTTGTCTGTGAATTTAATAAAAGAGCATCTGGTGGGTCGATTGTTCCTTTTTAAAATCTCTCTCTCTCTAAATACTAACACACCTTTTAGCCATTTTCTAATTTGTTCTGTCTCCCGCAGCAGGAGGTGAGACTCTGTTGTGTTGCTTGTTTGTCGGCTTGTTTGCCGTCTGTGGCAGAAATCTGATAATCGGTCCGTGGGCCACAGCTGTTGGCCTACCTTCCTGCCACAGCTGCACTGTGTATATCATCAAGGGCTATTAGCCGGCAGCGGATTAGCCCCGGACCAGACTCGGCCCCGGCACTCTGATCCCCCTGCTCTACCCCCGATTTAGACGAGGAAGAGTGGGTCAGTGTTCACATCTGTCTGAAGCCTTCCTCACACAGATAGACGGTGTTAAAGTCTTCCTCCATCGACAGCCATTTTAATCTGACGGAGAATGCAGCTCCCGTTACTCTTCCATGACAATAGAAATATGGTCCAATGCAAATATGTCGGCTTTTAAAGGAAGGTTACTGACTTGGCTTGCAGTTATTGATTATTCTCATAATTTACTTTATTTTACTTCTTACTTTACTTCGGGTGTAAAATACAATAAAATACAATCCCTTAGGATAAAACCTATCAACTTTGGAGATCCTGAGACTCTTCCTCTAGCACCACCAGCAGGTCGACTTTTGTGGTTTAGAGTGAAAAGTCGTGAAAGCTATGAAACCACATCCATCTTTACTGTAGTTTTTATGAAACATGAAATGTTAAAGAACCATCACTTTAGATTCAAATATTGTCACATAATCAATGCCAATAAAACGGAAGGAAAACTATGATATTTGTGTTTGCAATGTCTTCCAGCACACAAATAGTGTTTTATGGTGCAGATTTAAGTGTTTTTTGGGTTGTGTCTGTGTTCAGCTGCAGTCAGCACATCAACGCCCACAGATCCTCCTCTTCCTCCTCTTCTGTTCATCATTTGCAGCTCCTCGTTTTTTTCTTCTTCTGCGATTGTACGAGCGCGGCGTTCACATCGTCGTCCTCGTCGACCGCCCTGCAGAACCAGGAGGCAGCGTCTGTCTTGTTGTGGCCTGAGGGGTAAACAGTGCATCTCTGTTTGTGAGCATTGATGGTGTTTGGCCCCGGACTGTGTCTGTGTGTATTTGTGTCTATGTGTGTGTGTCTGTGTGTTTGTGTGTGTCGACTGCAGCTAAACATTTGATTCCGCCTTTCAATGTTGAATTTGAATACTACCTTTTGCATTCAAGCCTGGAGGAAGGTTATTGACGGTCCTTCTAGACAACTTGTTTACATTTTCTCCTGATGCCATTAAATGTCAGTGAAAAGCATGACATCACTTTCTTTTCCACAACCTGACAGCAGCCGTCAAAGCTCCTCATACTCTCTGAAAGTACACGGACGGGGAAATCCAAGTGGGAATGTAGCTTTAAGATCGGTGAAAGCTTTTGTTGGACGTCGCAGTGAAGGCTTATTTATTTCTGTTCCCCTGCATGTCCAGTTGCTCAAAATATCTGAACATCCAAATGGCCTGTGGGAGTGAATACATACACCTGTGGTTTTGGAATTAGCTGGTCTCCCACCCGGCAGAGAGTCCCATAAAGTGTGAAATTCGAGACTCGTCTGCAGAAAAACTTCAAGGAATGCTGTAAAGCGCTCCGTCTGTGACTTTGGCCAAGGACTCGTGGCCGAGAGGTTGTGCAGGAACGTTACTCAGAGGCTAAACAAATAATGTTACTTCTGATTGTGCACTTTTATCAAGGGAGCACATTCTTTGGCGGCGTGCCTTTAAATGTCTGCAACGCGGGCGGCTGGTTGGTAGGAAGTTGAGTTCTTATCAGCTGACCAATGATCAGCGAAAGATTAGAGATAAACATGCAGAGTAGTTTATTTTAGTGTTTCTTTGATCAGCCTACACGCCGTTGGTTTCTTAGTTTGGGTCTTTTGCCAGCTATTTTAGTAAAGTATCGTAGTACTGTGTACTAGGATCAATACTCAAACACTTGTTTATGTGCTGTTGATAGAATAAGTCAGATTTTCTCTCATTGTTTCTCATTTGTTGCTGATTAACACTTTAACAAAACACACACATCTCACTACAAGGTCTACTCAGTGGTTTAAGGCCGCAAATAGTGATTATTGTTATTATTGATTGATGGCTCCATTATTTTCTCAATTAATCTTTGAGTTTTTTTCCATTAATTGTCAGAAAATACTTGTCACAGTTCCCCAAAGCCCAAGTGTTGCGATTAACAATCTCTAACCCCCGAAGATATTTAGTTTGTTTTTTTATGGTCTTCTATGACATCATAGTTAAGTTCCTAAAGATCTACAATTCATCTACTGAGGAAGGTCATGTTATATGAACGAAAGGTCCAGATCATCTACTCGGTAAACGGTGTGGTCGTGAATGAACTGTCAGTCTCCCCCAGGACCAGGGATGCCCTGTGGGTTTCTGATCTAAAGCACCGTCATTGATTATTTTGTTCAAGAGAATCAGTTTTACACGTTTTGAGGTTTGTGGGTGAACAAACTTCTTTCTGGTCGTTTTAAACCGGAAGTTAAAAGTCAGGAAACAATCGACGTATCTTTAAATTATTGTCTGTTCTGTTTTGGTATATATTTGGTGCTGTAATGATTTGTACTAGATAAGTCACCATAATTAAGAGATGATTAAGAGATTAATCGTTTTAGTAATATAAAAAAACTATTTCCTGGTCAGATGCTTGCTCTTCTCATCTTTATTTCATTATAACCTAATATCTGAGTCAGGAAGACACGTCTTCGGTTATTTTGATAGCCGATCTTTTTAAGTAGTTTTAAGCCACATTTCAAAAAGTCCCTTGTTGCAGCTTCTCAATTTCTTATGTGAAACTGATTTCTCTTTGGAGTTTGGACTAAAGGAAGTGTGTTGAAGATGCCAGTATGAACCGTTTCTGTCATTTTATAAACCAAATGGTCAAAAGAGTTTGATTGAGAAAAACCTTTGCAGGCTTATCGATACTAAACATAATTCTCGAATGCAGCCCTATTTGGCTGTTTGAGGAATAAAGGATGAAATCAAAACCATAATTCAATAGAAATATTTGTAATAGTTCCTCCATACCTTACTAGAAAGTCTGAGTTTTGAGTTTCATATTTTTCAGGAACTAAACGACCTCTTTGCCCTGCAGCTGTTTGTTTCCTCGCTGATATCAAACACTATAAGAAAGAGGATGCTCGCTATCATTTCTCTTCATCGACTGCGAATTCCTGCCACTATTCTCCTGTTGACGGCTGTTAATAGCAGCAGCTTCACACCAACAATGACTTCCTCAACAACACAGATACATGTATGCTGCCTGTTCGATGCTCGGGGGACTGCAGTCTCATGCAGCCGTGTGTGGGCGAGATTGTGAAAGCATGCACATCGCTCTTGAAAAAGGTGGTGGGCTGAGAGAGAGAGAGAGAGAGAGAGAGAGAGCGCGTCGCAGAGGGAAGTCGCCAAATGAATTGCGACTGCAACGCCGCTGCATGCTCGGTTTGACTCTTCGCCGGCCGCACGCAGTGCACGTCGGTTCCTGCGAGATCTGCCGCAGAGAGCCGGCTTCTTCCAACCAATGCGGCCTCCAAAACCCACAAGCAGCTCATTCCTCTCCCTGAGTGTAGAGCCGGATGCTAATAGCAAGACTAATGGCAGCAAAACATAATGGAGTAATCTCCGACTTCTATTGACTTCTCTTAGTGGCCAATAACATTACCGGGTCAAGATTTGTGGAACGGATACAAGTGAATTAGAGCAGCTATCGTGCATAAACTGCCAGCGACTCACTTTACGGAGTCTTACTTCCTTCAGATTGGTGTCTCATCACAGTCGATGTTCTCTTCGCCGAGGTAACGTTATTATCACGTAGCAACCCAGTCGAGAGCAGGGGCCGCTTTCATTTCCTTGTGGTTTGGACTTGGTTCAAGTGCTAATGGGAGGTGACTACGAATGGGAGTTGAGAGATGGCTGCAAAAAAAGGCGACGCAAGAAGGTTGAGCATATTATGCTAAATACGCTTTCATGATAAAATGATGATTAGGCGTATTGTAAAACCAGAGAATGGGTTGCACTTGGGCTCTGATATAATGCAGCCAGGCAGCGCTCTTTGAAACACGTGAAGATCAAGCGTTGGCATCATTTGCGCTGCAGCTGCTTGAGTGTAATATCTGGTGTTTAGCACAGCTCACATTCGTGGTAGCTGTTGATCCGTCGGTCGGTCGACTCCTTTGGCAACCAACTCCACTGTTGGATGGATTGCAATGCAAATTGGTTCAGACAGTCACGGTCTTGTATGAGTTGTATTTCCTATCGGAAAGAATAACGTGAGTTCGTCGGATCCTTGTCTTTAAAATGGTGCTTTATCAGCCAAGCCAAGTTTTCCCACCAGAAAGAAGTACTATCTGTATTTATTAATGTCTTTTGATTCATTGTCCACTTTGATGCACCACTTACACTGTATAAGCCTCACAAGCACGTTTTGTTTCCAGTAAGTTCATTTATTTACTAAAGTAGGAAGGTTATCTTAAAACACGTGTTACACTGTGTGCGTGGTCAACAGTAATGTATGATGTGTATTTTAGGGGCTGAGACTTGTAAAACCACTGGTTTGGTTTGAACCCAGTGAACTGCTTTTTCATTTTCTGTTTCGTTTTCCACTTGCAATGTGTGTCACTGGTCTGTGAAAGACATGTGAGTTGGTGGAGGGAGGTGTTGGAGATTTTGTGGCAAAGCGAAAATGTTTTGAGCTACAAGCATCAGCATGTGGGCAAGTGATTGCTTTGTTAATGCAATTGATCGAGGACCCCCTGTTGAAATATGATGTTCTTTTTGAGTGTGAGGAGGGAGAAACCTTATATACTAGGGATCCTCATGAGCTTCAAAACCCTGAAAAAGATGTAGTCTCACTTTATCCTTATTTTATTGGCCATTTCAGCGGCATTACATCGGTCGTGTGGTCATCCTGATACACCTCTTAACCAAAACCACAGGCAGTCGATCGCTCTCTTTCGGTACCGTGTGTGTCTGTGTGAGAAATAGGCCATCTGACCTCAGCTGCTTTTGGAAATGTTACATCCTCTCCTTTTTTCCGATTCCCACTTGGAGAGCTAAAGGCCTCTCCGGCTGCAGGCCCAGAGAAAGGGATGTGCATTTGTTTCCTGCCAATGAAAGCAGCTCCCCACCCTTCCTGCTTGAGTCATGCCACATAGACTCAACAGACAGACAGACAGACAGACAGACAGACAGACCGACACAATGAACTGACAGGCAGACTGATCTCCTCTATGAATTCTTCATCCAGACAGAAATAGAAGCGAGCTTATTCTCGGTTATTTACACGAACATGCACCCTTGTTTTTGTCTTTTTCTGGCTGTATTTTTATACTCGTTGTTGTGTAATTATGAGCCAGAAGGGAAATGAGAATACTTTTAAGAAAAAGAAAGCAGAAATAAAACACAACGTTGGTGTGGAGAGCTAAAGAAATGTCCCTTTCCCTCAAATAAAAAAAAGCCACTGCAGATGATTTTTAGCCCCCGTGTCCTGTCTCCGGGGAAGTCCTTTGATAATTGTGCCCTTTCCTGTCGTCTTCTAGGAAACGATTAGCATATTAGCAATTCTGAGAACTCGGGTGTTCCCGATTTTTGCTGGGTGAAGAGTCCAAGTTGCCACAGAGGCACGGTTGATGGTTAGTCAGAGCTGCGCCCTAAAAACATCTCCACAGTGAAGAATGTTGAGCCGAGGCGTGAGACGGCCTGACCGCTTCTCCTTGGTGAGCGCGATGCCGCAACGCCGCTGCGATGCTAAATAGAAGAGCGAGGTTCAAGGAGCTGGATGGGATGGGTTCAGGGAGGAAGCGAGGAAGACGACCAACGTGCCATGAAAGTGACAGGGCAGGAATTTCAAGAATGGATCAGTGGGTCAAGAAAAGCTTTTCCCAGACAGCCAGAAGGAGTGTTGTTTTTGAATTCCTCAGTTGGTGTCATTAGACGGGGGGCTGCAGACCCTGGACAGGACACCGACGACCCTGGCCGCTTCCTGCTTCCTGTCAAAGGACGGCTGCAGGGGAAACGGCAGGGCTGCTGAGGGAGGATAAGGCCTCGGGCAGGAAGCATGAAGCTGAGACAGCCACCAGTCAGTCATGCCCAGTCACTTAGGCCGCCAGTTTCCCCCGAGGTTTTGACCTCCTCAGCACGACTGTGTGGTTGTTTGGGAACCAGGAAGTCCGCCCCATTAACCCCATCGGTCACACATGGGTCACACTTTAGGGGCTTTTAGGCTATAAAATAATAATGTAGGGCTTCAACAAACTTTGTTTAGATTTATCTAGAATAAGTGAAAAATGCCTTTACAGTTTCCCAAAGTCCAAGTTGAACAAAACACAAAGAAATTCAATTTGCAACAAATGAAAATAAACATGAGATCCCCAATGATGTGAGTTATGGATACATATATGCACACAATGGCTACAAAGTTGCATTGGCGCCACTAATAACTAAAAGCAAGACTCAAAAGCTCTCAAATATCAATTATTCAGCTCTTTTTTTATTTCATAAATGAATATTTATATAAAACATTATGTTTGAACAGGATGAAATGCCTGAAATGCCTTTTCTGGCTGCAGATTTTTAACATCAAACATTTGATAAAGTTTCAAGGGCATTTATTTCTGACCTCGGTGGTTACAAAATGTGTTGTCGCTGATGCACCGCCGCCGCCCTGCACCTCCCTGAAGCTGGCCCTTGACCCCTTTGGCTCCCTCTCTGACTTAAAAGCATTCTGACACTGACATGTTGACTTTCACAGCACAAATGGTTCTCCGAGATAGATAGATATAGATATATATATATATATATATATCTCAGTGGAATAACACAATGTACATTTTTTCTTTGCTCCTTTTTCTCAGCGGCACTAAATACACCGTCCACGTGCATCACTTGCTGTTTGGGTGGAGAGACGAGCGACCGCAGATGTTTCGGCATTGTCACACTTTCTAATCCCCCGGGTTGAGTTGGAGCTTGCCGTCGGTTCCTGGCAGATAAAAACAATCCTTTGACTATATTCAATAGTTGTCGGCCTTTTTTGGAGCGCAGCGTTTGGATGCATTCTTGCCCGTTGCCAAGGGTTTGCAAAGAATGAGTGCCAAGACATCGCTTATACATTGATTTCTTTTCCCCTCTAAAAAGCGGAGAGATAACCGCTTTAACTAACCACCTCTCCAAGTTACATTCTTCACATTTACCACTGAAATAGCGCAGATATTTATTGTTTATCAAAACATTTGCGGGGGCCTCGACTGAACGTTCCCACTCTTGTTATCTGACACGAGCCGTACATAAAGCATTCACTCAATCAGCTTCTGACACGGTAACGTATGCATGTGTTGCCACACCACAATCTAAATAGGGTAAGAAAGTGAATCTGTGGTAATGCGTGGTAATGTTACGGACGAACATTTAATTACGAACACAGACAGAGTGGATTATGGGTGACCCCTGGGTGGCGGTGCCAGCTGCTCTCAACACAAGCGCCGCAAAAGTCCTGCCGCCTGCTCGGCCTCCGCTTCGTGCTCTTCATCCTAATCAGCACACGGCACTCCACCATCTGAATAATCGCAGATTTACTTCGGAGGCGTTTAAGTGCAAGCTGACTCGAGCTGCGCGGCGGAAGGGGCGGGGTTTCGTGTGTTGCAAAGAGGCGAGGAGAACGGCGCTTGTTAGTAAATGTGTCCGCTTTAACGGGGATCTAATGCGTGACTTATGTGGCAACGCAACGTGTCCAATCATTTAGATGGAGTCTGCTCCGAGGAAATGAATGGTGTGGAAACAAAGTCTGCTGATCATTTACTTTATTAAATGATTCAGTCACTTTAACCCATCGCCTTTGGTGGCGTCTTCAAATGTTAAAAGATATTCACTCACTCGACCTCATAAAATGGCCTTTGAGGATAACTGAGTGATTCCCATCCAGAGGCACCTCACTCGTGTTTTCGGAGCATAGGGGTCACTTCATCGGTAACCTCAAGGTTTTGCGCTCTTTCATCATTTCAGCATGTTTTCATATGGTTTGAAGATGTTCATTATCAAGATGATGTCATATACAGAGACAACACTGGTCAAGATCATTTTGCTATACACATTTTATCTTGGCACAAGCCCGTGTGGGCCACTGTTGAGCCAAACAGACACACGGCTAAATAATGATGCATTGTGGGGAGTCATAGGGCAGAGGAGTCTGTTCCCATTTGTGGGGGGGTAGGGGGGGATCAAAGGGCTCATCCCCGGCAGAAAGGGCCCCGCGGCGGCAAACTACTTCTGCCATAATTGGGGAAGAGCCATGTAAAACTGTGCAGGGGGGAGGCCAAGGACGGCTTAATTATGTTGTGAAATTTAATTAGCCCTCTGTTGCGTGTGCTTCTGCTCTTAACCGCCTGACCTTGATGTAATGGTGTTTTTGCCGGTGTTTATCATCTATTACGAGCAGACACAGCAGAGTTATGGTTCCTCTCCCTCTGGTTAAGATGAACTGGATATGAAATGATTGTGCCGTCGGAATAAATTATGGTGAAAAGCGCCCATAATAGCTCACGACAAGTCATTCAGGTGTGGGTTTGTTTTTGCTTGTGTCCACTTATTCTGAGCTTGACTCGGATCCCAATTATCTCAGCTTTTCCTGCAGCGACTGACATGATAATGGATGTCACACAGATGTCCGTAGTGTGATTATTGTTCATGTTGTTGCAGAGAAAAGTGTCTCACAGCAAGAATTAATGCTCAACCCTTTTAATATTGCTGCATTCTCCATTTGTGAAGCAGGTCAGGCGGGTCCGGTTGCATTTAACTCCCATATTCCCCCAACAAATAAACATCTTCCTCTCATTTCATTACACTGTGATTATACAGAGTAATCAGAAAAATACCACTAGCAAATAACTGCTAGAAACCTAATTATGGAGAAGGTGCTGCGTTTGAATGCTCCAATGATGTATCACTAGATTTAACGGATATGCTGTTAGACAAATATCGAAGGTGGTCAAATTGAATAAAGTTTTCGATTTAATTACAGCGTCGTGTGCATGCGAGTATGGATGCAGAATGTCTCAGCATATTAGGAAAAGACATTTCTTGAACAAAGAATTAGTATGTCAGTAATTCGGATGGTTTCTTTTACTGAAAATTCACCAGATGATCTGACAATGAAGCTCTTTGGGCTCTAATGAGGTTTAAACAATCATTAAGCATGTAATTGAGTGACTGTCAGACACAGACCCTTTATAATTTACTGTTTATCTTATGGCAAGTTAGATGAAGTTGAAGTAAAACAGCATAAAAACTAAAACATTTAAGGCTATGAAATTGAAAATACATGCAATAAAGAGAGATTTGGAGAGTATGTTTGCCAATGAGGTAATGGGGGGCTAATCAGTTGTTTGAAGAAGATTATTATAAGACTGATAAAGAAAAGACAAGGCTATAAAACACAGAAATGTCTCCTTTAAATAAAATGTACTCGTGTTTAGGCTTCAGGCCACAAATGGAAAGATGTGTTCGGATGTGGTGCAACATCAGATGTAGTTGATATTTTCTCTGGCAGGGAGTGAGCTCAGCAATAATAGGAGCACATGATGAGTTTTTCTTATAGGCGTATGATGTTTGTGATGATGCATTTGCCTCGTGTTTTTCCGGTGGTGGGGTGTGACGAGAAAATCAGTTCAAGGGTCACACAAGCATAGCTTTGTGTTAAATGGCTCTGCGGGCTTTTCTCTAAATATAGATGTGCATCATCGTTAAATGAGTGTTATGATCTATAGCGTCTTTTGAAGTGTTTTTTCTGTTTGTATTGGTCATTATTTTAACTCCCGGGTGCTTTGGATGCTGAACTCTTGAGCATTAATCTAAACTTTGCAAAGAAGTGACAGATAGCTCCCAGTAACAATAGTTCAGTGGGAGGGTTTACTTTTCCCAACATTGAAATGTTTCATTGTGAATAAATATAGTAATAAAGAACCTGACTGTTACAAAATTCAATATCCTGCCTATTTATTTTGCCTATTAGAGAGGACGAAGGCTTTTGCTCCAGCAGTCAGCAGTGAAATAATGATTAATGCCACATTCAGGTCAAGCACTGTATTGTGAGCGCTCTGTCTACATTATCTTTATGGACTATGCATGCTTTGAATCACTGAGCAAATATTATTGTTCTTTTTCCCCTTCGTTCTTTCAAGTTCGCTGTCACGTTAAAATGAGAAAATAATCCTATCTGTCTTCATGTGAATTTGTCCAGCTTGTTCTTAAAAGATGAAACCGATTCAGAGGTTTTAAGAGCGTCCTCTCCTCTTTTTGTTCTCAGGCGCTGGACCAGGACCGAACCTCCCTGCAGAAAGTGAAGAAATCAGTGAAGGCCATCTACAATTCAGGACAAGGTGAGACTAAATAAAACGGGCCTGGATGTGCTGACGCTGATTGTTGGGTTTGTGCTCACCACTCTTTACGAAGATAAACAAAAAACACAACCCACAGGAGAGCCAAAGGATATCTTATCTTTATCTTTAATAAAAAATGAGGATTGCATTTTTGTTTTTGTTTGGAACGCTGCCTTCTGTGGGACAGATGGTGTTTTGTGTGTGTGTTTTCCGGCTGTCCCAGAAACCAACACCTGAGTTTGTTGTGTTCGTTGCTGTGACATGGATCCTCAGTAACTTTCCACTGAATACCTCTGAGAGCCGCCTCCTCCCTGTAAATTGACAGTTTCAGATCCCACAAAAAAAGTTTGTTTGTTCTCCACAGAAAAGACGGTTTACTTTACTCCCGTTTTGACTCTTCGGATGAGAAACAACTGTAACAACTCTTCAGTCGAGTGTCTTATCAGTTATATAATAGTTAGTTACTTTGGTTTGATGTAGTTACAGTGAGAGAAATGTATGTGATCTAAAAATAGCAACGAGAGTGGGAGTTTGTTCTTCTTGCAAGTATAATGAGTAGTTAGACTCTGAGCCGTAGCCAGGAGTTTAGAAACACAGCAGCCCGCAAGTTATAATCCTCAAGAGCTCCGTCCTTGATTTGGAGACACCCGTGTTTACCGATGGTAGCTGCAATCACGCTGCTCTACTTCTCTCTACTACCAGCTACTTTGTTAGAAATATACCAGAAGAGCAACTGGTGTATCTGTTTGCTGTGCAGCCAAACAAAGTTGACGTAATAAAAAAGTCAATAATTGACCTTTTCGCCTCACGTTTGAGCTCCTGGGATTTGATATCATGGAGCACCTGAAGCATCAGCAGCAGCAGGAAATGTTGGGTTTGCATCAGCAGTAATTTAACACGGCTCTGATATTATATGTATGTATGTATATGTGAGGCTGTTAACAATGAGATAAAACTACAAACAGTAACGCTAGAGTTGAGCGTAGAAAGTTAATAAATGCTTGTTTGGTGGCTCAGATAACACCTACAAGGTAGAGTACAAAAACAAATGGATAAAAAGATGAGGAAAAAGAAATCCAGAGGTCATGATCATGTCCTCAATGGTAACGGCAGCCCTGTTCGGATTGTATTTGATTTCCAGCCTGCAGCTCTGCATGCTGTGCTGACCAGCCTCCCATAGCTCTACCTCCCATTTGGCAGCAGTCTGAACACCCTCCCCACACACCTCCCCCTCCATCCCTCACTTAACGACAAGGACAGATGGATGCTGCTGTTTGACTGGCGGCTCCTGCAGAGTTTCAAAGTCCTGGAGATCCACAAATCTCAGGACGCCGACATGTGCTGCGTATGAAGATATAAAGATGACTTATTGTAGTCAAAATGTTTAAACACAGTTTCTCTGCAGCAGCTCTGATCAGAAAGCACGGGTTAAGGTCACACGTGTCTGTTGTTGTATCACTTGTGTTGCTGCACGGATGAAAGAAGAACTTTGCATTGTGGGATTTGTTGACTTTCCGCCACATCTGTGTTATTATGAACACAACTCAGAGATCTTAGAAGATTTACAAGCCTGTTTGTTCCAGGTGTTTGGAACAAAGAATGGTTTATCTCTGACATACATTTGGGATATTCCTGGTAGAGTTATGAATCTCTGTGTGACTTGCATAGATTCAACTTCAGTAAACTATATATGGATGTGAAAATCCTCACTCATAGGATGATAGAGAAGTCAAAAGTTCTGATATAAAACACACACTATCAGGATTATCAATGTGTATGACTGGACAATCTTTATCAATATTCGGGGCTTCGGACACATTTCGGTTGGTAATGCAAAGCATGGCGGTTTGATACTGAGCCGTCCGTTACCTTTATGACCGTTGCACCTGCAGTATATCCCGATGAGGACTTTATCTCCACGTGCTAATCATGCTCACCGTCAGCCACAGTTTAGGGCAGATGCACTGACCGGGGGTCTGATTGTCTTCTCTGTTCCCAAACACAGAACACGTCCAGAATGAAGAGAACTACACTCAGGCTCTGGACAAATTTGGCAGCAACTTCATCAGCCGGGACAACCCCGACCTGGGAACGGCTTTTGTCAAGTTCTCCTCCCTCACCAAGGAGCTGTCTGCCCTGCTGAAGAACCTGGTGAGTTCCTCCTAAATGTCTTTTAAAATGTGTGTGTGTGTGTGTGTGTGTGTGTGTGTGTGTGTGTGTGTGTGTGTGTGTGTGTGTGTGTGTGTGTGTGTGTGTGTGTGTGTGTGTGTGTGTGTGTCTCTGTGCACGTTTCCTCATGTGGACAGTAAGAGTGAAACCCTCCAAGGAGAGTATATATTTCTTTTCCTGTCTTCACTTCGGTAAGTGGTTTAGGATTTGGGTTTAAGGTTAAGATTAGGATTAGGGTTTAACTTGGGCATGTAGTGGAGAAGGCGAAGAGGTTATTCAGGAAATGTAGCCAATTAATTAAATGTAACATGAGGTGTATGTGCCTCCTGGTTCATCAATCTCTACACTTTGAAAACTGTATAAAATGTGCTGACGCAGCCAGACGCGTCATCACGGCCCGGACAATATAGCTGACTGCGGCTATATCTACCTCAAAGCTTTGTATTTCTTTCCCCCCGCCGAGGCTCTTATCTTCCTGCCGTGGATTTCCCCTGACGTTTCTGTTGAATAATGTGTCCTGTTTGAATCCTCTGTGAGTGATTGTTGTTGGAAGAAGAGCCGGTCCCGGCTCTCTCCCTCTCTTCCTGTGTGGCTGACAGCGAGATTAGACTCCATAAATACACTTGGCTGCACCAGAAACAACTCTGCGTGTGTGTGTGTGTGTGTGTGTGTGTCCATAAATCACCCACCTGTTGGTGCTACCTGCATATTGCAGAAAAGTTAAATTACCTCCACTCATTTCTCTCCTTTTTTTTCTGTCTCTTAACTCTTCTTTTCAATTTTGAGCGTTTTATTGAGTGAGTTTTTTTAGGCTTCAATAACGGCGCCCCGAGGGCTGCTGGTATGTGCATGTGCTACAAATGAGGATTGACTAAATAGTGCTTGTCCTAGATGCCCTACATGTGTTATCGACTTGAATGTAAGGATTTTGTGGACAAATGTGGCCACGCTGTTCGCAGCTTTTTATCATCGCTCTCCTTTTTAAGAAGCGTTTACTAGAAGAGATGCTGGAGGCTTCCAGGATGGGCCGTTAGAGCTCACCGGCAGCCGGCCAGTACGGGATTGATTCTGACACTGGCCATATGCAAGACAGGCACTTAAGAAGCACATTACCGCCCATTAAGCGAAGTTTACTTCCTTGACCGCTACTGTGTGCCGGTAGACTTGGCTAACAACAACAGGGACTTAAATGCTTAGTAGTGTTGTAAATGACCTCGCTGATCCTAATGGTTTGAGCTGCTGAGCATAACCGTGGCAAAGAGCGTTTGCTAATTCTTCAATAGACTAACTTTTATGTTGATGATTTTCTTTGGTCAGCAGGCATGAATGTGATGTTGTAGCTTAAAGAACAGCAGCGCCGTTATTCTATATTTTTCTTATGGTCAACAAATCCCATGTGTAAACCAAAACCAACAATGCGTGCCATCTTTCAGTGCGGAACAATTCCTGTAAGTCTTTAAAGCGGCCCATGAAAATTAGATTTACGGCACGGAAGGTTCCCCAGAAACTGGGACTGGAGCGGGGCCGAGGCACGGGAGAACCAGAACCAGTACTGCAGTACTCTCAAAGGAGAGGTTTTCTAAAGGGACTCAGAAACAGTACCTCTTTTAGCCACAGGGACCGCCAAAATCAACGCAACAAAAGTTCCCCGTAGTAGCTTTAAAAATGGGTCACTACTATATATTTAGATTTTTTGTTTGTTTTCATTATCACTCAAACAACAATGTATTTATTGGGGACTATTTCTAGCTGCTAATAAATACACGTTTGGTGCCGTAGCGAGTGTTTAGGGCAGCAGGACGGCGCATGTGGAAATGACTTAAACTCCATTACCCGTGTTCATCATAGTGCAGGAACATGTCACCCAGTGCAACAATGTAGATCCCTCATGTGTTTTTCATCAAGCTTCAGCTACACAGACGATACTTTATAAGCTCAGTTGATCCTCATTTTATAGAATCAGCCTCTGCACTGTGTTATGAAACATTAGCCATGTTTTCTCATGACAGCAGCTCCATTATAAACCCCTGTGTTCTCTGTGTGTCCTCTTGCAGCTCCAGAGCCTCAGCCACAATGTGATCTTCACCCTGGACTCGCTGCTGAAGGGCGATTTGAAAGGCGTGAAAGGGGTAAGATTTACTGTAAAACAGTTTCTTTCCCTTACATTTTTCTCTCTCTCTCGACGCCGGCGCACCCCCATCTTACCAGCTCACCAGCGGGACAGGGGAAAATAGATGCCTCCTCAGCACATCTCTCTATTAACCTCTGTATGTTGAGCGTAAGCGAGAAGAGACCGGAGAGACTCTGTTTAAAAGCTCAAGCTGTAAATCTCGCAGAAGTAAACACTGCCTTTGTGTCGCGCTTGAGGCGAGTGGCGGATAACCGGGTCATGAACCGTTTATGTTGCGAGGTCCAAGAAGAGGCGTGGTCGCTCGCTGGCCGTCCAGGGCATAAATTGTGGAGCGAGGCATTTGTTGGAACTCTGGTAGCGATCCAACTCTGCAAATAACTCCGTCCCCGCTGTGACCCCTTTGTAGTTTGCTGATGCTTGTCCCCCCGTGTGTTTCTGCAGGACATAAAGAAGCCCTTCGACAAAGCATGGAAAGACTACGAGGCCAAGTTGTAAGTGGATCATTTAAGTGTACTGTTCTAACCCAACACATATGCACCATCCAGCTCATCACAGAGTACTGCATAATGGATCAAACGCTGTTGATAACGCAATAGTTTTTATGCCCTCCAGAAGATTTTGCACACACTGCAGAACAACAAACCTGCATGCATGATGTAAAATCAGACTAGTGACTGTCCTCTTCTCTGTGTCAGTACGAAGATCGAGAAGGAGAAGCGAGAGCATGCCAAGCAACACGGCATGATCCGCACTGAGATCACCGGGGCGGAAATTGCAGAGGAGATGGAGAAGGAGAGGCGTCTCTTTCAGCTCCAGATGTGCGAGGTGGGTTGTAAAATGAAGCTACCAGTTTAGGACATTTTTGGTTGCCTCCTCAGCAGTAATCAAGCATCAGAGAGGCCCGGCAATTGGCCGGGCCCTTTTAACGGGCAGGTCAGAGGTTAAATCTCCTCAAATATCCTTTTTTATGCTGCTGTCTCATTGTAAATCACAAAATTACCTTCACATTTATGCTCTGTTAGGTTGTCTACATCTGCAGTGCGTCAAACAACACATTCATTCCAATGACAGAAGAAAAAAAATGCAGCATGGTCCAACAAGACATTTGAACCTTGCTCCAATTTTGCTGCAACATAATATTGTCTTGCAAGGAATACCGTACATGCTGGCTTTACTTTTCTTTTTTCCAATTTCTCTGGCATTTGTAAAAGTGATTAGATGGTAGAAGATGGCGATGTTAGATATATTTTCTTAATGATAATCCAGATGTGTGAAATGCTGTCATTTCATGCATGGTTTTAGCATTTAAGCCTTCAAACTCATGGGTCCGTCACCCAGAGCCAACCTTCCTGGATCGTATTTCATTTCATTTCTTATGGACACCCATAGCGACACAAACCCACCAACGCAGGCTCTATTTTTGGTTTGAACACCCACTTATTAAAATCCTATACGTGAATGTATGTAAAGTCTTCTTCACCAGCTGAATTTAAAGCTAGAGATTACTTTTTCCTCTCGGATGATTTAAATAATTCGCAGCATATCTTTCAAACTTGTGCAGCGTCACATGTTGGGATTACAGCAGCCTCCAAAAAAAATACATTAATTCATGAACAAGGTATGTACAGCTTGTCGGCCTCGCTAGACTGAGACTGTTTTTTCAGTAGATATGATTTAAAAAATACACACAAAACATCCCAGAACACTTAATGTGTATCAGTCAGATATTTGAGCAACTGTGACAGTGTTTGAGTTATCTTTGGTATTAACGCTCAAAGACTAATATTAAAGAATAAAGTGTAAAACAAACGTGAGGTCTTCATGTGCCCAAGAGAACCAGAACAAACTGTTAGAGCTCACTCTGCTCTGCCAGAAAGCCTCTCTAATGGTGGGCGGTGACGCCTACGCCTTGTTCACTGTTTTATCCTGCAAGGATTTTTTTACTAAAATTACATAATGGACCAATGGCTGTTGCACTGCTGTTGGTTGTGTGAATTATTCAGTACAGAACTCGCTGCAGTCCTTTTGTGCCCTGCAATGCCGATCCGCCCTCGTCTCACAGTGACTCAGAGGTGTTCCCTTGCCCACATTTTCCACCTGTGTTCACACTTCTTATTCTGCCGCAGACCTGGTGTTTGATTAGGGTTACGTACATGTAATGCTTTCCAGAAAGTGCGAAACATGGGACGAGGGGGAGCAGATAAGAATAGAAAGAAAGACTTTGGTTTAGCCTTCTAGCGTTGCTAACATTTGAATACGAGCTCAAAACACAAGCTTAGGTTCATGGGAATGTCAGTGGCGTGGATTCAAAGAAAATCCGCCAAAATTAATCTGAATAGTCAGTGTGAATCTACTGGCATCCAGTATGAAGCCCTCATCTCTAAATTATTTTTTAACCTTCCTAGAAAGGCCAAGCGCTAAGTTGTTGTGTTCAAACCAGTTTGTCAGTGTGTTGGAGAAGCAAGCACTTCTATTACAATTCACTTGTATTTGATATAGCCAAAGATAAATACAACTTCCTGTATTTTTAAGCAGTATTTGTTTACATTTTGGCAAATTGACACCATTCAGAATGACCAAATTAGCGGTTCCTGTTTGCTTCTTAAACCGGGATGGATACTTTGATACTGAAGATACATTTAATTTTGTTATTAGGAGCGTCTCTTTCTATGATTGTGTTTAGTTTTGATGTTCGTCCCACTGAGTCTAAAAACATGTGTATCGTGTTACACTGCAGTAACACCAGCATGCACCTGCCCCATTTGACCTTGCTTAGTATCTTTGCCTCGCGTCTCTCCCCCTTCAACCCTCCGGCACCGCTCCGTTTAAAACACCTCCTGGTCCATTGTTGTTTTTTGAACATGGCCGAAATGAAATAATTTAAGTAAATTTCTCTTTTTTAAGCAATAAAGTGTGAAGCTAAACTTTTTATCTTGTCAGGATTTCATAAGATCGACTCAACAGTCTGTATTATCCATTGTTGCAGCCCGCCTCCAGTTGATGCCGGATGCCAAAAAAAAAAACGAGTTGTAGCTCCCACGTAATATTAGCTCTGGCTTCCTCTTGCATTTGCTGCCTCAAGTCATAATTTGATTTTTTAAAATTTCTCATCTTTTGCAGAGTTTTGTATGTTTGTGCTCTGACTGGCAGTATGACATTTGCTGTGTCCTCACAGCGTTGCACGAGTTCTCTGAATAGTGCCTGTTGGTTGTTGCCGGGTAGAAAACGTCAAACAAAAGGTCTTTTGTGGTGTCGGGCGCTTGTTACTGAACCAGCCTCACTGTAAACGGTAGTTAGATGACTCTGAGGTTTGAAGAAGTCGCCCTAAAAAAGCATTAAAGGGCTCTATTATAAGAGCATAATTGGTTTGTTTCTGTACATATATAATGTGATAGTTTCAGGCCAAGTGGAGTTCTGTGTTCAGGCCAAAAAGAATGAGTTTAGAAAGCCAGATATCTCACCAGCTAATGCTGTATTTATAGTCATTGCTGTCGAACCAATTCAGATCAGAGTTTGTTCGCTTAAGATTTTTCGATGTGACAATGTTCCTTGAATTCTTAGGGATTTAATTAGCTGGGTCGCCAAAAACCTTCACTTCTGTCTGATTAGGTCACCGATCAAATGTTTTGGGGTCCTGATACGGATACCTTGGCTTTATCATTAAAATATACTTTGTACATCAGTAACTTGATAAAAAAAAATCCTCAAAATTAACAAGAATTACAAATCAAGTGTTAACCTCTTTAATGCAGCAACAAATTGGACAAAACTAAAAAGGAATATTAAATTCCTTAATGTGTAACATATATACATAGAGTTGAGTTCAATACATCTGCCCACAGAAATCTAATCCAGCTATTTGAGTCAGTATCGAACCGATATCAGTGCAACGCTAATTATTTTATACAGAAGCAGTTACACATTTCATTTCCCAGAAAATAGACTAACCATTTTGAGTCATTTGTTTAGTCAACAATGCCAAACATTCTCTGGTCCCAGCTTGTTATGTTAAGACAACCAAGAAATTGCGACAGGCATTTTTCACTATTTCTCACTTAATAAATATACAAAACATCTGTTTACATCTTTACAAGATGAACTGTATTGACACTGCAATGTAAAAACTGCATATACTGTTTTTATCCATATTGCACATTGAATATCTCCTTTTATATTTGAAGCTTTTTTTTAATCTGACCTAGTTTTGGGTTTTGTAATCCACAAAGTTATGTGATTTATCTGTAAATCTTAAACCCATACTTCTAAAGGTAGTATAAAATACAAAGAGGAGCTTGACTAATCACAAACATCAGAGATTTCCTAAATCAGCAGTCATCGTGGTTGGAAATACCAGCGCTGCTGCTGATTCTGCTGCTGTTGTGTGGGACAGTTGCTGCAGTCAGTGGTACAATCTGTTCATCCCACTTAACCTCATTTCTCTCTGTGCGTGCACTCTCTCGCTTTCACGCTCTCACGCTCTCTCCCTCTCGCTCCATGTTACTCAACCACCATATGACGGGATCACTCTCTCACCCTTTTCATCCCCCGCGCCGCCAGTGAAGGAGTGTGGAAAGGCCGGGCTCAGCAGGCCGCATGATGTCCCGTACGGACACGGCAGCAGTGCCGCTCGTTCACACAAAAGAGTGCAAACACGCTCATGCGGCAGCGCTCTCCAAAACACTGAACCCACACTGGGGCTCAGACAAAATGTGGATAATCTCCCATCCAACAGGCTCCGTCAGCCAGAGACAAAGGGACAGCACATGCGTGCATACACACACATGCATGCACATGCACATGCGCTCATGCGTATGCTAACACGCATGCATCCGCGCACGTGATATAAAGAGCAAATTGAAACTGTATGTTGGCGTCGGAAGCTTCGGAGAGCTTTTGTGTCACAGATTAAATTCATGTGTGGAGCTGAAAGTGGTATTTAGCTGTGTGTTTTTGTAAATCTCTGTGGATTGGTATGCTGTGGGATTATTTTTAGATTAAGATTATCTTTTATTCGTTTGTTTGGTGGGAGCCCTGTCTGAAGAATCCTCGTTTGTTTTGACTCCCCAGACAACCCAGACTGAGCATGCACTCTACAAAGCACCTCCTCTGGAGGCTAGTCTCGCTCTTTTTATGATGCTAATGTGAAATATTTCTCATCATCCTGTTGGAACTTTATTTAGATCAAGGCACACTGGATGGTATTCTCTTGTTCTGCAAGTGTGTTTACCAGCCTGGTCCCCACTCCCACAGTGTCAAGGCAGCCTTGGCTCGTGTATCAAAGCCTTCATAAAGCATTCAGATGTGATTATCATAAGGCAAAGTGTTCATACTAAGTGTCTACTGCAAAGCTGATGTATTTATTCACTGTGTATCAGCTCTGCCACATTATTCCTCATTAAACACCCCAAAAATCCTTTCAACACACCCTGACTTTCAACTTTGAGCTGAACTCTGCACCTCTCTTTGCTTTGCAGTACCTGATCAAAGTAAATGAGATCAAGACCAAGAAAGGAGTGGACCTCCTCCAGAACCTGATTAAGTATTACCACGCTCAGTGCAAGTAAGTACCCCTTTAATCCCCCTGAACCCCAACGTGTGACGCTCCCCTGTTGTGTGCATCACACCCAATTAGAAATGTATTTCCAAACACTGCAAAGAAAATGGTTGCATCTCCCTCCATTTTTTTTTTTTTTACCCCCTGTATGATTCACAGATCTTGAGGGTGCACAGTCGTGTAAATATAGGCCTCATAAATATGCACAGGTCATCATACAGATGTGTTCTGACAGCTGTGGGGTTTGCCGGGTAAATAAGTGGGCGCGCTCTCCGTGCCAGAACCGCAGCTCACGACGTTCTGCGACAGAATGACAAACGCTCTCTCGCTGTTGCTAGGTCCTGTCATAACACCGGGACAAAACAATGTACTTCCCCCTTTTAATCTGTTCAACCCGGGGCGCTGATGGATCGAAAAGCCGCAGTGGAAATGGTTTAGAAGCATAAAAGCAATCGATGGGGAGCTGAGGGACGAGTGGGACTGCTCGCAGCAAGAAAGAAGAACATATTCTAATTTGTACCATCTGAACCACCACTTCGTTCAGTAAATTTAAGCACAGCAATTACCGGGATATTTGGGTATTTGTCGGCCAGGCCCGGGGAAACATGGACTCTTGCAATAGCAACATTGGGTCTGTTCAAAATGGCGTATTATTCATACGAATAATTACGTATGAGTGTGTAGTGTTCCGACTGCATAGTACGTGGATTAATGTAATAACGTAGTATGTAGAAACGACCGAATTAGCAAGAATCTTTCAGTATTAGACATGAGTTTACTGGACATATTTAACCGCCCCAAAATGCATTGCGGCTCCTCAGACTGTCAAAGGCGGACTGGGAGGTAGACAATAAAAATCAGATCTATAAGTACAGTTATTTGGATAAATGCTATAATGTCCTGTAGAAAACACATTTCAAATATGTAATTATTTTAATTTGCCTGAAAATATTTACTTTTGTGAGAAACAATTTTCATTAAATATTACCTTGGACCGGTAACATCGGGATGTGTTGCAGAGAAGAAGTATTGCTCGAGTTTACTTCAGTGTGAACAACCTTTAGTTGTTAGTATGTTAGTATGTCATTTCAAGATCCCGACAGCTTTTTAAAAAAAATCTTCAAAGTAGAAAGTAGTAGAAATGAGTAGAGGGTCAACATGGCTGAATCCAGTCTATACCTGCAGCATCAACAAACTATACGTTCTGCAAGGCCGTCAGTACTCGTGGAGAGCTGGACGGAGTGGGAGGAGAGATGCGAGATCCTCGATGCACATATTAAAAGAAAACAAGCAGAGGAGAGAGATGTGTCAGAGAAAGTAATGAGCAGAGGAAAGGAGAGGTGGACGTGCGGCGGAGAGAAAGAGGTCATTAGCGGTGATTTGCGGCTGCAGCGCTGCATGGAGGTGTGTAACGCCGACAGATCGGTGATGGATTCCAGGATGTGCTAAGCACCTCTGCAAATCTGCAGTGGACACGGCCAGCTGCGATTTCTGTGCTAAGAGCCAAAGGCGCCAGAAGGAGCCGAGCTATACATTAAACATAAACTGCACCAATCTCCTCTCGGGCCTGACCTTCACAGTGGCCAAAAGCAGCACGCCTGACATTTGCCAAGTAGTAATTCCCCCAAAAATTGACCACTTTGTCTCTTATATGTATTCCAATGCATGATAATGTCAATGAGATTCACGTGTGTTGCACCTTTCTGTTCTCCAGTTTCTTCCAAGATGGCTTGAAGACCGCCGATAAGCTGAAGCAGTACATCGAGAAGCTCGCAGCTGATCTTTACAATGTAAATACGCGCATCTTCATTTTGACAGCTGATCTGTGTTTATGTTCACACACTTTGTCTGTGTTTAGCTTTTTATTCTCTCTAAATTCAAACCCCCCCCCCCCCCCCCCCCCCCCCCCCCCCGAGTTCAAACGACTGTTTTCAAGGTCGAGAATGACGATGCACACTTTCTGATCCCAATAAAAACATTTGTATGAGCCATAAAATACATTACTAGATTAAAGTGTCATGTTGACAGTGCTTCATAATAACTTTTTGGGAAATAGAAAGTTACGTTGTGCTCAGAATAGCAAACTCAGCACAGTCAAACTTTTGAAAAAGATGAGCTGTCACCGACTGCTCACCAACATTTCTTATTTACAGCACTGCACTGCTTTCCCTAGAAGCAGCAGTTTTATCAGCATTGAATATTCCTGCAGCTATTATAAGAGGGAAAGTAGCACATCTGATTCAGAATCTCCTGGAAACTATAAAAAACTCACATATCCAAAGATGGTAACGCCTGGAAGTCAGACAGAAGATCCTCACACTCTCACACAACCTGACACTTGGGAGTTAAAGGAACAGTTTGTGGATCTTCTGTGTGACCGTCGCTCTTTGCGTTTTTTTGTGTGTGATGTTTGTTAATGCCTGGGGAAAAGGCGCAGTGAGAGTGAGAGATTTTGATTTTCAGAATATAAAGTATATTTGTAAAGTCTGCAAATGTATTTTGTAATGGAGGAGTTTATATCAGTCTTGACAGGAGGCATTTTTATGAGTGCAACAAACACAAACGCAGCTGGTAAAGTATTTGTTCTCCTCAGATCAAACAAACTCAGGATGAGGAGAAGAAGCAGCTGACTGCCCTGCGGGATCTGATCAAGTCCTCCCTCCAGCTGGACCAGAAGGAGGTAGGCGGGTCACATTCAGAGACACCCGGCCAAATTTAAACGCGTAGCAGGTGTAATTCTGAACAAGGCCCAGTCCAAAACCCAGACATACAGGAACCAAACACGACGGCAGGTTCCACGCAGATATGTTGTTAGAAAGCGATGATTTTGAGCTTGTCTCCTGCAGCGCAGAGCGAGTGCCCAGTGCTGTACCATGCTGGTAGCCAGTGTGTGGTAGGCTTTGCTGGTGACCAGTGTTGTGCCTCACTGGCTGCTCAGTGGAGAGCCACTCACTGCCCGATTTAACGCCACATGGCTTGAAACACTGCCCACCCCGGATTTACTTATAAACGTGGTCTGCTGTGTCTGTACGGGTGTTTTCACACATTCACTTTTCTGCATGACACAATCTTTACAGTCTTTCATATTTCATTTACACTTCCTGTAGCTTCTCTTGTTAATAGCACCTACGGTAAGCACGGCATTTAGAGCGTTGAACACGTGAGATTGTTGTTTGGGTCGGCGGGACACTTTTCTTCACACCCACCGCCTGCACCTGATCTTTCACACCTCTCTCCTCTATCTCCCCTCTTCTGCCTTCTGCTTATCTGGATTCAAGTCTAGAAGAGTAAGTTGGTGCATGTTGAGCATGCTGGCATCAATCTGTTCTGCTTGACAGTCGAGTGGTTTGGCCCTTTAGAGGCTTCAGAGCATGCCCTTTATATATTTAATTGTCCTGGTAGCACTGTGGTTTTCAGAAGAGACCCTGTACTTTGATGTTGAAGACGAGTTTGTAGTGCGTTTGTGTTTGTGTTTGTGTCTGCGTTGCATGCCCTTCGGCAGCTTCTCAGTACACCCCGTGTGGTAAACATTGGTATTGTGTGGATTCGCACAGGACTCGCAGAGTAAGCAGGGCGGCTACAGCATGCACCAGCTGCAGGGGAACAAGGAGTTTGGCTGTGAGAAGAAAGGCTACCTGCTGAAGAAGAGTGATGGGTAAGCTGCAGACATGGCCATTTAAAACGCATGCAAAATTACGCTGTCGAGCGCCATTCATGTTGCATTCAAATTTACAGTGGGCACAGAAAAGAAAGACATGACAAGTCCTTTCCTAATGTCCCTCCCTCACTTCACAGGCTGAGGAAGGTGTGGCAGAGGAGGCAGTGCTCAGTGAAGGGGGGCATGCTCACCATCTCTCATGCCACAGTGAGTTCAACACACACACACACACACATGTACTCACACACACACATGCACTCACACACCCACACACTGACTGTGCGGATCAAAGGGAGAACATCATGCGGGGAGGTTGTGTTGGGCTTTCTCAGTCTGGAGGCTGGCAGAGTGGAATTGACATAGATGGGTTGTCATGGCAACCCTGCCCCCTCCTCACTCCCCATCGCCCCTCCTCCACCCCCCCATCCCCCCTCCGCCTGCTGCGCCTCGGTGACTCATCTCGTAGCGAGTGAGCGTACTGTAGACGCTGGCACGTCTGCAGGGTCGTCTCCTCTCTGCTGCAGGAGCTGCTGTGTGCCGCTTTCTTTCCAGTGTGGACGAGAGGAATCTAAAAAATGTATTTGGGTTTAGCACCAAGCCGAGCAGTTGCAGGGGTTTCGTCAGACGCCGATAAAAAGGGTCACCTTGATTGATAACCAGCAATGGTACTAGAAATGTAATTAACTGTAGGCCAACAATAATCAGTTGTGGTTTAAAAAACACTTAAATCTATCTGACCTCATAGGATTAATCTCTACTCATTGCTGGGTCTGACTCATATGAACCTTCCCTATATGGGTTTTTAGTTTGTCATCGTGAAGAAGATCTTTGTCAGATTAAATTGCTCCCAGTTTAATGAATAAAGTTCACTAGTTCGCTGCATTTTTTCATAATGTGTCCTGTAAGTCAAACTCTAAATTCACAGACATTTTCAAACTATAATCTACAGTGAAATGTATCTATGAAAACACAGTTTGTTGTTCCCAGTTCGAGCTATCGATGGAAAATCTATATGTTGAATGAAAGGCCGGTTTTACGTCTTTTGGGACGAACTCCAAGATTTAGTATTTAGCCACATCAATCTTTATCAAATCAGTCTTTTCATCTCAAGTGAGTGACGTCAGTTTATATTTTTGGCACCGTCTGCTCCCTGCTTGCTCCTCATGTTGATGTTAACATTTAAGATCCGGGACCGTAATTTTGAGTTGAGAAACGTCAATGAGCTGGTGGAGATGGTAAACCCGGGGAAGTCGCTGGATGTAACATGGCGGGGAAGATGAGCTGGGTGCATATTAATGATGTTTTTATGTCACATGTTTTCATCGCGTTCGGGTGTGCATCCTTTGTGTCTGCGACGCTCAGGGGAAGTGTTTGTCTCCGATATAATATGAAAGGTTTCCCTTTGTTCTGCTGAGCGACGGAGGAGCTTAATATTGACCATTTCCGTCTGCTCTTCCTAGTTATACGAGCGCTTATGATCGTTTCTCAGTTCTTGTTTTCTCCAGCTCTGGTGGCAGCTGAACTCTAGGTGACTCTAGTTGAGATGGCGGGATGCCAGCGGGCCAGCCGAGCTCCACGGCTCATTCACAGCCTGTTAGCATTTCATTAGCACGTGTCCTGGCCCCGCCTCCTCCTCCGCCGCCCCGGCACTGGGAGGAGACAATGCTCAGTGTACCAGTGTGCCAACTGGGCCCATTACTACAGTACACAGCCCAGCCAGCACGGTCCACCTTCTGAATGGGGACAAGAGAGTTCATCACGTTTCTGTGTGACTCAACTCTGTGGCTTTAATTATGTGAATAATACGATTCATGAGGTAGCTATTGCTACTGTTGGATTGCAGCAACAGTGCTGAATAATAGATACACAAGTTGACACAAAAATCTACAGTTGTTTTGTGAATTTCTTGAGCATGCTAATCCTTTATGACACATAAACGTTGTCGGTTCAAACTTCCTAAATATGAGACTTTTCTGCTTTTCTGTTTTTATATTTTTGTACATTTCATAGTTGGGCATTTGGACCATGTAGCTGAAAAAAATGCCAAATATTTGGTGGTTCCAGCTTCTTAAAATGATTTATTATTTTAAAAAGAAAGAATCACAATTCTTGTGAATTTAACTAAGCACATATAACCTTTGTTGAAAGAATACAATACCATTGTTGAAAGAATATATCAGGTGTAAGCGACTTTAAAGAAGTATTATTCATAATGAGTTACTTCATACTGCTGCATCTGTTGTCACTGAAAACAACTTATTTTGGGTAATGCTAATTAAAATATCAAGCTTATACCTGTGTTTCAAGGTTATGTTTGTGCTTAATTAAATTCACAAGAATTGTGATTCTTTCTTTTTTAAATTATTATTGTAATATCTGTGGGTTTTGCACGATTAGTTGGACAAATCCAAAATATTTGAAAACATCGTCTTCGCAAGTTCTAACATTTAATTCATCGAAGCAACAAAATATTCTACAATATAATATACATATTCTACATATATAATATACGTTTTTTTGTTATTGCATATTTCCTGCCTGGTCCGTGTGACCCTCAATGTGTTTTTTTGTGTTTTTTCTCCGCAGTCCAACAGGCAGCCGGTCAAACTCAACCTGCTCACCTGCCAGGTCAAGCCCAGCTCTGAGGACAGGAAGTGCTTTGATCTCATTTCCCGTGAGTTTCACTGGATGCCAGAATAGTTTAGTCATCTGCACGTTAGTGGGAGACAGTTGAGGAATTCCTGCTTTTTCTAAGCATCAAGGAAAACAAGTCTGTGGAAGCGTAGCTATTATTAGACGGCATGTCCAACAGGTGCCACACAGACGAGTGATGTATTTGAATAATTTACTGCTCGCTGTCTGTCGCTTCTGGTGTTGTGAAATGCAAGATAAGAAATTTGCTTAACGAACGTCATTGTTTCTGCATTCAACAGATAACCGGACATATCATTTCCAAGCTGAAGATGAACAGGAGTTTGTCATGTGAGTCCTTCAGAGTGACAATGCTAAAGAAGTGTGTGTGTGTGTGTGTGTGTGTGTGTGTGTGTGTGTGTGTGTGTGTGTGTGTGTGTGTGTGTGTGTGTGTGAGAGAGTGTTGAGGGGTTGGTTCCTTGTCTGCTCTTAAAGAAAGGAAGTTACAGAGAGACTGTGAGAGTGAGTGGGATTTGAGGTTTTGCAGTAATTCAAGTCGTTTTAACCTCATGCTGTTGTCTCCCCGCTGTCACACACATGCATGTCAGTAGGTGGACACACACATGCACAGACACATATTACTAGAATTGTGGTAATGCAACAAATATTGTATTGTTTATCAGACAGCACCGTTAAGTTTCATGTAGCCTTTTCATTTTTATCGAACAAACACACACGTCTGACTTGGTTTTACATCAAAGTAAACAACGTTATTTCATCTAAAAACCAAGTTATTCTTGAAGTATAATCATAACTTCTGAGTTCTCTTTCGATTGGACTAAGAGACAAGCCGTTGAAATCATTTTTGTAAAAGTTTGTCTGGAAAGATGTCAACGACTCGCGTTGTTTCCTCTAATTATATTGCCTGAAGACTACACAATTGAAAATTACATACATTTTGGGTTGAAGCATTGCCTCCTCTGTGTTCAGTCTTCAACTGCACTGTATGCGGTTCAGTGGCATTGTGGGTAATGGAGGCGGCAGGTTTTGACAAGGAAGAAGTGGAAATGGAACATTATCATATTTCTGGCTTATCTTCCCATTGTTGAAAGAATATATCGGGTGTAATCGACTTTAAGGAAGTATTATTCATAATGAGTTACTTCATACTGCTGCATCTATTGTCACTGAAAACAGCTTTTTTTCAGTAATGCTAATTAAAATATCAAGCTAATACTGCATTTCAAGGTTATGTTTGTGCTTAATTAAATTCACAAGAATTGTGAGGCATTTAAATGGTCAGAAACACAGTGAATCATATCAAGACAAAGGCGATCATACGGAGTCTTCTTGAGCTTTCTGGAGCTAAAAACTCTCTTGAAACACACGTTGAGTTGTGGCTCTGTTCTGGGTCTTGCGTGTTCTCTCTCTGCTGTGTTTGAACACGGTGTGTCTCCATGTCCTCGCCGTCCTTTGGGATCCAGCCTGCTGCTCCTCACTGCCGCTTCGGTCACGCACTTCCAACTGCAGCAGCTTCATGGGATTTTCCATGAAATATTTAGTATTCCATAGGGCTCCTGCTTTGTGCGATCACGCTCCCCCTCAATTAGGCTAGGAGCATGTTATGCATAATATAAGTAAACACACAAATGCTTTGGCTCAGCATCTGTGTACACCTACGCATCTGTGGATGGAAATATCTTGTTTTTTTCACACATACAGAAAAAGAGACAAGCTAACACATCGGTTCATGTGCCCAGTCTGGCCTCTGCCTTTGCAGACAGGGTTGAGTGACAATGACACAGGAAGTGCTGACGTCAGCCTCATAAAGCCCAGTGTGTGTGTCGGTGTGTGTGTAGGTGTGTGTGCAAGCATGCATGTGTGTGCGTGAGGGCCAGTTCATTGGTTAAACTGCAGGAGCAGATTGTGGGTTGTAGAGAGCTGCAGGAAGCCAAGTTTGAAAGGGAGCTTCATTGCTTCCTATCTGTGTGATTCTTAATGAGGTGTGTGTGTGTGTGTGTGTGTGTGTGTGTGTGTGTGTGTGTGTGTGTGTGTGTGTGTGTGTGTGTGTGTGTGTGTGTGTGTGCTTAAACAGTTTATTGGTATAGCTCATTTCAACAACAAGGTGATTCAAAGTGCTTCACATAAAACCATTAGAAGCATCAAAACATAATGCAGAAGAAAACAGGATAACTATGAAAATAAATAGGATACCACAAATAATGTGTTGAGGAAATTAATCCAAAATGAGGAAGTTTTCAGATACTTAATTTTAAAAAGAACCATAAGTAAGAGTTGAAGTAATTATTATCATCAGTAGTTATAGAAATATGTTTTTCAAACATCTTTTTTGTTTAGTTTTTTACTATAATTTACATTTTTAGCTATTTATTTTAATTTCTAGAGAAAGTAGCAGCTTCTCAATTGTGAGGATTTTTGTTTTTTCTCTGTTTTATATCGTTGTAAAGTGAATATCTTTGGGTCTTGGACTGTTTTGCTTTAACAAATTGTCCCGACTATTTTTACCATTTCATAAACTTAGATTAGATCATCTGACTTGAGAAAATATTCATTATATTTGGGCAGTTGCAGCTGCAGACCTTTCATGTTAGCCTAGTGGCGCTTTTATCTCTTGGTGAAATAACTCTGCGACTGCTCTAAAGAATGCATTACAGATAAAAAAACATATTTTTTTTGTACATCTAACACCAGTAATGATGTGATTGTGCAGCTGGATCTCGGTGCTGACCAACAGCAAGGAGGAGGCCTTGAACATGGCGTTTCGTGGCGAGCAGAGCGGCGGCGGCGAGGACGGTTTAGAGGACCTGACTAAAGCCATCATAGAAGACGTGCTGCGCATGCCGGGCAACGAAGTCTGCTGCGACTGCGGAGCCTCAGGTGTGTACTGCTGCTGTTTGTGTGTCCAGAGAGGCTCCACGTTTATACATCCTCTTCCTGTTTTGTGCTTCGTCAACCCTCTCCTTGGTAAAAGAGAAGGCGAATCCCCTTACTTCAGCATTTTCGGTTTTATTTCACGGTGGGCAAATGTTTTATTTAAAGCCGCGCACCGATCCTGATTTCTTTGCAATGTCACAGCTGCCTCGAACTAGATGCCCTTCAGTTCGATGTGAACGGAACAAGCTATAAATCCTCCTGCAGCCTTAAACAAATGTGTGTGTGTGTGTGTGTGAATGTGCACGCACAAGCGTTGTTAGCATTCAGGACACAACCCGATCCTGATCCTCCCCCACATTAGGAAGCAAG
This sequence comes from Taurulus bubalis, assembly GCF_910589615.1. Lineage (NCBI taxonomy): Eukaryota > Metazoa > Chordata > Actinopteri > Perciformes > Cottidae > Taurulus > Taurulus bubalis. Next base: position 6,886,573 of record NC_136606.1, read on the forward strand.
GACTCAGCATTCAAAAGTGGCGGAGACATTCAGGCCCTCTGACACTTAGCACACACACACGTATACACACGTACACACACACTCTCCTCTGTCAGCACACACAGCAGCTCACCGAACCACTGACGGGAGGACTTTATGCTCTGAGGGTTAAAAGAACAACAACATTTGTACGCTTTGAGAAACAACATCATTACATCACGTTCTTACATAAGTCACACACACGCTCCGTCGACCTCTGCAGTCTGAGAGAGCGGGGAGGTCATTTGTCATGTCTTATGTGCTCTTGTTGCTTCATCCATTCACGTACATGGTCTCAGTGTAACACATGTTCCAGATGTGGGGTTTAAGCCCTGTTTCCTGTTTGATTCCTGTTTTTCTTGATGAAATGCCCTGACATGGTTTCCCTTCCTCAACCTATAGAATTACTGTTACTTAGCGGTTGAAGGGTCGTCGTAATGACTTTCAAAGGTCACATCATTGTTCCCTCTGGTCCCACTAGAAAGAGGACTCCATCTCATTTGATTCTCTCCCAGGATCTCCCCGTATACGACGCAGCTTTGCAGGTTTAGCATTAATCAGCTCTAGAGGTCACCGTGCATCAGCTCATTGTGCCTAACGTTGCACTCTGTGACCTCTGTGACGCCGGCCTGCGTCTCTTCATTATGTTGTGAACGTGTGTGTGTGCGGGCCGGCTGGCCTCTCGCCTTTGTTTCAGTGCTTGACTCATTCGTTTTTCGAGCTGCCTCCGACGCGTCGTCCGCCCGGTGTTCATTTGTCAGATCCAGACAGAACAGCATCCCCGGCCTCACAGCATCAGCGAGCTCGCAAACCAACAAAGCTTTTAAAGCTCGCTTAAATCTCCCAGATTGCATCAGAACGTGACGGCGGTTTAGAGGGCGCTGCATCATGGCGTGCCCCTGCCGTTCGCTTGGCAGTAGGTTGCGCAATGGGCTGAACCTGCCTCCTGCAGTATGATGTCACATAAAGTCACTGTTTGTGCCTATGACTGTCTAGTGGTCTGAAAGGTCTATGGTTGATGTATAAATGAATCAATACATGTGATTTAATTTAAAGATATTTTAAAAGCAAGGTTAATGTGTAAAAATACACCCATCTCTTCAGCTAAAATTAATGATAAAAAGCTAAAAAGATGTTGTCATAACACAGGATTACGTCAGAGTTTTGGTGGGTGCAATAAAAAATGTATGCAGTTTTTTTTACTTTATTCCCACAGAAAACGATCTAAATTTAGAAAGTGTTGCATCCCGTTAAGACGGTCACAGCACAGGTATAAAGGTTTTATAGCGCTAAATGTACAGAAAGCTTTCAACAATGCTGTCGGTGGTTTTCAAGTAAGATTAATAGCTTCTGTCAAGGCTCAACATTTTTTCTCCCCCAGTTTTACAATCATACAGGAATAAATCAAATGTAGGGACGCTGAGAAACCAATTTCTCAACTGACAGCAGCCTTAGAGGACCAGCGCAGACACACAAAACATATAAGGGAAAGATGGATTTTACTGCTAAAAAAACATCTTAAAATACAATTGTCGGGCATTTAGTTGATCGATGACGGTGGAGATGTGTCTGATATTCCAGGCTGGACTTTGAGTTAAATTTTACTGACATTTAAATGCATGATTTCTGGCACTTCTTTCTGCAATGTGGAGCTTTCAGTGTTCCCTGGCGCTACTTAAATCAAAATCTGTTATTTGATATTCCCTTTCGGCTTAAATCTGAGGCATATCTCCAACTTATACAAGTTTTACTGTTCTTGCACCATCTGTCCATCCACTTGTGATCACGCTGACTATATATACTGTAGATTATAAAGAGCATCAGCTCACATTGTCTCATATTGTCTGTGTCTTTAGATCCCAAGTGGCTGTCCACCAACCTGGGGATCCTGACCTGCATCGAGTGCTCTGGCATCCACCGGGAGATGGGAGTCCACATCTCCCGCATCCAGTCCATGGAGCTCGACAAGCTAGGAACTTCAGAACTCTTGGTGAGTCAGAGAAAAGATCTACCAAGTGAATAAATAGCCTTTTGAGGCCGCGGTTCACGCCCTTTTCTATTTTTATCTCGAGTGAAATATTAAAAATAATGAAAGAGTCGTGGAAATGCTGGAGAGAGAATATGATCCCTAAAGCTGCAGAGATGCAGACTAACAGAACGATGGACTCATCTGTCTCTGCGAACATCCGAATGCTGTTAATGTGATCTAATGCAGACTTTGTCTTCGTTCTCCACCAGCTGGCCAAGAACGTAGGCAACAGTAGTTTCAATGAGATCATGGAGGGAAACCTCACCACCCCTTCACCAAAGCCCACTCCATCCAGCGACATGTAAGTACATGTAAGCTGCCCGAAAACAAGATTTGGTGAATAATGCAAACAGCTGAATTCCTTTTCTCCGCCACAGGACTGTGAGGAAGGAGTTCATCAACGTTAAGTATGTGGACCACAAGTATGCTAGGAAGACGTGCACGTCCGCGTCGGCTAAAATGATCGACCTGTTTGAGGCGGTTCAGTCCAGGGATCTGCTGTCCCTCATCCAGGTCTATGCAGAGGGGGTTGAACTGATGGAGCCGCTCCCAGAGGTCGGACCGGTAAGTCCTCAATCAAATATCCCCTAAATATAAAAACTCACACATATTTACTCACTTACGTCGAGTGATATCTGGTCATGGTCATTATCAGGTATAATTGTTTTATTTATCAACAAGATTGTATGTCTTTGCTCAAGAAGTTACTTGCAGTAACTGTTTTGGCCATTTGGGGGCAGCAGAAACAAGTTGTGAACACGATATTGACATATTCATTTTATGTTTGTATGGCAAACTTGTTATAAAATAGTGATTTATTTACACATCAAACTGTTGCAGAGCAACAATAGCATCTATTTAGAGTTATGTGTCTGGTCCCCTGAAGATTGTAAGTCCAGTATTCACTTTTAGTTGCTTGGTTTTGGTCGCGATCAACTTCTGCTTCTACTTCTTCTGCTAGTCGCTAACTGTGCCTCTCTGCTGTTTGGTGCTAAGCAGGAAGTGTACAGTAGAGTGTTTCCTCCAATAGCTGCCTGCTGCGGCTGAAAATGAGTGAACCAAAACCGCAAAGTTGCGGAATAGACTAAATAATAAGAAAGGTTGAGAGTGAGGATGTGGCTCATTGTAACTAGTCAGCAAACATGCTTCCAGCTTCTCAAATATGGATGTTTTCTGATTGTCATAGCTGTCTATGAATATTTTCAGGTTTTAGACTGTTTGGGTAATTGTGCTGCTTATTTTTCACTATTTTCCCTTTTTAAAATAGCTTATTTCTAACACAATTTGGTTGCTCATTTGGCTAAGATGCATATCACGTGACATTGACATATCGTTTAGAAGGTTGCCTGGAACCTTTGCCACATGTCAACCTCCTCATACATGGTCAAATGTTTATTTCGAGCTCATATGAGACTACAAACCCCAGAAATGTGTCTCTCAGGGCTCTACTCATGTTTCTGCGGTGGTTCATCCTCACGTGAGGTTCACTGCCAGCAGGACAAACAACTCTGACGCATTTCTACCAGTTGGTGAATTGTTTGGCCGGTAGAAATAGGTGTAACAGTTGGAAGATTTACAGTCATCTAGATAAATTCGCCAGCAGGTGGTGATATCCAGCAACCTCCATCTCCTTTTGAGCTCACACTCGCTCAGATTACATCTGCGGCGACATAATTCATGTCTCTGTTTTTCCGTGATTCAGCCTCTTTGTCTCCTCGCCTTTTGCACTGCCGCTTCAGGCACGGCTGAAAGTTAAATAACAAGCGGTGGATGGTGGGGATGCTGTGCCGTAAACAACACGGGTGATCAGACTTAATCTGACATAAATGGGTCAAGGTTTTATAACACAGACATGGTTGTGGTAATGAAAAATTAAGTGTACATTGCAGCAGCAGAATAAAAGAGGATATTGTTTGTTGACAGAGGGAGCTGCTGCTGTCTGCGCTATGAAGTCTGACTCACCGAAATCTGATCTGCTGTTGTCAGTACATCTGAATGGCTGCTGACAGCACAGCCTCATCCCCCCTCCCTGCACGGCTACATACAGCCCTTACTCTACCATATAGACGCCACCAAATATACAGCACATGTATGCCTTACTCCTCCATGTTTAGTCTTTCATCTCCCTCTTTGATGCTGCATCTAAATTACATTTAGTTTAGTTTTAATTTACAGTGACTATGATGATTATTGCAGGATAACTCGCAAACAATGTGCAAATCTCAGCTTCATGCCAGCTGAAATAATGTTTTAGGAGCCATTTTGTTTACTGCAGCTTGTTTAAATGCTGAAAGAGTCACAGAGAGGGAGAGAATACAGAATGGATGCTGCCCAAGATTGTCTCACCGTGTCTGTGCTGTGTTTGATGGCCCCCTGCAGGAATCCGGAGAGACGGCACTGCACTACTCTGTACGGACTGCTGACCAGACCTCTCTGCACTTAGTGGACTTCCTTGTGCAGAACAGGTACATTTTTAAGACTATTTTTCATTGAGAATAGAATTGCCGTTTTTTTTTTTTGTGTTTTCATGCAAGTTACATAGCCTCCAAAATGTCTTTAAACACATCAGTGGTTTAGAGACTAAATGATGTAGTAAACAACAGTTTTGTGCAAACACGTAGCATCGAATGTGATCCGTCTGTCTGCTGTGAGTCTTTCTTGTTCTCTGCCTCAGTCTGTAATAAACGCAGTGGAAGTGCAGAGGAAAGCTTAGCGCTGCTCAGCTCAGATTCCCACAAGGCAAACAGAAATGGGTCAAGCACTTGTTCCCTGCCTTAATTTATTCCTCTCTTTTCAATTGTTTACCCACCACTGCTCCAACTGCACACACAAGAAGAGGAACCCTCTTATTAATTAATAGCTCCGCTCATACGGCGTCATGCTCGGCCCTCATTATTTAAGATAATTCTCTCGCCCTTTCTGAGAGCTACAAGAGATCTAAAAGGGATTATTTACCTGCTGTAACAGCGGAGCATGAAGCTGGTTTTGCACGGCTTTTACAATTACAGCATGACAGTCTCGTGTTGCTTTATGAATGATTTTATTTGCTCACATTTCTATCCTTTATTATCCCCATTAGCACTAATATTGTCTATTCGTCCTGGAGTCCACACACTTATCCACATAAAAACAACAAGCACAAGAAGAGAAACTAAATAGTCTCCCTTGAACAAACATTAAACCAAACACAGAATGTTTAATCTATCACAATCCCTCAAGAATTCATATCAAACTTAAATAATACAAAAAAAAGATTCTTAAACAACATAAATCGTTGTCTGAATGACCTTAAATTGTATATTTAACCATCCTGTGCTTTCACACTTAATTCCAAGAAAATGGGGTATTTATTCAATACATTTCTCATTCTCACTCGGGTTTACTTTTTTTTTTTACACCTTTTTCCTAACCAATCATGGTTCCTGAAATGTGTGGAGATAGTGTTTTCACAAACAGCAGACTATAAAGGAAAAAATAAAATCCTGCTTCCTCTCATGCTAAATTACAAAATCCTGGGTAATAACACACTGTCCTGAAGCTGCAAAACTGGAAAACACTCTCAGGCTTGTAACCTGTGTCCTGACTGACTGTGTGTGTGTGTTTGTGTCTGTGTCTGTGTGTTTGTGTCTGTGTGTCTGTGTGTCTGTGTGTGTGTCTGTGTCTGTGTGTGTGTGTGTGTGTGTGTGTGTGTGTGTGTGTGTGTGTGTGTGTGTTCTCCCAGCGGTAACCTGGATAAGCAGACAGAGTGGGGGAACACGGCCCTTCATTACTGCAGCATGTACGAGAAGCCCGAGTGCCTGAAGTTACTCCTGAGGGGCAAGCCGGCCACCGATATCAGTGAGTCACATCCTCACATTAATGTCGTCCTCACGCACGTATCCAGACTAACTGTTGATCGTCCGTCCTCTCCCTTCAGCCAATCAGAATGGAGAGACGGCGCTGGATGTTGCCAGGCGACTGAGGAACACTCAGTGTGAGGAGGCAGTAAGTACAGGACCGGCCAGCTGGTGGGTTTTTGGACACCACGGTGGATTTCAATGCTCTCTCAGAATAAATAAATACAGAATCGAGAGAAATACGGAGAAATAAAACAAAAGGTTGCAGAGAAAAGATGGTTGCGGTTGATTGAACATGTTATTCAGCAGATTATTCAGAACACTAGATGGCAGTCAAAGGTTTGGATGCAGCCTCAAGGCACAGGGACAGCAGAGTGGAAATAATTGTTGATGTATGGTCGTTATTAACGCTAGTATGACCGTGTAGATAAAAATAGCTGTTTTTTTTATGCAGTGTACAACCTCTAATAAATGTATTAGCAAATTTAACACATGAGTGATACTGTCTCCTTGTTGTATTTCTGGTTAATTAATCATACCCAGAAAAGACCCTTTTACACTATGTTCTGTGTCTGTTTGTATATTTTTATATTGGCAGACAATTTAATGTCACCTTTTATCTTGTTGCTGATTTCCATTTTTTTTGAAAATGGTTTAGAATAGTATCTATTTTCATGTGTGCAACGTGTGTGTTTGTGTGTGTGTGTGTGTGTGTGTGTGTGTGTGTGTGTGTGTCAGCTGGTGCAGGCTGCAGAGGGGAAGTTCAACCCCCACATTCATGTGGAGTACGAGTGGAGCCTCAGACTGGAGGAGATGGACGAGAGCGACGACGACCTGGACGATAAGGTTCGGACAGAGCATCACATTCAGTTGGATGAGCTTGAATTCAATCAGGTTCTCATCACGCCGCCACACCGGGCGGTTGAATCTAATAATAAAAACTGCTTTTGAGTCAGTCTGAGGTAGTGTTGCTCTCGAGCTCAGTGGTTTGACTCTATAACACTTTAAAAACAGCTGCTATAAATGTACCTACAGTTTAAATCTATTTTAGGGGATGAATTAAATTAAAAAAACAGCCATTTTCAGTATCCTCCCCATTATCATGTTGCTGTAGTTGATGGGTTTGATGTCTGTAGGTTGACTGTAGAATTTGGCCACTCCTTTCTGTAATGTCTTTTCTTTGTCTTATTTCTTATTATTCACTTTAAAGCATCTTTTTTTTCATTTAAATGATCAAATATATTATAGCAACTGGCCAAAGTAAGATGGCATATTAAGATGCTTCCAGTAAAGCTGAAATTATTTATCTATTTTCACAATTTTGCTCAAACTGAACGCAATTAAAACAGTAACAAAAACATCGATATTGATGTTCAGCCAAATTGTTATATACACATAGTGACAGAAATTCTTGGTTGAGGCAGACATACCAATTTATTGTACTTACAACAGCATCAATACAGCATTGTGCACCCCGGCCTTGAAAATAGAGCCTGAAGTAGTAAATTAGGTGGCTGACTAAAGAATAAACACTTGCCAGTAAACAGATTTGATGATTAGACATAACTTGTTTGAAATTGTATGGATCTCCTTGACTAAAATGTCAAACTGTTCCCTCAAAGCACCTGCATGTCAGGTGATGACGTCAGCTCTGCAGAATCAAAGAGCAGCGACTCATTCCTAAACGGTGCCGGCTCTGTCTCAGCTGTCTCGTGTCCCTCTGCAGCCCAGTCCCATCAAGAAGGACCGCTCCCCGAGGCCTCAGAGCTTCTGCCACTCCTCCAGCCTCTCTCCCCACGACAAGCTCTCCCTGCCGGGCTTCATCAGCCAGCGGGACAAGCAGCAGCGTCTGTCCTACAGCGCCTTCACCAACCAGATGTACAGCGCCTCCACCGACCTCACCTCCTCCCCTGTGGCCGACGGGCCGCCGCTGCCACCGAGGAACCAGGGCAAAGGTCAGACTGGCCCGCTCCAAGTGCTTTAGGAACCGCATACCGACAACATTTGCAGTTTTAATCATTGTCTAAGTTTATATCCATGACAGTCGGTAAATTCAGGAGATCATGTTCTGAAAATGTGACGCAAATGCTGTCGAAGGGAAGATTGGTGTTTGAAAGTGTACTTTACTGTGTCAGTTAGCGTTTGATTATATTCAGGGTTACATTAGCTGCAGATGAATGCGTCGTAATCACTTTGTTCTTCTTTGCACTGTCAGTCAGTTCACACACACAAACACACACACACACACCCTGCAGCGGAATGCAATTTGTCAACACGCGAATCAGAGGGCGGGATACAGGTGTCGTTAAGATTGCTTACACAGTAAACATGGCCGCAGGGGAGGGAAGGGTGTCGATGGTTAGTCAGGCCCGTGAGAGTGAAGCGAGATGCACACTTCATCATTATCCTCCACACACTCTACCCAGGGTGCACTGTGGGCGGTGCTGTCTCTGCAGTATTAGAATTAAAGATAACACTTCTTCTGTGGAGGGGTTTTAACGCACCAACCCTCACAGTTTTAGCACACAAGGTCAAGACATTAAAAAAGCTGACACTGCGAAAACATCCATCTCAACAAGTCATTTTATTCCATTATTGAGCTTTTAAATCTTGTTTTTCTTCAAACAAGAGTTTTTAAATTTCACCTGTTTTCCAGTTGTTTCAATTGAACCCTGAGTTACTGTCGCTACGCCTGTCAAGCTTTCTGTTCCCACGCACAGAGCAGCTAATGATGACAACAACGCGGCAGATTAAAAGTTGGCTCCTCATTTCGAGCTGGCAGCCGTTGGCTTCGTTGGCTGAAATGACGACTGTCGCTGGCAGATTTTTATCTCGCTGATTAACACTGACTCTTTCTGCAGCTGTTCATGTTTTTGGCTGAATCGCTCTAAAACGACAACCCTGTAAAATGGTCTTGTTTACGCACGCGCTAGCTTTATACTTGACAAAATGCTAATAGACTAATCATTTGAAGAACCGCGTAGAAGAAACCATTTTTATTTCCGTGACATGAAAGAGGTCTGCTAATATTCGGGAATGATCTCAGAAATAAGAGTTTAAACCTTACGTGTTTAAAAAAATAACACTGGGAACAAGTTTGATTTATTTAAAAATAAGATGAAAAGCCTGAATAAGAGGCTAAGTGACAGATATACATCTAGCATAACATGCTAACTCTTCAGATGCCGAGCTCTCCCAGCGGGTGCTGAAGAGCTCGCGCCATTTTTCCTCTTTTTCTTTCCTTCTATTTTTTGTTCTCCACTGATAGGATTTCATCTTGTTATTTTACAGTGTGTGGGAGCAGCTCTTTTTAAGACTGCCATACTGTAGATTCTCTCCCACACTCCTCATCTCGCTCTCTTTTCTTTCTCTTTTTTCTTTCTCTATTCTTTCAGCTCCACACTTGGCATTCCTCGGCTCTCATTCGCACTACGCCACACTGGCTGGCACTCGACCATACATCAGTGAATATCCTGGTTTTACGTTCTCCCCTTTACTCGGCTGTGTGCCCCATACAGTACACACCTATCCCTCAGTTGTTTCCTCCTTTACAGCTCAGATTCGCAGGGTGGTGGTGTTTATTTAAAACAATGGGACCATGTAGGCCAGCTGATTCTCCAGCTGATTATTTCTCGCCTACATGGATTTTTGTCTCGCTGGAATCAAGTCCCACCATCCTCGAGCTGTAACGCTTTAACCACAGCTGATTCCTCTCTGGCTGAGCTCTCTATTCGCTGCTTTCACCCTACATTTCTCTATATTTTAGGGAACGATTGGTGCTTCGGGGTCCCATTAGACACAAACAGGCCTATTCATGAACAAATTCAAAGAGCAGAGACACCGAAAAAAGTCCCCGCAACCCAAATCACAGTGGCCCTGTTTCAGTATTTAGACCTTTCCGTTGTGTATTTGTTCCGGTATGTTGTTCAACTTGCTCCTCCTCTCCTGTCCATGCTTCATTATCCTCTCTCTGGGTTTTTGGGGGGCTAACAGAATGACGTTTTGGGGGGCCGCATCACCTCATGTGTTTTATGTATCGCTCCTCCAGCTCCTCCCCCATCTGGCCCTCCCTCTACACTCACACCGGGAGGCAGCTCCACCCTGTCCAAGAAGAGACCTCCGCCCCCACCTCCTGGACACAAACGCACCCTGTCTGACCCACCCAGCCCGCTCTCTCACAGTCCACACAGTAAAGGGGGCTTGACTGGGGGTGAGACTCAAGCGCACGTCTGAACAGTAGAGCTGCTTCAGCTCCGATACTATCATCGTCCAGAATTGCATTTTTTTTTTTTTTTTTTAAAGTTCTGCACTGAAATTAAAATAAAAAATAAAACGGGTGCAGAAAAAGCTTGTAAGAGGAACTTGAGTTAAGATTAATTTATCTAATGTTCCCAAGATTAAGAGTGAATTTTTAAATGTTTAGAGCTTTCTTCAGGGTTTTTCATTTAGAGTCGTGCAGACGAGTGGAGGCCTTTTTGTTCCTCTTTGTGCAGTTCAAAGGTTTGTTCAATGGTAGTCTGAGTCATAAGGTGTAGGGCTCCAACTAACATTTATTTTAATTATGGAGTAATCTGGTATTTTTATTAATCATTTGGTCTAAAGAAAGCCACATTTCTTTGACCATTTATATTTAACTTGTTTGATTATTCAGTTTGCGATCACATGACATAAAAGAAAAACAGCAAATCATCACACTTGTAAAGCTGGAACTTTAGATTTTGGCATTTCTTCAAATTACTTTAAGTTTAATTGATTATCAAAATAGCTAATATTATATAAACTAATATTATGCGACGCAATTTTTTTTTTTTTCACTTAACAATTTTTTTTTTTAAACTTTAGCTTCTCAAGCTATTGATTTTAGAAAAATTACAACTTAATGTAATTGCCAGTATTTACTTATTTCTCTTCCTATTCAGCCTTTATTAATCCCACCAATTAGTTATGAGCAGTTTCAACAAAGAAAACACCGTTCTGTCCTTGACTGTGAAACATATTAAACCCTCAGCTTGCCAAAAAATATGTGCATATAATGTGCATTGACATTATAGCATTGTTTTCAATGCATTCAAGTTTTACTACCTTGAATGGTGGACATCTAACTGGAAAATGTTATACTTTTTTTTACAATTTTACGCCGAGTTCACCAGTTAAAATACTTCCGAACTACACAAAGAGACGTCCATGAGTCTGATGAAAGCATCATTTGGTTGATCTGCACTAAATAAGAAACCTTATCTTGTAACCACCACTTGGACACACAAGAAGACAATCGCACCGGCAATCTTGTGTTCTGTGTATTTTACTGTTGTTTCACTTTTATCATTTGTCTTCTGTGGTGTTTTGTGCATTCTGTGTCAGCCGCACAGTGACACCCGATCACTAATCATAATGATGACACTTTATTGCACAACCTCTATTTAAGGGGCTCATAGAAAGCTCAGCCAGATGACGCCTCCCTTTATTATTATTTTTAACCATCACAGCATGTTATGTTATTTCCACATTTATATTAAATTATTCTCTTGGTGAGTGCTCTGGTATGGTGTTGAATGAGCCGTGTCATCATCAATGTCAATGTTTTAGGAAGCGACTCCACCCCTCCTCCTGTCAGCAAGATGTCTCCTGTTTCTAACAAGTTTGAAGGGATTCCTCAGCCGCAAAGGTATAAAAAGAAAGAAAATCACAGTGACGTTTTCAGCTTAATCGGCTTGATAAAATATAATGTATAAATATATTCCAGCTGATGATGCGAGCATCTTCTTGGATTCAGTTTTTCATTTAAAAATATTTCCGCAGCACTACTTCAGCCAACACAAAGTCTACACTTGGTCCAAGGGTACTTCCCAAACTACCTCAGAAAGGTAAAGTCTTTATCCGGTTTTCCTTTTGTGCTAGCTGTTGACTTGAAGGCCTGTTTCAGTAACTGTATGCTGCTCTCTCCAGTGGCATTGCGGAAGATTGACACCATACACCCGTCTATGGATAAGTCCAGCCTCCCTCCAGAGGTCTTCCAGAAGTCCCCACCAGCGATTGACACCCCGCATAAGGCTCCTCTGGCAGACCGGCCTCAGCCAGGAGACCTGCCCCCCAAGCCGCAGCCGTCTGAACATCCTCCTAAACCTGGAGAACTTCCACCGAAGCCGCAGCTGTCAGACCTCCCTCCTAAGCCTCAGCTGGGCGACCTCCCGCCCAAGCCCCAGCTCAAAGACCTGCCTCCCAAGCCGCATCTCGCCGACATCCCCCCCAAACCTGGACCAGCCGAGCCCTCTCCCAGGCCGCCTCATGGAGAGACTTTGCAAAGGCCTCAGACGCAACCGCCGCCTCCACCTCAAACTCAGCCTCAGCCTCCACCTCAGCCGCAAGACTCACCTTCACCGAATCAGCAAGCCAATATAGGGACCCCCACCCCACAAGCTGCTGAAGACACCAATGGGACCCCAGCAGGGACTGCGGAGACACCAGTGCCGCTCCCGAGGAAGATCAACACGGTATGAACATGCTTACCTTTCCGTTCAATAAACATGCTTTTCATCCATGTGTTTACAGAAGCATATTGTCTTTTTCAATGTCTGTTTTATTAATCTGCTCTTATAAATAGATAGTAGGTAAATAGTTGTTCTGCAATTGTGTGCTTTATAGATCTTAGATAACTGATCAATGAATCAGTCTTTCTCCTATAAATGTAATACATGTGATGCATTATGCCATTGAAGGCAAGTTACTTTTAACTTCTGGATTCTTCTTGGATTTAATTTTTCTCCTCCTGTGTTGTATTAGTTATTTCTACAGCTCTGTGTTGCATAGTCAGCTGTTTTTAGGTCATTTTTTTCCCATTTTCTCACTCAAAATACACTAGAAAGTTACCCAATGAAAGTAACGTATCTACAGTGGTCCAAAAGGATGCAATATTCCCACATATACATGAATATGACAGTAAATAAAATTGTGAACTGCTCCTCCATTTTGATTTTTCTACAGTATCATGTCTGAACCCAGTGGTCACACAGAGAACATACTTTTATGATTTGATTTTGATGCATTTGTGCTGCTTTTCCTGCCAGGTCTCAATGTTCTCATTAACTATGGTAACAGATTTGTTATTTACATGTCCAGGGGAAGAGCAAAACCCGCCGGGTGAAGACGATCTACGACTGCCAGGCTGACAATGACGACGAACTGACTTTTGTTGAAGGAGAGGTGATTATAGTTACAGGAGAAGAGGACCAGGAGTGGTGGGTGAGTCCAGCTTCAGTACTCGCTTGTTTGTTTTTTTTAACCCTCTGAAGGGGGAAAAAAGAAACACTGAATGCCACTCTACTCTTTTTTTTTTTCTCACATGTTTTCTTTCCACTTCCAGATCGGGCACATTGAAGGAGAACCGGACAGAAAAGGGGTGTTCCCCATGTCTTTTGTGCACATCCTGAGTGACTGACAGTCAGAGAGACTTGCACTACGCCTCTCCCTAAATTGGGAGGTCCTGTAAATAGCTATCATAACACCTCTTGTCACAGACAAGTGTCCTAAAAGAAGAAAAAAAAAACAACGAAGAAGAAGAAGAAACCCGAGAAGGCTCATCTAGCCATGGATGACATGCTGTACAAAGAATGTGTGTATTCTTCCTTTACCAGTATTATCTTAACCCTATAGCACGGCTGTGACGAAGCCACTCTCAAAACCCTAGCACTTACCTAAAGTCTATGTTTATGATGTTACTGTGTATATATGTATGTAAATATATATATTTGTGTGTGAGTGTATATACATGTTTTATTGTACAAAACATGTACCATTGCTCTCTCTGCCGGTCCGATTAAACATCAGGGCGGCCAACTTTGAATTTTATCTGTATTGATTTTACTGGCCCTCAAGTAATTATCAGCTTATATTTCTGGAAGAAGGACAAATAAGAATTGGAATGTGAAATAGGTCATGTCACTTTGTCTCTTGCATCCCTGTTTAACACCATAGTTGACCGAAGAAGCTGGAGTCTCCCACTGATCTTCTTCCCCCGAGATGAAAACATTAAATGTACTCCTTGTTCTTGCTTGCTTTGTGTGTACACGTATTCTGGTTGTTTTACAGTATAGAAACCTGCTGCTACTGTGGTGGAATATCAACGCCTGTGGTTCACTGTAGGTCACTAATTTACTCCTCGTTACAGTGTTCACTGTATGTATGCAGCTCTGTTTGTGAACTCGACACCATCGCCACAGTCCTTTGACCTTTTCTGTGCATGGTGAAACAATGACTGGAATTGAGTGGAGTGCTGCGTTCAAAGACGCTCACCTCAGGGTTTGAAGAGCCACTATGAAGCAGGACATAACATAAGTATCCTGTTAAAGCCACTATTAACGACAAGTACAGGAAACTCAAGGACGTCTTAGCAATAACTTGATTTTCTGGCAGAAATTTCACGTTAACCTCTGTTCACAATTCAGTGTCTTGTAAAAAAAAAAAAAAACCTTATGAGCTTGAAATATTGTTTGAGTCATGTAATATCATTCCATGTTACTGGATCCTGTACATTTCCAGGTTTGCCTGTGAACCAGAGATGTCTTTTAGAACAGTGGACTTTGTAAAAGGCTTGAGAGCCGATGTATTTTCACCCAGGCCTCACTGACTTGCAGTCCTCTCCCCTGTTAAGGAACAAACCCATTGTATCATTAAAGTGCTGTACTTAACTGAGCCTGCTCTCTTGCGTCATCCATCATGAGCACTGTCTACCAAAACCAGTATTCAAGGTAAGAGGTATTGTTAGCGTATCAGTCTAGGGAAATGTTAGAATTTGCATTCTGGACAAGGTAAATGCCAGTCGTGGTAACTGAAGCTTTTTATCCAAAGTGTATTCAACAGGAGTACAGAAGAATAAAGTCTTTCTTTAAGAAATCAGAACTACAAAGTGCCAGTTCAACTACTTTATTCAAGGTAGTCAGAAAAGATGTTTGCAGCGGAAGATGGTAGAGTTTTTGTCCTGAGGTCATTGAGGGGCCAGGACAGCAAACAGTCGTGACTGTTGAGCGTTTAGCTCGCAGTGATGGAGCTACAAGCCGATTGGCAGAAGCCAAGCAGTGGTTGATATGACTCATGCAATTTCCATCCTTGAGCTAAGATAAAAGTTGCTTCACATTTACCCAACATAACTATTCCTTTAAGAGGGACAATGTGGAAAGCCCTCATTTCAAACGTGGACACCTTGCAGTGGGGTCGACAAACTACAGTTCAAGAACACTAAAAACCGAAAGTTCTTCAAATAATTCTTTATTTTGTTCTTTCAACAAATTACAACCAAAGTTCACCAGTCCGTTCTACAGAGGCTTTTGGATTTTAACATTAACACAGGAATAATCACTTAAACATCAATACTTTGTGTCAAACAAAATTTGCTTTTTACAAAATAAAACTGGTCACAAAGCAGACATACCAGGATTTACTGGTAAAAAAAAAAAAACCTACTATTTACACACTTGAGCTTTGTGGGGAAGTTTCGACCCTCGGTCCTTCTGCACCGACTTGATGACGCCAACAGCGACCGTCTGCTTCAGGTCTCTTGCTGCAAAGCGACCTGAGAAGCACAACACAGATCAACTCTAAAACACTGCAGAAGTTCTTTAGTACTTAAAGACATTAGACTGAAGTGGTGGATGTTTTACCTAAGGGCGCGTACGTGAAGAAGCTCTCCACACACATGGGCTTGGTGGGAACCAGTTTGACTGTGGCAGAGTCTCCAGAAATCAGTATCTGCGGATTGTCCTCCAGTTTGTTGCCGGTGCGCCGGTCGATCTTCTCCTTTAGCTCAGCAAAGCGACAGGTCACATGGGCGGTGTGGCAGTCCAGGACCGGAGAGTAGCCGGCTTTGACCTTCCCTGGATGGTTCAGGATTATCACCTGAAGACGGGGAAATAAATATAGAAAAACCCAGCACAGAGGAGCCATGTTAAGTTGCGTGTTCACTCAACCAACCTGAGCTTCAAAGCTGCTGACATCTGATGGAGGGTCCTGCTGGGCGTTGCCAGCTACGTCGCCCCGCCGCAGGTTCTTGACAGCCACGTTCTTAATGTTGAAGCCAACATTGTGTCCGGGCAGAGCCGTCTCCAGCCCCTGGTGGTGCATCTCAATGGACTTCACCTCAGCAGTGACCTTGGCAGGGGAGAACATCAGGGTCATGCCAGGTTTGAGGACGCCGGTTT
The DNA here is from genome assembly GCF_910589615.1 of Taurulus bubalis. Classification (NCBI taxonomy): domain Eukaryota; kingdom Metazoa; phylum Chordata; class Actinopteri; order Perciformes; family Cottidae; genus Taurulus; species Taurulus bubalis. Next base: position 6,902,646 of record NC_136606.1, read on the forward strand.
CAATCTTACCCACTGGCACGGTCCCAACTCCTGAAGGACACAAAGAACATTTTAAAGTCAATTTAAAAGCCTTTTGCATTTTATTCCATCAGTGGATAAATGTTGCTTTTCTTAATGATCAAATTAACCTTGCTCATGATTTCTCACCTCCAATTTTGTAGACATCCTGCAGAGGTAGTCGTAGGGGCTTGTTGGTGGTGCGCACTGGTGGCTGAATGGAGTCCAGGACTTCTAGGAGAGTTTTCCCACTAGCGTGCCCTTCCTTGCGTCTGGATTTCCATCCTTGGAACCAGGGCATCTGTAGAGAATATTTTTGTAAAAAGGTTTGCATGTACTCAAAACATTTTTACCACCCCCCCCCCATCTTCACCCTCTGAGTGGCAGTGATCATGTTCTCCCCAGTCCAGCCAGATATGGGAACAAAGGGCACGGTCGCGGGGTTGTAGCCGATCTTCTTGAGGAAGCCGCCGACGCCTCGGACCACCTCGTCGAAGCGTTTCTGGCAGTAAGGGGGTTCAGTCACATCCATCTTGTTCACACAGACTATGATCTGCTTGACCCCCAGAGTGTAGGCCAGCAAGGCGTGCTCTCTGGTCTGACCGCTCCTCGACACGCCGGCCTCATACTCTCCTTTGGCTGCAGAGACCACCAGGAGGGCAACGTCAGCCTGAAAAGAGTAACGATGTAGTTTTGGTTCTCACCTAATTAACCTATAAGGAGACAAGAGCTGAACTTCTATGCCGCTTACCTGTGACGTCCCGGTTATCATGTTTTTAATGAAGTCACGGTGACCCGGAGCGTCAATTATAGTCATAGAGAATTTTTGTGTGCTGAATTTCAGCAGAGAGATATCAATGGAGATTCCTCGCTCACGCTCAGCTTTCAGTTTGTCCAGCACCCAGGCAAATTTGAAGGAACTCTTCCCCATCTGCAAGAGAACATAAAACAAGACTTATAACTGGTGTTCAACATTTCTGTAGCATTAGACAGCATGAGGGTTTCCCCCTCGTCTCACCTGAGCTGCAGCCTTCTCAAACTTCTCCAGTTTTCTCTGGTCGATGCCTCCACATTTGTAGACGAGGTGGCCGGTGGTGGTGGACTTGCCGCTGTCGACATGACCGATGATCACCATGTTTATGTGAGCCTTCTCTCTTGCCATCGCTGAATCTGGGTTTGTCAAACAAAGTAGCTGCAGTCTTATGAGATGAGATGTTCACTTTTCCAAAGTCTTAAGTTGAATGAATGTGGCACAGAGAAGGTGATGTGGCTTTATATGCACCACCTGGCCCCACAGGACACATGATTGAAGGCAGGTGTGCTGCTTAATTAGGCTTAATTAGTGGCTAATGCCTGTTTGGTAAAAGCTGAATATTTGACACTGCTGAATATTAGAATAGCTTAAACACCAAAGTAATTAGATGCTCACAGGTGTTATGTTTTGTGAATGTGCAGTAATAGTTGTTACAGTCAGTTGGATCACTAATGATCTGAAATTACAAACAGGTGTGTCATTTAGTGATGACAGTCTTTGAAGTAAGCTCTCCTTATATGGCAAATAAATCCTGACTGGCCACAAAGCATGAATGGAAAACAGCTGACAGGCAATTAAAAAAAGTATTAAAGATGTAGATGTGCCTAAAAAAAATAATTTGTGAATCAAAGTGCTGATTGTTCGGCAATTAACATTTCCCCCTTCAACCTAATACAACCCCCATGTTTATATTTTGAAGTGACTTCTTAATTAATGACCCTCTTAATTTTTTGTTTAGCACGTATATTATTATTTTATATACACACCAATGCCATTTGTATATACAATTGTATATACTATTGGTAGTTTAATATATATCAGATGATGAACTTATAAAATATGAAACATTGTTATCATGGTGTATACAGTATTGAGTTATCTAACTTGAGTAAAAGTAGTAATACCACAGTGTAGAAATATTCTGTTAAAAGTCCTGCATTCACACAGTTCAAAAGTACAAAATGCATTAAAAGTAATAAAATACACATTATGTGGAATGGCTAGAAAAACATATATTACTGCTGGATTATAATTATTGATGAATTCATTACTTATTGCAGCTGGTCAAGGTGGAGCTATTTATGAATGACTTTATAGAAAGCTGGGTTTCTTAAATTGTGGGGCTGATAATATCTCATGATATAATAGTGAATTTATATTAATAGTCTAAATCTGCAAAGTAACTTAAATTATAAAATAAATCTAGCGGAATAAAACAAATATTGTTGTTCTTCTTTTTATCAAGTAGCATAGCATTTAAATACTCAGGTAAAGTACAAGTACTTTGAATTTGTATTTCCGAACAACCTTTTCTCAAAATAAATCGATCCAGTGGTTTGAGGTGACTCACTCTGGGGTCAGATGGCACACTAGCGCCCCCTACGGCCTCAATCATGTTTATATTAGCTTTTTGATCAAGGGCACTTCGGTAGAGGGAATAAACGTTGAACAACCTCAACAACATAACCGTCTCCAAGCGGTTAGAAGTCCTAATTTAAGATGTTGCGAGAGATGTTTTAATAGCTCAGTTGTAATCTGATGGAAGCCAACGTTAAAATACCTCAACGGGTCTTATATGACCGGGCGGGTCTATCTTTCAGTTGAGGAGTCAAAGTTTGTACTTCCCACCTCCGCGCTCAGAGGGGGAGCAAACCGAACGCCCCTCTTGTTTGACGGCCACAGTGACGCTTGGTAACCAACCCGGAAACAGCGACAGCAAATCGCTTTTCTTCTTCTTCTTCCAGTCCGTAGCGCTGGCTTTCTAGCGTGGTATCCAGACGTCGACTCCAGGGTTTTCCTCTCACGAACATCAAGGTAAAAAAGAAACTGAGACAAATACTACTTTATGTCGCCATTTCTCCTGTCCTCTCCACTAACCACCTTCACTGCCCACCGGTTGCCATTCAGTGTGGCTCGTTTTTAGTTAAATTTGTTCCACGGGCGGCAAAATTAGTTATGAATCATAAACGTGTCCGGCGGAAATCCGACACACGCGTTTGAAAGTTACTGTAAAATACAAATACAGCAGTGGAGATTGTGTGTTTTGTGTTTTTAAGTTGCATCCTCGATGCTCCGTTAACTTCCCCTTTTCAGAACAACGGTCTCCAGGTAGAAGCTAGATCTCCCTTCATTAGAACAGAGGCACTGGCTGCTGCTTGACCCATTTATCACTGAGCTTTCTCAGGTGTGTTTGCCCTCGACTACACGAGAGAGACAGGTAATGTATTCCGTTATAAACGAACCGAGTGGCTCGGATTGAGACTGCTCGCTTCCAGGCAGTAGGATGCATGCACCATTAAAGGAAATGCACGCACTGACAGCTGGTTAGAGCTGGTTTGTCTTTAATGATGTGCATTCTCATCAATGCATTATTATAATAACAAGAAATGGCACAGGTTTTCAAACTGTGGTCCTGGTTGTTGCAGTACCATCATGTAAAATGACCTCTTAAATTCAATACAAGTACACAAGTACTGTCAGTTAATTTACGTAAGTAATTTAATATTGCTGCTTGTCTCTTTTTAAAAGTTGTATATACTGTGTGGTAGTTTAATTTACTACACAGTAATAGATCAGGTTGTATGCGCTCTTTTTAGAAGTGTCTAATAGATGTAGTGTCACATTATTGCCATATATAGTCTCTCTTAAATGTAGCATAAAGTTGCATGAAATGGAAAATATTGAAGCACACATACTACTTAATCTTGGATCTGGGAGTTCACTGTTCAACTCGTCACTGTAATTTAATTTGAAAGTATCAAAGTTTTCTCTTTGCATCAGTAGTCTGCACAAACCTACCCAAGCATGGACATGTGTGTTGTTTTTTTTCCGGCCAGTGTCCGCAAAGGTTCTGAAAGTGGAAGTGAAACGTCCTGGAAAGCCGGAATTGATGGTATGTTCGGCAAGTGCAACTCTGTTGTGGTTGTGATGCAACGTCTACATTCAATTTGTCTCAAAAGTCCCACGGTCCCTGCTTGGGCAAATTGGGCCAGTTGTTCTACCTTACGGCTAGTTTGACATGAGGTTGGAGAGTTCAGAGACGTATACTGGGACCTTTAACTCTTAATGACACCAAATATTTAGTTTTTAGGGGAGAAGAGAGTGCTGGTGATTTTCTATTCATGGTATGTTGCACTTTTATGCGTCAGGAAACCTTGATTTACAGCAAGCCAGCGTGAAACGGTCTCAGTCTGTCTGGGCGAACCCAGGATCGCTGTGTGAGATAACGTGCCTCCAGGTTATTTGAGTTGTCCTCTTTTGCAATATGGCTTCCTTATATCTGCCACTGCACATTTTGAAAGAAGGAAGTGTCACCTTTCTCTGTGTTCTGTAACAGATGGAAGTAAATGGCTGCAAATCGTAGTCAGAGTAGGTGTCGACTTGTACGTGTGTTCTGGAAAAGACATGGCAAATACCTGACTAGTGCCTCAGTTGAAGGACTGCGAGACATGGTACGACTTGTCTCATGCTCTTTCTGCAGCAGTGTGAGGAGATGGGAGGATTCTAGATGTCTACGACTTAAATGTTCTTTGTTTTGCATGTAAAAGTTGCAGCAGCAGTTACAAGGATTGCAAAAGTGAGAGGGAGAGACGACTTGCGACAAGAAAGTGAGATCTGGTGTTGAAGTGTTTCATGGATTCAGGAAGTAACCGGTGGGGTTCTTTTTTCTTTTTTTTACTCTCAAAAGGTTTGGTAGTGGAACAAGCATGAACTGAGGATCTGGCTCATTTGGCACATGAATCTCAGTCTAATGCAGGTAGAAGCATGAACCGTTCTAAGAAATTAAACCTGTATTGGATGCTGCAACATTTGTCACGCAAACATTAGAAGCCCTTCGGATTAAAATGATTCTTTCTTTAATCTTTTGCATGTCACTATTTAGTTATAATCGGTCTGTAATCTTGTCATAAAGCTTTTGACTCCCTGTCTTTTTCCTACTTGAGGATATTGTTGACATTAGCTAAGACTTTTGCCAATGCTTTACACCAATGTTTGCATTATGGGTGCTTAAAGAACAATAGGGGCAGAGATGTGTTGAATCTGCTTTGAAGTAGTCTCTCATTGTGCTCATGTAAGGCCCTCTGAGGAAGCTGTACTCTAGATACTGTAGCTGAGGGTGGAGTCAGTGTAATGGTAATTAATGTAAATAATTTATCATTTTTCCAGGAGTCCTCCCAATGACTGACCTTTAAGGGCCAAGTTGCTCTGACGTTTGAATATCACAGACGTGCAAACAGGTTTACACTTTATCGTTTTAGAAGAAATATTGTTCATTTATATGTAAACTGTCCGTACATTAGTGTAAAACCAATTGGACTTCATCTCATTAGGAATATTGTTGACTTCATTGGAATGTCACAAAGTTGCCAAGGGGTCCAGACCCCTCTTTGCAATGAACACACCCAGAGCCACTGAGCGGCAGGCTTCAGGTTGGGTTACTGCAGTTATTCTCGGTATGAGTCTCTTGCTGACGGTAGGACTGTTTATTGTATTTTCGGCAGCACTCACGCTAAAATATCGTGTCTAGTGGAGTCGTTGTTGTGTGCACCATTGTGTGGTTTTGCTGTGTTGTTGTGACATTGCAGGCAGCCTTGAAAGGCTTTAATACTTCTCATACCATCCGCTGCATGACGACTACTCTCTTTTTAAAATGGAAAATGATTCACCACCGTAAGAATGTATGATTGAACCAATTAAGCTCCCCCTTTTTAATTCAGTGCTCATGTAGGTTGAAACATGAGCACCGTGCAATGCAGCACAATCGACAGCATCTTCAGAAAACAACCACAGACATTCAGATTTAGAAATCTGTCTGCATCATATTGTTAGTGTTTACGTTATTGGGTCCACCGCCCTGTGGCACACACGCACACACGCACACACATGCAGCAGGTCAGGTGCTGCGGTCTTAGCTTCATGCAGAATAGAGCTGTATTGATCCCTTTCTGCTGTTTGTTCAGTTCTTTGGATTAACTTCCTCTAAGTGTTTTGGCCTGCTCGGCATTCTGCTCTTACATCATCATCATGACTTGAGCATCGTTTAGTTTCTGAAACATTTCATGTTGCGGTTTGAAATAATACGGGTTGAACTACATTTCACTTACAAATGCAGTACTTTGTTTGCTGCCGTGGAAATTGTGCCGTTTGACAATGAATACACAAATCAGAGTTTTCACGTACTCGTCTGCACTATAGGAGTAATCTCGTTTGCCTCTTGACTGCACCCGCTCCCTCTTCCATTGCCACTGCATGTCTGCTCCTGTTCATGAGCAAATCATCGTTGAAATGATGACACTGCATGCGTCACTTGCTAGGAAAGGCTGTGACCCCCTCATCCCCTCCACAAGAAGGCCTGCACGCCTCTTCACCGAATTATTAGAGAGCAGATATTACAAAAAATGTCTGTATTTAATTTGCAACTGGCCTTTTGCACCTAGTTTTGATGACTGCATCGGTGTTTATTGACCTTATGAAGTGCCCCTGCTGTGAGGCCACGAACAGATTAATTTAACAGTTTGTTGGTTAACACACACACACACACACACTGACATAAATACATAAATAAATAAGCAGAGGAAGATGGTCCGGCAGTGGAGTTCCTAGCTGTGGTGGTTTGTGTTTGCAGCCTTTGGCGGTGGCGAGTAATATACTTTTTAATGTGCGTCTCTGATGTGTATGAGTCAGTGTGTGTGTGTGCCAGTGCCAGTTTCTCATCTGCAGCGCTGGTAGACGTTTTCACTTCCGTCCTGTGATGTTGGCTTATCTGAAGCCCTAAGCATGCGCATAATAAGAAGAGAGAGCATCTTTTTTCTTCTTCTTCTCCTTTCCTCCTGCAGGCCTCCAACAGGATGCTTTCATTTGTTGCGTCCCATATGCAGCAGCAGCATCTTCAGAGTAAATGTGGTACAAAAGCAAAGTGGACTTTGCATAGAAAATCTCAACATAATGCTATGAATAATCCACTCAAAAGGAAAACAAGCTGTCACTTTACACACACACACACACACACACACACACACACACACACACACACACACACACACACACACACACACACACACACACACACACACAGAAAACCCCTCTAGGCTCAAATCAGAGAGATTCTACTGTAGAGATCAGGATCTGCAACTGGAGGTTTTCTCCTTTGACAGCAATTAAGCAATTATTTGATTGTTCTGCTGCATTGCAATCAATTATGAAGATCAAATCACAAAGAACATGGTGGCTTTTTAAAATTATAGTATGTTAAACCAGGCATGAGATCCTCATGAGGCCGCCTCCATGTCAGCGGACACACGGAGCAGGGTGTTGCCACAGATGGCAGATCAGCGTGCTAGAAATTCAGCTTTTGCATGAAACTGTTGCTGCGCTGCCCCCGCACCAAACCGCCATCTTCACGTGGTGTTATAACTAAAAAAAACATGTCCTACTTTTTTTTTTACCGTGTGCATTCATTAAAGCATGCCTAGATTTGGGAATGGGTGTATGAAAGTATATAAGGTCAGTGGTTCTCAACCTTTTTTCAGCGATGTACCCCTGTGGATTTTGTTTTACCCCCTAACCAGCGCAAAGCACTTTTAGTTGAAAAAAACTATGTAATACACAACGCTGTGCCATCAGTGTCTGACTTAAACTGAATTGTATATATTCTATATTAATAACTTACACTTTTATTATTGAATATGTATTAAATAACTATTTTTTTAAAGGACCTTAGAATTTATGCTAATTTTAATATATATATATTAATATATATATATATATATATATTATATATATTTTTTTTAAATGTCAAGTACAGCCTGGGGTACTAGTACCCCCATTTGAGAACCACTGTATTCGGTTATATAGTCATAAAGTCATATAGGCCTACTCTATATAGTTCCATATCTCATGATATTGATCATAAGTCAGAGCTGTAGAAACCTGGAGGAGAACTTGCCTACTAATACCCACAAACATGCATTTTACATACATTACATTTTTTTTTCTTCAATTTTTTTAAATAAAACAAATGGTATCATAATATCCCGAGCTAAATTGCATTCTAGGAGATATTTGCACGGTGTGAACCGGTTTTGAACCCAGCTGAGATGCACGAGCTCCTCAACAAGTCATTTGTTGTGACATTGTTCAGTCTGAGCATCTCCACGCAACGATCTGTGGCGGTTTCTCGGCTGTGCTCCCTCGGCTTCAGTAACTCAGTCGATAGATTTCCATCCTCGGCTCTCGCTCCCGCTCTCCAGTGGAGACGGGGGGAGGAGGGGCGGAATACAAGTTGTCATGGCAACTTGAGTTTCAATGGAAGTTTCATTCAGTGGCGTTGAAACACCGCAAGGACTGATTGCTATCCCGGGGTCGCTTGCTTCAGTTTGGTGTCGCTTACACACACAAAAAGTGTACTTCCACTTTTATTGGTAGACACTCTCTAGTGCAGCTTACATTGAGAACTAGACTGGAGGATTAACCGAGAAAAATAAAATCACGTTATGTACTATCTCAGCTTTTAATATCACATTTATACTAAAAAGAAAAAAGTACTCTTACATTCTAATACAACAGTTCTGCAATAAAACCTTGATTGTTGTTTTGGAGGGTGTAGTAGTCTGTGGTGCTGTTGACCTGGTGTTTCTGGTCTTTAGTCCACTCTATTTACACCAACGAGCTTTGACTAAATAAACCGGTGATTGAGCGTTTTCTGTGTGACAAATGGACCACATACAGTATGGATCCTATTGATTCCACAGCGCCCTGCTTTACAGTCGCATTCAGGACCCGTCTGTGGCGCACCCGGCGCACAGCAGGCCCACACATGTTGGCCCACAGTTATTGACCCCTTCATGTGGTGGAGTTAATTAAAACCAAACACATGTACTTGGTATGTTGACTTATTGCTACTACAACCCGAATATGTGGGAGCACATATTTAAATGTGTCTTTGCCACTCTTATTAGCAGCGTTGTTGAGGTGTTTGCAGCCTCATAAAACGGTTCTTGTACACCAAACATTAAAATCCAGTGTCTGGTACGTAGCTTCTGTACACGTCTCTAGGAATGACGACTCAAAACCAGAGAAATAAGCCTTTGAAACGGCAGGGAGCGAGCATTTGGTTTCGGGGGAAAACTGCACTGAGCGGGAATATAGCAATATCTCACTAGTTGTGTTGGTAAACAAGAGCATGCTGTGTGGTTTATTGAAGTTTTGTTGTGTGATTCATTTAAGGGGATTGAAATTCAGATTCACTGCCTTTACTCGTCTCCCACGACATGGTCCCTATTGAAATTACATGTTTTTGTGAAGACAAAGAACTCCTCGTGTGACGAGTGGATGCCTCGTTGCTTGAGAGCATGCATGCATGCATGCATGCATGCAGGGCCACTTCAGTATGATCTCATCGTGTGGGTCTTTCCCCGCAGCAGCACTGAGGTGGGTGACAGTGTTCCTATAAAGAGAGAAGCCACAAACCTAAAGTAGTGAAGTTTGTCATTTGCCACAGCCTTGTTAATAATTCAATTAAACATTTAATTCTGGAAAGGAATTACTCTCAGCATTTTCCTCACTTTTTATAGAGATGGAAAGCTAAATAAAATCAGCATGTTGAAGTTATTGAGCTGAAAATGCAGTCTCACAGAGCCGCTAAGCTGTAAAGTCCCGTTTGGATAAACAAAAGCACCTTGTTGGGTATTCTTATTTCTCTTCCTCAAATGTGTGAATGTATCTAGATCTAGATAATGTTTAGACCACATTTGGTTTGTTTTCTAGAACAGATAAAGTATACGTAGAAGGGATTCTTAAAATATTAAATTTTGGAGTAGGAACCAAAACTCTGGTATTAACTGAGGACTAACGCCAAATAAAAAAAAAAAGAATGGCTCAATGAATGTCCAACCTTTTCCATGACTGAAACGATACACTTGTTTTAATGCCCATGACTCCATCGTTCCTATAATGTAGCTTGTGTTCATTTCATGGAGAAACATACCACATCCTTAGTTTCCTCTAGAAATACTAAAGCACCATAACCCCTATTACCTTGTGTGCTTATTCAAGGGAGGATTTGGCCTTATGTCGTGGCCCCCAGCTGTAGGCATGATGCATAGCCGGCTCCCCATATGATGCCCTGCCACAGATGTCACCCAGAGTGTCTCCTGTGACATGTCGTCTGTAATGGATTAGGGGCAAGTCGTGGTCAGTTTGCATGAAGGAAATGCTCCTTCAGAACAAGTGATAAGGTTCAGACAGATGTGTCTATTATTCTTAGAATGGTAGTCTGCTTCCCCTTTTTACCTCTTGGGTTTTTTTTTTTTTTGAAATACAGTGTCTTGTTCGATCATGTTTGCGCCCCCAACCGTCTCTCCCTTCGGATCACAATCATGCATGACCAACACCACTACTATTGCCATGCATTTGTGCGCAGCCTGGGGAGGAGAGCCTCTTAACGGTCTCACAGTCCACTGAGCTCCTTCTCTCTCAGTCGGGGCATGTGAACGAGCTTGTGGCGCACAGAGACATCGTCAAACTGAGCCCACTCTCGCTTCGGCCAGAAACTAGGTGCTTTTCGATAAAAATGATTCTGATAACTTTTCAAAATCTTAAGCTTTCCTTGAATGAAAAGACGTTAAACGTGAGCTGGATTTGAGTCATTGTGCTATAGAGCTCTTGCAGGAAGAAAACTTGAAATGAATCAGAGGAAGTGTTACACAATAGGAAGTGGTGTGTGTGTTTTTTTTATGTGTAATAATTGTTCCATGTTTTCTAAAAACCCTGCAAATAGCTCATGTTTCACAACCCGGTTATTGCATACTTAACATGATTATCTGCAGTTCCCATTTTTGTGTGATTGTATTGTGTTACCCCCCCTAGTTTAAAAGGGAACCTACATTGGTACCTACAGATGGTTTGAATGTTATCACGTGCAGTGTTCCAGTATCTGAAGAGGGCACCGGTTGGGTTCAAGCGTATTGTGTTCCACTGATGATGCACAAAAGGAAGCAGTCTTTCAGATACTTTAGACAAATAAGAGTAAATGTACGTTTCCAGTGGATTTGTGACTGAAGCAGAGTCTCCCGTAATGATGCCACAGTTTGAACTAATGTATGCAAAAGACATCGAAATCTGTTTTTCTCTGGTCCTAGATTTTCACCCATGTTTTGTTCCTGTTGACTCGTGTTTCAGAGGCTGACCTCTGGTGGAGGACTGACCCGGGGCCGCCACCTGCCAGGCTGGGCTTCCCTGCTCCTGACCGACCGTCTCACAGCTCCACTGCGGGTAAGTCCTCGCAAGAGTGGAGCTTGTTTTTACAGGACGTTTTTTTGGGGCTGCAACTAATGATTGTTTTTGTTGTGAAGTCTAGTTGAATTCTTCGGTATTGAATGTCACTAAATGGTGAAAAATGTCTGAAGATATTTGATTTACAGTAACAAAAATGTGAACCTTCCAAGTCTATAAGCTGCATGTCTGCATTATATTCACTGCTAGACATTTATTATACTATAGGATTTCATTCTCCACTCTACATTACATATTGTTGTGTATTTATATATATTCAAAGACATAACTCAGTTCTGATCCTAATTTGAATTAAGTAAATGTTTGAAAGAGGTTGTTAAATATAGAATAATCAGGCAGAATACTGGACGTTGCGCTACGTGTGCATTTCTCCCATTGTTTCAAACTAATTTGGGTCATAGTGCGCACTGGAGGACTTTGACTCCAGTGCCATTTAGAGAAAAGCCTCTATTCATTAAGCAACCGCGCTTTCCTTCCACTGGTGGTGTTTTCCATACACGTGTGTGCTCAGCATAGGTAGGACGAAAAAACATACTGCTGTTTGTGGAAATATCTAAACACAGGTTGCATGAATTGCTCTCTCATTTTGCCGCTGTTCATTAAAAAATGAAGCTCCTTCGCATTTTTAACTAGGACACTGTCGGCTTTAGTTTGAATATTACATTGCTCTCTGTGGACATTGTGCCCCAGCTGGCGTAGAGTCAAGCCTCGGCAGAACTGCCCGCCCCGTGTCTCTCAAACTCCTGCAGTCTGAAGAAAAAATTATGAAGGGACCCATTCACTTACAATTCATCTTTAATCCTGTAAAATCCCTTCAAGGCCGTTTCTCTCCAGGTTGATGTAATGTTAATAAAATCACAACTTTATTGTCAATCTTTTATCTGATTTAAACGTGGTCAAAGAACCGTGGGAGTAGCTTTGGTGCACCGATACAAAGTAGACCTGTCATTATGTAAGAACGCCTGTGGTATACCTATTATAGTCCTAATGTGCCGTGCTGTGTGTGTGTGTGTGTGTGTGTGTGTGTGTGTGTGTGTGTGTGTGTGTGTGTGTGTGTGTGTGTGTGTGTGTGTGTGTGTGTGTGTGTGTGTGTGTGTGTGTGTGTAACGCTTGCTCAGGAAATGAATTGCATTGTGGGCCGTAAAAAGGAGTTGAGTAATGTAGGTGCTCCCAGCTTCCTGTCTCCCCTCAAGGCCAGAGTGTTTATGTAACTACAGGGCACCGGTTCACCGCTCTGAGACGAGATTAAGAGGTGCTTTTTGTTTTTATTTAATAGTCTGTTATTGTGGCGTTCAACATTTAGTGGTTTTACTCTCGTTTCCGACTCGTATATTTGAGTAATGTGTAGTTTTACTGCGCATTGTTTTATTTTTTGTTTCCTGTCTTTATTCACCTCCCATAATTTCCCCCTGCTTGCACGTCTAGCCATCCTTGTTGTATGTTCCTCCCGTGTCTCCTTGGAGATTGTTACCATGACACACACGACTATCAGTCGAGCGGCTAAGCTCTGGTGCTGGAATGCTGTGCCGTTTTGACAGCTAAGCCTCAGGTGGTTTGTATATAGGATCACTAAGTCAGTGAGGTGTGCGTATGTGTGTGTAGGCTAATGCCAAGCTGCCATGGTGCCCTAGTAAGATTCAAATCTATTCACAAAAATAGCCCGAATGACATGCTATTTCCGTTAGCACGCCGTACACAGCCCCGTGGCGGTACAGGGGAGTAGTGAATGTGCTGCCTTTACAAATGGATAATGGAGCCGAGTTTTTTGTGACTATATACAGGATGGATTAGGCTCTCTAAGCCAGGGGGAGGTGTGGTACAGTAGCCTGAGGTGAAGCTTTTCTTGTCTCTCTTGTTGCTATGATCATAACTGGGTCAATACTGCCCTCCGCTGGTGAAGTCTAGTACTGCTAAACATTGATGTTTTGTTTTTTTGATTTATAGCTCTAGAGTTAGAGATTCCTCAACTCTTTCCCTTGTGTTATTTTCTGTTACCATATATAAAAGGTCTACAATTAAATGCTCCACAATGGTCTATTCACTCAATGTACCTTTTTAGAAAGCCTGATAAAATGCTGTGGAAATATCAGTAGCTCCACTCATGACTCAGCATATGAAGATGATCCGGCCCCTCTTGACCTCACCCGCTGAGCAGGTAATTTGAGACGCTATGTCTGAGTGGGTGTAATATGTAGAGTGGCTTGTTTTATCAGCTAAAAGCTCCCAGCTTCTCCTGGGTTATCTATTATTTACGCCCCTGGAGGGCTGACACTGTATTACTTCCTGCCTGGGTTCCCTCAAGGAGCACAAAAGGCTGCTGTCATTCCTCTTCAGACCTACGTGTCACAAAGCCTTAATGTCGGGCAGATTAGTATGAAACATGGCAATAACATTTAGTCTGCAGAAATGTCATGTTCATTTGATGTGTTTTGCCCTGAAATGGCTGCCTGTGAACACTGGATGGTGCTCTTACATCACGCATCAGTGCTGCGTCTCATCAAAAAGAAACTGACATGTGGCCTTGAGTATGAAATTAATGTTCTTTGCTACTATTTCTCTGCAGGATTTCTGCAGCGAGTGATGGTTCTCCACTCAGACATTTCACAGTAACCGTCACCACTTATCATTTGCGTTTGTACATTTCAGCAGAAGCATTCCTGAAGCTGGCGTGTTGCTGATAAGAGGTTTAGGGAGTGGTCTTTCCCCTCCGTTCACTCAGCGTGTGCATAACTGCTTTCCTCCTCCAGATGGCACTGCTCTCTTTCTGAATGAAGACTCTGGTACTCTTCAATCTGACTCTCATCACCTATCCGAAAAACCCTCCACTGGGCCCCACCCAAAATCTTGTTAGGTTAATACTGAGCGGGAACATAGCAAAAAAAAATGTTTTAAGGTGACGCTCCACTGCTTTTCTTCAATTTAAGTCAGGCTTTAATTTGGCTCAACACCTACTTACGTGAGGCTTTATGCCTCCTGAATGCGCTTCCCTAAATCTCCCTCTGTCAATAGAGGAAGATTTGGGGATGCAGTGACGTCGGTGAGTCAGTGGGAAGGTCAGTCGTGTAATGATGGTTTCGGGGCTGTTTTAGCAGAAGAATGGGAGATCTTTGTTTGAATGGGTTTAGGAGGCAGCCGCCCTGAGGGAGGTGCTGCTCAGACCAACGACAGTGAGTCAATATGCCCCCTTAATGATTTCCTAACACATCCTAGGAAGGAGTCAGAGGACTCTCAAGGGCAGGGTGTGTGTGTGTGTGTGTGGGGGGGGGGGCTTCCTCCTTAGCCAGATGTTCAGCGGATGGAGCAGAGAATAAAAGTGGAAGATTTTGGGGTGGAGTTCCTACACACACCATGGACTGCTTTGACAGCTCTTTGTGAGTCTTTAGATGTATCCCTCACAAAATATATCTCCATCCTTTTTTGGGAATAGAGTGACATCTTCACTCTGGATGATCACATAAGGCCCCCCGTGGTGTTGGAGGAAAAGTCTGCTTGTCGTTTTCTCCCCCCACACACACACACACACACACACACACACACACACACACACACACACACACACACACACACACACACACACACACCCACCCACACATTTTAATTCATTGATCTAAGAATTAACATCAATCCGGGCTGCCAGCACCCGTCTGTGTGTGTGTGTTTTGATGGCATAAAGTGGCGCTGAGAGCCTCTTCATGGAGCACGATTTCAATGGAGCCGGCGTTTTTAGCTGACTCTTGTGTATGTGCTTGTTGCCATGGTTTCCAACTTTCATCAGGGTGCCGTCCAAAGCGAAGGGGCTCAGCCCGAGGATGAGGCGCTGCCACTTTCATCCTCCTCTGATCTGCTTCTCTGGATGAACCCTAGCCGGTTTCATGTGTTCATTTGTGCTGATTGGGTTCATTTGATGCAGGGCTTTGTTTGTTTGTGTTCTTGGAAGAGGAAACTGCTGGTACAGGATGTCGCTGCATGTATCGCCATCAGTTGTAATGATTTAATCATCCTGTGAGGGTTTGTTTTGACTTGCTAGAATCTGGGTGAGGGCGGCATTAGTTGATGTTTGCAACAATACGGGGGCGTGGCCACGAGGTGATCGAGTTCATCCTCATAAACAAACAAAAGGCAGACGCCCCTTCTTTCCTCATTGCCGTGTGCCCCCTAAGACATTTTTTAGTCAGCTGGGTAGGATTGGCAGGAGATGGTCTGGGGTTAGGAGAAGTCGAGTGGGGGGGTAGGGAGGGATCGGGGGCGGGAAGAGGGGACGCATGCCAGCTCCATTTGGGAAGTGCTCCCCCATTTTCTGCCTGTCGAATCGGGCCAGTGTCAGTGAGCTCCGGCGGTTCCAGGTCTGGCCGAGTGGGCTAATGCGATGTGGCGTGTCACCCGGGGAATCTAGGTCAAGTTTAAAGCTGCCTGGCTCTGCTGCAGTGTGATGCCTCGCCATCCCTCTACTATCCACGCGCGCAATAACATCTTTTACCTACATTACTATTTATTTATTGCACCGACAAAAATGAGATGTGCATTTTTTTCCCTTTCTAGACCCACATAATCTCAGACATAAACACACATGCAGCCTGCTGCCGCTCCCCATCCCCCCCCCTCCCCCCGCCGCCTCCTCCACACCCCAGGCAAAGCTCTCTGTCTCAGCCGCTCCACGGCGGCGCCCACGTGACGCTCTGCTGTCTGCTCCCGGTTGGGGAGGGCGTTGTTTTCCTTCCATAGTAAAGCAGCAGGGCACGTGGACCCTCATGCTGCAGCCGAGTAGTGGAATGTCAGCACTATCCCTCTCTTACATTAGTAAGCCATCAGCCCTCGAGCCGTTTCTTTTCTTTTTTTTTTTTTTTTTTTTGCAGGACGATGCCGCAGTGCTCTGTTTCAGCTGTGCGCTGTTTCTATGTGCGCGTATTAAAGGGCAGCCCGGGAGACGCTAAAAGGCAGTGCCATCCAGAGGTCAGGCTGCTGCATGGGCGTGGCACTGTTTTGGTGTCTTTACCAAAATATAAGCTTCACCCACTTTGCACCATTTGTAAATATTTGGGCTATATAGTTTATTTTGTTTATTCATAGCAAAGGGACACACTGTATCATCATATTCAGCTGCAATTAAATTGTAGTAATTTGTTTATTTATTATCAGCATATTTTTTTTTCTCAGATATATTTTTAATGAAAATAATAATATTAATGATGTGAATTTGCTGAGCTGCACAAAAAATAAATCAAATCACATTAAATCAAAGTGCTCAGTAGTGGAATTTAATATTTCTCCAGTTGACTTCACCCCCCCTGACTAATCCGCTGTTTTTGGTGCATTACCTCATCTGTATTAATATATGCATGTACTTTCATGCCTACTACTACTGTACTCGCTCCTCACCCGGAGCTCGCCTCTCATTGGCTGCTGCAATGTTTTCAATGGCACCAAATTTTTTTGGGACTCCATGGATACAGTGAGCTGTTGGGTAGATCATCTCAGCCAATGGGAGCGCAGCGCGGGCTCCTGCTTGTCAGATTCTGCCGCTGGCCTTAGAAGCAGCCCTCCCTCCCTCGCTGCGAGCACGCGATGGCTCAGTGGGGGGGTTCAAAACAACAACAAGGCGGTCGGCGGACTCTCTGTGGTGCCCCGGACATGCCAGCACTACTTGGTACTACTACAGCCACTGAGGGAGGGAGGGAGGAAGGGAGGGGCTTCGATTCCTCAATCCCGCTCTGATGCCGTATCTGTGTACTGTCAGCCAGCACTTCATCCTCTTACTTACTCCGCTATCACTAAGCAACCAGTTACTCAGTGACCAAAACATATTGTCATCTTTAAAGGGAGGTTTGTGTTTTGTTTTTTTTTGCAATCCAGAAATGATTCTCTGGATGTCATTTGACTGGATGAGAAGGATGTAAAAAGTTGTAAAATGTACAAATTAAATCCGCTCTTTTTTTTTTGGTGCATTTGAAGATTCTGTGATGGACTTTGAAATGCAGCCACGCAAATCCCTGTCCTTTAAAATGACCTCATTTTAAGCAGCACAAGGGAGCAGCGTCGGGCCTAAAAGCTAAAAGGCTGCCAGTGTTGAAGTTGAAGCGCTGCGAGAACCTGGCAGCTCTGGCAGCCAGCCGGGCGGGCGGCCTCAGTCTGTGAGTGGCTGAAAGGTGGCGGTAGAGGACCAAAGGAGGCCTGGCAGTGATGGGCAGTGCCCACATCATCCGGCAGGGCGGGGTCGGTGACAGCTCTCGTCCCCTCTGAAGCCAGATCAGGGGCTGCTTTCTGACAGATAGTGAGGCGCCAGCGCTGGCACAGTCAGACATTCAGGTCACATTAGTGGAGGGAAAGAAGACGAGGCTGGGCAAGGTGGGTGGGTCTTTGCAGGTGGTCACTGGGTCGAATGAGTGACTAACAGTAGTTACGGCGGCTTTCAGAGTAAATTGCTGGTTGCAAACTTGCGGTTGTAAATGTTACTGATCACATAATTAGTTGACAAACCAAGACAAAAATCGGGCTGCATTTAACGATTGTTTTTTTATTATCTATTCTTCTGCTGATTTGCTTTTCAATTCATTCATAGTCTCTTTGTTTATAAGATGTCCTTCACAGTTTCAGCCCAAGGTGGCATCTTTAAACGTCTTGTTTTGTCTGAACAGTCCTGAGATATCCTCTTTACTGTCTTATAAGACAAAGAAAAGCAGCAAACATTAACATGTAAGTAGCTGAAACTCCAGATTTTGGGGCATTTTTGCTTAGAAAATGACTTGATGATTTATCAAACCTCAAAATAGCTGCAGATTAATCTTTTGTTCCTCCTTCATTGTTTCAGCTCTCGTCACAAGTATGTCTTAGTTCCTTCAGAGTCACCCCGAGGAAGCAGTAACATGTTCAAGGAGTTGCTTACGTCTATTAATAGACGCATCAATCAAGTACCTGGTTACATGAAAGGTAGTTTTATAAAATCTTTTTGTCCTAAAAGAGTAGAAACTGGTCATGCTTCACTAATATTTCCTCTGTTAGAGTCTGGACATGACCCACTGTTCAAGATGCAAGACATGTCACCCCCCCCCCGATGGTGCATCTCATGCATTTTAATACCACTCCACCCAACCCTCTGCTCGTGAATGCTGAGTGTGTACTTTGCTCTGTCCCAGCACCTCCCTGTCTCCCAGTAATACCTGTGTAGACATGATTTACCCTGTCACCGCTCGCCTCTCACTCAGTCACTTTGGCTCTTCACCTGTCACTCATCTCGGATGACATCTGCCTGCCGATGTTTAACCCCGCCGTTATTCCGCCTCGACCCTCCTTCCGCCCTCTCGGAGTGCATCCTGTCCGTCTCCGCTCTGTCACCAGGGGTTAAACTCGGTCTCCATTGATGGAGCCGGCCCGCCGCGTCTCCGCAGACAAACAAAGATCTCTGACTCGTCATATGTCTGTTGATCGGGCGCTCTGCTTTCTAGGCGAGAGAGGGACCACCGGAGCAGAGAGCGGCGCGGGGCTGCCACCTCTCGTTCCTCACATCACAGATGAGGTGTACGTTGAGTGTAGATGTGCCTCAGCGGGGAAGCTGTGGAGGTGACGGCAAAGTCACAGCATGACTGCCGAAGCTTGAACACAGCCGTCATCCCCTTCTTTAAACCTGCAAGTCCCCTGAAGGCAGCATCTCATTTACAACACAAGTATAAACTACGGTGATGTAGCCCAGTTGTTGGTCTCATTACACAGCCATTATCAGCTTATATTGACCTAAAGAGTAATGCCATTTAGTTTAAAGTGTTGGGAGGAGCTCTCTTTGCTCATACAGCTGCTGTGTAGCCGTGGTTTGTTGGTCGGTTACTCATTTCTGGGTCAAAGTACACGGGAATGCACAGTGTTGTTAAAGTGCAGAGCAGTTCAGACTCTGCTTCTTGCTGCTTCTCCATGCATCCTCCCCTATCTATTGATTATACCGATGAGTTGCATTTATCAAGAAGGCGCAAACACGGGCTGGTTTAAGTCTCTCTAGTATAAAGATTTGTCAAACGAAACGATCGAAGAAGCCACTTTGAGCTGACATCATTGTGATTGTCATTCGTTTCTGTTATTTAGAAATTTAAAAACAAATCAACCGATTAATCGTTTTGTCTACAAATAGTGAAAATAAAGAAATGTGTATTTTAATTTCCCAGAGTGCATGTCTTTATATTCCTTGTTTCAGCTGACCAACAGTCTCCGACAACAGAATAGTAATTTTATTGTCACATTTGTCAAAGAAAAAGCAGCAAATCCTCACATTTTAAAGGTAGAAACCCGAGAATGTTTTGGCATTTTTGCTTCGAAAGAGTTCGATTGGTGAATCAATTATCAAAATAGTACCTGATTGATTTTTATTGATATTTTCAGCTTCATAATCAATAATGTTTTGCAGTCGGACTCTCATTTTCCGAGATTTAAATGTTTTCCAATATGATTCAAGGAATGAAATGCATCTGTTTATTCTGATATTATCATCTTCTTCTTCAGAGTTCTGGACTGTGCTCTTTTTGCTTATGTGCTTATTTTATTAAGGCACATTAAATATGGATGTTATGTTTCAGCTCCTACGATAAAGACGTTGTGCTTCTGCAGAGGAGAGAAAGTTATTTCACTGCACACAAGGTCAAATCCACAAAGGAACACAAACGGGTCCTCTTAATGTTTCTGCATGACAACTTCCTTTCTAACCGTTTAATTGGACGTGTTACATGCAGTTATACTTGCTTCACGTGTGGATCTGATTCTATGGGATGTCCCCACGGTGGCTTGTGAAATTTGATTACTTTGCCCACAACTGCCCGTAAATGCTCACAATTTCTGGGAAGGAACTTAACAAAGCAGAAAAACGTATCTCAGTTTTTTTCTTCTATTTTTGGGGACTTCTTCTTGTGACATCTGGTCTGGCCTTGGCACAGGAAACCCACATGGGTAGGGGGCTCCGAGGGGAGCGCTGGTGTCTGTCAGCAGTGGGCACATCTGGGGCACCACTGGCTCCACACAGGCACCAGAGCAGTGAAGCACAGCAGGAGCGAGGTGTCATGGACGCGGTCGTGTCTCCCCACCTGCTGCCTCTACGGCTGCATTCCCCCATTAACTGCGTTGTGTCTCTTTTCCTCTCCAGGCAGCGTAACATGGGGAACCTACTGAAGGTTTTGACTTGCACAGATCTGGAACAGGAGCCCAATTTCTTCCTGGATTTTGAAAGTGAGTATTTTCCAAGTAATTGCCCCCTCTCCTGATATCGATCACATGAATATCTTACCATAACATTATCAACTCTGAAACTCTTAAGTCTTTTCACCCCCACTTATCTGTTACACTATGTTCTTCCCAGCGGCAAGAGAATCAAATCTACCACGAGAGCTTCTGCTCTTTCCATCAACCTGCCTGTTCCATGCCGAAATGTGTGCAGAATATCAATCAGGGCAGAGTTGCAGCAGAGCCCCCTCCTCAAATATAAAGCAGTGAAGTTCAGCTGCTGCATAGCCTAAGGCCCCTCAACATGGCTTGATCCTGCACTGAAGTGTTCTCACACTTGGCAAACCCAGAGACTCACTCATACCTTTTTGAGAAAACAATGCCTCATACAGCTCACACTGTTTCTAGGTGATTTTTATATTAAAAGAACATCACAATTATTTATCTAAGAAGTAGCTTTTTATGCAACACTCTATATTGTAAATATACCACGTTATTTACCACACGTTGTATTTGCATTTTTGGAATGCTGTTACACCCTGAAATCACACCTCAGGGAGGCTCACACCAAATGTATAAATCATGATTTTTAAATTAATATTAATGATAAAGTACAATGCAAAATAAAAGAATGCCACGTGAAGTAAAAAAAACGATGCTGCTGTCGATGTGAGCTGTGTTTTAGACACTTCTTCTGCAGGCCAGCAGGAGTTTACAGTCATCACACTTGGCAAGGTGTTCTCGCTTCAGGTGGAGGGAAAGGTTCTCTCAAACCAAAATGATAAAAAAAATATAAGAAACTCTGAAAGTGAACCTTCTCTACACCCAGAGTTGTTGTGCAGAGAGAGCGTAACCCTTATTTCAATTGTCTTCTCTTATCTTGCTCCATTTTCTTCCTCTCAGCCAGGAAAGTGGGTGGCGTCAAAACTAAAAGGGAAGAGCTGGAAAGATTATTTCAGTGAGCTTTCATTTGCATAATTAAAAGTTGCATATTAGACATTCTATTATATCGAAGGATTTGCAGTTCCTCAAGCTGCCTTTTACTGTATTATTGAGCCCAGTGAGAATATGGATTTAGTTCCAGTCCCGTTTTCCCTATTGACCTTGTTGTTGTTGTTGACCCTTTGCAGATGCCCAGCCCACAGATGCAGAGCGAGAAGTGTGGGAGCAGGTCGATGTGGTGCTGAAGGACGCCAAGGGGATCCTGGACGAGCTGCAGGCGTACAAAGGAGCGGGGCAGGAGATCAGAGAGGTACACCTGATCCAAAATATCCACCACACAGAGCTGCTGCAGAGTCGGGGCAGACTGCTGTGCAGAAAAGACTTTAAAGGCATGCTGCCTTAGGACAGAGGGAGGTTTTAAGGGATTTTTATTTAGAGTTACTATTTTTATCAATAATGTTTTCAGTAATTTCCTTATTGGTTGCATCTGTCCTCTTGGCCTTATCACCCACTCAGTTGATCTTTCTTAGTTTAAAAAAGAAGTGAAGAAAAGTCAGCCTCAGTCCGTCTATAAGCTCTGGCCATTTTGCATTTAATTGAATTTAAATGTAAAGTATTTGCCTCCCATTTTTGGTTTCACACAGATCTAGAGTGAACAACATTCATTTTGTGAACAACAGGGTTCAGTCAAACGGCTTCTGCAGCCAGCAGATTATTATTTGTTTCCATCTCCTTTATCTGAAAGAGACAGATCTTTTTCCTTCTGAAAAGAGCACTTATCATTATCAGACTCACGATGGGCAGTTAACACACAACAACAATACAGCAGAACCAAAGATGTCATCGCTTTTTATTGCTTATCATAACTGGCACCTACATTACCCACAATGCAACTCCAACTACAAACTATTCGGGAGACTTAGGTGTGTTATTCTAGTTGCGGCTAATGTAGCCTTGAACCACTTCCCTCAAGAGATATGAGGTCTAAGACACTTTCTAACTCACCTCCCCCAGACGTTTTTCATCTTTTTAATCTTGTAGTTTTCATATTTCCCAGACTTCGTGTTGCTCCTTCTGGAGCCACAAAAGGTTTCATACAACTTTCCCCCCATATGCAGTACTAATCCCCAAGACCTGTAAACAGACTTTGATGTGTAAAATCGGTGCAGTCACAAACTTTGATCTAATTTAAGATGATGGTCTTTGTATTTCCAGGCGATCCAGAATCCAAGCGATGAGGCGTTGCAGGAGCAGGCGTGGGCGGCTGTGGTTCCCCTGGTGGGGAGACTGAAGAAGTTCTATCAGTTCTCCCAGCGATTAGGTGCGCTTCTGTCTCTTGTGCTCCTAAAGGAACCTTTTGTGATACAGGAGAGTTTCTAGTGGAACAAGCTCAGGTGTCCTGTGAGATGTTGCTCAAACAGAAGCAACGTTGCGTAAGACAGCGATGCTGCGAGATCCAATGTGCAATAATTGGAGCTGTCAACAATTTTAGAGCAGTTTATCATTTTAAGTACAGAGTGCCAGACTCGAAAACCACGAAGGACGAAAGCAGGCGTCCTATATGTAAAAGGTATTTTCAAAGTAATGCCACATAGACGCAACCTCCGTACATGACCTTAATTGTTTGCATGTGCATTTGCAATATTGACTGCTGAGCTGCAAAAGTCAACAGACATGCAACACACACACACACACGCGCACACGCGCACACGCACGCACGCACACATACATACTACACCCCGTCCTTATATAAACATGCTTTGAAAACCCCCACAGTCGTGCCTTTCTCAACATGCTGCTTGCGCTGCACTGTGCACTGACCTCTGCAGGAGGGGGCTATAGGTTGTTTAATTAGCATGGATACAGGGGGGGGAGGGGAGACTAGGCTTACTGCTCCCTGATCTTCTTATGACCCTGAGGCGGAGGGCGGTGGGGGATGGAGGAGCGTCGGAGCCCGCCATGCCTTGACACCCTCAGCCCCGTAATCCCAGTGGCGGTGGAGAAGGTAGTCAATGGGAGCAGTGGGCGCAGTGGGCGGCAGACGCCTGACGATGGCTGTTATGTAACGAAGTAGGCCATCTCCCAGCCTCGACCGCTGCTCTATTTTGCTGCCTTGACTTTAGGCTACAGGGGCCGTGATGGCATCCGCAGACGGTTTATGAAGCTGAGAGTCCTGTACTCCAGGCTGGTGGATCTGCAGAGCACCACGACCAAGGATGGAGGATGTTATGGAGGAAAGATTATGCAATTGGCTTTGCATTTGAATTGAACACAGACAGATTTCTCCTGCTACAACTACTAGTTATCCAAGGTGTGATCCTCATCTTGCTTGTTTTGTCAGTCAAAACCCTTCAGTATTAATTTTACAGCACTATAAATCAGAGAATAGCTCCAAAATTGTGACTTACATTGTTGTCTTATATTAATAGTGTGGTTTTGTATAGCTTGAGTTAATTAACTTTGCATGTTACAGGACAGGGTTAGATTTATCAGATAGAAGACAGAAAAGTACACATTTTCTGGCTATACGCCTCCCTGGAATCCAAGGGGAAATCTTAATATTGCTTATTTTGTCTAAGCAATGGTCATAAGCACAACATATTCACTTAACAGCAATATGGAGAATAGCAGCAAAATGATCACATATTAGAAGCTTAAATTAGTGACATTGCAACGATGACATTTCTGCTTGATGAACACAAACTAATCAGTTATGTAAGGGACAGTTTTCTCGCTCCATCTACTTCTTGCATGGACAACATTGTAGACGGAACAATATACATTTTCTAGCTGCAGCATCACAATCAAGATGAAAGGTTTTGTTTTTGTTTTTTTTACTGTTATTGACTGAAACAGATCTGATTTAGAATCAGTCTGGTCCGTCAGACATTGCAGACCAGACTAAAGTCCCGCCATACTCTGACCCTCCCCTCTCGGCGAGTAAAGCGCCTACATGCCCGCATTCTGCTTGCCTGCTCTGCCGTGACCTAATGAGATCAGACATCCCCCACCCCTAAAGCCCCCCACCCCCGGCCGCCGTTCGCCGACTTCCCGACATACTAGAGTGGCTCGTTTCTGAAGGCCTGAAAGCAGCTCCATCTTAACTTCTGTTTTGACTGGGACGTAGAGGGGCGGGGGTTAAAGAAACTGCACTACTAAGGCTATTTTTAATCAGCCGCTTCGCTGCAAACGCTGGCCCAAGCAGATGGGAGTCGTTACTGGATGGCAAACGCGCTCAATTTACTGCACTGCACTGCCAGCGATCTGTCCGTCTCCTGAAAGTCCCCCCTCACGATTATCTTAAGTAGACCGCTCTCTGAATCTGCCCTTTACTAGGTTATGTTGACATGCTCATCGTCAAATGTAATCAACAAGAATTATAAAGTACAACTTAAGTAAATCCAACCCAAAGAGCTCTTTTGCTTCCATGCAGCCTCATTGCATCAGACGTCGGGCTCGTCTGGGTTATGTCACTATCGAAGCCGCTCTACAGCGTCTAGACTGAATTCTGAACACCGTCTGAATCTATAAATAAAAATTCCCCCTGGGCTTTCAAGGTTTTCTATTTTATCTTTTCTTTTTTTTCTTGAGCAAGACATGTTTGTATAAGAATATTACTTGTGCGGACGCTGTTTGTTCACTTAATCTTTTCCTCATTTTCCTGCCGGTGCTCTTCATGCACGCTTCATTATCGGTCTGTGGGTATGCTGTGTCAATGCACGGCCCAGGCTTTGTATTTACTTATTGTCAAAACAATGAGTGTAATCCTGCTTGAGTGAAATCTCGTTCCTCCCACCCCCCCCATTTCATGCCAATGAGATAATTAGTCCCATGTCTCATCTGCATCTGAGCAGGAAAGCCTCTCGGCCCCTCCCCCCACTCCCCCAGACTGGCACCGGGCCCTGGGCAGTTTGGACACCACCGCTGCCCCATTATCTGTCTCGTCCTAATCAGCCTGCTTCAGCTGCCGGACGCAGAACACATCTAACTGCGAAGCTGTGCTTTGGCCTCATCCATCGCACGTGTAGCAAACGGATCCCTCTGTTGCTCGTCTTCAGTTTTTCCTTCTCTGAATAAAGGCCACATTTTGTGATTTTGGGCGATTTAAATAAAATGTACATTACATGTTTGTATAGAGACACAGCAGACCTGTATTTGGGTATTAGCACTGAGACGACTTATGTTCTGGCTTGAAAAATAGCTTTCTAACACACGTCGTTGTTTTCATTATCGATTTAAACGGAAAAAAATACCTTTACATGACATGTCAATTGTTGTTTCCGTTACTTTCTTTGACATTTTGTTGTTCCAGCCCTTCAGTTGTGATTATTTGCTGCTATAAATCAATGATGAAGTGCAGTATTTCCTCTTTCCTTTCATCTAAGCTGAGTACAGCTGATACTTCAGCTTCAGCTTTCAACTGGGTGCTTGAACGGCCCAAAAAAAAATCCTTATTCACTCACTGATGACCTGAAAGACTTAACACACATCAGCCAGGTTCAAGGTTCACCAGGGTCCTCAGAGAATGAACCATATATATTTCCCACAAAAAGGCTGATGTTTCCGTGGCGGCCCTTTGACAGCACTGCACCTCTAACACCGATTTATCTCTCGTCCGTTCAGAGGCGGCGCTGCACAGCCTGCTGGGAGCTCTGACCAGCGAGACTTACGACGACCCCACTCAGCACCTGGAGCGGGAGCAGGCGCTGGCCAAGCAGTTCGCGGAGATCCTGCACTTCACACTGCGCTTTGATGAGCTTAAAGTACGACCATCACTTTCTCAAACATGTCCAAAGTATCTCCTTTTTTTTTTTTAAACCCCACACTCACCTTTTTAGATGTTGATTTGAACTCTGTACTTTTCTCCTGTGATACAAACCAGACCTCTTAGTCGCCCTACAAGCTGCTGATGCCCTCGAATTGATTTTAGCTCTGCAATTCTAAACTGCACTGTGCTCGTGATTAGCATTTAATTAGAATCCTGATACTGCGCTGCTGTTTATAATACGGTGGGTGTCAGTGAAATGGCTAATAAGGCTTATAGGAGGGAAAGAGGTCTGCAAATTGTTGTTGTCCTGAGTGGAGTTCTGCATAATGTAGCAGGTTTCTTAGAAATGCTGGAGGGAGGGAATTTGAAGAACCCAGAAATCACCAGGAATGAAGTGACGGTCGAATGCCCATTGTCAAAAACATAATTGTGTGAGCACTCATCGGGTTAGACATTGGGTGAACTGGTTCCCTTGCACCCTCGCTCTTTAGATAGAAAAACTTAAAAAAACACACCCCGAAACCCCCAGGCGATTTGCTCCGACGTCCCAATTAGTGCCCACTACTCAGGCTGGCAAGATAAAAACATGAAGGTAGGGGGTGCAAGGTGGCATGCCAGGCCTATTCATCAATCTTTCACACCCATACACGGGCTTCTGACCTAGTTAAAGTGTCTGTGTGGCGTGCGGCCCCTCCCTAACGAAGAAGCCTGTCTCTCCTGGTGCACACAGTGGACACAGACTGAGTACCAGTCTATTGTAGCGGGATTAGCCTGCTGCCAGTGCAGCTTTGAATGTGACAGGCTCATACAGGAATGAGGATAATTAACCACATGATGAGCTCTCACTGGTGGTGACGTGTGAAAGAAGCTCTCTGGTTGGCCGGCTTCTGTTTTGGCTTCACGGTGAAGCCAGATCATTCATATTTTTATAGGAAGTTAACTGACTTGTGATGTTTTATTTTTATGTTTTTAATTATTATTTTTTGAGGTTGTACGTTTTAAATAATATCAGATAGCAGGCCTACCGTTATCCTCTCCTTAATAAGACCATTAATACCTTTTTGTCAGCTTCAGAATGGTTGACCCTCTTGTCAAAAACTATAATGATGCACAGGCCGACTGCAAAAACACCAAATTGCTCCTGACAGGATGAGTGGGGATGTGGATGTAAAAGAGGGGATGAGTGTCAGAGGATTCAAATCCAGTTTAGCAAATAAAACCGTAATTGTATCCGTATCCTTTTCATGGGATTTTCCCCCCAAAGCTACATTTCTGCCTTGTTGGCTAAAACATTGTGTCATGGCCATCGAGTGTTTGATCCAGAACCGAAAGTCCTGCTGCAGGCGGTGCCACCCACAGACATGGAGAGAAACTCTGTCTCCCTATTAAGACGCTTTTCTGTTTGTTTGTCTATTTATTGCAGATGACAAATCCTGCCATTCAGAATGACTTCAGCTACTATCGGAGAACCCTGAGCCGAATGCGGATCAACAACGTACCGGTGAGCACATTACGTCCTAATAATCCATGTTTGTGTACCGACGGATCAGTGGATTGACCACTTGCATGTGAGAGGAGCTGCTTGTGGTGATGAACTCTCAAATTGACAGAATTATCACCCGACTCGAATCATTTTCACGTCTCTGTGTAGTTGATTAATGTGCAGTATGTTTGCAAAGCAACACCCACTAGGTGTGATAAACAGCCGTAACATTTACGTCAGCTGTTGTTAGACTCATGACTGATGAGGTTATTTTAAGAGAATAATGTTCATTTCACTGTTCAGTGTGTAAATTGGTTTTCCTTTTAATGTTTCCATGGCGCTGGCCCTGATCAAATGGATAAATGTGCGTCATCATGATTCATCTACGCTCAGACCTGATATTGATTAAAGCCATCAGTTCTCATTATAATCCCAGCTCAGCTCAGCAGGGCTGACGAATGAAGTTTGCAGACTGCGAGAGCCCCCAGGAGTCGGGAAGAGTGCGTCAGGGAACGTCTCGCAACATGAGTTCGGAGCCCCCGCGGGGCGTCGGCAGCGCAAAGTGTGGGGCAGCGGCGCGTGGCGCCAGAAAGCGATTCCAAATCGGCTGCATGGCCCGAACCCCCTAGAGAGGAAACGCCTGACTCCGGGTCAATGTGGAGTCTGTACAGTAGATGACACCCAAGACAATAAAAGCCCCTCACACTTGTCAGGGTTTCAGATTGATGCATTTATATCTGGGAATGTGATTTCTCCACATGTAGTGCTGGTAATGCGAGATGACATCGGCAAAAACCGTTCAATCAGTGAGTTATGAGCTTGTCCATACGCCTTCATGTTTATAGCTCTACATCTAAAAGGTCTGATCTAAAAGGCAAATTAGCGACCCATGAGTCAGAGACTTGCCGGTGTCCCCTCAGTTAATGTATTATTTGTGTTTTTAAGTGCCATAAAGCCGTAGCGGCTCACTCGTTACTATTTAAGTGTTGGATGTTCCTCGTATTTATTACTGACAATAGCTTTCATATGAAACTCAAGGACACATCCACTCTCCTCATGCATGCAGCACTTCAGATGTACCGCTTTATTCAGCAGCTTCGGGGACATTTGAAAGATACTTTAAATGCTGAAAATAGTGAGACTTCAGCGTTTCTCTCTGCGCAGAATGAACTGCTCTCAGTTCTGACCGTCTGACGGGAGGTTTCATTCTCCAAACCCGGAATGTGCCATTAGGCAAATGGAGCCAGACAAGTTGTCGTTAGGACCTGTCAGTGCTGAGAGATGCTCAGGCTGCCGTCGCCTCACACAGCAGCCGCCGCGTTTTAGTCACCGCTCAGACGACTGAATCATTCAGACATCTGAGATGAAACACATCTGTCCCCGCGGTAACAGAGTCTTTGAGCTCGTATGTCATCATTTGTTAAAACATGAATTGGTTTGAAATTTTGGGGAGATTTCATATTCATAATCTGTCAGTGTTCTCATGGAGAGAAGAAGAAAAAAGAGGCAGGAAATGATCTTATTATTTAAATATGCGGACACATTTAGAACGGGCTGTTCAAGAGACACCTTGTTCTTTGTAACCCGCCAGGTGTTTTCAATGTCTCGCTCAGTCTGAAAGTATAAAGCAGCAGGATGTGTTAGTCAGCTGGGAAACCAGGAGGAGCAGCAGGGCTCGGCGATGTAGTTTGTGTCAGTGTTCCTCAGTTATGATTTTATTTAATTAAATTCCTTTAATGTGCAATCTATCGGAGCTGCATGACAACAACGAGCGGGACGCCAGACAAAACATCTAATATTTCCAAATGTTTCATGCTTCCTTAGGAGGTTTCAAATAAGATTAGATCATTATGTATTTTAATAACAGAGCACCGGCTTTTTTAAAAGCCTATTTCCAGCAGCTCAGATATATTTCTGTAAAGATATCAATCCCTGCAAACTCTTGAGAGACGCACATGATAGTATAATAATAATAATAATATACTCTCTATTGGCAGCCGTTCAAATCAAACAAATCTCCACTTTTGTCTATCTGGTCTGAATATTAAAAAGGTAAAAGCCAGCTCAACACAGCAATTTATTAATACAAATCACGAGGGTGTACATCACAACAACTACTCTCATAATAATAGTTCGACACATGAGAGACGCTAATCCAGGTCTTGATTGGTCGAACAGCTGCAGTATGAACACACGCGCTGAACTCCATTTCTCTTTTGATTTCTCTGTTGTCATTTTCAACTTTTTCTTTTTTCTTTTACAACATTGAATAACAAATTCAAACGCTCAAACAGAAGAAAAATATAACCCAAATGTAGCATAATGTAGGACGTGGGTCTGGATTGAGTTTCAGTCCAGACTT
The DNA here is from genome assembly GCF_910589615.1 of Taurulus bubalis. Taxonomy (NCBI): domain Eukaryota; kingdom Metazoa; phylum Chordata; class Actinopteri; order Perciformes; family Cottidae; genus Taurulus; species Taurulus bubalis. The sequence goes on from NC_136606.1 coordinate 6,932,716, forward strand.
TGAGAAGCCTGGTTCCTATACGTTGTGAACGTGTGAACTACGTCTGTACAGACGGATCAAGGGCGCCATGTTCACTACAGGCTTTACAGTTGTTGTAAATAAACTAACAATTTCCTCCGATGCTTCTCACAAAGCCCCCTGAAACAATTTCGTCCATTGAGTCCAGGATATTTGTTATTCTGGGAAAGCATTTTTGGCAGCCGCTATCCATCAGCCCATCAGGGTGGATGTTCTAATGGTGTCTTACCCCAAATACACATGTGCAAGCGTCCTCTCTGTTCTGGAGCTGACCCTCACCTATTGATCAGAGGAGATGCAGCGAAGAAAGGAATTTTACTTTAATGCATTGTTTTTTTTAATGATTTTTTTTTTTTCAGGCGGATGGTGAGAACGAAGTCAACAATGAACTGGCCAATCGGATATCTCTGTTCTACGCAGATGCCACGCCCATGCTGAAGGCATTAAGTGACGGCACAACAAAGTTTGTATCAGAGGTGAGACTCCCGGGAGGAAGCAGTGAACACTTTTGAACAGATGTGTGAAAAGCATCCTCTCATTTCTTTTTCTGTCTTTTTTTTTTATATAACAGAACAAGAACCTGCCCATCGAGAACACAACGGACTGCTTAAGCACGATGGCGAGTGTGTGTAAAGTCATGTTGGAAACACCGTAAGTGACATCGTTAAGAGCTGCTGCAGTTCTCCTTCTTTACCTTCTGGTGTTTTAATCCCTGCGTTGTGTCCTTTCAGGGAGTACCGCAGCCGGTTCGCCAGTGAGGAGACGGTGTCGTTCTGCCTCCGGGTGATGGTCGGGGTCATCATCCTGTACGACTACGTGCATCCTGTAGGAGCTTTTGCAAAGTCGTCCAAAATCGACGTGAGTACAATCATGTTGAGTGGTGGAAGACGCATTCAGATCCTTGACTGAAGCAAAAGTACAAATCCCACGCTGTGAAAAGTCCAGCATTCAAACCCTTACTTAAGTAAAAGTCTTTAAATATTATCAGCAAAAAGTAAAAGTACTCATTGTGCAGTGAAATGTTTCCTCTGTGTTTTTATTATTTTTTATATATATATATATATATATATATATATATATATACATACATACATACATACTCTATATATAATGTTACTACTGCATTAATGTGTGTGTTGCATTTTACTGCTGTAGATGTTTAAGGTTGTGTTTAATGTAACTCCTTTATTCTGTTTAATCAATGCATCTCATTCTATAGGAACATTATATGTCTGTAGCGTCGTATCTCTAATAATAATCAATCTCAATAAATAATTAGCGCTGTTCCCACTAATTCCTAGTGCCACGATATTGCACCTATGGAGCCAATGTTCAGTGTTTATCACCACTTAAATAAATGAAGAGAAAGAATGACGTGGCAGTATGTTGCTATTAGCGGGAACGTGCCTCTCAATTTAGAATAATTCTGATTCACTGACATGCACATGGTGGTAAAAAGCAAATTGTAAATACTGAAGTAAAGAACAAGAACCTCATAGTTGTACTTTAGTACAGTACTGGCGTAAATGTACCACCACTGGCCTCCACATGTTCGCTCCACTATACCTCTTCTTGCGATATAAAGCTCACAGTGTTTCTTCCTCCACAGATGAAAGGCTGCATCAAAGTCCTCAAAGATCAGCCTCCGAACAGCGTAGAAGGCCTTCTCAACGCTCTCAGGTAAGCTCATGTTGAAATCAAATTGTGTTTCCCCCCTACAGCCCAGCATGTATTGTGATTGTAGCTGCAGTTGTGGCTTCCATTGAGCGAGGAGCAGGCTGCTCATGCTGTGAGCTGAATGATACCGGTGCCTGTTCACGAGCGCCAGACAGGCCTCTTGGTTTATTTCTCTCCCCCGGCCGTCAGCGCAGCCAGTGACTCATTCTCCTCACAGTCCAGCCGGGACGCAGTCAGCTGTGAGCGCTCTGTGCCAGATCCGGGTTGGGTGTCGAAGCCTCTGCAGAAAGTCCGACTCCAATCTGACACCTCGTCCCCCTTTTACGGTCTTCCAAATCTCCCTCCCGCCCGCCTCGGCCCGACGCTCACAGCTGCTCGAGATGACGGGGTCGTTTCTGCAGTGACCTCACATCTGTATCTCTCTCTGTGCATCGCGGCCCGAGGCACGCCGCCGTTACCCGGTCACGTGACGTCACTCGCATGCAGAAGTCGCCAGGTTACATCTCTGATGTCTGAATTTTGTAGATTTACGAGGTGGAAAGTAATTAAGTAAATTTATTCAAGTTCTGTACTTGAATAAATGCAATTTTTATGACACTTTATACTTCTACTCCACTACATTTCAAACAGTTTACACCACTGCAGCTTTAGTTACCTGATACTTTTCAGACTAAGATTTTCCATAAAATATATATAAGATCATAAAATATTTAGTTATGGATCGGCCGCACAACAATGTGATAGATGTAGAAACGACATCAGTGTGGAAACCTACGTATTCCCTCGGAAAGGCAAACGCATCTCTGTCTTGGCTTTCATTATTCATGGGATAAAAGCATCACTAACCATCTAAACTAAAATGATATGCTTATTTTACATAAACTATAAAAGCTTTTTATTTTCTATTTCTTTGGTATAGTTGCTGGGTAATATGTATGTTGATGTTGTCTCAGTTTAATGTGACGAGACGTTACAATAGACGGTGGTTAGTTTTGCCACAAAATCTGGAAAGACAAGCGAGCAGCCTTTCAAACATAAAACTAGTGCCCCGTCATAACAGGCCAGTCATAATTACCTTATGCAACTGGGAATAACAATGTTTGCAATGGGTCCAGTACTGAAGGAGAACGCTGCAGACTGCAGCCGCTAAACACGCTGCAGCGTAAGCGCTCGGAGCAATTCTTCCCCATCAATACCGGCGGCACTGCGCTCTCCCACTCTCGCTCACGTGTCCATCGTTGTCTTCCTGCAACAAGTCACATGACCCAAACAGACCGGACCAAGCGAAAGGTAAAGGAAGGTTTATTCCTCTGCAGGGGTTCTTTCCGTAATGTTTTCAACGTCCGTATTCTTCGTCCACCTTCTGGATGTGCAGGAACACGAGATCATGGCCACTGATGTGTTTGTGTGTTTTTTTTTTTCTCGCCTGCAGGTACACAACCAAGCATCTGAACGATGAATCAACCAACAAGACTATCAAGAGCATGCTGCAGTAGACGGCGCTGCTCCAGCTGCTTGCCTCACCCTGCTGCGGGGAGACGCCACTCCAGACTGATGTCAGTGCACAGAATGTTTTTGTTGCTTTTTGTTGTTTTAGTTTATAATGGAAAAAGAGCTACAGCGCCGCCCTCTTTTTTTATAATGCAAAATGCTACTGCCATTATGAACGTCTTTTTCTGTGCCAAAAAGATGTTGCTGGGATGTAATGTTTTCGATGAAAGGCCATGCGACAATGGCAGCTAATGAAAGCATTGTGGATCCTCTGGTGTTTTTAAACTTGTTTTTCCCTATATAAGGGACGGGAGTGCTTTGACTTGAACATTTAAAAGAGAGATATATAGAGAAGTATATATTATTTTTGTTTGATTCGTTATTTAATATTACATCCTCTGCATGATAAAAATTATGTATTTTCCTTCTATTTAAAAAATCTAATTGTTCAGTTTAATTTGTCTGCTCTATTGTGCATTATTCAATGTTTTGTTATTGAAATGGTACCTGTCAAAATGAGATTTAAGAGTACTGGTTTTATATTTTTTATAGGTTTTAATTTGTGCATATGTCTCTTTTGTTTCATAGTTGTGTTGTATTTTTCATTTGAAAACTTTAAACTGTGATGTTTGCAAAAATCAAATTTAAATTTGGGAGTCTGTACTGTAAATGGACAGTATGTTATGACTGGAGAAATTAAAAGGAGAACTCTTGTTTTCTACAACCCCTCTTGTCAGCTTTGATCTCTTATCTAATTTTGTTGTCTGCAAGCGGCTGAGAGGAAGTGTTTTCTCTCTCTCTCTCTCTCGTGAAAAGCAGTGAAATACAGTTTCTCATGCTCAACCGCTAGACAGGAGTGAGGAAGGATGCTTTAGATCTCGCAGCTTGATGAAAAAACACAACGACACACACAGCGGCAGTTTATTTTCTTTGAAATTAGCTCATATATCTGGAATAGTTAGACTGTATCTGTCTTCTTTAAGATCCCTGCTCACCTCTCTCATACCGTCTTTAAACGCCGTGAACAGCAGAGAGACGATTAGCGACTAGCTGGTGAACATAGTTGAGCATTTAGTAACTAAAGAGACAGATTCTTCCCTTTTTTTTTTACCTTCTAGCGGTTTCCCCTCATTTCCAGTCTTTATGCTAAGCTAAGCTAATCGTCTGATGTATCTAAAGGTTAATATTTACCACACAAACATGAAAGCGGTATCCATCTAACGCTCAGTAAGAAAGCAATTAAGTTTATTTCCCAAAATGTAGAACTGTTCTTTTAAGCAGTATTGAGTCAACTTTAACAAGATCGATTAGTATAATGAAAGATAAGTTGTTAGCTTTGTTCTTTTAGATTCAGAAAGATCCATTTAAAGATACATATTTCCTGAATGTGCTTCTATATTTGATACCTTTTTGCCTTTTCTGATGGCTCGTTAAGAAACGTATAGTTGCATGAGGTCAATGACGAGTGGTCCTCTCCCTTTCATCAAAGAAAAAGCTTTTCTGAATCAATTATTCTATTCCCTCCTTTTATCCTCTTCGTAAGACAAAACCGAAATATCCTTTCAGTTCTTTTTCAGTCCACTAACCTTTCTGTTTAGTTTTTTTCTCCTGCTTTCAGTCGTGCTTTAGCGTGAGAAGGGGGCTACTCTTGGGTGGGCACTGCAGCACTATCAGCAATGCGTTGGAGAACTTCTCAGGGTCAAAGACAGAGAGGCAGCAGAGTGTGCATGGGTGTGTCCTCTGCAGCATCACTGCACTGACATGGGAAGTGCAGGAGACAGGAAGGAGGGAGGGAGGAAATAAAGTGGTTTAATCTTGGGTGGGTTTTAACGTCCTTGAGGGAAAAAGTGGTAAAATATGGAAAAGTGCTGCCTCTGTATCTTGTGTTGCAGCTTCTCTCCACTGAATCAATGAAGCTTAAATGTGCTTGTAGGTGATGCTACACTCACAGAAAGAGAAACGCTGCCTGTTAGTCAGCGTGACAACTTCTTTGTGGGCAGCGATGACCTTGATCTGATCTCCCGCCGTGACCCTCGATGCAGAAGCTCTCCATCATGCAGCACCATCAGCTGCTGCAGGCGGAGACGACCGCTCTGATATCCAGATGAAGGAAGCCTCTCTCAGGGAGCGAGATTGTGTTTAATCTGACAGAAAGTCAACCTTTGCTTCGTGGTGGGGAGATTCTTCACACCTAAACACTGTGCTGCTGGTAGGCGTGTCTGCAGACAAAGAAATCTTAAAAATTGTTATCGAATTCAAAAAGTGTACCAAACCTCTTTACACCAAGATGGTGTTGCAGATTAATACTAAGAGATAAGCGGTGGATTAAAATCAGTGAATATTTTGGAAAAAAAAGTATTTTACTCCGCGGCCCTTTTATCGTGATTATCTAATTACCATTCATTTCCAAGGCATTCATTCATTTCCAATGAAGAAGGTGGACACTCTGCACATCCGACCCCATTAAGCTGCAGATGTAGGACAAAACCAGCATAGAGAAATTATAAAATAATTCATTAACAATGAAAACCTGATGGACTAGCTGTTCCTGACGTTATTAGAGAGAGAATGCCAAGCATTTTTTTCTACTTATAGTTGAATCAGCTGTTGTTTTTTGGGAGGATTTTGGGATACGTTCAAAGAAAACAGTCCTTTCATTTTATGAAGAATCATGATATTTATTCACACATTAAATTTATGCCCAAACCCAAACATGAAACATGCTGCATTTATCCTTTTTGTATTTATTTCGTTAAAATGTGTTTTTCTTTTTTATGCATTGACCCATTTGGGAAGCTGATTCCTAAAAGGTTTCTGTGTGTTACTGTGCATATTAATCACGGCATGTTCATATTCATTAAACCATTCAGTGACCCCTAGTGCCCCACATGGAAGCATCTGGATGTGTTATGTTGCTCCACTCAGGTGTTCCCTTAATTTGACACCTGTCTGTATCTGTTTAAAAACCATCAATATCACATAAATTAGTATTTGATTAAAAATGAGTTGCGACCAAACCCTCCATCTGCTCATCACGGCCGTTAGATGTTTGAAAACGTCCAGAAAGAACAAGATGTCTTTGTTTCCAATGTCATGACCAAACTCTTCAATATCAAATGTAGAGTTTATTGATCAGTTATTAAGCAGGTTGGTCGCCGACAGAATCAAATTGTCATTGATCCTGTCTGCTGAATTGAAAGGCGGCTGCGAAACCTGGACAGGCTTCATTTTCTGGCTTTCGGGCAGAAATAAGATGATTCAGTATTTCAGCGTACGACACAAATAAAGACATTAAAGCGATGGAAATGGTTTGAAACCATTTTTAATGTTTTTCCTGAGTACAAATCTGCTCCTTTAACATAATGAGGCCTTTTTTTTTTCTTAAACGCACATTGAATTTGACTGACGCGTTGACAGTTTGACATTTGGACTATTACAGTATGCGCCGCTGTGAACTGGCATAACTGTCAGTTATTTCTGAGTAGAGAGTTTCTTCTTTTATTCCAGTGAAAACCCCCCAGCAGCCTGAGAACTGAGCTCTGTCCATAAACCACAAGGCCCTAACACATTGCTCATCTGTCTCTTGGGTGAGACAAGTTCACTTTTCTGAGAAAGACAACGGCTATCCTCTGAGACCACCCTGCCACACTCCCAACCACCCTTTCCCACACAAACACAGTCACAGATGTAGAAACCCACCCACCCTCAACAGAAATCCCACTTCCTTCTGCACGTTGCTTTAATCGGGGGAGTCTTAGTTAATCAGTCGTGTCAAAAGAGTAACGGCTCGTTGAGGATCACTTTTCATGCCAGCAAAACTGTACCAAGAGTGCTGTAATCTCTGTCAGTTGGGCTGATAGCATAATTTGCTTGGGCAAAAGCATCGGTGCTTTATCAGGAACTAAGAGACAAGTGAAAGTGTTGCTTCACACCAGTGAGCGAGCGCAGGTTCCTCTAAAATACTGTCAAAGAACGTGTTACTGTTTCACACCAAGAATATTGGGCTTTTTGTTTTTGGGAACTTGTGCTCATAAACGTCCTGTAACACACTCGATATTGAGATTTAGAGTTCAGACGCATCAGGAGACGGTTCACGGCTTTCTGTCACATGTCACACTGAGGAACATTCAGTGTGAAAGTTTCACAGTTTGTCAATACTAAAATAAAACAAAACAACACTTGCCCATTTTGTGTGTGTTCAGATTAAGGTAGTAAATTAGTCGATTAATAGGTTAATCAGTCAGGGGTTTAATTTTGAATTATTTCTCAAATCAATTCATTGTTAGAGTCATCTTTAAGCAAAACATACTTAGATTGCATAACAGTTAACTAAAGTAATCTTTGATTTTATAATAGTAGTTGGAATAATATGGTTATGTGGGAAATTATTTGGCTGGCCCTGCAAGAAAGGTTTGGGAACCACTATATATCATTTTATACTTAATGTCACATTTAATAAATAATTATAATCATACTCATAAATAAATGCTCATAAATAAATGTTGTAATATACTATACATAGTATTTTTTATGACTTGTTATACTATGACCTTCGATGTCATTTTTCTATGACGTATTTCATGACATATTATACTACGACATTCTTATGACATATGACATACCATGATGTTTTTAATGACATTTAAACACAGAGTTAAACACAGATTTAAAAGTAATGCAAACAATATTTAATTTGAAACTCGCATACAAACATAGCAGAAACTGTAATCTGTAAATCAGTGTTTTTTTAAATTCTGAATGCATGTGTGATGTTTTGGAGGCAAAAGAAGAAGAAAAAGTAAGACCAACCCCAAAAGGGTACATGATGTGTACATGTTACAACACATGTTGTGTAACATGTTTAATTACATTTTTCATGACATACTATGAGATTTACTTTATGACTCTGTTTTAAAATGTTCACAGCCTTTGAGCCAGGCCGATATGCATTGTGACATACTTTCTTTTGTTTATGTTAACATTTTCAAAGCCATACTATGATATTTTATGTGACACGCTGTTATTTTTATTATTATTAATACTTTTTTTTTTTAGATACAACATGTTTTTGTGAAAACAGATCAAAACAAATAGGATGATTAGGGCACATCAAAGTGTCAGACTAGAACAAGAGAAAGCTTTGTACATTTAAATGTGACAAAGGGTGTCTGGAGAACATAAGCAGTGGGACTAAACATACACGTGGTTTTTCCAGATGGGAACCAGGGCTTCTTTCTCAATGATGATAAGGCGAAGATGGTACAAGTTAAACTTCCTAAAAAAGTGACTGCCCACCTGTTCTGTAGTGCCAGTGAAGAAGTGCTGGTGCCTTACTGGTCCACTGGGTTACACCCTACTGACAGGTGGTTGAGGACAAACACCATACTGACCACGTCTGGAAACGTTTAATCCCATTCCCCTGAACCAGAATCATTTCCTCCAGTGACCGAATCAGACCAGAATAGAAATGGTCTCATGTGATTGTATCTTCTGGAATTTTCTTTTTGCTCCCTACAAATGAGACCAGACCTTGTGAAGTGAATGAGCTTCCCTGTACTCAGAACCGGTGCTTTCTGGGTTCCTGTGGTGAAAATGAATATGAATATGAATTTATATGCATGCTGACACTATTGCTGTTACTACTTTCTTTTAGACGTAGTCATTAACAATACTTACAAGTCTTGTGTTTGAAAAAAAACTTTATTTAAAAAGACTTTATTTAAGATTAGCTTTTTTTCCGATTTAAGATATTTTATGGCATTTTTTTAAACGTACTTATGGCCTTTTATCACTGTCCACTAAAGTAATAAAGTATTTATAAACCATGAATACATCAAAATATCTTGTCTTTATATATTTCCCAAGTTATTACAAAGTCTATAAAGCCTTTTAAACATTCATGTATTGACTGAATTGACTGACCACTGACAAACTTGTTCACCCCTTTTAAAGTATTGTTTATATTTAGGTTTAGGTCTCCGTAGAAAGTGGTACTAACATATTGTTTGGTCATTCACAAATTTAGACGAACTTAGATCAAGTTATATTTGATCTTTTAAGTTTTTCTGTATGATTTAGTAACCATTAATCTAGTAATACTTAAATATCATATGCTCATTTATAAATTTTTACAGATTTTCCCAATTAATTACAATCTACAAAGCATTAATAATTAACGCATTAACCATTAATGAAGCCATCAGCTACAAGCTTATAAAATATAACTTAGCTTAGAAATATCAACTGGCTATTCATCCATTTTGACAGGCTAATCACAACAAAAATGTCCTGATTCAAATCTAAGAATAACCTCAAAGCTTCAGGTTCAGATTAAAACCTGACTTGAACGCCAAGATTTTTCTGTCCACGTATACAAAACTGTCGTGCCCACATTCACTTCCACTTGCAGTTTTGATACACCCTGCCTATTGCAATTTCCTCAGACGGAGGTCCTGAAGGGAGTCAACCGTTTTCTGTCTTTCTGTGGACCCATAAATCATGGCTCCGAGTCCTGATGACTGTGCAACTGTGGTTAGAGCCTCCACAGTCGAGGTTTGTCTCCAGCCATCCTGTCACTGAGTAATATCCGACCGAATGGCTCAACATTCAAATGAGAGGCCTGGCTGTGTGTGAAATCCTCTGGTGTGGTCTCACCAGGTTATTGTGTTTTAGTGGTCGTCCCCGTTCAGGCTAAATGGTGAAATATTTTCAGTTTTTTATTCTTGGTAATAGGAAGTCTTGGGTATGACAGTGTGGAAATGTTTGAGACCTTTGTAACACTTATAGGATAGGATGGATATGATAGGATATATATGTTATTCATCCCCAAGGGGGAATTTGGTTGTGGCAGCAGCAAGCAGAATTACATAGAAGACATTTAGGAAAATTAAATAATAAAAATGCAAAGTATATGAAGTGTGTAAATATAGTGAAAGCGGTGCTAGGGTTATTGATGTTGATGTTGATGATTGAATTGACGGAGGATCTGGCCAGGGGCGATTTATTATACAGTCTCATAGCTGCCAGCAGCCGGTTAGCTTAGCTTAGCTTAGCATGAAGACTGGGAACAGGGTGAATAGTGAGCCTGGCTCCGCCCAAAGTTAACTATAATCGGCCTCTTAGCATCTCTAAAGCTCACCAATAACTCATATTTCATAACCAAGCTGTAAAAATAACAAGTAGGGGTTTTATGGGCTGTTATGTGCAGGAGGCTTTCTGAGCTGGAGCCACTGTAAAACCACAACTTGACGTTTTTTTAAAACATTTTGTCATTTGTATGAATCAAACAAACAAGACATAACGTGATATAAAGCGTTCGCAGTGGTAGACATCTTTCTTTGTACTTCCGTCAGAGCCAGGCTAACTGTTCTCGTCTTTATGCTATGCTAAGCTAAGCTAACCGCCGCCTGGCTCCAGCTTCATAGGCTAATTATCGTACAGACATGGGAGTCAATCCTCTCGTCTGTCTCTTGGCAAGAAAGTGGATATGCTTTAATATGTGATGTGTGCTGCACTGTGCTACTCCATTATTTTCTGCTTTTAAGATAACGGGTTTATTTGATGTTATTAGTCATGAGATTTGATGAATTAGTTTGTGTAATTGTTCCTCATCGGTTTTCTGACACTCAAATGACTTCAGAATGTGGTTGATGTTTTGTCGCAGCAGGAAGAAAAAAACATGTCCCTTGTTGTCACTCTAACTAGCTGCTCACTCTAGTGGTATTTATGAAGTGTAGATAAGTGTCTCCCTTTAACAAATTGAAGGAATTAGGAATTAAATGTATTTCCTATGCGTTTCTTTCACAGTTTGTGTCTTTAATATCTTCATAATACTCACATTTTGAAATAATCAATGGAATCTGTACGTCTCTCTCAGGCCAGAAGAGTAGTGGAAATAGAGATGAGGTTTATTGATTTGAAAATTTCACAGATTATATTTTCAAAATCATATATTAGGTAAGTGATACTCTCTTTGGACTCTCCAGTGTTTCCCTCCAAAGGCTGATGGAGTGTATTTATATTGAATTAGAAACCAGGCAGAGTGTGTGTGTGTGTGTGTGTGTGTGTGTGTGTGTGTGTGTGTGTGTGTGTGTGTGTGTGTGTGTGTGTGTGTGTGTGTGTGTGTGTGTGTGTGTGTGTGTGTGTGAGGGTGTGTCAGCCGGTGCAGTGCCGCTGCTGACTTTAGCTGAGAAGCTCCAGCTGCTACTGAGCGTTCACATTACTGCAATCAAGCCGTGTTGGCACCAGTTACGCTGTTCCTTTGCACCTCTTTCATGCCATGCTCCAGGATTATCTTACTTACTAGAGAGGGTGCTGTAAAAGATGTCCGGCTTAAATAAGACTTTTTAGCTGAGCAGATTTTTGCACGTGGGGTTATAAATTATCATTGCACTTGGTTCCAGCACAGGTTCATGTATTTAAACAGTAATGGAAACTAGCAGATCACATCCCCTGCATTAAGTGGAAGAAAAAAGATAGGATTTCCGGACTAAGATGCATTTTCATTGCCGTGTGAAGCTCCAGCAGCACGCTCATAACTGACCTATAACTCTGCAAGGCGTGTCACATGAGGAATGAATGGAGGCCGCCGACTACAGCTGCAGCTATTTGTATCTAACATTTAAACCTGAGGTTTGACATCATGTCGCTTCACAATCCTCTGCAGCGATAATCACGGTTGCACCCAATAAATATAAAAGTATTCCAGCAAGATTTATAACTTCTCTTTGGCAAAATATCCTTTTTTGATATAATATTCTCAAGACACATTTTTGAGTTACTCACACCCACATGAACACTCACTTGCTGTGGTTGTGAGCCTGCAGGTGGTGCAGTAGCATCAGCTTTGGCTCGCAGCTGTGTCTGCCGGCCTCTCCCTGACTGGAAGAAGAGCTGCTGACTGGAACACATTTCCTCCACTCCGCTCTGCAGAGGGAAAACACTGATTCAGCTCTTATGGGAGAACCCCGTCTCTGGGGTTAGTGAGGCCGAGGACATCGCCACCGATGGTGAAGACACCCGAATCCCATCCTCATCACTCTCTGTCACATTAGAGCTCTCAGTATAAAGATTTTGTATTATAATACAGGTATTGATTTGCTGTCAAATATGGCTAAATCTATTGGCTTCTAATGATGCTGAAGATATTTCTTTCCACATGTTTTGTAAATTAAATGTACATTTGACGTTATTAGAAGCCCAGGTTGATGTTCTGGCTCTTTTGATGTGTCAAAACCGTCCAGTTGCTAATCACAGTGCAATATTGAGGAGGGTGATCGTCGCGTGTGAGCGCGGCCTCAGGGTGATGGCGTTAACTGGCTGAGCCCAGTTTCTGGGTCTACGACCTTCTCTGGTCTTTACAGCCTGGCAACACCCAAACACCTTCACATGCCCCTGCACAGCATTCCCCCCTCCCTTTTCCTCCTCCTCTTTCTTCTTCTTCTTTTACAAAACCCCTCCTCAACCACCACCAGCAGCACCAAAACCTCACCCTCTCCTGCTACTCCACATGAATAATGCAGAAGGCCTTCTCCATAGTCGCTACCAACATGCCACGGCATGTTTTATTCACACTAAAGTCAGACAGATCTCCCCCGCGCCACTGCCGTGATCCGAGAGCCGCCCGTCGGCCTCACAGACATCAGCATCAGCTCAGTGTGTCTCGCTCTGTCTCCTTGACCTGCACATCCCTGCAGAGGAGAGCGACCTCCGTTTTTAATGGAAGTACAGAGCTGGAGGTAAATATTTGCATTTAATTCGGGACACTGTCACATCCTGCCGAAATTAAATGTGCTTTCGTTCAGTCATCCTGTTTCCATTCCATTTAACCACTGTCTTGTTGTTTGAATTCAAGGTGGCATCATTTCTATCCTCAGTGAACAACACAGTGAAATACCATAAATACCTTTTCCAATTGTTTATCTTGTGTTATTGCATTGATTCATGTTCTGCATTAAAAAAGTTAAGAGTTAATTTCTGATGACACCTTGTTCACTTTGGGTCATAAAAGATACTTTTTTTTTTTACAGGTCAACCTATATGAAGGGTCAATAATAAGAGCTCACTTGAGTTGTCGGGTTGTGAAATCTTTTTTACTAATTGGGCTGTGCGACCTCTGACCTTCTAGAAAAGAGCTGCAGAGGATCTGGACTAAACATCCAGGTTTTAACAACTATGATCCAACATTTATTAATAGATTGCTAGCATTTATAACGCAATTATTACCAATATAATAATATACATATATATATACACACATTATAGTCTACATATGGTCGAATATGATTTGAGATCAGCGATCCCTCCAATCATGTAAAATTGCACGGAAGAAGTTGGACTTGGAGGAGTGTGTTTGGATTCCAAAACACAAACAATATTGTTTACATTGTTGTCGTCAAAGTTGCTGAACATAAACATACATGTCTCACTCCTCCTGCGCTTCCTGTTGCAACAATGCCGGTGAGGCAGATGATCAAATCCTTTGTTGACATGCGGCTCACCGTGCTCACATATTCTGTTTCACTCTTCACTATATCACATTACAGATGCCAAAGGTTCTCTCCCTGCTACCGCGCCGTGTTGTCAAACACCCCCACTCAATGTTTACCTGTAACGAATGTTTACCTGGACCGTTGTCCCGAAGGTGAGACATTCCCCGAAAACCAAGTGTTTTGTGTACCATCTGAACATGCATGCACCCACGAGTAACCACCTGCGTTCCTGTTTTGAAAACAACCCGCTTGCCTTCCTCTAACAGACGGTGTTGCCACATCAGAGTTTTTCACCCTTATCTGGCAGCCTGATCGCCTCCGCTCATTATCTTATGGCACGGTCCGAGAGGCAGCTTTGGTCATCCGTTACCGACCCTCCATGGCCACGCCAGCGAGGGATGACAGCACTTTGATGAACCGTTTCTTCCCCCACGGGACTCTTGTCTCTGTACCTTTCTGAAGTATTTGATTTATTATTCATTTGTTTTCCCGCCGGGGCCGAACAGTCATTAGAAGTTTGGTCCCGGGTTCAAATTCCTGGGCTTTCGGTGCAGGTTTTGATCCCATTTTGTCCCACAGTCCGGAGACATTCTCAGATGTCTGTTTTCGACTTTCTCCTGCACTGTGGAAGCAGGTTAAACGGCGAGGACTCACAAAGACGGTACAAAGCCCAACTCACTTTCACTGAAAATCCTATCTTGCATCATCCCGTCTCCTTAGTATGCAGCCCCCAAAAACGACCCTTCACCTCTGTGCCGTCTAGTGTCCAGATGGTCCGCCATCGCAGCCTCTTCATCCTTGGAAGCATCTTTAAGTGCTAAGATCGGCTGTTGCAGCACAGAACATGGCTTGATTTATTCCTCTAATTATATTATTAACACAAGCACTTTTATGTCCCAAATCCTGAACATGTAATCTCACAATGGTATTTGTGATTTTCCGGTTGCATTTCAGTGAACGTCAGTGATGTCAATGGAATATTTTCATTCACGTTACCCACATACAGATAATACTTGTTTTGTTTTGCAACAAAGACTTCCATCTGGAGCCAGTGGATGATGATGCTGCTGATAACAACAGAGATTCAAACATGACTGGCAAAACGCTGTGGTTACGGTGAGAATTGTTTGAACCCTTTAACACCTTTATGACACGTTAGGAAAACATTAGGGGATAAAAACTTTTACCATATAAATACTCCCATACACTGTCTCACTTTCTGCTGGTTCATTTGCAGACATTTCGGTCTGCACAACTTCCGTTTCCTACATATAAATGCTGGGTAATTATCTGACCTTTTGCTCCTCTTGAATAGCTAACAGTCCTTAGCTTACTTAAACCCCTGAACACAAGGTAAAATGTAAGGAGTGTAATAAACAGTGAGTTTATCTGCTCTAACTTAAGCTGTTGTGCATTATGGACGTATAATTGTCAAAGGTCAAGAAAAATGTCATTATTGAGGAATGGGTGATTTCAACAGACTGACCCAGGGGAAAGATACACTAAACATTTGACCGTGGGAAAAACATTGCAGAGATTATAAAAACCTTTTTGAAAAGTCTCCTTAATGTGTCATACTTACAGGATATTGAGCTGGAACCCTCCATATGCTCCTCTGGCTAGTTAGCTAGTTAGCTAGCTTTAGAAATACTCCCTAAAGCCTTTTCTCTACTACAGTTAAAATAAAACAAATTGTAACATTGGTTACAGCAAAATAACAGTCTAATTTCCCCTCATCATATTCACAATACATGTACAATTCAGTTTTCTACTACATTCACCATCATGGAGCTAACGTTAGCTTTATTAGCTTGCTAACACAGTTGAAAAACATCTGCCAGCTGCTAGAAAGGAGAAGCCTTGTCTTGTCAATCTTTGTTTAAGATCAACAACTCATTGATTAAAAAGTCATAGAGAATCACTGTGAATGGAAAGCTAATAACCAGAGCAGTGTGAAATGTTTTTCTTCAGGACTGTGTATATAGATGAGACCGTGTTGTAAAGGGAGAAGGTGTCCCTAATGAACGACTACACCATATGACAACCTAATTTAAAGTCCCTTGAAGCACTCATTCATGTCTAACATGCCTTATTTTATGGATTATGGATGCTGAAATGCCCTTTACACCCAACAAGGAGACTCCTGGGACTCTCAGAATCTGTTCCTGTCCAAGTTTAGTAAATAAAAGTCTGAAAACAGATGTCGCTGCACAGATAGCTATCAAGAGGAAGGACGGTGGGCCCAGTGGAGCAATCCGGGCCGACAGAGGTCATGTTCTGCGGTGGGAGAGTAACTGAGCACATCATTGAGCGCTCAACTTGACCCTCTGTGAGTTATTGTGTGGAGGCGGTCTGGTTTGCAGGGAGGCCCCAATCAGATCACTTACATCCCACGCTACCTGTGGTGCTCAGGAGACTGTCCTGAGAGGGTAGTTTATGTTAGGTGTAACATGTATGGGTGTTAATATTACTATCAGGGGAGAGCTTCAAAGAGGAAACATTTTTGCCTCAGCTGAAGTAAATCTTCGTGTTTTTCTCATGCTAAAATTATTAAAAAAAGGAGCTGCTGTACATCAAGCTCTTTCGCTTTCTCCCTGTGCGAAGTGTTCCCATCATTCACTCAAGGCTTACTTAACCAGCAGAGTGGAGATGAAAGCTTGAGCATTCGAGTACCCCTAAGATCCTTTGATGCCCAACCATGAAGTATGTCTTAGAGCTTTTAGCATTCCTGACTCTGGAAATCAGTCAGAAAGATTTTTTTTTGTCTCAGAGAGCAGGAGGTCCTCACGGTGAACGCTTTTCCTGAATTGAATGTATGTTGTTAGACTGTTGAACCGAAATGCAATGAGTCAGGTACCGCACAACCACAGTCTCTCTGTGTGTGTGTGTGTGTGTGTGTGTGTGTGTGTGTGTGTGTGTGTGTGTGTAATCTTGCCATGCTTGTTGCTGCAGATAGCACAACTGCTGGTCACAAACCGTTTTTTTTAGCGTTACGGGTGAAACGGATATTTGTGATAATGTGCAGCAGTTGTGCGTTGTTTGTTCTAGATACAGAACAGAGCCAACAAACGCTTCTCTTCTATTTTGAGCACAGCTGTCTATTAGCTGAGTGCCTGTAAGCCAGTTTTTCTGCTCTCAGCTTTTTGTCAACTCTGCGGAGATTTGGGTAATGGCTTCCGCTCAGCTTAAGGAACAGCTCTAAGTGTGCAGACAGACTTCATCTCCCTTCCTCAACAGGCTCCCCTCATCAGAAAGTCCCAGAGGCCGGTCGCCGCTGCCTGCGTGGGCCCTCATGGTCTCAGCTGCTCAGGCTCTGGAGAGCACCGGGCCCACTCAGCTGTCTGTTCACGTCCTGAGCCCCCCGCCCCTCCGCTATCCACCGGCAGTATAACCCCCACTAGGATTGACAGCATCTGTCAGTGTCACTCATTCAGCAGCTTTTTGACATTTGACCTTTTGAGACGAGAATGTGCTGGAACTGTAAACACTGTTTGTTTTATCCTTATTACGCTGCTGCAAGAGGAAATTACCTTTTGATACCTCTGTGCATATCCTCTTTCACCCTTTTGTGTACGGTATACGACTTAATGTAGAACAATATATCATATACGAGAGCGCTTAAGCAGATAAATTACCTGCAGTAGCACTTCTCATTGACCTTTCCTTTCAGATTGGTAAAAGAAACGGGGCAGAAGCGTCTCGATGCCGGAGGATAAGATCACGCCTTCACCCTTTTTATTAGAGGCACTCACTGATCCGCGGGCTCCGTTCCCCTCGCGGGGAAGTCGTTTGTCAAAGACAGATCCCCTCAGGAGCTCTGCAGGATTTAGGAGTTTCCTCTGCTGTTCATGGGGCACATTTCCCAGAATCACACTCATTCATGATGAGTGAAAGCATCCAGAGGAGAAAAGAGCTGCCTCTCGCCTCCATTCAGAAGCACAGGCCCCTAATCTCTGCTGGGACAGCCCATAATGAGAAAGGAAGGCCCGACACTCACATCAAGCACCGGCCTCTGTAATAAAGGCACAATGACAATAGATAACATTTCATGGTATAACATGGACTGCCTCATCTGGGTGTGCTCCTGGAACCTTTTAAAACACTTCAAATACCTCACGTTTCTTAAACCGCATTCCTTTGTCCCACAGCAGTAATCACTGTGTCATTATAATTACCACTGTGTGTCACGTCAGATTTATGAGTCTAGTTTTAAACTAGTTTTACCTTTCAACACAATCGGCAGGAATGATAACATACAGTCTACAACATCTTTTTTGCCTATAAGTGATGCTATTTACTAAATATTGCAGCACAAATATGTGTTCCAAAGACACATTGATGAATATTACTTTTGTAAAAATAACCTCTGAACATATAGTTTTCCCCTTTTGTGTCCACTTATCTATGATTACCAAAATCATCTAATTACGCTTTGGAAGTCTGTGTCGACATGTTCCAGCTCCTCACTGAAGCTAAATTGAACAAATGTTTTGGCATCCTTTTAAACAATTTTCCCCAAATTCTTTTTAAAATCTGAGTTCTGCATATGAATATGAAACACCACTGTCTGGGTTTGAAGAGCGCTTGGCTGCACAGCATGAGTTTGTAATGAAGCCACTGCTCGGTAAAGGTTTACTGCATGATGAAGGAGAGTTTTCTCAGCCCATAAAGGTCTGTCAGTTCAGATTTATCTCCTCAAAGGTTTCCTGGAAATAACTGTGTCATTTTGTACCAATTATGGAGGAAATCATTCTTCGTTTACTATTTTATTGCATTGCATGCTCGCCTGTGTACAATTTTCACATATTTTGCGTGTTCAGCTCACCTGCTGTGCAGACTAGAAGCCTTTCATGGTGATGCTTCCAGTTACTGTAATTGGAATGAATGAACTGGAGATCGTTTCTATTTTCCAGTAATTACCACCAAATGACATAGCTTGTTTGCAAGGAAATTATTAGAAACTTACAGGCACCTTTTTATTGAATCATTAATTTGATCAGAGGCGATCAATATCAACACATTTTAACATGCATGTTTTTGCACGTTGATAATATGGTGAATTCCCTGTTAAGAGCTACATGTTATTCCTAAAATGCTAATATTGCATACTACATATCGATTAGATAATAATACAAATCTGTACAGATCTGTAAAATGTATATTCATAACTAATTACTTGCTGTTGCAGTTTTGGCGGTACTGTTCATCAATATTGATCGACAATAACGGTTCGACTTATGTATTGCTTTTAACTTCAATATACGCTTTGCATTAGTTATGAAAACTGTTTGGAATCTAAACAGCAACATGGGAAAGTAAACACTTGCAGCATGTGTGTGCTGGTTGCATAATGAGGTGCATTAACAGATTGCCTGGAGGTAGTCTGCAGGATATCTGGCCAGTAAAAACTTCCCACTGTGGCTCTGTGACCTGATCATCACCTGGAAGAACACCAACAAGCACGCCTCGCTCATTTGTACTCCACACCTGCTGCCACCCCCAAATAAGTACATACTAATTTGTCCTCTGTCTCTAAACCAGTTCAGGCTGGTGCAACAGAACTGGTGGCCTAGATTCTTTTTTTTTTTTTTTTTTTTTTA
This sequence comes from Taurulus bubalis, assembly GCF_910589615.1. Lineage (NCBI taxonomy): Eukaryota > Metazoa > Chordata > Actinopteri > Perciformes > Cottidae > Taurulus > Taurulus bubalis. The sequence continues at coordinate 6,951,992 of NC_136606.1, forward strand.
CCAAAACAGCCAAACAAAGCCAGAGGACGTTTTGGTAAATTGCAGTAGCCCTTGGAGCCGGTGCCTCTCTGCTCTTCTGGTGTTGTTGCTAGGAGACAGTGGGTCTAAAAATCTGGCTTTGACGAGGTGCACCTGTTTCACGGGGTCTGGCACATTCAGCGCACAGGAGGAGGAACTGATATCAGCGGCATGAATCTTGGGGGAGTTTCTCAGCTTTCTATCCTGTTTCTCCTGATTAGAAAAAATTCAGCTGAGTTCAAATCCTCAGGGATGTCAGGTGTGCACGTGTGTGCAGGTGCTTTCTGCTCCTGTGTCCACACTGTATGTACCGTACGCTGCAAGTTATTCCTGCTCTCCCAAAACTACGAAACGTCCTTCCTCTGTCTTTTGCGAGTCAGTAAACACGGACTCAAAAGTCAATAAAAGACAAAAGGATTTAAAATCACGCAGCTTATGTGATTTTCGGGAGAAGCGGAGCGTCCTCTCTGAAAGCGGTCGCACCCATTGAGCAGCTCATCCCCATTAGGCCTATAAAGATGGCAAAGAAAAATGGGTCAGTTGCATTATAATTCAGTGGCATCTTATGTGGGATGTGAGCCGATGTGGTTAAAGCACAGAACGTGTGATTATATAACGAGAGGTTGGGCTTTCGGGTAATCTCCGGCTGCTTTACTGTTTACCAGTCAGCTGGGACCCAACAGCTGACCGCCGTGACCCTGGGGAGCTCTACTGTACAACATCATGGGGGAAGCTATATCAGCATGCATATCTTTAAGATTTATTTTGTCCTAATTTACACCTTAAGTGAAAGAAAACTCTTCACTGTGCATCACGAGGGGATGAAAATAGCACTCGAGCATCACTTTGTCTGGTGTTGGTGCTGCTATGTGTGTCAGCCTCCTTCTGTGTGGCTGCTGGGCTCCACTGTACTGCCGTGCATGTGTCAGACTGGAGCGCCTCCAGCTCCAGTCTAGAATATGATCAGCTGGGCGCGACAGGAACCAACGGCAACAGCCAATAAACACGTCCGTATCCACGCGCCGACCCGCTGAGCTGCAGAGTGTTAATTGTGCTGTGGGTCATTAGGCTGAACACAGGCATATTTCAGACCTGGCCTCTTTGCAGGATTTGACCTTCTGCTAGGCACCCTGGGTAGTACTGGGTGTTTGAGCGCCAGCACCAAACTGACTGGTGTGAGCCACCAAGCCCAAATGATCCCTTTCTTCATAATTAATGATGATGATAACTGACCCAGTGGCCGTGTTACCAAATATATATGCGGTGGTATCTACTTCTATAAGTTGGTTTTCCTCGCTGCTTTTAGATCTGATATATATAATGTATTATTTCTGATATGTTTTTTTTTCATTATTATGATTTCCTGTATCTTCTGTATTGATTCATCCTTAGTCTTTGTGATGCATTTTGTTGCATTTGAGCCGTTTTCTATGTACAGTTTGGACCTTTGGCAGTATTCTCTAGAGTGGGAATAGACAAATCAGTTCTATTGGGAATATGCAGACCGCTCAAAACAGCTGCCTTGGGCAAAATGACTTAATAATCAGACACCATTGTCTTTGAAAACCTTCGCCAATTGTTTTTTTTTTAAACTAAATTCTCAGATTTCCACTATCTGCATCTATAGTCTTCCCACAAATAACTTTATAAACAGCAAAACATGGTTTGAAACTTGAGCTTTGAAAGTGAAAGTTCAAGGTTCAAGTTAAAAAAAGAAACATGACGTATCCTTGAACCCGGAGTATAATATAACAATCCAACTTGCTTTAGTGTGATTTACTGTGGTTGGAGGTACCTATATAGCTCGCACTGAATCAACACACAAAACACTTACATTTAAAAAGCTTGACACAAGTTCTCTCCCCAAATATAACGATGTGGTTTCTCTCAAAAGTGTAAACAGTTTATTCTTTCTGCAGTTGTCAGACAAACACTAATAATGTTGAGGTTCAGTATTCAGTCTGTATATTCTACATGACATATATTACCGTATTTAAACTGATGTGAGATTCACTATTTGTATGTGTTCTACTCACCAATCACCTTTCTTTCCAATTAAGAATGAAACTCCTGTCGTTTTAAGAAAATATACCCGCACGAGCACAAAAACAAACTCAATCATCAGCACAAATGTTCACACAAACACACACTTTAACACATGTTTGATAAACCATTCATTTTTTACGACTATCCCATCTTTAAAGTTATACAACATTTACCGGACTTCACTTTCAGTATCATGTCCGTACATGGAGTGCCGTATGGTAACTGTCCCAACACATTTCCCACACAGTAAAAAATCTTGATGGGGATATAGAGGGATTTTTTTTGTGTGGATTGGGGGCAAAAAAGGTCCACTTTATGACCCTTTTCCCTTGCAGAGAACTCACCTCTGGAAGCCATCACGGTGATTTACGACCCCAATCGGGTCACTGGGCAGCTCCATTTAAGAAGCTCAGTGAGGCAGATGGGGAGAGAGTACAGTGAGACTTCGGGGAGGGCAGGAATCATCCACTCTGCTCGTTTGGTGTGTCTGTCTGAGGCCGGGGCAGATGAGACGTGGGGTGTGTTTGATGGGTGCTGGTGGTGCCCAATGGCGGTTTATTTTCCAGTTTTTGGGAACAACAACTCGATGCCCCGCTGGGAGTCTTTTTTTTTTTGTTAATGTTTATTTGCTCAGTGGGGCTAAAGGGGTGTGGGGGGGAAGTAAAGTTAAAGACAGATAAAGGCCTGCAGCTTCAGACCTATTTCATCCACTATCCTCACTTCTCCAGGGCTTTTTTTTCTTAATAGGCTGCTGCTGGTGAGAGTGTGGATGGGTGACAGAAATGGACGGTTTATTGCAATGATACTGATGAACTTTGTATTATTATTCATATGTTTTTATTTGACTTGCTTATAATTTCATGCCATAAGTTCCTGCAACCCTTCCCCCCCATCCCCAGCAAGACTGATCAACACACAACAACGTATCACAGGCAGAAAGAAAACAACGTAGTGTCTGAAAAATACAACATATTCATCTTGCGTTTAATAAAGGCTATAATCTACAAAATGTAAATGTAGAAGTATTTTTAGGGATGTGCTGCTCAAACAACAAACTAATTTTACCACGGTATGAAAATACAGCGACTATGAGAAAATTGTTGCCTGTGAGTTACTGTTAATTTGACAATAAGCATCCTAATTGTTACACTGCAACGGGTTTCCGATTTTAAGAAATTATGCATTTTTTTTCATTACAAAGAAATAAAATCATGGAGCAATCACAAGCTATAGCAAATACATCTGGCTGGGTTTTACTACTGCAGACAACAATTCATTGACTGAGCCCAGAGAAGCGTTTCTAAACTTCTAGTCATTCTCAGATGAACCATCAACTCATGCAGCCAGTGGCGATAAGAGGAGGAGGGCGAGACTACCAACCGTGTAGAAGCAGACGTCTCGCTAAAAGCAATAAGAAGGTCACAGCTTCAGCCCGGCCTCAGGAGATTCAATCACTATGTGCCACACCAAAAACTGCTAAATTTGGATCTGGGTCTGTGACCTTGTTTAATTCAATTCAATTCAGTTTGTTTGGTATCGACATGTACGAAAAGCTTTCAAAAGTGTCCTTTACTTTACTCCGACGTTCTTCTGGACCACAGCTGCAATACTGCGTCCAGCATTGAAGGTGTAAATATGAAGACAGAAGACCAAAGTCCAACACGGCTCCTGCTCTGTGCCCAGATTTGAACGGGCCTTTAATAACAATATCTGTGCAGCCTTAAAGGTAATAGGCAGAGGAGCACAGACTAGGTATCATATATTTGCAGGGCTATTAAGACTTTATTCCATGTTTAACCGCTACAGACCACTCTCATCCTAAGACACTGAAGTACAGTAAGCTATCTTTGAAGTACAAGAAGATAAAATCCTTCCCACTTATAAATAATGCTCTCAGTGTTTAAAATGCAAAGATACATTTGAAATGATATTGTGTTTTCTATCAAGTAACATCAGGAGGATATATATGTTCAGCGAAAGCAGCGACGCCAGGTTTGAAATTCAGTTCATGTCCAAGAAGAAATTCTACGTGACATTTTCATTCATGGTTTGAACCTCTGGGGCGAATCTTGATAAATGACAGATCAGCAATGTCAAAAGACAGCGTCTGTGTGTCTTTGTTGTCTGAGAGACACTGAGGAGGCTTGTTGTCGAGTGACACTCCCACATCCTCTGTTCCCACTGTGGCACGAGCCTTTTAACCTTGACTTCTTCCACATTAAACAGCATTTCCATCAGACGGCGCAGAGTACCCTGGTGGTTTGCCTTGATGTCGCAATCAATCTCCTTCTGCCAGCCAACAGGGACCTTTCACAGGGTAGCACGCAGGAATCAAACGCTGAGCCGCTACCTTGAATCCCATTGCGCCGAGAGGCTCATTCAGCCTGAACATCACATTCGGCGTTCACAAATCCTAGATGTATATTTTTTTTTTTTTCTGCAGGAAAACCAAATGGAATTCGGAGAAAACATGACGAGTGATAGAAAGTTTAGAAAAACTGAAATAAATATTGTTTAGTTTTTTTAAATGATTTTGGTTTGAAAGTACTACGTGTCAATTTGTTCCTGAAGCAATTTGTGTCGTTAAGTAAAGGTTAAATTAAACAGCCTCTCCTGGATCGGGTCTCGCCTCATCCTTTCCAGCAAAGATAAATACACTCTTGATTACGGCGCTCTATATGGAGGACGTCTCAGGTTGCTCCTTCCTAGCAGGGTATGATATGGTTGCACATTCCCGCCTGAGGTTTGGCCTCGAGGCCAGAGAGGACGGACTCGTATTCAGGATTCATGCGTGCCCTACAGCTCATCTCACCTGCCATCCAGCTCCTCATTCCTCAGCTTCCACTGGGATCAGTCCCAGGATCCTATGGAGGTCACTGAGTTAACATCGAGTCCTGCAGGTGGGAATCTAGCGAGTGACTTTTACCCGATGTTATGGTGTCATCCACAGTGAGGAGGGAGACCAACCTTAAACGTTCTGAAGAGTCCTAGAGAAAGACAGGGTTGGGTGGCACTTTATAATAATTACACGCTATTTAGCATTAGTAAATAATGAGTAAACACTGAATTCATAATTTACAAAGCATTGTTCCAACATGAACACTCCTTAGTAACTCATTAGTATGCAATTCACAGTTATACATGGGCGTTGTAAACAGTGTTCCCTCTAAGCTGAGCGCGTGCGCAGCCGCGCAGGCCAGTCGAAGTGGCCGCGCAATAGATTTTTCAGACCGCGTACATTTTTCTGACCGCACAAACGATTTTTTTTCAGGGGTTAAAAATATTTTTTGCGCCAGTGTTTCTGAGATAGGAGTGATCCATCTCCACAATAATACGATCTTTGATGTGACGTGTCGAGTCTTCTTGGCCAATCAGCGTCCCGTTTCTCCACATGCGCTCTCTGTACCTCTGCTAGCGCTCTGCCTCCGTTAGCACCCCCCACGCCCGCTGTCTTCCTCCAGGCGCCAGGAGCGAAGCTCGCCCAGAGCGCCACATGAGCTCGGGCCGGCGCTGTTTAGGCTCCTCTTGGCGGGCCCTGCTCCAGCAGTTATAGGCCTCCATGGCGAAAAGAAAGGCAGAGCAGGCGCCCCACAAAAAGGTCTGCCTAACGTTCAAACATGAGGGGCTAGATGAAATAGTCCAAACTGACACAGGTAGGATGAAACTTTCAGACAAGAATAATGAAGAATATGAAGTTATTAAATTGTTCATATAGGCTACCTTTAGGAAAAATGACACCATGTCAATTTAATAGGCCTATAATTATTTATTAAGCACTGCATTAGCATTTTTCTTTCAATGCAGTTCCACATAAATGTTGTACCTGCTGAGAAATGACTAAACACCTTTAATACTTTTATTTTTTATATATATCATTATCAGTCATAACCAGTGAACCAGTCATAACCTCCCCTTATTGAAGTTCAACAAAGATCCTTTAAGTTCAACTAAACTGACTGGTAAAACACCATCATTAAAATGTTCCCAAAGTCCAGCCATTATAAAGGATATTGAATAAATATCAACCTTATATACATATTGATGCATTTGCTGTCATCTCTTTGAATCCCCTATGGCTAACGCAGGCTTGTGGTCATTTTCGGCAGGTCCCGTGGTTGCGAATTGCTCACAGTGCTGAAATGTGCGCTCAGAAAAAAAAAAATTGCTCAGTGCTGAAAAAAATTAGAGGGAACATTGGTTGTAAAGCATAGTCCTCACTTTAGATGAGGTCACAGAACATACTTAACTAACGACTAGTAACTGCCTGAATTAATCAGGAATTGCAGTGTTAAAACACGTTTATAAAGCACATGTTAACCATTAGTGCATCATCTATAAGTCCTTAATAATTGGTTTGCAATATATATTACTTAATTGGTTTGCAATATATATTACTTAATTTACAAATGGGGAATCCATAATTTCTAATGAAAACTCAATCATGAAACGCATAATAGTCAAGCTTATTAAACATGTATAACTGTGTTTATGAATTGCATACTAATGAGTTACTAATGAGTGTTCATGTTGGAACAATGCTTTATAAATGATGAATTAAGTGTTTATTCATGCTTTACTAATGCTAAATAGTGTGTAGTTATTATAAAGTGCTACCCAGCGGTGTAGTAGACCATGACCTCTGACCTCTGAGTAACTATGAAGAACATTTGCAGACTCAGAATTTATTTTTGGATACGCTTGTATGATAAAATTGTTGTTTGGGTCAAAGAGAAATAGTCATGTTATTGTTGACTTACAAACTCACATATTTTAAGTCCTTGCTGTCCACAATAAGAGGAAATGGCCTCCTCTAAACAATTCAGGCACACTGCTTTGTTAAACAACAAAAGTATTTTAAAAGCCTTTATTACACCAGATATGTGACGACAACTAAGACCCTTTAGTCTTCGTCAAGGTCGGCTTTACACAGAATTTCCGTAACATTTGCAAAAGAAAAATGTGAATTAACGTACGTTTCTCCCTGTTATGTGAACATTAGGAGCTAAACAGTTCTCCAGTCGGGTGCCAGGACACCGCTGCTGAAAAAGAAGGGCAATGAGATAACGCAATATAGTAAAAAGAGCTCCAGTCGAACCTCAAACGGTGGGAAACATGATGGAAGTCTGATTTATGTCATACATTTATGATTCAACACTAATCCGATGTTTTGGTTCTTCACTTCAGGATCGAAAGCTTACGTGACAATTTAGACGTCACATTTCATGTTCACCTTTATTTATTTGTTAAGTCTGTTTTAATTTGTCACAATTTGTTTGTATTGATAGAACAACTTTTCAACCTCAGCCAAGCGTACCTCATTTTCCCCAAATTTCTGACGTTTTCTCACAATTGTATTCAACGCAAATTGAAAATCTGCACAAAGACAGGTGGATACAAATGCACTTACTCACACAGCGAATACTAAGCACACATAATACTTTGCACACCATCCTGCACTGTAAAACATAGTAGTGGATTTCCCCTGAAACCTCCATACAAAGAAAAGAAGTGTTTAAAGTCTGTTAATGAGAGCAGTCAGGCTATGGATTCATTAGCTACAGCTATTAGTTAGTTAATTAAAAAGGATAATTTAGCAAATCAGCCTGTTAAGGCATTAGTGTGTGAGTCTTCTAAATACATGGTGAACAAATCAAGTGTATCAGTGTGGAAATTATCAAGTTCTCTGTCAAAAGCACCAGAGACATTAACACAATCTTTTCAGTTCAATTTTGAGATCATTTAAACCTGAAAAAACAAAACAATTACCAGACTACCAGAGGGGATGCTACGTCTTTCATGTTGTTATTGCTGCCACTTAAAACGTGTCCCAGCGGCGCACATGTTGTGTGTAAATAAACAAATAAGCAGGCATCATCCAAGGTTTGATTTGGCCTTCGAGTGAGTTTTACCTGATGTCCAGCTTCTGCATCCTATTTCTGCATATACTCCACCATGTAGTGTAGTGGGCAGACTTTTATGGATAAAAGAACACATTTTTAAAAAGCTCTACATCATTTACTAATAACTAAACACCAATCCTGAATCGCAGTCGTTCACCTGAGATATTATTGATCTTTTTTATTGGAACATTAAAAAGCTGTACTTATGTCATACTTGTCAAAGTATAATATTTAGCGTCCTTTGTAGAAGCTTTATAGGTTTTCTGGGAGATTGTGTTGTCAACGTGATAATTAGTTGTCAAAATAGTGCCAGTAGTTCAGCAGTCACCTTTAAATTTGAGCATTTTGTAGCATCAGTTGGTCTAGGCAGACACAGCTGGATCCACTTCTCCTCTTATACCTCCACCAAGGAGGTTATGTTTTAGGTTTGTTTCTCTGTTTGTCAGCAGGATTAGGGAAAAACAACGTGTAGAAGGGTGTAGCATGAGCCAAAGAAGAACCCAATACATGTGGAAGAGGATCCAAATCAAGCAATACAATACAAGAATTATTTTTCCACTTACAGTGTTCGGTCTGCCCTTCTGGTTCTTCATTTTTCCCGTTAATTAGATGGAGGAACATAATGGAACTACAATCTGAACTTAGTGGAAGTTGGCCAGATGTTGATGTTTAGACCACCAGCGTACAGACCAGTGACACCGGCGGACTTTCAGTACGGAGGCCAATTATCCCAGCAGGAAATGAAGGGTTCCCACAGTCTCAACCGCATCTCTCCACGTCCCTGTTGTCGCCATGAACAGCTGTTATCCACTTCAATTTAACAGAGTCCAAGGGACCTTTTTTCAGCTTTACTTGATTGTTAAGTGTCTGACTTCAAACTGAGCAGAAATTGCTGTTAAATCTGTGACTCACTTTAACAAACGTTGATTAAGACCCATTCACTGCAGAGTGCCTGTACTCATGACTAACATGGTGATTTTGCCAGTATATTATACATATTGTATTTGCTAACTTCCAGCATCAGTTTACAGTCATTTAAAAAGACTTGAGAAAACTTGCTCAACATAATTTTGGTGAACATTCACCTTTACACTTAATATTTCTTAAAATGCCTGCATTGTGAACTGGAGGCATGGAGTTTAAAAAGTTTCTCAATGAAAGATGCATCATGGGAAATGAAGGATCCAGTGTTTTTTAAATTTACGAGCTCACAGTAAGGACTTAAAGTCAGGATATTTCTGCCTCTGCTTCATCAATAACGACCCAACTGCAGCGACCCTTTAAATACTCTGAATCTGTTGTTGCATTCAAGAATGCTCCGATGTTAGAGATGGCTGCCAAAGAGAATCCTCTTTTAATGCAAAACATTCTCTTAAATGATTCTCTGAATTCATTTTTTATTTATTTGAAGTGTCATCTTCCAACAGCAAGCTCATGAACACAGAGCCTATGACTTAAAAGTTCGGAAATCAGGAGTGACAAGGATAAACAACAAAATGGTCTCCATCGCTATAATGTAAATTTGACAAATGTATGAACTATATAGAAACACAATGGAAAACAGAGTTTTGAGTCTAATTCATTGTCAATTATTACCTAAATCAATGGAAAAAAATACATTTGTAGAAAATATGCAGTTTGTTGGTGATAATATAATCGTTGAAGGCTTTTATAGCTCATGGGCTAAAACAAGCCAAACCACAGGTATGGAACCATAAAGAGGAAGAAAAGGTCTTAAAATGTGAAATTAGAAAAAAGTGCGTTGGTCTGTTTCTTCCTGCCAGTCTGGGAACAAGATGCCAACATGAATTTACTGCCATGTGTGAATCCCCCTCGCACCACCAGCCACATAGACATCTCAGGGCTCCTCTGATAATAGGAGTTAATAAGCACAACAACCTAATTACACTTCATAATGGAGATGACTAGCATGTCTCAATAACACAGAAGGGGGTCCTCCATGAACAATGGGGTCCATTGCTAGCGGGGTGGAGACCTCCTGACTGTGACCCTGACACATTCACCCACATCAAATAACTGCAGACAAACACACGGCCATCGCTATACAGAAGGAAGCTTTTTTTGTGTGTGTGTGTTTTTTTTTTACCATCGAGAGGCCAGTCCATGTGATAGTTTGTCTTTATTGACACTGAGAAAAGACCGGAGGCCACGAAGTATTTTCTCATTCATAAGCCAGAGGTCAAACAAAGGATTTGCACTGTATACTGATCGCTCCCACACATATTTTTAACAATGATAGGTTTTGATCCAATAGAGATCTTGGTCAAGTGAACTCCATGGAGCAGAACAAGTAGTATACTGTGTGCATAAACATAAACACTCGATTGAGTCAGTCTACTCCCAGAATGAACTCGTCCGCCCACTGCTGGGAAACACTGTCTGATACTAAGAATACTAATATTTACAATGAAAACATAGAACAAATATAGAAAATATTATTAAGAACACAGACTGATGTTGAATACATCACGAACAGTACAAACCAGTCAAACACAAAACATAAAATACAATAATGATCCAAGAAGTAAACAATTATCATAGAAACTATGACACTCGAAATAGTAAGAACAATAAGTGATACTTTCCCCAAAAAAGATTTAGAAGCTCATAGGCCAGAATTACTATTGAGAAAAAATAAATAAAAGATCAAACAAGAAAATACTAATAAAGGAATACTGAACATCAATAGATGAAGTAAACTACTAGGAGAGAAATAAATATATTCATCTCAAAGTCTAAGACAAAAAGAAGCCTTGATTCATATTGTAATTGTCTGTAATGTAGTAGATTCAACACATTAGTATTTTATGTTTTTCTCTACTCTTAAATCGTATAAAACACAATCACCTGAGTGTTTTTGTCTCTGTATATTTTTCTTTTCAGCTCTGTGGCATTTACTTGATAAAGGCCTTTGATCAAATTCAATTACGTTTTTTTTAAAGCAATTGTGCAGATCTTTTGTTTGACTCCTACCTTCAGTCTGTTTTGTTTTTTTAAATCTATTTCCTGTGAAGGTTTTTTGAATGTTTTAACACTACGCTCTTGCTGTGAATCTTGCTGCTACAAAAAAGTTTTGCAAGAAGTCAAGTGTATCATGAAATATGAAACATCAGTGGTCCAAGGAGAGCACTGCAGATCTGATGTCTACTACATCTAATGCTCTATTTTAAAACGTTATATCCATTATTTCTGTTGGTATGCTGAACCAACCAAAAGCTCCCGCACAAGTTGTAGTCAGTGATCCTAACCTGTTGTCGTGCACTCTGGCCACTCTGCCTCCGGGCTACGGTTAACAATGTGCCGTTTCATGTCAGGAACAAAAGAGCCAAACTAAATCCTCCTCATATGTTCAAGTTGTGGGAATTCCAAGCCCTTACTCTGGTCATTAGAGCTGTCGCAGAATGAAACTCAAGCCTCACCTTGACTCAGGGATAATGCCAGTAAAATGAGCCAAGCAGGACGTGCTGAGAAATGTGTGAGAGTGTGTGCACGCGCATGCATGTCGTATTTTTATCTCAGGTAGAAATATTTCAGGATCGCATCCTTGGAGTGTAGCGTGTTTACCTTGGGCCGGCATGGCGTCCATGCATCTGTAAGTCGTGTGCACTTTGGGTTTCCTTCCCTGCAGCTACTTCTTGATCAGGATATGCAGCTTCCTCGCTGCTTTTTTCTCAGCTACTGTGTGTGTGTGTACAGAAAATGTCCTAACTAGCTGATTTATTGGGCTACACAAACATCATACAAACCCAAACCGCATGTGAGCTAACCCCCTTTTTCTTCCGCAGGGCTACTCTCTTCCGGCCTCTCATGCCCCTTATAGAAGTATGCAGGAGGTTGTGGGGTCAGCAAAGTCATTGCAATGAAGGTGCTACAAGCGAGAGCGACTCCATTGATCTCAGTATGGTGCTTGTCTCCAATAAATTAAGCAGCAATCGAGGCTATTTAGTTTGGTTGGGGGCCATTTGTGCAGGCATCATTAACTGGCCAAATTCAGGTATTTATGGGAAACGTGTGCTTTGTCCTTATTGGATCTCTTTGTAGAGCGTAAACCTGCAGTGCAGGGGTCCTGCTCAAAATTGCTTTGACTCAGTACCCGGATGATGAACTTTCAGGGGAAAAGTACAATAACTTTTTTAATGAACGCATTGCAGAGGTGGTGTTTTTTCCACTTCAAAAGCCCCCTCATTTCTCATATAAATGAAAGGCACTTATTGCAAACAGAAGCCTCTGAATTATGCTTGTCTTAATACATCCGTCACTTTGCAGTCAATAAAGGCCTTAAGTTGAACTGCTGTCCTCATTCAGTCCAGATGCCTGAAAAGATCATTGTTTTTCATTAAAAAACAGGCTAATTCTCATGGAAAAAAATTAAATTGCACCTTGTACACCTCCAGATTTAAGCTGCTGCTCGATGCAAACACCCACCACAGACCCACCACTTCCCTGTTATGCTAAACCTGAGACGAAGCTTCCTCTCTGCTGCTTCAGTAATGATCAGAATGGGAGGCTTTGACACCCTATGCTCTTACTTCTTAGTTTCAGGACGGTGAGCCGGGCCAGCCCTTTTCTGCCGTCAATGGATTTCCCATGGCTTCCTCTCCGCGAGGTGCCGTGAAGTCATCCGCCAACACTCCATTCCAGGTGGTCGAAGCGTCTGTTTCTGTTCGCCCACGTCACGGCAGCCTTTTTAGCTATCTGTGAGCTCAAGCAGAGGAGGTTTCCATGAGGAGGACGGCCCGTCTCTGAAGTGTCATCATCTGGCCAGACTTCCTTCTCGGTTAACCATGTGTTTGAACAAAGGCTCTGAGAAAATACTAACGTCAAGGGGACAGCTATATTTATTCATATGTTGTAGTTTTTCTTACTAATATGCAAGGAGAGTACTCTTTCTCTTTTGGGTTATAGGGTACTAGAATGCAGTCTTCTTGCACGTCTCTGTTTTTAAATTCACCCTTAAAACAAGTTGTAATAGAGTCAGTCTGACTAAAAGATGTCATGCCAAATCCTGTTTGCATGTTGGTTTTTATTAGACTGCATAAACTAAGGATGTAGTCTCCGTGACGTCACCCGTAGATTTCTGAAGAGCTGTTGTGAAGCTCAAAGCCGGGGGGATCCGGCCGCCGCCATCTTGGCAGCGACGACACATCCAACGTCAGGCTTATCAAAATTGGTCAAAGATGTGGAACGCAGAGCGGACAGCTATCAGCTAGTAACCTGTGATGGCAACCACCTGTCACTCAAAACAACCACGCCTCTAAATATGCATAACCTTAAGCCTTAATATAGTTTAAATGCGTCGTTGGCTTCATTTTTCAGTATCGGAGGCTGCTTGGTTTTAAGAGATCTCTTATTGATGTCCCTTTGTCTAAATTATTGTTATTTCTCACACCCATTATGCTTAGCATTTTACTTTGCACTGCCCCAGTGCTAAATTCCCTTCCAATGCAACATTAATCTGTCCATCTTTGCAAAATACGTGGTTCCAAAAGCTTGATGACGTGGTGAATATTTGCAAGGCTAGTGGGTGAACTACTGTACCTGACAGAGAAAAGATGCCTAACTGTGTACTGTGTGATACTGGATGGTGCAACACAGTTAATAAGCCACAGCAGCAGCACTGTGAGGACAGCTTGCTATGGGCCAGTGGCGCCAATTTGTGGGTATTTCCCCACTTTAAATGCTGGTCTGACTGGGCCCTATATGATGAGGTGAATACACATTGAGGTGCTTTCAGTGCAACAACTCAACCAAATGAACACTAACTGATGATCGGTAAAATGAGTTTTAACTGGCCACACAAACCCAACACAGAGTCAAAGCTCCTCCACTATCTGCATAGGCAGAGGCTGCTTGTTGAGCAACTCAAGCCCTGTGACCCTCAAGGGACGTTTGTCTCTCATCAGTCCAACTCCTTATTTTCCCAGCACCGGCTGTCCTCAACTGCGTAACTGTCTCTCCTGCTCGGTGGGACCTGCTGATGTTGTTGCGGTCACGCAAATGATTTACAGTAGTGAGGAAAGATATGTACTTAAACCGGACACCTCCGGGGCTGACATGTTTTGGAGTAGGAATAGTTGTGTGTGGCTGTGTGTGGAGGGGGTGGCACTTCTGATGAACATACATAACCCATCCCCATAAATACCCATAAACACTTGGATGCGTGTGCTACTATATATATATATATATATATATATATATATATATATATATGAAACCAGGTGTAAGATGCTTGTATGTGGCACAAGTGTGTCAATGTATATTTGTCCCTGTGTGATATGTACTGTAACACAAGCCAACAGTCCGTCTCCAGATTCAATATCTAAAAATGGGAAGAAGTCAACGACGTACTGTTTCTTGGAAACAGCCGTTACTGTGTAATGTAGTTTGCTAAGTAGGGACACATCTGTCTGTCTTCACACGCATATGCACACACTCACAAACACACAGCTGAGATTTATGATTCTGTTTTCGTGGAATTTTTAACTGGCTCAATAATTCCTCACACAACTCACATTGCAAGTTAAAAAAGACACAAAAGTGCCAAGAGAGCCAAAACTCAATGTGTGTCAAATGTTGGGTTCAGGTTAAGTGGAGTCAAAGGTCAGTAAAGGGTAAGCAGTGTAGTTTAGTGTTAGAGCGCAGAGCAACCTGAGGAAAACCCAATAACTACTAATTACACCTATAAACATCCATTACTATCTTACATCTCTTTCAAACAAATCCCCATTTTAATTACAGTGAATAATAACGGAATAGGTGAATAATAGAACTATTTGGAAATAAAAAGCTGTCTTGTACTGATTGCCCTCAAACATGTGACTACTGTTTGCTTACAGCAACATAGGATTGTTGTCCTACCGATTGTGTCACCCATATGCAGGTTTATTACACAACACACTGAGCCCTGATAAACGCGGGCAGCTGCACTTTCGTGACATTGACGGTAATTGAACTCGACTGGAAGTTTGCTTGAGTGACAAGTATCGTAAGAAACATGACACATAAGCATCGTTTCTTAGATTTTAGGCTATTTAGGGTTAGAAATATTTCTAATTCATGTCCGTCCGACTTGAACGTCACACTAGCGGTGGGCGCGTTGGTTCATTGGGGGTCAGGGTGGTGTGGGAGTGATGGTCACAGTGTGTCCCGTCCTGGCCCCTCTCCTGCAGCGAGGCCCTGCTTGCTGACAGCGGAATGACATCACCAGGGGGGCCCATTGTCCCCCTTTTTGGGAGCGTTGAAATTTTGCACACAAAGGCTGCGCGGCGCTCCTATCTACAGATCTGAGTGGACGCAGCACTTTTGAAAATCCCTAACAAGATTAAACCATAGCGCAATCAGCTGTCAGTCCGCACACACTAGCTGCTTCTCAGAACTCACATAGGATCTAAGCCCCGCTGTTTAAACTGAACACGCAAGGGCCACATCCACAACTATAGTGGGTCGGATGGAGGAATATACTGATCCACAAAGGCAGAGACCAGTTACTATAGAAGCTGTGTTGTTGGGAAAATGTGTTTGAAGTTTGCAAACTGTGCAACAGCTAGAATGGTTGTGATGCCTCAATGTTGAGGCTAATTTAAAAACCTGCATAGCTGATGTATAATCTGCTTTTGGGCGATCTTTAGCTCAAACAACATGTGTTCTCCCGTTCTTTTGTTAATTATGTAGCGCACAGTCCTTAGTTATAGAGGTTAAATGTGTCTCTGTTGTCCGAAAGGCTGTCTACCGTTTATTAATATACACAGTATATTAAAATCAATGATTAATTCACCTACAATTGAATAGGTTTAAATTAAAATATGCCATTTAAAGGTAGTTTATTTACACCAAATCACACTATATTCCTCTCGAGTCAAAAGCTGAGATGGCAATTAGTTACAGCGAAGCTATCTACCGTCAACAAGAGCTGTTTTTTTTATCACATTAATCTAAAATGTATTACTTTTACCACCTTTTATATGGCTTATATACAGAAATCATTAGCCAAATAATAAACTATAACAATAATCACCATAAACTCACAGCTGAACCCTATTTCTAGCTCTTTCCTTGATGGTCTGAATAAGTCGCTAAATCTGTCGCTTGTCCTCTTTTAGAAATAACATCGCTAAAACTAGAAAGACAGTCCCCAAGTGGGTCACACTGGAAATGGCAGTGAAGCTAACTGCTACTCGAAGCTAACTAGTTAGCTAAAACTGTTTTTGGTGATTGATGATTGAGTTTAACTACTGCCTCATTTAATTATATTGAACATCACATTGAATAGTCACGAAGTTGATTGATCTAAGTTGATGTTTTTGAAGAAGAGATTAGCTACAGTGAGAAAAAAAAGTTAAAAAAAATGCCTTTCAATATTTTAGCTGCCAAAAAGATTTTGCCAAAAAACGACTTTTGAAGGAAAAAGTAGTATTATTATTAAAAGTTGAATGTTCTCATGATCGCTTCAATCTATCTGCAGCATCTGTCTGTGCTTGTGTTGTGTCTGTACATTGTCTATCTTTAGGTGGCCATCCTGCTACATTGCTGCGCCATGAGATTTGCTGACTACACATAAATCAAGGCCATACAAGGAGGCTCTTTCATCCTCTTTAATTTATAAGAAATATCCTTCCTCTGCTGGTACACACAACCCTTGTGCTAATCTCCCGAAACAGATGAGTAGCTGTTGCTGCCGCTGTTGTCCAGATGTGTACTTACAGTATTTCAACATTTTCTCAGAATACAGCATAACTCAAAAGCAACACTCGATGTGAAAGCATTTCAGCGTGGAGTCGTGTCTGTTGTCTGTGTCGCAGCACATGTCAGGATTTTACAGCCCGTGTCAGATTGTATGCTATTTTGTGCAGTTGCTCGCCCGCGCCTCTCTCTGGAATAACACATTGTCATTTTGTCAGGATGCAAACAGCTAATAACTGCGAGGCTGGTCCTCCATGATATGGCTCATGTTGTCTCATCATGTGAATTTCAATGTCACAGGCTTCGACTTCTTAGAAAGCCACATGTCAGCCGTCTGCGCAGCGTTCCACAACAGACCTAAATATAGAACCAGGACAATGTAAACCTCTTGGCCAGGAACATACATCACATATAGGCATCTATTCCCTCTACTATCACCATGTTTACTGGTTCATGTCAGCTGATAAAAGACACAATTGTCACCTTAATGTGAAATGTAAATGGTTAGATTAAACTGTTAGATCTAATTCTTAGATTTGGAAGGATTCAACCTCCTCGGGGCAGTTTTTAATTGAAAGTGTTTTCCTCAAAAGAGTTTTAAACGAGTGTCTTCAACGATCTTCGTCAAGAGGCTGATTGCCTCTTCCTCAATTGCCGTTCAATGCTCATTTGTTTCCGGGCGACTTGCTTTGTGTGTGTGTGCTCTGACCGTAAACACTGAACATCTGACGACATGCACGTGCATATATTAGCAATATCATGGCATCGGTGCTAATCAGATGAGTTTTGAGACGATTGAGATGATTTCTTTTCAGGATGTCCTGAGAGAAAACAGACAGCCGGTATTTCTGTTTCTGTTTGCTTTTGAATTAGAATCTGTGTCGTAAGCCTCTGACACTTTTCTGATGCGCAGTCCGGAGACAAAGAGGAGCCGAAAAGCGCAATTTCCTGTAATTCGTCATGTGCGATACAAAACCAGCAGCCGCGGCACGTGTTGGGCATCATAACAGAGACCCAACTAATTGATGGTCAAGTGTTTTTATAATCAATTTAATTGCCGCAACCCTACTTTGCGATTGATTAAAAATATAAAAAATAATAAGAAATATATAATGGTGATGTACTATATGACGTGTATAATTTGTGGTATTATTACATTTTATATATTATTATCTACTATTTCGTACATAAATCAGAATCAGCTTTAATGGCCAACGTTGCAAACCATTAAACAAGTTAAAGATTTGACGACTATATTTCCTGTTTCCTCAGGTGGGGTTTGCTGTGTTATTTTGCTGTGTGATACCAATTTAACAGGCCAGGTATGTATGTATGTATGTATGTATGTATGTATGTATGTATGTATGTATGTATGTGTTTTGCCTTTTGATACATTTTTATTTTTAAGTATCATGAATAGTAAATCTCAGGAAGACGCTTAATTTAAGACGCAATAAATGCAGATTAAAGAGGTTGCAGAAGCTGGTGGAACAGAGACGTGACGTGATGACTGGCTCTCTATATGGACTGCATCCTAATTAAATTATCAATTAAATTAATTAAAAATGTAACAATGGGTTTAAAGTAAAGGACTTTCTCCTTTAATTTGGGGGCTCAAGACATTTAGGGGGAGATGAGCTGACATGAAGTCCTTAATGAGGCCCCCAAAACAATGGGAACACAAATAGGTCAGTTTGCCTTAATGAAGATAAAGGGCTGCCTTTATCAGTAGGGGCATTTCCATTGCTAACAAAAGGGTGTCACTTGGCATTTAACTTAACTTGTACACATTCAAGTCATGTGCCACGTGACATTTTGAATGTTAACACCAGTCTTTTTTATAATTGCTGAACACTAGGCTTGAGAAATGCTAACTGAAATAAACACTATTCTCCACACCGTTCCTCACATTTATAACAGTGAAAGTCTTTGCGGAAAAACACAGCTCTCATTGGGAAAAAATAGTTTCCCGGCTGCAGAGCTTCAAGTCAGGAGTTTAACCTCAATAGTCTGGAGGTTAATGCCACAGCTGCAGGAGCCTTTGCATAATTAAAAAGGAAAAGAATGTGGAACAATTTAGGAATACTTTGCAGTTAAGTACTCCTTTCATTTACACCCTTTTTAGGAGGCCAAAGTGATTAAAAAAGGGCATGTGTTCAGCCTCCAAACACAGTGACATACAAAAAGAATGTTAAATGTTCCTTTTCATCATCTTTTAAAATGCATGCAGACTTGCAAAAATAGTAACCAGATTAAGTAATTACAGATTTTCCAAGTTGCGTTTCATAACCTCCCCCGTGTCACTGATGCTACATTTAACATTCAAGTGACAACAAAACTCATGAATGCACATCTGTCAAATCACTGAAAACAAGTCTTTGAGGTAACAAAGGCCTATCAAAGCACGGGTGACCTCTCCACCCCGCTGACCCCGACTCGGCCGTCTGTAGATGCAGCCGGGCGGGTCAGACTGGTGTCAAGCCCCGCGGTTCAAAGGTGACAATAAGACCAGTGCCGCCCAGGAAATTAGAGCAAACTAATTGTCCATCAGTCCACTTAAATTACAGTCGAATCAAAAGCAAGTCTAGTTTACCCGTTCCAGGGCCATGACACCAGGCATGGGCGGGGCTCCGGGGTTATTTCGGATGGAAAATGTAATTATGTATGCTGCAGTGCACTGGACACAAAAGCAAATTCCCAATTTAATTAACAAACAAAGACCCTTGAACAAGAAGCAGGCACTGTAGTGGGGTTACAACAAATACTGCTCAATCTTTCGAAAACAGATCTTTCCTAAAGAGGCCTGTTTGTGTAACATGTTTCAATTTCCCTCCCCCAAAAACAGAATACCTTATTAATTTATCCTGAATATGTATCAATCTGCCACTAAGTCTGTATTTCACCCATTCATTCAAGTCTCCATTTGCTGGTCTGCAATCCAGTCACTCTGATATATTATAAACTCAACTTGACATTCCCGTCCCGTATATATCTTTTATTTTCCGGTTGTAAATCTTTTTTATCAAACAGATTTACGTCACAGTTTACATCAATCCACACGGCTTCAACTTCAGCCGTGTTTATCATTCCTGCCTGTCCCAGAGGGGAGGCCTGACCTTTGTTAAATTGCTCGTTGCCCGGGCTAAATCCCTGTGCCTGTGTGGGAATTGTGATTAGCATATTAACATTAGCATATTAGCATGCTTGTTGCTAGTTAACAGTCTCGGTGACCCCCCACTCCCTGTTACTCATGCTGCAGTCTGTCTAACTCAGTCAGCAGCAGGGATCTCCTTCTGCAGACAGCGAGCGCTCCCTTGGTGAAAGGTTTAGTGCACTTCCTTTGATCAGTTGAATCCTCATGCCAAGACCACGCCTTCCTCTGTCTCTGCAGCATTTTCAACCACCTCTGGAGGAAAAAACAATTGATATACACACTTGCTAACCTTGGCTGTGAATCAAGAAATACTCTGGCATCCCCTCCTTATTTCTGTGCAGAAGACATGTCAAGCACGTAACCTCAAAGATGGCCTAAGAGCACTTGAGTCTGGAGAGTCCTTTCTCTTGAAAGTGTCACCAGACGGAAGACTGTAGGAGAGACAGCAGAAGTGGCTTGAACATGTATGGAGCTTGTGCTTTGACCCTGTTCTATGCATATGTACAAGTATGCTCTAAATGTGTTGTGGCTGGAGGCCCCATTCCTTATATCTGCTCAAAGTTTGCCGCACAGGGTTTGAGCAACGCGCGGCCTTGGAAAACTGCTATAGAATATCATCTCTAAGCAATTCCTCTCAGAGTGGAATGCCTATTTTTGGCTGGACTGCTGCATTTTTCTGCATGAAAAAAAGAAAGAAAGTAAAATCCTCCTGACAGCACTGTTGAGCAGCAGCCAGCTGTGAAGTGCTGCTTTTAAGGACTGTTACTGTAAAACATGTGGCTGCCTTCCTAAAATCAAGCTATTTGTGGCTACATGATTATAGTCTAGACGTACGCCTGCTTTTTAATATGAATCTGGAGTTACATCTAAATCTACAGATAACATACACAGACTGTGCTGTGAAAACTTGGAGTCTGGTCCTTGTCAGTCATAAGAGAAAAAAAATCCATTGGCTGTAAATATAAATAAGAAATCAGGGGATGTTAGACAATGTTATCATTTTGATTGTTTAAAAGGAGTGAAAGATTAGAGGAATAGAGTTAGATGAGAAGAAGGATACGCCTCTCATGTCAATAAAGTCAGACCAGCAGCTGACTAGCTTAGCTTAGCTTAACAGCTGGGAGCAAAGTCCACCAACCAGTGCCTCTAAAGCTCACTAATTAAAAAGTTAAATCCTTACAAAAAACAAACTTCCTTGGCAAGCAATTGAGACTCCAGGAAGCCCTGCAAAGAACTAGTCCAGCACCCAACCCCACTTGTTGTTTTTGCACTTATTTCTTTATGGATTTAACAAACGAGGTATAACGTGCTACTGAGTGAGCTTTGGACAGACATTTTTACTGCATCTCACTTTCATGTAAAACAGTCAACTGCCGGAAAGATCGAGGCAGGACGAGCTATATTTTCGTCATCACAGATGCAGGATCAGGTCCAAGTCAAGGATGAGGGAGGTGAAGTGAGGGATGTGGAGTTTTTCAGGAAGAACATTTATTTTCTATTCACACTGGAGGAGAGATTGGAAAAAACCTGTGTGTTGTTCAATGGGGATGTATACAGGGGAATGCCACTTAGACAAATAAAGGACCCTCCTATCTTATAGTTACATAAAAAATTGTTACATCACTCAAGTTTGCATTTTGCTGCAAATATTGTATCTTTTAAAAACACATTCTTAATGGTTCGCAATTACATCTGAGGAATAATAAATCTGGATTGAACTAGAGAACTGGGAGTGCACTTAAAGGTAAACGAGCAACATATGCTGGCGATATAAACCTACTGTAGACACTGAAATAAATCTGCTTCAACAGGGATTATGTCAAATTTATGGAGGTAAGTTTTAGAAACTGTAAGCAACATGTTCAGCTCTTTAGCTCTACACTGTTCATCCTTCATATTAGTGTTGACAGGAAATTATGAATGAATCACCATTAACATCACTGATCCCTTTTAGCCTTTTGAAAAGGTAGACAAAGTTGAAACGCTAAAGCCAATCAGAGTTGAATCCATTATCTATGCTCGATGTAAAAGGGAAAGTCCATCGATCAAAGTGTCCTTTAGGGGAGTCATGAAAGGCTTGACGTTACGCAAACAGTAATTTGACTCGTTCTACCTCTAAGGGGCCCGGGCAGTGTCACGTTGTTCCTCTTCTCTGAGGTTCGCAGCAGGGGTCTATAAGGGCCCGACCAGGATTCCTGCATCAATCTGGAAGTGTCTTCTCGTTCGGAGAAGAGAGGCCTAATGGGAGAAAATGTACCACCTCATCACCACCTCCCAGGGCTGCCATAATGGAGCATCCATGGTCATTAATGGAGCGTACCTCCCACCTCAAGAGTCTCTATTCAGTCTCTGTCATCATTCACGGCCATCACTTCCTCAGAATTTAATGGTTTTGGAGGTCCCTTTTATCCCATTGTCTCTACGCCTCTGTGTCCCTTCCCCATTTAGGAGCCCAAACTAGAGGACGGGCCTGTTAGTCGGGCGTTGGGGCTGACCTCTGCACCCCTTCACTGGAGACTCCTTCAGCTTTGTTTTGGGCTTCTGTCCCCCTTGCCAAGGCAAATCAGACCCCAGGCGGGTCATGGAGAGAGGGAGCCACTGGGGGTCTCATTGTCTTCCCATTCACATCATAGACAAGTGGCCCGGAGTGGACATCAGACGCTCCCTATAGCCACACACACTGAAGGGACAATGTCCACACAAAGTGACAGCTCCTATTGGGAGAGGAATGCATGTGAATCGAGAAGGTTCAAAGAAGCACGCCAGCAAACCAACGACATGGGAATATTAGATTGCCAAGCGCTATTTCTCCTTCTTCTATCATCTTCAAGCAACAATGAGGAAGATTACAGTCAAGATGAATTATCATAATGTAAAGTTCATCATATGGCATACTTAATGCATTGGGATGGTAGTCGTATGAAGCTGAAAGTCGCATCTTCCACCTGCTTTCACCGAAAATGCCTCAGGAAATCAGAAGATCCACCAGGACTGACCATCACAGGCTGATTCTACGTTTTGTGCTTTAGGGGGCAGGAGAGAACCAGAGGAAAAAAGATTGTCTGGACCGCACAGGCAGGGCCGTGAGGTCGGAGCGAGCCGGTGGCTGGGGGGTAAGATTAGGAGGCAGCTGAGAGAGGGCACGCGGCCATCCTCCAGTACACATTCCCGCCATGGCCCTAGGCCAGGAGCTGGGGATTAATACAGACTGAAGAGGAGGACTGGTGTTGGCAAGGCACCGGCAATCATTCCCATGCGTGTTCTAGTCGTCTTTCTGATGACAATACATTTGAATGCATGCAAATGAGGGTGCAGGGATTATTTAGATGACTGTGACGAAACTCATGCCTCGCTCATTTAATCACAGATTCATTAAATTACCCTCTTGGACACTTGGCAGGCTTAGTTGATCCATATAAAGTAAGGGGTATGTTGCACTAATTTACTGAATTTCCTCTGCTGACTCTTTTCTAAGTGCGTCATGGCAGCATTTTCTCCCGCCTGATGATGTATATTTTCTCATCTATTCTCAAGTGGTAGTGCAGTGAGATTAGAGCACCAAAGCCTCCTGTAGATCTATTGACCACAGATTCACAGGACATATTGCTGTTTTGTTAGCTCTGTGACAAGCAGCTTAATAGGTTCATATTTGCCGATACCTGCTGAGAGTTTGAGCTGCACCTGAATAGCGGTCTTCACTTCTCCTTCCAGCGTGTGGAAGGGGGGACTTATACCTCAGTGTAATCACATCTGCAGACCAGGGAACTGGAAATCCATGTTTGAGTGCCAGGTAAGTGGGAATTTCTTTCTACTGCTTCCTATTATCTGCTTTTTGCAGCCAAACAAAATGGCGGTGGTGGATCAAAGAGTGTCTTGAATGAATGAATCCTTCATAAAATTCAGTGATTATATACAAAAAGTATTCAACGGTGCAAATGTTTTAATAATGAGATAAAGTAAGGAAAAATCAATCAAAACTCATCCTCTAGGCGGTGGTTGTGCAATAAAGATGAGGCGGAGAATGTGGAGCCAATGACAGTAACGATCAGTCTGCTGAAACAAGCTCAACTAACAAATCTCAAAACATACATTTATGTAGGAGCTGCCAACAATCATGTGACGCAGCATAGTTCAAGACGATAAGCAGGGAAATGGCATCAATGAGGAATGAATATATGAATAAGTATAATTGAAGCACATAAAATGACACATCACTTTGACAGCTTGAGGTTGACAAATACCACGCGCAAATGCACAAATAAAGGAATGTAAATGAGGTATTAAACCACGCGCACCACAGATTATGACAGATTATACAGTAGCAAGAAAATATAGATCAGCACATGCCCTTACTGGATTAGTATGTGATCATACTCCCTGTTTTGAGCTAGTTAGAGCCAGAGGACTAGCAAGACATTTTACTTTTTAGAGAGGCAATTTGATTCTCATTTGGTAACTGACAGTGTTAAGAGGGACTAAAGGTCCCCAGCTGGATTCAAACAAGTCACCTTGCAGTCATACTGCATGCATCTCAACCAATAGGCCACCAGGCACAATAAGCGCCAGCTGAAACTCACTTTATTTTTTCTTAATGTTTCTTAACAAAATGAAAAAACAGTACCCCAGTACACCCCTATGGTGTCGCTATAGAAAATCACGAGGGAAGTCTATTTATAGAATACAGATGTGTAGTTGAGATCAAAATGGAGGCGGAGTCTCGAAGATGGTTGTGGTCCGAGCATGGGCGCCGTGAGTAAGGGCGTAGGAAGTGGATAAGGGGCCATGCCCCACACACGTTATGCCACTGGCCCCATTTGGTGTCGCAGCTGGTGTGGCCCCATTGCAAAATAGTCTATATAGTTATTATGTATGATATTTTTAAACAACACATTTGTATATTTCTCTGCACTTTACTGCACTTCTGGTTGGAGGATAAACTGCACTTCGTTGTCTCGGTATTTGCACATTGTGCAATGCCATTAAAGTTGGATCTAAAAAGAGTAAATAGAGAATTATACTGTGTTTAGAGAGTGTGGAAGAAGTATATAATATTGGGAAAAGCAGTTTTCCGCTGATACAGGTCTTTGTGGCTTAAACTGGATCAATTGAACAGTGTCTGAGTTCGCCCCCTCACCTCTCTGCCTTTGCCACGTCGACGTCATGGAATGTGTGATGTCATTGACCGAGCACACACACGGCACACGCTCTCACCTGGTTTCCGCAGCAACCGAACCACAGCAGTTTCCTCCCTGCTCATGTCGCAAGACGTGTTCAATGAAAGGCCTCGTACATACCTAGAAAACACGGGAAAATAAAAAAAAGGTTCCACGCGTGTGAGTGCTGCGATGGACAACAAAAGCTTTTTCTCTAGTTTTGTCTTCTTTTTTTTTTTGGGTCTCAAACCTGTGACTCACAGCAGCTAAAGATTTAACACCTTTCTCCAGCAGCGTTTTAATACATCAAAGGCTCCGTTTGTGATGGTTTGGCTGTGCTTGCACACTCGAGCCCCGAGAAAAACTAACTTGGCAGTAAAAAAAAAACTAAATGCATTTAAAATCCTCATGAGCTTCATCTTTCACTTACAGCTCCATCAACTCATTCGGAAGGCAGAAAGTCGGTAAAGTTCCTCTGTGGCTAATGCTGCACATTAAATGCACCATTAACAGAGTAAACTTAAGTTTCCAACATGTGACTATCATAAAAAGAAAACATATACACTACATAAACATTACACATCAGTTCATCGCAATCCCCTACTTATACTAAAAACTTCTCGAAAAACTGTCTCACACTCACTTATTTTAGACAAATCTCTGGCTCTAATATGGCTTTTGTTATCCTTCACCAGAGCCATAGCCAACTTTTAAGGGATTCTGAGATCATGGGTCCTGAATGTTGATTGTTTTTGGGTAAGAAGTATTTTTTTGTTTTCTTATCTTTAGTTGTAAATGTAAAAAAGTGGATGCCAAAAAAAAAGGAGGATCCTAAAACAGTTGATGCTGTGATGCATATTGTATTGTGTTATTCTTATTTGCTGTTCTTTAAGCCACACAATAAATACATACATATTAATACATATACAGTCATACAAACCAACATACAGCAGAGACAATAAGCATAAATTAAAATCAAAAGCAGTAATTGATCATTGCACTGGGAGACTATATTCACACTCAATGTCCGACAAAACTGAAAATCCCTCACAGTTACATAACATCCAAAATACCCAGGACATAACCTCAGAGTTATTTACAGACACATGAACATGAGTTTGGCTTGAACTCAGCCAACAGATTTACTTGATTATAGCAGTTCAACAGCACACTCTTGAGAAGTTAGTCATTTAAATGGATTATTTGCTTTTATTGCAGAGTGGATGAAATCATTGACATCATATCTGTCCAGGAAATAAGAAGCTACATGCTAGCTTAGCTTAGGTCACAAAATAGCCAAGCACATAACCGCCCAAAACCTTGTGTCGATTTTAATGATCCGGTAATGTACAGACTAAACAACATAAAAACGTAGTAATCAATTAGTTTTAAACGGGCTGATAGAGATAGCTGCAGAAGCTATCTGTTAGCTCGGCCTAGCGCTAAGAATAGCGCTAGGTGAGAGGTTGTTCTCCTAGCCCGAGCTAACAGATAGCGTCTACGTCTTCATATTTACCATACAAACATGAGAGTGGTATCAATCTTCTCATCTAACTCTCTGCAGGAGAGAAATATCTACTCTATAACTTATTTCAAGAGCGGCACAAAGAAACCCTGAATTATTCTAAACAGCAGCTGCAGACAGAGGCTCCACTGTGATCCAGTGGACGACACAGAATGCCACAGGTGACTTTTCTGCTCGTATAGAAAACATAGGAGCTTTATTTTCAGAGTGTGTTTGACCCCCATCAATCCTGAGCCGCAGACAGGATGAAAGGCTGCACTGACTTTGTGTTCGACAATTAAAACAGCGGACAAAAGCCCACGTTCGATTGACTTGGTCCAACTCTCTTGCGTTACATTGTGTTCAGACACAAACAGAAAAGAAATACTGTATTGTGCGTCACCACTTAACAGGCTCAGACTGACAAACAGCTGGTAATGGCAGTTCATCAAGAACCTTTTCTTTCTCTGGCGGTTGACAGACCACACGGTTTGACTTCTAATAACACAGACGCACATTATCCAGACACACACGCACAAACACGCACGCGCACACGGGGACGCACACGCTCACTACACACGGCCTGCTCGGCGGAGCGCCAGGCCTTATGTGTTACTGGCATGACTGGTTATCTCCATGGCAACGGGAATGTTGGCCATGGCAAGTGCCAAGAGAGCAGCTGGTAGGTAGTGGCAGATTAGTCTCCAAACAGATTTACAGCCAGTCAAGTACTGCATGCCCTTTGAACAGAAGAAATGATAAAGAAGCCATTAGAGTGAAAGAAAACAAAGACGGGGTTTGTAGCGCGACC
This sequence comes from Taurulus bubalis, assembly GCF_910589615.1. Classification (NCBI taxonomy): domain Eukaryota; kingdom Metazoa; phylum Chordata; class Actinopteri; order Perciformes; family Cottidae; genus Taurulus; species Taurulus bubalis. The sequence continues at coordinate 6,979,278 of NC_136606.1, forward strand.
GAGTGAGTCGGCTGACGGATAGCAGGAGAAACCCTCTTCTTCTCGTGGATCTGCCGGCTCGCTGGAGGTGTTCGAAAGCGAGTGATCAAAAAGAAGCTCCGACTTCCTGAGAAAATGATAGAGACAGTTTGCTTCGTCTCCTGCTGGGATTCAGCTCTGCGAGGTCTTGTGTTGGGAGGGATTAATTTGAATTGATTATGTGAAGTTATTACTCAATTAGACAGTCTATTGTGAGGTGGTATGCAGACCACCTGCAGTCAAACTCCAGATTTTTTGCTATTTAGATGTTGAATTTTTGTGTCAATAAATGCTAGATTGATGATTTTGAGTTACAAACTCTGCTGTCATTGGTGTACTTTACGCAATATTGTGATGTGAATGCAGAAAACGTCTGCTGATGAAGGCCGTATGATATGACCGAAAGCTGCAGAACAGTTACAGGATGGATCTTGCAGTAAGTGTGGTTTCCAAGGTCAAGAAGGAACTTTGAACCTCAGATTTTGAGCCAAAATGGGCGAGACATCCTTAAAGAAATGTGGACATCTTCAATTCCACAACAAACTCCATCTGCTGATGAAGCTCATGTAACATGACTGAAAGCACACGAGCAGCTGCTCGGTGGACATTGTGGTGAAGCGGTTTCCTCACTTACCAAATGTGTGAACGGGTCTGTGTACATTAAAAATCAGCGCTCTCTCTCTTACTGGTGGCTGCATACAGGATTGATCGGTGTTCCCCTGTCATGACATCAGTCACAAGTATTAACGCCGGCATACTCACAATGACAGTCTTGAGTGCTCCTCTTAGAAGGTGAGTCTGATTGGAAGTGATGATTAAGGATATTTATTGAGGCTTTCCTGAGAGGCACTATGTACTAATAGATTACAGGGATTGATTTGAAATGAAGTTAGGATGACTGCAGAGAATCTCTGCTGTCATCTGTTGTCCTGAGTGAAGTGAGTCTGGCTGGTTTCCCAAGGTTTCTATTCAGTCCAGACTGGGTACACTTACATCCCAGTTTGAGCACAACAGGATGCATTAAATATCAGATGTAGGATCATAAAAATCATATTTTTCTCCAAATCTCTGTCATGTAAACGATGGACACGAAAAGTGGAGAAAAGCATAAACAGCCATACTTTTCAGGCTAAATGTGGATGCACAGTATATTGATGCAATTTCATGAACTCGTATAAATCAAAGCGAGAAAATCACGTCAAAATGATAACTTCAGCTACATATGAGACTGATGTCAAGCAGATGTTGATGAACCAACACAAATCAACTTTTTGTGATCAATGCAGCTGTCTGCATTCTCATATTTAACTTAGTGTGACAGTGGCGTTTTGTTTGTTGTGTTTATTAATACATAATTCAAAATGAAAGCCAGTGTAGCATGTAATTATGCTACAATGAGATACACACACCCTCCTGGTTTAATACAGTTTTGCATATACACAATTGTTTTATGCCTTTTCAGAAAATGCCAAAACACATTTCTCATTCTGGCATCAGGTGATTTAAATTCAAAGTGAGTCTGTTTCAGAAGTTGGTATCCATTAAGGAGTTTTATGTCTGCTGCCGCCACGATTTATTGACTTTTATTGCAGCATCACAAGTATAAGATTGAGCAACAGAGACATGATTTTGAGGATTGCTGCTCTCATGAAATCCTTACAGGTGCTGATGAGAAGGACATGATGTTTTAGGTTTCTGACGCCAATGTAAGATACAACTAATTCATACTTAAACATGGCTTTCTGTCACCAGACAGTAAAGAAACATAACAGTCACACACATTACTAATTCCCTCCCCTCCTTTTAAAATTAAAAATAAAAGAAAAAGAAAATAGAAAATAAAAAATGGCGGCACACATTGAACATGTATTTAATTATGAATTATGTTTTGGAATAGTCCCCATGATTAATGTCCCTCCACAATAAAATGTTCTTATACCTCCAGCGCAGACCCATCCATTACCAGCCAGGGAGGCACTGATGATTACGTTGATTCAGTTTGACTAGATGCAGTATTCCCAATCCTGTCTGACTCAGTAATATCTGTCCTCGCTAACAAGCCTCCGTTTTTCTCAGAGCTCATCATGTTAACACTTTGGTGCACGCTCCAGCAGCTCTGAACAGATAAAGGAGCATAACCAACAATAAAGGTGGTGATTAAAACACAGCTGAAGTCCATATTTAGCAGTCAGTGTGTTGTTTTTGAGGGAGTTTTGTTGTTTTGTGTCAGTGTTTACGAAAAGAGGTCAGAAACACCTTGTTATAGGCTTCACACTTGACATTACCTCCATTATCTTGATGTCAACATGACATCACCGAGCCTGTATCAGCTTATAAAATATAATCACCTTCAGCCTGAGAAGCGACATGCACCCGAGAAGAAATAGATAAGAGTGAGCAGGATTTGAGCCCCCCGATGAACAATTAGGAACAAGTCGAGGCATGTCGGGCGAGCGCCCCACTCCCATCCCGTCAGTGGGTGAGCATAAAGTGCAGCATGAATCCACAGACTGTTGGGAGTTTTTCTCTCTCTACAGAGCAGCAGCTGCCTCCTGCAGCTGCCCAGGGATGCAGCTTGTGAAACATCCAACAGAACGGCTCCAAACAACAAACCCCGAAATCAGAACAAGCGGGAAAAAAAAGGCCACCAAAAAGAGGCTTGCTGCACATATTCCTTCAAGATTTCAGTAACTGAACAAAATGATATTTACTTATGGAGCACAAAAGGGTATGAATTACTGGATGGGCCTACAGGACAAGCCCATAGCAGCCCAAGGGTTCAGGGTGCCCTTGGGCCAGAGCTTCTGATTGTCTTATTGGAAATCAAACATGACATGATAACAATGGTAGAGACGTAAAATGACTACAAAGCAAACAAAACAACAAAGACGCATAAAAACGGACAGGAGACTTGAAACCACACACAGAGACACAGTATAGAGCAACCACAAAGAGACATAAACAACAATAACAAGTTGAAAACGACACAAAGAGACAAACACAACAATTACGAGATGGAGAACAATAAAAAGAGACAGAAAACTACCACGAGGAGATGTAAAAACACCACAAAGAGAAAGAAAACAACCACAAAGAAACAGAAAACTACCACAAAGAGACAGATATAAACAACGAAAAGACAGAAATCAACAACAAAGAGAGAAATCAACAACAGAAAGACAAATATCAACAACAAAGAGACATATATCAACGACAAAGAGACAGAAATCAACAACAAAGAGAGAAATCAACAACACAGAGACAGAAATCTACAACAAAGAGACAGGAATCAACAACAAAGAGACAGGTATCAACAACAAAGTGACAGAAATCAACAACAGAGACAAATATCAACAACAAAGAGACAGGTATCAACAACAAAGAGACAGGTATCAATAACAAAGAGAGAAATCAACAACAGAGAGACAGAAATATACAACAAAGATACAGAAATCAACAACAAAGAGACACAGAAATCAACCACATAGAGATGTTAAACTACCACGAAGAGCCAGAAAACGACCAAGACACATTAAACAAATACATTACACACAAAACGGCCGAAAAGAGATGCAGAATGACTAGAAATGACTAGAAATGATCTCTTTCAGACTGGGGGTCTCGCTAGACGATGTGGGGGCCTTTTAGATGTCTGTGCCCAGAGGCCCGTTGTCTCATCTACTTCCTTAGCCTCCGCTTGAACAATCCACAGAACAGTAGGCCACTCATTGAGTATCAATCAGAACTTTTCAATAAAACTTTTACAACATGGAAACAAACAGGCAAACCTTCTCTGATGTAATTCTGTAGCTTGTTAGTCGGCTCAGAGCCTCAGAACCTAATGAAGGAGCTGCAGAGAAGGCCAGTCTTCATATAAATAAGTGCTAAGTCCACACATTAGGGCCTTTAAATCCACACATTAGGGCCTTTAACTTGTCTTAAACCTGCCAGGAGCAGGGGCAATGCCTCTTGATTTGAAATGCATTGAAAATAAATGTAGTCAGAGATAAGTGAGTTGCTTTAGTACAGTTTCCAAAGTGTTTCCAAAATGAGGCACAAATATATCTGGTAAAAAAGGCAAGAACATAGTGTTCAAAGAGCCCAAACGTAAACGTTGTACAGTCACTGAGTCTGACACCATCTTACATGTAAAACGTTTGTGATTTACAGAAAACAATTTGGGAATTTGGGAAGAACACTTATTTTTCATCGTCAAAGAGAAGATGATTAGCTTTTCGATACATTTACAGCACAGATATGAGAGTTGTTAATGTTCTCTAATGCGTCAACAGCTTGAAATGAAAAATGAGTCATTGCTCATCTTGAATTGTAAAAGCCATAATGGCGTTGTTTTTATTTGTTCTGACGCACTCCTTTTGCTTATCTTACGCCACATATTGAATGTCCTGTTTGTGAGACATTCGGGGACAAAGATAAGGAGGGTTTCTATTTTCTGTGCAAAACAAAATAGTTTTGAATGAATATCTTCTATGATTTTTAATCAATTTATACGGGTTGAAAGGAGCTGCTGCTGTTGTTGTTAGATGAAGCCTACAGCGGGAGAGAGGTATCCCATGATGCATTAGGATGAGTAATAGTGCTGAGCCCAGAGGCCACACACAATGGAATACTATTACATTATTATTTTACTGTATTATGAGTACATGATGTGTAGATTACGTGTACGCTCTTAAACAGTGGGGTCTTTTTAAAATTATTATTTGTATCTTAGTTATATGAATGTACAAATAATTAGTCATACATTTGACAGGCAAATAATAATAATAACATCATTTGTAGTCTTGACATGGACATGGGCAGTTGTGTGGTGGCCCTCTGTGTCATTACAGACAGGATCTGCTCTCAGACAGCAGCAACTAACTTTTCAGACAAAAAACAAAGAAATGTCATATTTTCCAAGCTCAGTTACCTTCATTGCAAGGGGCAGAATTCCCACACAGTGTAATTATATATTCATATGAACCCGTGTGTGTTTTTCTCTCAAGTGGAGGGAAAGTAAAAAAGTACAGGCATCATGATTTCGGCTGCAGCGGTTAATGGATAAACAACGAACTGCATTCTCCCCTCTGCTCCTCTCCGTCTTCCTCGTCTTTTTATAGATGCACTTCTTTCTGTTTAATGTCTCCTTGCCATTTTCTTTGACATGGGTTAAAACCGAGCCGTATCATTAGGGAGTCAAGAGCATCTCTGTTGTGCCTCTGGGTTATATAATGATCTCCCCGTAGACCTCTTCTGGTGTTGGCGGCGCTCCCTGCCTGCTAACCCGGCCCAGCTTTGGCCCGGCTCCAGTCCAAACAGAACCCACTTTGTCCTCGACTCTGTTTTTGGCACCAGCTGTTGGTGCACGACTCCAGCAGCTGACTCCTTTGTCTTACGTACAGTCGGCTATTTCTTCTTACATCACTTTCTTGTCTTTTTTTTTCTCTCCCTAGTTTGGCCTGTTTTTCAGACCTCGTTGTTCCCTCTCGTTCTGTTTTTTTTTTCCTGTTTCTCTTTTTTTTGTCTCATTTCTATTGACATTTTTTTGTTTTGTTGCCTCAAGCCCCTTTCCCCCCCCACTGTCTGCAGAAGAGGCTGTTAGTGCTGTGATGTATGAGGGCAGCTGATGCCCACCTGCTTCCAAGCAGTCAGTCTGAAGGGTGTTTTTAAGCTCCACCATCGGCTATTGGCTATTCACCCGGCGCTGTGGATGAATCAATACCAACTGCCACACCTGTCGCAGCTCCTGTAAACACTGGACACGCTCACTGCCGTTACGCCATTAGTAAAACTGTCTAATGATGATATAATTATATTTCTCTACTGCTGCCAACAATGTGTCATGATTGGTTATTCTTTTACAACTTCATGATAGCCCACTAAAGCTGGATTAAGCCGTATTTTATGGAGGAGGGACAGCGGCGTCATTAGCAATGATTAACAGCCTCAGTAAGTGCTTTGAAACTGTAAAAATCATAAAGGGAGGGAATTGGCCTAATAATTGAGAGCCGCTGAGAAGCAATTCTCCAATAATCTCTTTCCTGCCGTCGGCAGAATCTTCCTCTTTGCTATCTCAGCTTTGCACAGGTAAAAGGAAAGATGATGACCTTCTCCATGTTGGGAATAAATGACGGGTCCTGACAGGCTGATGAGTGGTCCTAATAAGGCCCGCGATGGAATTACTTCATTGTTCTCAATGTTTCTGTCTCACAACTACAGCCAATAAATGGCCAGCCTTTAGTCGTGGGCGGTGAAGCGGGCAAGAGAGTGTTTTAATTTCTACAAAAGACTCGAAAAAAAAGAATCAATTAAATTGTTAAAGAGCACTTTCGCTGAGAACAATGCGGTATTTGAGTCGGCTCTTTAGTAGTTGTCAGCGCTCATTTCCATTTCCATGGCAGACAGAAAAAGAAGCAGCTAAAAGAAACAGGACAATATCAACACTGAAGTCAAACGTCATCATGACTTTATTATGGCCTCCATACGTGTCTCAGCATCAATCACTCATGGGGTAATTGAGCTGAAGGGTATTGATTGGATGTCCACGCTAATTGTGTGTTGGGGCTGAATAGCCCCTTAGCGTGACAGCTTTTACTGGTGATGTATAAAGTTTGAATTGTATGTAGTGCATCTGTCAGATCGGGGTGGCTGCTATCTTTTTTCTACAACGGCTCACGTGTTCAATTGATTTGTGCTGCAGGCGTCTCTTCTCAGCGTGTTGTAAATCGTGAGTGATATGTGCTTCCTGCTATTTACTGTGAAGCGCTTTGAACATTTACAGACGGCTTTGTTTTAAATAACCACACAAATGAGTGGCTCTTAAATGCAGATAAACAATAGAAAGCCTTAAATATTGTTTCTTATTTGCTGACAGGTGGCCGTTAAAGTTCCAGTCGACAACACTGCATGCCAAAATGTTAAACCATTCCTTTAAAACAAATGTTCAAGCTTTAGAGGTTGACTGCTTTTGTTTAGATTACACTTGGAAGGGGGATTGATCTTGTTATTGATTGGCCGAAGGGGTTCCTGCATATTTAATGTTAAACATAAAGTAAAGTGTGTATTCGTTTTTCTTTCTGTCCCTAAGATCTATAATGAATGCATTAGTGGACTTGTGGTAACATTGCTTCAGCATTATATATGTTTCCATTGGACTAAAGAGCCGGTTGGCTGCAGACGGGCCTCCAGTGTGCACAATGGTACTGGCTGTAGTCGTTTATGGTCTTTTCCTTCACAAGAAACTAGTTGTTTAGCCATGCTTCAACGGCTCTCAGTCAACCTTGATCAAACTCTTAAAACTTTGTCGATCCCTTGACTTTTCATTTAGCGCCACCAGCAGGTCAAAGTTTTTCACTTACAATATCTCAACATCTACGTGATAGCCACATTTTGGACTGACATTCGTGGTTCCCAGAAGATGTACCCTAGTGACTTTGACTCTGAAGACTTTGACACTGTTGACATCTTTAGTTTTAACAAAATGCCTAAACAACTATTGGATGGATTTCCATTAAATATGGTACTGATGTTCCTGTTTGCCACACAATGAACACTATAAACTCTTATGACTATTAACTCTGGATTTCATCAAGCACCATCATCAAGACAACATTTCAGTTTCAGTTTCAAACATATGACTTTTCCTATCATTACTTTGAGTTTAGAGCTGATATGCACATATGGAAATCAGTTTTAACATGTAGTAAGATGATAAACATGAACTATGAAATAACATAATGTTCAACTTGTTATTTTGAACATGCATGAGCAACTACAGACACTACCATTTGATTTGATTTTGACTCCTCCCACATCTCTAACTGCATCCACACGTCTAACTGACAACTGTGCTATGACGGGTTTCCATTGCTCGGTTCCTGCTGCCACATTGTGAGACTGCTTTTGTTTCTGAGTTGGTTCAGCAGTTGCTCTGTTTGTGCAGGGTACACTGTGACATCACCAAACAGAAAAACACGCCTCGAAACATTTCCTCTGTGCCGGATGGATGGATGCCACTTATCAGTCAGAGAGATTAGAGTGAAAAGAAAACTCAAACACCTACACCCTCTGTTTTGTGGAGACGCATTTATTACCAAGATGTTCCACTAATGGCTACCTCTGTCTGTTTGAACGAGACGTCTCCGCCTCCGCCTCCCCTCGTCTCACTCAGCTGCTACTTAGGGAGTGATGAGGAAATGGCCTCATGTACAGTACCTTGACAGGATGAGGGAAAGTGTATAAACGTGTGGTTAGTGTGTACGTGTGTGTGAGTGTGTATTTTACAAAAGTCTACACTCAGCTGCCTGTGGGTAGAATCTGCTGTGTAATTACAGAGGAGAGAGAACGAGATAGGGACCAAATAGAAAGTGTGTGAAGCTGAGAGGAATGTGCTGATTAATGGACGATCGAAGGCAGCGTCCCTAAGCAGCCCGCCTCATTACCGTTCAGTCTGACCCAGCACTGCCTTCATTAGGCCTTAAAACAGCCTGTTAAAATACTGCCCGTGTGTGGTATCCTCATTAAAGCTACAGATGATAACCAAACAAAGGCCAGATTCCCTTTTGTCAGTTTAAACTGCAGCGCTTCAGCCAGAAATAAAAAATAAAAAGAGCGTCTGCTTTGTAAACTGGGAAGGCTTTCACCCCTCTTGTTTTTTAATTTCCGAACTATAGAGAAGAAAGGTTTGGTTTGGAGAAAAAGATCATCAAAATTACAAAATAAAAAACTGTTCTCAGGTCTGGTGCAGTGGTTCCAAACATTACTCGGCTTTTTTTGTATCTTCAGGAGGAACAAATCAATGTTTTTGGCTCACTTGACTACGTAAATATGAAAAGGAGCAAGGCAGCTGTTTTCAGCAGACAGAGAAAGGCACCGATACACATTGGTGTGCTGATCTCATTACATAATCATAATAATAATGAAGATCAGTGATCAGCGAACACATTACGATCTCCAAACTACGTCAAAACGTATGCAGGAAGTGATATGGGAAAGACCAAGCCTGTGGATGTCTGCAAGAAGCAAGCAATCCAAGTCACTGCTTTGCTGTTAAAAACCAAAGAAGAAAAAGAAAATGAAGCAACAAGATTTGTCTGTTCTGCAGAGAGAGTTGGAGGTAAAGAAATAAATAATTAGGACGCCTCCCCCTGCTGCATTGAAGCTTCAATGCTCTCACCTGTAAACCACACTCAAAGAGGTTTTTAATGATTGCTCTTTCATAACCTTATTGAACTTTCTTTTCTCTTTTTTTTTTAAGTGTGCAGATCAAAACGACTTGATTATTGGTGTCTCAGCATTGTCAGCGATGATTTAACACCAGCATCACAGCACTTACGTGCTCTGCCTGGTCATGACTTCCACATCATCACAGACATTGGATTTCTGAAGATTATGGTGCAAGTGACATTCTGGCTGAGGATGATTATAATCAATCGGTGGGGGAATTCCTGCTGAGGTCATAATAGAGCACATTTTTAATGGTGGAGAAAATCACAACAACAGGGGAAGAGCCCAAAGAGTCAATTTGATGCAAAAAGGGCAGAACTGCAGGTCAGTGTCAAAGTTTCTGATGCAGTTTTGAATAAAAGAGGTCAGATCAAGAGGCACTCATTTAGCTTTCTGTATACTTTGCTTTGTCTAAACTAGGAAAAGGTCAGTCGCTCTTTGGATCTTTGTAAAGAGGCTTTTTTTTGGATGACGAATAAGCAAAATCGGACACAAATGGCCACTGTGTGTCCAGATATTCGCCACTGATTCTCTACCTGCTCGCTCACTGTGAGAGGCCATGTTTCAGATCATCCTCTGAGTCCTTAAAGTGAACCGTTTAAAAATCTGTGACTGTGCCGCCCTTTGTGTCGCCGTCAGGTAGATCGACCGTTTGATCAATCGCGCTGCGGGTGCTGTCTGGAGGATGTATCGCCGTGGTAACAGAGTCGGCCATGCCGGTCAGTAGAAGGGGAAAGACTGACTCATCACGCTCAATAAAACAAAGAGCAAACAACAAGTGCGTCAGGGATGGATGTGCTGCAGCTATAAATGTCAAAAGCATCATTTCCCTGGGAGCGAGGCGGTCGGATCACAACAGAGCTCTCCAGGTGGGATGTTATGATAGAGAAGACGTTGCAGCCGGGTGACCTCATGATCATTTTCCATACTTAAAAAAAAAAGCTTTTATGAGGATGTGGAAACAGGTAGGCGGAGAGACATTTTCAATTATGACAACACGTGTGTTTCTTTTAAAGTCCAAGGTTATTCTGGAGGATTTCTATTCTGTTTAATCCACAACAGTTATTTTTGAGTTGAGCTTGACCCCTGGAAACAATCTCCCCGCAAGGTCTAAATTTAGTGGCTGCTGTGGAGCTTTCAATCACTTCACACCATCTTCCTCAGCAGATGGAGTTTGCCCACTTGTCATGTCAGTGTGGATTCAAAGTTTCTATTAAAATTGAATTACGTGAGTTAATGTAATTTGGTACCTCCACCCCTGATGCACAACGCAACTGAATCTCTGGCAAAACTGTAGGCGGTCGGGTTGCATTCTGGGTATTGTTGGGTTCTGACAAGGAGGAAGAAGACAAAATACGTCTGTGTTTTGGCCCCGAGCGGCAACCTGAGAATCTTAAAAGTGAAGCCAATACGGAAATACCGTACTTGCATTCTTTCTAACGGCCATCAGAGGGCGACTCCTCTGGTTTAAAATAATTATTTTTAGCATTTAGTATTTGTTTTTGAGAAAATGACTCTGCTCTTCCCTCCAAGTCTACAAATTGTTTTATAGGTTTTGGTTTTACTTATTTTTTATCCCTGTTTCATGTCAGACTTAATTCATACTTTAAGTCTTTTATTGTCTTTTTATTGTAAAGCACTTTGTCGTGTCTGTGCTACAAAAGTAATGATTACTTTTCAACCTTGACTTCTTTTGTCTCAATGTTTGTTTGCAACGTGTCATTGTTCAGCATTTCTACAATGAAGCGTGTCTGAACTGTGCTTTGATGTTTTTTTTAGAAAGATCTTCATCTCAAATAACTATTTGACTAAAGCTGTAACAGATTAGTTATTAAAAGATGAAATGCGGAAACTTATGTAGATTTTTCAACAACTTAATCGTGTCACAATTATGTAATTTCCCCGCAGCGGCCCACAATCGACCATACGCGGCTTTATCAGAGAAATCTCTGTATTTTAAGTGTATTCAAATTCAGTCTTTCTTGAAAACAGTGAAAGTGTCAGTGGGAGGTTGCTGCCGGCGGGCGTAAAATAAATGATCTTGTTTGTTTTAAAATACAGGATGTATTGAATCAACTGCTATTACGAACTGTCAAAAATAAGGAAACACATAAACAATGCCTCTTTCAAGAGACTGTTGTAGTTTAGTTGAAAACAACCAGCGAAGAGCATGTTTTTGGATGTGCTGTCTATTTGATCGCCTGTTTGTCAAACTATCACGGGTGCTTCAAACGAGCTGTACTGTATTTGGGGGGAAAAGTACGTCGCTGAAGTAGATTTTAAAACTCCACTTGATTTCAAGACTGTGACTCAGGAACTCTACTACATGTATTGTTTTTGTTATTCCATTTTATTCCATTGCAAGCGCGCTTTTCCACTCGCCACCCAAAAAAAAGCATTAAAACTGTGTTTGGAATTAGTAAATACAAATATGAATATTGAAATATTGAGTACATATATCTGTTTATCTTGAGGTGATGATGGGAGCGGGATGTTGCCGTCTCTTGTCAGGTCTCCCACCTTGTTGTTCATAAAATAAATCACATAATGAGGACACTCTTAGCTGCCTGTTAATGAATAATACTGTGTTCCAGATGAAAATTATTCAAAACACAAGCATCGGTCAGAGACTCCCTGTTTCTCTTTTGGTTTTGGTAGATAGAGGGAGCTGCTCTCTTGTAGTTTCTGTCTCTGAACCTCCGAGTGTGACAGTTGGGTGACATTTCATAACGTTTTTGAGGGTCAGCGTGTGTCCCAGTCACATGCTTCCCACCCTCCTCAGTCACATGCAGCCCTTTCAGAGGAAGTTTAAACAGCATTCATTCCACACCGTATTGGTTTTAAGATAAATCATTTTTACCCCGGCTCTTACGCTGACCTTCCTCCAGTTCAATTATTAATGAGAGGAGATTGGATGGTCAGCATCAGCTCTTCTACGTCCCTTCCTGTTTCTACAAGTAGTGTGCTTTATTTGATTTGAGGACAGTTCAAATGAATGCGCTGCACTCCAAACGACCATCTGCTCCAACCTTGTTTCATCGACCATAAACAGGCCGGCTCCATCAGTGAAAAAAAAAAAGAAGGTCTTGGCCAAATATTTACTGCTCTTCGACCCCATTTGGTTTAGTGTGTTCTCTGTTTGCATTTCAATGACCCACGGTCAGTGTCAGAACGATGGCACGTGTGTCCCTGACGAGCTGTCCCCTGATAAGACGCCAGCAGAGGAGAAAGGGACCGAGGCCTTGTGGGATAAGAGCAGGGTGAAGGATGGAGCAAACGCAGACCGGCTGCTGGTTCACACAAGCGCAGACAAACACACGCACACTCCAGCTCTGGTATCAGCCTCCTCACACACATTGCACAGCCTGCTGCACCGCCAACCCGCTCTCTGATAGTCCTCTTGTCTTGTGTTTCCTACCTTTAACAGCTCGTATAATATCGCCACTGCAGTGTCGAGAGAGAAGAAAATGCAGCGGGGAGCAATTGTTATTCATTGCTTTATTATCTGAACGGCACTTGTCGATTAAGTAACACCTCCCACTGCGCGCCTCCTCCGCCAAGCATGCCTTTAATCCCCAAGCCTCCTAATTATTGCTCATGCAAATCACAGATCAGGGCTCCCCAAAAAAAAATTCTCGTGAAAGAGCGAGAAAGAAAGAGGGGATACGGGGAATACAGGAGTGCATCTGTGCATTCACCGGTGTGTAAGTGTGCGGTACTTTATTAGAATTGCAGCAGATCTGGAATTAGCTGAGGAGGACGGGATTGTGCGGATTAGGCGGAGAGATTTTACCAAACGCAGACTCCCTATGTGTAATTCATTTTGGCGGCCTTGAAATTGCTACTGTGAGAAATTCAGCAGCTGCAACAGCAGCACTGGGAGTCCTCAAATAGGCAGAATCCAACCCCCCATACAACCACCCACGCCACCACCACCACTCCCACTCCCACGTTCCTCTGAAGCTTGATAGCATGAAAGCCGTTGGGGGTGTAAATGCAGCGGTTTGGCGTTTTTTTCGTGAATTTTTGCAGCTCTTAAAAAATATTTGAGCCTTTTGTGGGGAATGGATGACATATCTCAGCGTGATGTCTCTCAATGTGCACCCCCTAATCCGAAGAGAGTGAGTTAGAGGGTTGCTCTTCCCAAATCACTACAGAAACATGCATTCCCACTTAGTTGTAGTCACACAGATTTGAGAAACCAGAGTTCTGGTTTCAGACATTTGATAGAGAGACTTCTACTGCCGCCTCATTTTGGTGAAGGTAAATGGTGGAGGTAATTTATTTTTTTAGCCCAAACTCCCTGTTTTGCATCCGGCTGGGGACCTTTTTTGCTCGTGAATCCCCACCTCTCTCTCTCCTCTCTTTTCCTGTTATCTCCCCACTGTTAAACTCCAATAAAGGAATGTTTTTAATTCCAGAAACAATATATTGGAAACCCTGGATAATCCACACACAGCATCGTTTTCAACTGGAACGTTTTTCTCCCAAAAGGGTCTTTAGATTATGAGGTAACCAGGACACTGTTTCTGGAGATGCTCTTGAGATCTTTTGCTGTAATTATCCTGGGCGGGGAGCACCACAAAGACAATTAAATTCACTTTCATTGCATTTGGGTGGCAGTAGGGATGGGTGATAATTCAATATGATGACTTATAGCTTTCAATGGAATCATAACATGATGAAATACACAATTATGTTGTCTGGTTGATAATAACAAGCTAACTTTGATTTCTCAGTAAAGTCAATGAGTGTGAAGCATTCCTCTATATTTTCACAAAATATTCCACTACTTTGTCAAGTATTTAAATCACACATGAGCAGCCAAAAAAATGCTTTACCATGTAGTTATTTCATAAATACTATACTTATTTATTGAATTACCAGAAACCATGCTACAACATTTTTCACATCGCTAGCAGGATATGTCATCCCTAAATCGGGAGATAATATTTTGGCCATATCGCCCAGCCCTGGGTTGCAGAAGAATTTTGAGATGGCTCATATCTCAAAACATCAGAAAATAAAGTGAGTAAAGCTGGGTTTACACCAGAGCCCCAGGAAGAGCGGCTGGCTTTGAAGCCAATATGGCATAGTGGCCAAACCGTGGAATTACAACTTCACATTTGGGTGAACTGACGATAGAAATGTGTAGAAATGCGTAGAAATGCAACGATACCGATATTTAATATTAGGTCGATACTGACTCAGCAAAAGAATAGCTGGATCGGGTGTCTGTGACAATGGATTTGATCTATTCAATTAAATTCTAAATGTGTAGGAATTGTAATTCCTGTTTAATTTTTGACCAATTTGCTGGTACATTAAGAAGGTTTGAACTTGAATTGTAATTTTTTTTCATTCAAGTTTGCTTTTTTACCAAGTTGCTGGTCTACGATTTATTATTTTAATAATAAATAACAATTAAATGTTTACATATCTATGTATTTATTTGTTACATTATTTTTAATCCAGTCTGTGTTTAGATTGAAAGGACGGTGGCAGCGCCGCTAACAGCTAACATACTAAGGTACCTTTCAGTTACATTATGAAATGTGAGTATTGGACAAAGGTAAATTATAACCTTATCATGATGCGTTCACATGTAATCTCATAAAATGTAGTTTTGGTGAGATAACATAGTTGTTTGAAGGAGATGTTTTCACAGCAACTTAGATATTAGAGGGGGATTATGACCTGTTTAACTTCCTAACACTAGCCATAAGCAGCTTATCATTAAAACTAATTAAAGCTAATGACAAGATTTGTTTCTTAATCATTTCTTTCTTTTCTTAATCATTTGAATTGTGTTTTAGATGAAGAAAAAAAAACATCAAAAGAATGTTTGATGGTGTTTGATGTGATTGGACATTGGATGTGATTCTTAAAGTTATATTCGCTCCCCTTTTTCTCTTTTATGCCGTCTGATGGCCAGAAGCAGCACCTGAATTATAGAAGACAGTGTCAAACACAAAGGCTGCTAGCTCAGGCAGCACTGATGCACAGCGCAGGGAGAGCCAGGTGTTCATAAAACATGCACTCGTAAAACATCATTGCACTGCATTTACAGGATAAACACTGTGATACTCCAAAGCCAAGGCCACTTAGTGAAAAGTAACAGCCTCTCTTCTGTTGCGCATCAGAAAATTACATATTTAAAAGCACATGGATGGACGATGAAGTGCAGCATTTCATCAAGAGCAACTCGTTGTCAACATGGCCTCCACTGCTGCACCTGTGGAGGGGGATCATAAAGTTCCCAGCTGCTGCCATCTATTCAGTAACAAATAAAGCTGAGAACAAAGTGTCTTGGCCTGTGTGATGTGTAAATTCAGAGCTACCTGTTATGTTCCCCTCTGTGGCTCTGCGGGGCAGTGGAGCCCAGAGAGGCCTACTCAAAGTTTACCTAACCCATTACAGCATACAGTGTACAGTAAGAGGATTATATCACCAATCCCCTGATGTCACTGTAAAGCCACAGAGGCCTTAGCTCCGGCTGAAGCCCCCTCCCCTTCACGCTCCTCCTCAGCCTCTCCTGTAGGTCTGAATGGTGCCGCCCATCTCAATCTGGCAATCAGTTCACAGGTTCAAACCCTTTGCCCCTCAGACCGGCGATGACAGCCGCTTCCGCACATGCTCAGATACTTACTTCATTCTTCGGCTGTTTGAGTGGCACAGGGGGAACAAAAGGCCATATGTTGTGGTCAAAGGTGCCAAATAAAGCCATTAAGTCATTTGTTCTTTGACACGAAGGTGGTGTTTGGACTCAGGAGGATTTATCTTGCAAATGGCCCTTTTGCTCCTACCCACCAACCAGGGGAAAAGCTGCTTCACAAACCCCCCCAAAAAATCAGCTTTATTCCAGCCTTTTTACGGTCTTCATCCAAAGGTTTGCAAGAGATATCTCAGGGGCCATGAGATGATAACGTTAAAAAAAGAAGAACTTATGTAATACGTTGTGCGTTACTGGTTTGCAGGCAGACATCAAAGAAAGAAGAGAAAGAGGCAGAACTGAGACATAATCAACTTCTGAAGATTGACGTTTCAGCAAACTACAGGATTTGCTGAGTTTTTCTTTCGAGGAAAACCGAAAATAATGATACTACTTCCTGTATGTTTTATCCTAAGGGGCCACCGTTGTTTGCTACACCTGACATTGTATCATTCACCTCTCAGATTGAACAGAAACAAAAGGCAATGTCAAAACCAAGGGCAGCTCTCTGTCGTTGTTAATGTCAAAGACAAAAAGGATCCCGAACTCACTCCAGTTGGCTAACCTTGGTCGTGTGCTATCCTGTTCTCAGACCAGCTGTACCGTTCCGTCCAGTCCTCTCCTCTCCGGCACAGATGGCCCTCAAGAATGACGTCCGCCAGGTGACGGAGTTTTGCAACTCAGCATTTATTTTGAGGTTAAGTGAAGGCCGTTCATTGTGCTTTGGGTCCCGGTGTCTGACTCTTACCTGGGATTAAGTCCCTCCATTAGTTAATCACCCTCACACTAAACCTCCTAAGCCTGAACAATAGAAAACATCTCACACAATCAATCAGCGTTTCACAATGCTGCTACCCAGAGAGATCACCGCGATGGGCCTCGTATTATTCATACAATTGGTCGTGTCTGCTGTGACATCTGCTGAGTTTTAATTCCTCCATCTTGCATCCACATGGCAGACATTTTAAGCAAATTACTAAACACATTCCCCCCGTCGGGCGTGATCACTTTATTGTCATTAAAAAGGTTTTCGTGCTTTGATGTCTGACGCTGTAACGCTCAGCAGGCAGTAAATGTCCGAAGCCTGGAGGGAGCACGGTTGCGTAGATCTGGATAAGAGTTTCTCATCTCTCTAGATAACAGTCCTATTTGACTCAACTGTGCCTGACCCATTGTGAAATTTTAGTTCAAAGCAATGGGTCACTCTGACCAGATCTAATGGACGCACAAATTAAGTAAAGGACAGTGCTAAAAAACATCACAGCAGCATGAGCTCATTGTATTTGGCAATGATTAATGGACTTTCCCCCTGGTATCATGTCCCACTCACTGTGGAGGTTCACCTGATCCTCTTCTCACCTTTGACACAGAAAGCACAATAGTCAGTGCTTTCGCAGTAAATGATGATGACACAGCGATTTCTCAAGAAAGATATTTATATGGCAACAATAAAGAAAAGTGACAAAAGTGCCAATTAGCTGCAGCGTTTCCTCACAGCGAGCTCCACAGTTTAATATCCCCCGAGCTCTGCTTACGCCTGCTGTGCTTTTCCAAGGTGAGAGAGAAAAAATGAAAAAAAGGCATGGGAGAGTGTCAACTGTCTTCTGTGGAGCCATTCATAGGTCTCTCTACCGCTGGAAACGCTGGCGAGGAATTCAGGGAATGTGACTTCTCGGCAGAGATCAAAAGGGTTGAACATTAACTGCGCTGAACTCTTCAGCCCTCCAGTGCTGCTACTATAGACTGCCTCTCAAGTTAAAGAGTCCTGCAGGAGCCCTGTTGAATGCTCCGTGTCAATAACGGGTACGTCACATGGAGCGGTTACACGTGAAGCCGCCGACTGGGTCATCCTGTCTTTCTCCCCCACAAACACACACACCCACATATACTGGGAAATATACAAAAACATTATGTGATCATACGCGCCTGCCGCTGCCACTACGAGGCAGAGTCGGAGCGATTGACTGATCGGGCCCCAAAATGTTTTTCTGCTCAGGATTAGCCAAGAACATGAACGTTTGAAATTCCTCGGCAGCAGTTTTCCCACTCATCTAAA
This sequence comes from Taurulus bubalis, assembly GCF_910589615.1. Taxonomy (NCBI): domain Eukaryota; kingdom Metazoa; phylum Chordata; class Actinopteri; order Perciformes; family Cottidae; genus Taurulus; species Taurulus bubalis. Next base: position 6,997,289 of record NC_136606.1, read on the forward strand.
CTTTTACGAGAACTGAACATGTCTTGCTGCCAGGTCTTAACCCGAGGTGACAACTGTTCTCCGGAGGAGCTCTCAACACCTGCAGTATTTGAGGCCTGCAGGGGTTTGCCTTTGTCGGACACTTTGAATAAACCCAACTGGGTGCCCCTCGTATCTAGGAACTGTCAGAGCGGGCCTGCAAATGAGTGGGCCTTAAGATAAGTCATCAAGATAAGGGGCCATAAGTTAGTGATCTTTGTACCGGTGCCACTGTTTCTTTCAGTCCAACTGCTGACGACTCTTAAAAAGCAGTCTGATTAGTTAATGGGCGAATCGGAAATTTGATTTAGTCCGGTTTAAATTCAATTCATTTTTCTTTCAGGCCACAGGGAGAAAATAAAAGAAAGGGAAAGTCAGCAACAGTTCATTGATCAGAGAACGAGGCACGCACTCATGCAGCGTGCACACAGACACACACAATACAGCTGAGGAGGGATTAGTGTCAAATGCTACAACTATTGTACATACAGTATCTCTTTGCGGAGGCCTTGGCAGAGTTCCCAGGTAGTAGGCAGCTACTACAGAACAGGGCTTTGGGTGGGTGCCATGTTTTGACAGTGAGGGATGGGGACGACCATGCAGCAGCTGTGGGTCTCTGTCACAGGGCAGGAACGAGGGGGTAAGAGGGTTCACTGGGTGACGCCGCGGTGGTAAAGGGCTCAACCCGCTTCCTGCTGGGGGGCCAGGACGGATTTATGATCCGGCAAAAGTCAATGTTGAAGCAGGATGTTCTGAGGAGCTTAGCAACTTGGACGCGGATATATCCACATGTGTCTGCCATGCGTTTGAGCATATGCTGAACCGCAACACGGTTTGTAGTTGGACCATTGTCAACGCCTTACTGCACAGATTTAAAGCAGCATGTTTTTCGTACATTGTAGAAGTAACCGTTTGCATTGGTCCCTCCAACTTAAATCATATTTCACTGGGTCACCCCTAGTACCTCAAACAATACGCCCAACAACATGCTAATGGTTCCCACCCAACAAGAATCTTTGGGTCAATATTCAAGAGCAAATGTAACTCGTGACCTTCAACTCTGCCTCGTTCACAATTTTCTTTTTAATTTCGTATTTTAATATACGACCAAAAATGCAATTATTATCATAGAATATATGCAAATCTCATGTATTTTCAATGCAGTTTTGGAGAGGAATTTAATTGGACATGACATTGGATGTTCAATTCCGCACACTGTATTCATACCGCGAAGATTTGCATGTATTTAACTATAATATTGGATGAGTAGACAATCAATCAGTCCCTGCTGCTTCACACTGCAGACTCAGTTGGTTTATGATCAAAAGCTCCTGACAACACCTTCGGTGGCCCATGGGGGACAGCAGTCGCAATCTTACATGAATATTTGACAACCCATCAAAGACATGTGAATGGGAAAATGCAAAAGAGGCTACTCATAATTATCAGGCGCGCATTTTGCCCCCTCATTTTAAAGGATTTTTATGAACCTTCAAGGGCACTTTTGCCCTGAGCCCTTGTTAATTACTGACCCTGGTTAGTGTGTGTGTATGTGTGTGTGTGTGTGTGTGTGTGTGTGTGTGTGTGTGTGTGTGTGTCTGATTTCTTCACTTATAATGCAGTCTAGTTATCAGATAACCCTCTAAAAGCCCTGCTATCTCTTCGACGGATGATGGTCTCAGAGCGGTGCGTTACATTGTGCTGATATGTACAGGATTTCACTCAGCTGTGCACTTTGAACCACCTCTGTGACTCTGATGAAAGCAGAGGCCGGCTTTGAAACCTCTGAATGGGGGGAGCAGACATGGCCGTGACGTTTTTTTTCTCATCTTTCTAGTAGTTTGACATCTCTTTGTGCATGTTTTATGTCTCTTTTTGGTTGTATTGAATTTCCTTGGAGTTGGTTTGCAGCTTTATTATAGTATGTCTCTTTGTGGTCATTTTGAGTCTCTTTGAGGTTGTTTTGACTCTGATCGTGATCATTTTGAGTCTTTGTGGTTGTATTGAGTCTCTGTGGTTGCTTTGAGTCTCTTTATTGTCGTTTTTAGTCTCTCTGTTGTTGTTTAAAGTCTCTTTTGACTCTCTGTGGTTATTTTTAGTGGGTTTTTATTCACTTTATTGTATTTTTAGTCTGTTTGTGGGGATTTTGAGTCCCTTTGATGTCATTTTGCATCTCTTGCAGATCCTGAGGCCCTAGGCCTGTGTCCGGTTGGCCAATGTAATACTCCTTCCGTGATGAGAAATACGCCAACTACCCATCACCTTCTGACTTGTACATGGACTCACAGAAGAGAGTAACACGAATGACGTTGGGGGGTCAAGTTTGTGGACTGTGCAGGTCAGGGCTCAGCAGAGGTGGCCTTTAGCCGGAGCTGTGGAGTTATTTCAGTCCAAAGTTAGTAATGAGATGCATACTTGTGTGCACGGCAGAGGCACAGAGGGCCCTTCATGTACACAGCATCCCAGAGTCTCCTCCTCTGTGAGCTAACACAGCCAACCATTCACTGTCTGTCACACTGCAGCACATGATCACCCACACCCACAGCCGTCCCAATCAGCCTATTTATGAACGTGGTGGCACATAAAAAAGACATTTCGTCTCGCGGCTGAGACTGCTCACAAAGACGATAATTGATTTATTCATTTTGAATAATATAAGCTCCTTCATGAGGTCAAGGGTGTTATTCCCCCAGGGTCATCACTGTGGACACAGTCATTTACTGAGTGTTGAATCATTAAATGTTCCATCTTACTTGACATTTTGCTACGTCTGCGTTCAATCACTGGATAGTAAAATGAATTTGGGGCGCTGTGGAGTTGCACTCTGTGAACTCTCCCTTCTTTGGGGCGTGAGCTGTCATTTGTGGATACACGCAATTCTATGGTGCTTCTCCAGAACTATACTCATCCTGAACAACAGGCACTATATTAGATGGGAGATGGCTAAACGCCACTGTGTTGAAAATTACAGGCTTCGATCCAATTGTGGTTTCTGTGTGGAAGAATTTGAGTTGTTTTCTATTTCTAACGTAACATGATCTCTGCCCATCAGATCACTAACCAACGCAGTCAGCCGCCTCTCTGTATCCTCGTTGTCTCCACCATGTCTCATATTCCACAAGTCGATTCCTTATTGAATAAGATGGATGGATGTGGCTGCACATACTATTAAATCAGGAAGTCCTGTGAAGTCCTGTTCAGCGGAGGGTCACTCGAAATCTGTGATTCTCTTATCTGTTATCAACATGTCTGCCTGTAGATTACATGCTGTCTGAATCAGAGCATCCTACTCAGACAAGAAGTATCGTTGAAATCAATGGAGAGGAATCTGCATCTGTGACCTGGAAACAGGTCACTGAAAGACAGGATTATGAAAGACGTGTTGAGCTTGAGTAGTTTTTAACTCAAGGTCCATTAATAAGCTAAATAAATATGGTTAAACTTCATTGAAGTTGAAATACTTCAAATTACAAAATTCTTTCTAAAACTACAAACAGTGATGCTGGATTACGTGCCGCATTGTCCCTTCTCCACGAGAATGGTGGCCTCAGCCGTTAACAATGAAAGCGATTACATAAAGAGGGACCGACTGAATGTAAATACATTGTATGGCTGTTGCAGAAAAGGTGTGGACCATATGGTATCAAACACAGGGCACTATTTCATGAAAATGTATAACTTTACTGAATTTAAACAAATGTAGTTATAGGTACTTCAGAATTAATATTACAACAGTGCTTTATCACATTGTCAGTCATTCATTATATGTTTATCCACCAGTTTGTGCTTCGCAGATAAATATTTATATATTTCCATACAACTACAGTGCTATGTGTTATTGTCATTATTTGTTTACATGCTGCTTGTAAAGGCTAAATAGGGGGTGGGATACCTGTTCCTAGTGCACTAATATGTTGTGACTAAATCCACAAAGCTGAATGCTTTCCTGCTCGTCTGTGGACTGAATACTCCCAAAGGAAACTTCAAAAGAGTCTACCATTAATAATTCTGATTTAGGAGATGGTCTGCTTGATATTTGCAATTCTGATAGGCAATGCTTGAAGTGCAGGAGAAGACAGAAGGTGGCAACGGTAAGACATGTTTGGGGGATGCGGGAAGCGGGAAGCACTGCTGCTTTTCCCAAATTATGCCTCGAAATGCTGATACCCTCTGGGGCACCGCAGCCACATGGGAGTTCATGAAATACCCTTGCAAATAAATTATTCTTGAACAAATTGGTCTGTGTGTTTTGTTGATGCATATTTAATGCACCTGTTTTAATTTGTTATGGTTAACACTGACTCCTGGCTCATTATATCAGACTATGTAGAAAATAGTGCAAGAATTAGTTAAACATGCATTTCAAGCAAAGAGGAAATTGCAGGTTTATTTTTGGTCCACGCTACAAAGAACATGCTCTACTTTCTGTGAATAAGTGACAACAATCGTTCCGAGAAGTGTCAGTGGGGTGATAAACATGCAAGGGCTGCGGCAAAGTCAAAATACACATGCACATCAAGGTCTTCATTCAAGATACTCGTTTTAAGGTTGCCGAGTAAAGTGGCTTACCACAGTAAATTGAGCATATGCACGCTGACTTCCTCCTTAAACGTTTATGAAGCAATTTCCTATACTATTGTGCAATTTAAATGTTAAAGCATGAGACTGTAGTATCTTTAAGCAGTACAGATAAGTGGCAGTTAGTGTAGTTAAGCTATTTCATCAACTGTAAAAGTGATATTAGAAAGAAGCTCTGAGTGATATTGGTTCGCTTAACCAACATTCACACACCCTTACCGGCTGACTCATTCCCAGGGAGAGACCCAGGAGGAGGGGGGGCGGGGCGAAGACCAACAGTGACACCCACTAACACAACCCCAGCAGGTAAACAGACAAGCGAGATGTGCCATCCTCTCACGGGCCGTTATGCTAGCCCTTAACAACACGCACTACTATAAACATTCAGGCGGACAAAATGATTCACTGCCTGCAACCTGATCACTCTGTCTTTCCCCTTTCTCATGGCCCTGTCTAAATGTCAGCATCTGTGTAAACGCTATGGCAATTCACTTGTTGGCTCCCCGCTGCTAGTGTGGAAAGAGCAGAGGATGAGTGAATCACTCTCAGTGCATCCTCCTGGATCAGCTGCTACTGCCTTTGATGTCAATTACTGTTAAAAGATAATCATTTGTGTCACAGAGTTTGGGGTTTTTCGAGCAGGTGATTTTTGAATGTACATTTACTGTTATGTACGCTGCTGCATAATTTATAAGAGTCTTGAGTCAGACGTGATAATTTTTTCCGCCTACAGAGCAACACAGAAGTTCATTGAGGTTATTGGAGCGATGTAGTGAGTGGATACACACTGTGCTGAGCAGAACTGAAAGCCAGGCTGCCCAGGGGTGGCCCCATCGCGACAGTATGATTTCTAAATGGCACCTTTATAAAAGCAGCAGTAGTTTTCACAAGCAGTATATATGCATAAAGAGAGCGCCAACTTCCCCTAACCATGACTCAGAGTGAAGATGCTGAACAAAATAGATTAGGCAAAACTGAATTTTTCAATACTTGTATTGCTGTACATTTTCCACAGACATGGACGGCAACACCTGTGTTTTCTCAGGAATCCAAAAATACCTTAATGAGTTTTAAATGGCGGCTACCGTGTGAGAGTGTGAAGTGGCTATCTTTATGTGATGGTGTGAAATGAGTTTTATATAGCCTATGTGCAGTTGACGTGTTCAAATCTATGGTCAAAATGTAACCAGTGTCATTTAGGTAAACAACAACATAGATGTAAATGCATCTCGAAAGTCAGAACCAGGGGAATGATCATTTATCAAAAAGTCATAGCAGATGCAGCAGTTAAAGTAGTTATTTTAGTTTATTGACTTATATATACAAAAACAATACATAACAATCAATAAAACCAGACAATATTACATATGAGCCTTCATTTTTGTCAGCACCGAGAAAAGTAATGCCATGAAATAACATTTCCGTGAGACATGACTGCATATAAAGTCATTGCAAAGAGCAAGCGTACTAACATTTTAGCAATACATGGGTGAATCTGGGTACATTCATGAATGTAGAAAGAAATTGAAAGGGGAAAGGGGTCTGGACCATAATATCAGAAATAACTGGAGTTCTTGGTAAGTTTAGAGATCAGTCAGAGTCTGAAACGTCACACAAACAGGTACAACCTCAAACAATGCTAGCTAGCTAGTTAGCTACTGTCGGTACAGCCCTACATCAGGGCTCTCAAGTTTTTAAGACAGGTAAGAGTGACATATCTCCCCCCGGCCGCGCCTCCGTATGCCCACAGACCAGCCCTCCTCCCCCCTATATTATTCTTATTAGCTTCATTTTCATTGGTTGCTGGATTACATTTCACCCAGATACAACAGATACGTTTTTCTGATTGGCTATTCGTGTAGCCCATTTCTTTTTTTTGATTGGCTGATGAGTCCAGGGGATTTGGGGGAGACGTGCTTGATTCCTCCATGGTGAGGGCAGCGCGACCAGGTCATGTTTGCGCGCTGCGGCACATTAAATAGCCTAGAGGTTTTTTTCAGCGTGAGAAATACGATGTGTGGCGGGAGGGCGTGACTTAAGACCGAAATGCGTGACAGTCACGCTCAATGCGTGACACTTGAGAGCCCTGCCTAAGCATACACAATAAACATACCTTAACAATAGTTTGACATTTTGGGAAATAAACATATTCACTTTCTTGCCAAGAATTAGATGACATGGTTGATACCATTCTGTCCTTTAAATATGTATTAGAGTGAAGAGGCGATGAGCTTAGCTTACTTAGCATGAAGACTAGCAGCAGGGGGACCAGCTGGCTGGCACTCTCCAAAGTTACGAAATATGCCTACCAGAACCTCTAAAGCTCACAAACACATTACATGTCATTGGTTTAACAAGCACACAAACAAAAATGTAAAAATGACAGATTGTGTGTTTACATGGAGCTATCTGGAGTAGCCTATGACTGCTTTTTGACAACCCACTTTGTTGTTTACGTTTCGGTTTGTGTGCGGGTTATCAAACTAAATACCACATACAGTAGTGACCTTTGGAAGTGTTGGTAGATGTATTTTTAACTTTGAGCAGAATCAGGTTAGGTGTTCCCCCCCACCCCCTCCTGTTCACAGCCTTTGGAGCTGTATCTTTTGGCTCAACTAACACGTAAATGTACTGCCTCTTGGCTTAACGCATGATAAGAGCAGTGTCAATCTTTTCTTTTCAGGGTAAGAAAGCAGTCTTCCTTAAAATGTCTACTAAAATTAAGCAGATTTTTTTTACACAAATATTGTGAGTTTCGAGGTCAGGTTATGTAGGATACCTTGAGTATTTCCATTTGATGCTACTATATACTGTATACTTCAACTCCACTATAGCCATATAATTCTGACGGAAATATTGTACTTCTTACTCAAGTACATTTATTTGATAACTTCAGTTACTACTACTAAATCATGATGTATTATTATAGATTAAACTACACAGCAGTATAATATAGTAATTCAAATTAACTCCACCTTTACAAGCTAAATAAAAGTGCATCATCAATTTTAATCCAGTTCTGCAGAGTTCTGCTTAATGAGTAGTTTAACATTTGATACTGTTACGTATTTTTCTATGCTACGCCTGTTGTACGTTCACTTAAAGTACTAATGCAGGGCTGAGAGTGTGTTTATCCGTTGAGGGTTTATCTCAAGTTATTTTAGGGTTATAGTTTACTTTTTTTAATCTTCTTGGTCAACACTGATGTAATTCCATAGCCTGCAAATCGAGCCAAATCTTCATGTGGGGCTCTGCCATGTTTTTCCTCAATAAAACATGTGCTGATTGAAACACACACATTGCAAACGTCAGGAGTCTTGTTGAAAGTCTTTATTTCAATGGTTGATAGCCAACAGAGTCACACTGCACATATAACATTGACTGACTGACAGTCTTCTGGGATGAATTCCAATCACTACTGTGTCATACGTTCAAATTAAAATGCAACGCAAGTGAAAAGCTCAGCAGTCATGGCCGTGACAGGGCCTGTATCTTAGCGGCATGAGCATGACTCACTTTCATATAGTGCGTTTTGCAGAGCGGTTTAAATCTATACAATATGTGACAGCTCTGTATATACCGTGGCTTGTTCAGCAGTATAGGGTGCGCTATAGCTGCATTACATTCACTTTCAGTTGTATCATCGTTATTTGTGACTTCGAGCCAAGCCTTTGATTAAAGGCCGCTGTTTAAATTTACTCGGAACTTTATAGCCTTTTACTGTGCCTTACAGTACAGAATGTTATTTTAAGAAATCTTTTCAACCCAAACAAAGTGATGGGTTTAAATGAAATAAAAGTGCCTAGCTGGGTACGGAGATCGCTGGAGCATGATTCCTGGAAAGTGCTTTCCCATGTGTGGGCGGGCAGATCAGTTGGACAGGAGCAAGTAGCAGCCTGTGCTGGTGTTTGACTTAGGAGAGGGCATACTTTTGAACACACTCATGCCAAGTTACAGGCACTCAGAGACCTCCCACAGCTGTCTGCCTATTTTTTCTTTTTTTACAACAAGCCTGGGAACGCAGGGTTAGCCGCTCACCTGCAGCATGTCTGGACACTTTTTAATCTGCAGGCTCTCTGCTCCAGGGAGTTATGGGAAGTATTGTACCTGTGAGATCTAAGCAAACTGGGGGGAAAAAGAAGATAAATTAGATAATCTGTAGTGAGGGCGGCTGTATAATATTACTTGATGGGGAGATAAGAAAATGCAGTCACATACAAACATAAAGGTACATGTGTGCATGCACATTAGTGTAGTCAACATGGACCAGATCCTTTAGATAAAAGGATTAAATGACTGGTGGTCTGAGCAGTTACTTTAATTGAAGATTTGCTGATGAAGACATACTAATGCTTAATGGCCCTTTTCTATTTTCATCTCACCACAACCTCACTGACCTTAGTAGTAAAATACTCGGCCAGTCACAGAAAACTGAATTACCTACTCTAATACCATTAAGTAAGTCAGTTTTATCCTCTGAAATCTGATCTATGGAGCAACATGTAATGGAAAATACTGTTGCATACTGTATGTGGTTACAGTATCTTAAAATTCAGGATTCAATAGATACAAAAAAACACATGCAGTTTGACAAAATAATTTGAAAATCATTGGTTAAAGAACATGTTTTTGCCTTGCATGTGTTTTACTTGCATTTTCACAGTAATAAAAAGAGAAAAAGTGCTCTGTTCTGCCTCTGTGTTCGTTTTACGAGCTGCAAGTTATCCGCCGGGCTCAGTATCAGAGGTGCCACCGGGTGCTGTCATGGGTTCACAGGGTGCAAATTTGTGAATGAAACTCCTTCCATTTATGGTGCTGGTGGAGTTGTCAAGGCAAGAGGAACTTAACTTGATGGTTTCCTCTCTTCAGTTTCAGCTGTTGTGTCTCCTTGTCAATGAATTGTAAAACCACTGAGTTCACTCCTGTACATGTTGCATTACTGTATTCATGATGCAGCTGCTCATTGTGATATAGCAAACAAATGTTTCATAAATGTAAATATTGAATAACGTCTGCTTTCTTGAAGTTGCTGCCTTTCAGCCTGGAATATCAATGAGTAACCAAAAAGTGCTTCTAATCGTCCCTGTTTACACATTTACACTTTTCTAACTGTTCACACTGTAGAAGGGTGCCGCCCTTAAAACTGTGATCACGACCGCATTTCCTGATTAATTTAAAATAAAACTAAAATTAAAAACTGGAGGTATGCATCATCAGTGAGTATATCATGGTTTCAGGTAGTCTGTGCGTCTCATGTGATAGAGGTTTCACATTTGAGTCAGAGAGCGACTTTTCTTCTCGAGGTTCAGTGAAACCAAACTTTGAGAAACCCCGCAGGTTATTTGACAACTCTTTCAATCCAAAGACTTTTCAATCCAACTGGAACAAAGAAGTTTATATTAAATACTCTAAATACTTTATTTGCCAACGCAGTTATATAGTTATCTCCTTGCTCATCATTTTGTACCCAGTACCAGTTGGTGTTTTATATTTATTTTGGGTGCTGTCCTACCTGTATGTATTGTGGGTCAAATTAACCCAGTGTTGGGTTGGTGCTAGTCCCAAACAGCAACTTTTAATACATATAAAACTGAATATTTTTCTTACATTACACAAAAAAAGTAATTCTGCTCATATTTTATTTCTTTAAAAGTTGAACTGCTGGCACAAGGTGTGTCCTACCTCACCTGGAGGTCCATTCTCGGTGTATGTTCTGGAGGCTTCAAGCTGCATATGACCACGACTGGCTCGTTGAGGTGTCACACATCATGCTCACACTTACTCGTGTTGAACTCAGATTAACGCTGAGTGCTAAGAAACTTCCCCCTTCAGCAATAGAACGTCAAATTTGACATAGTCCAGTTCTCAAAATATTGTTTGTTCCCGCTGGATGGAAATTACAGCTGATAATAATGATAACAAGAGCTGCTTAAACAGGACTGAAGGGTTTTTAGAAGTAGCATTAGTGACGTCACTGGAAATCCACGTTGGATTTGAATGCAGGTGAGAAGTCACCTGATTTCTGCAGAATGCACTCTGCGGCCGGAATCCAGGCTCAAGAGGTGTGAATGAGGCCGCATGTTTCTCACCTCTTGGTGTAAAATGCAAACAATGCGGCTGCTGCACAGTCAGAGAGAGAGGGATTTAGCAAGTGGCAGATTGTTGAATGGGAGCGAGCAGACCGCTGGCGCTGGTGAACAAACAGAGCAGCCACATCAAAAGGCAGAGGGCGTGAACCGAGGCTGGACCAGTGACTATGAGGTCAGACAGTCGGGACATTTTCTACAGAAAATACATTCTACAGACTGAAATGCTCTGGATGATAGTGATATGAATATTATAAATCAGCCTATAAATGATCAAGCTTAATAAAATGTCCCATGGCACTCATCCATCCATTGCAGCTAGGGCAGCAAAATGTATTCATCATCAGCGATTTGAAGCTATAAGATAGCTCGACGAATGAATTTAGTGGAACATATAGTTGATAATAAAATATATTAAAAATATATTTTTGATTTTCTTTAGTGGTTCCTATTGGGTTGTAAGATGTTGGACAGGATAGGGGTGCGGAACAAAAACATTGATTGTAGACACAATTACAAATTTCTTCTAATCTTTTTTATGAATTTAATCTTTAATTGTACTTTCTCAAAAACTGTTAAAATAAAGTGAGAGTGTTTTTTTTGGGTCGAACTAGTGTTAAACCCATAAATATATTAAACTAGTGGCAATGCGTCAAGAGTAAATCTCTATTTTAAACATATGGGTTTAAAGGGTCTAAGCTTGAACAAATAGTCTTTGCTTTATTTCAAGAGGTCACAAGCCAAAAAGTGGAAAAATAAATCTAAAGATAGCAATGTGATTTATGGGCTAGTATTTCCATTATTGTCCCAATACGGTAAAAACCTAGCGAACAAGACGGACTAATACAAACCGTGAACGTGAACACAAACATCTCATTAATATTTTAAGGCAAAGGCTTGAATTTTTGGGGAAAATTTTTTTCGTTAGCACTCTCATATCTGTAAGGTAAATATGAATCTACCGCCAGCTGGTATGTTATCTTATCTTAGATTAGCATATAGATTGAAAACAGACGTTGTTAGGCAACCAGCGGAGATTTGAAGCACTTACCACCCATGACCAAGAAATTGTGGAATTTGTGAATTTGTTTTCACATTTTGGTTTTGGATTAAACAATTTTTTTTAGATTCTGTTGAACACATTTAGTGACCTTTGGAGGAAGCCCTGCGAGCCGTTTCCCATTGTCTCCAGTCTGCCAATGTGCTGCAGGCCATATCTTCCAATTTAGTGTCCATAAATGACTAAATTAAACTATTTCACAAAATGTCTAACTCCTCTTTTTAATAATGAAGGTGATACCTTTTATTGCTCTCTCCTCTCACCTCCACTGTCTTTATCTATTACTTCACCTTGCTCCCTTTCGTGAGCCAGTAAAACAAGAGAATGACATGTCAAGCTCAGTTAAATTGTCATTTAAAGGGGTTTATTGGGCCGTAAAGGACGGCAGCACATTGCGAGCACATGCGACGACTCCACAGGTATTCACCATTAACTTCTCTTTGTTACACAACAGAAAGTGTTCTGTTTCTTCAGATCTCATGTTAAAGCCACGATGAGCATGGAACAAAATTGTAAGTATTTATACATAATAACGACTAAATAAGCAAAGATCAACAACAAATCTTTAGTCATAGTTTTTCCTCTCAATATCGCAGCTAATTTGCATTTTTTAGAGTCTGATTCAAATGTTGCTAATCTCTGATTGGTGCCTGGGAATACATGTCGTCACAAGTCCAGCCCCCTTAGAGTAAGAAAGAGAAGACAAACAGACAAATATGGACATTTCTCATATGAAATAACAGTTCAAACTTGGAGGACACAACTGTGTGTTCATGTAGGATTTCATTGCTCCTAGTAAGAAACGGTTTTCAGTGTCTTTAAACCACAAAACATTATTGCAAACTTAAGGACATGGATTTCCCCTTTTGATAGATAATGCAAATTATGATTTGATAAACAGTTTCTGTTTTTAGTGCAGACACCAAAAACTAGACATAGAAAAAAATCCTAAACCATTTTACAGAGATGAATGATTGGTTGTGTGTACACATGCCTCACGCGTGTGTGTGTGTGTGTGTGTGTGTGTGTGTGTGTGTGTGTGTGTGTGTGTGTGTGTGTGTGTGTGTGTGTTAAACCGTCCTGTATGATGAGGTGACACAGTGGTGGGAAACTCAATCATTCTTTACCGATGAGTCTCAGAGTGAGTTTCTCTTTGTTTCCTGGTTGCTGGGTGGGCATCCCCGGCCGGTTCATTCATTACCTGAAGTCATGTAGCAATGTGTGCGTGGGATGTGAAGCACGGCAAAGTGCGTTCCTGTACCTCCGAGAGAAAAAAAAGGAGTGGGAGTTGACAGAGGTTTATTTTAATGAGGTTTGTGTTTGTTTAACCTCCTCGCTTTTCTTCGAGATAAAACCCTGGCTTCACATGAAAGTGAGCGTAACGTGGAGTCAGACAGCTTGACCCGGCACAGTTGTAACCTTATGAACGTTTGAATGTGAAGAAGGGGTGAAGGAGATTTGTACGGTGACAGAAGGATATCCAGTCCAGTGAGCATGACTAACCGCTCAGCTGACCACATCCAAAGGTTTCTGCTGGGCAAACAGAAGTGAGAGGGATGTAGTGGGAAGTCCATAAGTTGAACCAACACCTGCTCCGTGGTCAAACCTGGAGACTGAACTGAACGTAGCAGTCAAATGCCCTTGAGCAAGGCACTTCTCCACCTGCTTTATCTGGGGCCAGAGTCTGTGTCTCATGTCTGTACGGTAAATATGAAGCTATAGCCGGAAGGAGGTTAGCTTAGCTTAGCATTAAGACTGGAAACAGCTGGGCTTTATCCAAAAGTATTAAAGCTAATTATTTAACTTGCTATATCTCATTTGTTTAACATCTGAACAAAAACTAAAGTGTGAAAACAACAAATTGCTTTTTATCTCTAATCAATATCATGTTGATTAGTGAACCTTAGAGGCTCTGTTGGCCGATTGTGTGACCTTTGGATAGAGCCAGGCAAGCGGTTTCCAGTCTTTATGCTAAGCTAAGGAGAGGAAGCTAAATTTATCTAAGCCACAACCGGAAAGCAAATAAGATTTAACATAACATTATCCCAAAATGTGTGATTAATCTAGATTATATGCAAACTATGAGATAGTGTCGCCAGATAAGACATGAACACCACGCCCAATTCACAACTTTTCCAGAAACCTGTGTAAAACAATAAAACCATGACATGTGCAATAGAGCACATGTCATGAACATAAAAAGCTTCATATCTGCATCAAACAACTAAAGATAAAATGTTAGATAAACAGGTTATTGCAACCCAACAAAGAGTGCAGTCAGACAACCAAACACACACGCAGGCATGTCAATGTCCATGACGTCTAGGTGAGTTGGTCAATCCCATGATTTGATACAATTTAACTAAATCAAATATAATTAAATGAGTCAATATGAGTATTAGGACACTTAACTGAAGTTTGTATCGGTTTCGGACCATTAAATGGCAGCTTGTTTGGTAATATTCTTAATATTTTCCAATGCAATAAATAGAAATTCTGCAGGAAAGCATCTTATTAATAAGGCGACACCTCTGTGTTGTGGTTAGGCTTTTGTAATAAGTGAAGATTTATTGCCTTGTGTGTGTAATTGACCCTTGGGAGAAGTGTGAGGAGCTGTACAGATTAAACACTTTCACACTCTGCAGCTGTAAACAAGAAGCAGTGATGCAGAACATCCAGGACCGGCTTCATTGTACTGTGTACGCTTCACTCGTTTGTTGGACTCAAAGAAAAACACACGCACACACACATATATATATATAGTGGTAAATCTGCCAGAGTGAAATATTTATTCAAACGCGTGTACAGCTTTTTAAAACATACAACAGAGTGAAGTAAGAGAAAAGACATACACGGTGCACACTGGATACGCAAGTAGAAATGTATGTGGTTTCATTCAAGTACATTGCTCTTTCACCTCGCTGTCGTTAGAATTTATTTACACTGTATCACGAATTCTTGATATATTTTGGACCAAATTCTCATGACCAAAGCAATTATAGATTTGTGAAGTTTCGATTTGAGGAGACTTCTCCATTTTCTTTTTCCCCAACAGAATTAAGATTTAGACGTTTAAACCGAAAAGATATATCCCAAAAATATCATCGTCCTGATGAGTCAGAAACTGCAGTTTTTAATACAGAAAATACCCTCGTTGACTCCTAAACTCTGTACAGAAATTTTGCTTGAATATTGCTTGGTCACTATTACGGCAACATCTGAAACATCCAGCCATACAGGTGATTGTGTGTGTGTATGTATGTATATATATATATATATATATATATATATATATATATATATATATATATATATATATATATATATATATATATATATATATATATATATATATATATATATATATATATACACACACACACACATACATACACTGTCCCTTTAAGCAGACCAGCATGGCAGTTGTAACACTAGGTACTTCCCAACCACAATGCAGATCACCACAGGGGCCCATTCAGGGTGTATCTGTGTCCTCTCAAAGAAAGGGGGAAGTAGATAGTATTAAAAATCATGCAGTGATGTGTACGCGTACGCGTGCGTGTGTACGCGTGCGTGCGTGCGTGCGTGCGTGCGTGCGTGTGTGTGTGTGTGCATTTGTGTGCGCGCGTGTGTGTGTGTGTGTGTGTGCATTTGTGTGCATTTGTGTGCGCGCGTGTGTGTGTGTCCTCCATTAGGACTCAGTGAAACTGAATCCAACACTGACTGCATCCACCTTTGCATCCTTCCCATTCAGATCAGTATCTTCAGTCGGCAGCTGCTGGAGAACATGGGACTGCATGAGGGTCTGCAGCAGCACCCACCCTGCAAAACAGAGAAAGGAGACGTGTTAGTACTGATGTGACTGTTTGGGAGATAACTTTTGTTTCATAATGCAAGTAAGACTTTCAACTCTGCAAATGAGCCGCTCCTTTCATGATGAGTTGTAAATTTGCTGGGAAAGTCAGATAACAGCAGGGGAAAAAAAGAGACATTCATCTTTATTGTGAAGTCCAACTTCAGAGTAAGACACAAGTTTACAAGTTAGTGTAAGCTGGTTTATCTGATCAATAGGTTAAGAGAAGATAATAGAGAAACAAAGCCTATATGGCGTTCAGTGGGTCAAAGTATGTTATCACAGGAGGTCCAAATAAATATATTTTTTTCTAGATTACCACATCAATTTGCATTTCATTTCTTCTTCGAACAATTTACAAGTTGACATACAGTTTCCTACTTTTATTTAGCACTCAAGTAGTTTTAAAGCAAAACTATGCAGTGATATAATGCAAACCCTTTGCAAATACTGCCGCTTCATCAGTGACCCTCTACGCCTGACACTGACGCCTGAAGGCACCTTTTAGCATCGGCATGAGAAGCACCGGTCCATCAACTAACTCCAATGTAAACCCATCTACACTATTAGAGCAATCAAATACAGGACTTTCATCTAGGAGGCCGCTGTTCGCATCACGTGTGAAACAAAGAAAACATTCACGTATTTTACCTTTTTTGTTTCGTTACGTAAATCAGTGAAGTAATGTCAAGAACGCCACATTATCTACAGTACATAAAGTCTACTAACATTAGCCACCATAAACTACTACTGCAAATTCCCCCACTGCCGGACTAATCTAATCGAGTCATACCAGACCAAGCTGGGCCAAGAGGGCACGTTTTACTACTTATGAATTACACTTTTTATTAAAGGGAGGACGATCGTGTTTTGTCTTCTCTAAAAAATTGTTTAAAAGTTGGAAAAATCTCATCACATGTAGACTTAGTTTAATAGGCAGTTTATTAAGTACACCGAGCTAAAACTAAAACTGCAATAGAAACCTTCATAAAAGGTAATATTTCGAGAGGTGTTGGTCCAGACTGGTCAGTTTGGAAAATGTGTTTTACTGAGAGATGTTTTCTAATATGTAATAACCTCAATGATATACATGATGTGAACAAAATATTAGAAATACTTCTTTAGTATGACGCAAAACAATTCAAGAGCACCACAAACTGCAGCATCCAAAACTATTGTATTAGACTGCATTAGCTTAGCTCTTAGCATAAGGTGTGCCTAAACTCATCATTTAAGCCATGATGAGTACCCACTCAAACCCGAGACTCTCTTTTTAAATTCAGCCTGAGGTCCCTGGTGTCTCCTGTGTGGGCTTTGACACACTGATGAACCTGAACGTTGAATCTTACGCTCATTTTAGCCGACTCCGAGGCTGTAAACCACATGACAGTTCAGAGTTGTAAAGCCAAGGGCAACATTTCAAAGAAGTGGTGCTGACGTCGTACCGGACAGCTCTGCTTTCAACTACTCTGTTTCTGTACGAAGGCTGAAATCCTCCTCCACTTCCTGTCGCTGCACCGTAAGCTGTGTGTGTGTGTGTGTGTGTGTGTGTGTGTGTGTGAGTGTGTGTGTGTGTGTGTGTACATCTGTAGGGGAAAGTCACTCTGGAATGCGTGTATGCAAAACATGTGTTGAGTCGCCTCAACCCACACCAGAGGTTTGATTGCAAGTGTTATTTATTACATTTTCTAAGAAAAAAAGGAAGTTATTTTTGCATGACGGGGTGTTTAAATACAATCCTAGATACACTCTTAAAGAAATACAGGTATGTTCTGTATTTTAAGTATGATCTGCATAGCTTAATCCCAATGACATGACGCTAAGCGGTTTCTGCGTGAGCATATGAACACAGTTACTGGTGGTGGAATTGGCTGCGATGCCAGAAAGACCGACTGAAATGATCCGTCTTCGGTGAGTGTCTTCTTGCAGCTTGGAACACGCCAACTTTTGGTTGCATATGGACATTAAAATCCAGTTTTAAATGGCTGCTCCTTATAAGAGGCCGTACAGTGATGGAGTACTGTGCTCCCTTAATGTTGGGGGACAGATTTAAAAAAGAATGACTCAAATTGAGGGAAAGAAGGACCAGATATCCTGAATTTAAACAAACACGGGATCCAACATTTCCCATAATGAAAAATCAGTGAACAGCAGCCTTGTGTTCAAAAAGTTCTTTTAGCTGCTGAGAGAGGTCACTGTGCTATCATAGGGGCATTTTGTGGTCCACACAGATGATGACTTCATTGCCATTGGAGTGGCAATAAAAAAAAGAAAAAAGCAGGGTTACTATGTGTCAGAGAAATTGTATTTCCAGGGGCCCAACATTAAATTAAAAGAAATGTGGGTGAGGTTGTAACCAACACGACCCAACTGGCACCGTGCCTCCTCACGTGACCTCAACACTATTTGTGGAGGTTTGATATCCGAGCGCGGCCCCACTAAAACTGGCACGGAGATGAAATCCTGCTCACTCACATGGACCCTTTAGTGTGCAGCAGCACTTATAGCTGCACACTCATATCTGCTCGGCACTTTCATTTATGCACCGCTAATATTTATACACGATAAGCAGCGACCAAACTAACTGCTGCTAAAAAACTGAGGCATGCAGGAGAGCCTTCATGACATTTCCCGCTGTGACTTTGGTTTGCTGGTGGAAATCCCGTTTCATCTGATGTTGATTAAACCAGGTCACTTGATAACAACGGCGCTCAAAGGGATAGTCTCGTCTACAATAGGTCACAAAGGGAACTGGCTGGCTGCCGTCCGTGAGAAAAAAACTTTAATGCCATGATGCCAGCAGGATTTCTAGTATTAGAAACAAAAGATAAAAAGTAAGGGAGGGAATCTGTCATTGTCTGATGCTGTGTCCATGTCTGCATGCTGGCTTTTCCCCAACAACACATTCTCCCTAAATGAAGCAATCAATTACAATGTCTGACTTTTCTGTCCACCACACCTTTATACAAACACAGTTATTCTGCAGAGCTTGTTCACACCGGTTCATTCTCTTCCTGCTCTCTGTGGTCACCTCTATTGAGTTTTAATGCGGCCAAATTCATGACACGGTTGCATAGTTTTCTGTTTCTGTTGTCAACTTAATCGCAGCCCATAAACACTACGTTAACCAGCAGTCATTCACAGTTGATGAAATCCTTCTCTAGTCAAAATAAAGAGATTTATACACTCTGGAGGAACTGTTTTAGTCTGGACGGAGAGCTGGACTAGAGAGTAAAACATTCATTTACAAGATGAATGTACTCCGAGTCTCATAAGCCATTCAGCGAAAGTCCTCCTTCAACCTGATGAATCCACTTCATTGGTAATAGGTCATGGCAGAGGATACAAGATCTGCAAAGAGCTACTTCCAACTCCAATGAAAGCAATGTCAGCCCCTTTGAGTCACCAGTTACTAAACTCGTCGAAGTCCAGCTGCTTCATATCTCCGCTGTAACGTGAACCAGCAGGAATGTGCAGCAGCGACGATGCAAGCGGTGGCTGCTTGGACGATGATCTGCGACCCGTCTTTCATCGTGAACAATCTCATTACCCAAGAAAACCTCTTTACCGGACTGACAAACAAGAGGGCGACAGTCGTCAGAAACAATTCCATCGGGAGAGGTCAAAGGTCTGACCGGGCCTGTTCTGGGTTTGGAAGACCACCCGGAGCTCACTGATCGCCACGCGGGATCTCCCGTACACTTAGTCAGAAAAGACTGTCAGTAAACAGCAAAGCCAGACATCCCGAGCTGCAGTCGAACGCACTTGTTTACAGAATTTATGTGACGTTCCTCAACTTTCCCCCAGCAGAGGGAAGCTCTTCGCTTCATACGGCGTGATGCTGAGTTCAGGGCCGGGCCTTCCTCAAGAGCTGGAGCCTCATTAGCGATCCGTGTTTTCAGAGATTTACCCACTGACACGCTGACCGACAGCTGCTCCAGAGGAAAGCCAGCAGGCAAAGAGGAGCCGCTCGGTAATGGGGCACTTCCTAAAATCATCCCTTTACAAAGCGGAGATTTCTCCTCGTCCTGAAACGCTGGTATCCAGTGGAAGTGTGCTACATTCTTCTCTGCCAAACCAGAAATAAATTGGCACAGATTTTTCAGCTCGCCTTTGTACTGAGTCAGCATTGCTAATGTTTCTCTTCACACAGCTGCTATAGCCTCGTAAAAAAAAAAATAGAAAAGTCAACTTTCTTTTGCCAAGGACCACACATGGAAAAACTGGGGGGCATTTTGGTGGTTTCTTCCTGCCCGTCTTTCAGTCACATGAATAGATACAAATGAGACCACAAGGAGAAGTGAATACACCTTTTTATTTCCTTGAAATCAGTTAAATCGGATAGAAACAAACAGCTGATGCAGAGGCGTGTCAAATCAGGCTGCTATCAGGTTCAAGGTGCAGGGAGAGCCCCCCTCCCACACGCCTCCTCTGCAACGTCTTTCTACACGAGGAGCCAGTGAAGTCATCACAGCTGCTGCGGCTCTCCAATAGAGGCCGAGTGAAAGGTCGTCCCTCCAGCTGAGGGCTGTAAATTCAAGACGTAAAACGGGGACGACGTACGCTCCATTCAACAGGTGCAAATCCAGAATGAATGCTCGCGCGTTTTTTTTTTCTTCTCCTTCTTCCTCCTCCTCCTCCTCCTCCTCCTCTGAAGAAGCGAGGACAAAGAGGAGCGTGACCGGAGCATTCAGCCTGGAGAACTTACGATGCTTAAACGGCCTTAAAAACAATGACAGCCCTTCATGAAACCGCTGCAAATTAAAGAAGACTGACAGAAACTTGGCTCGTGTGACTCGTTTTGAAGCCGTAATTTGTGGCCTGAATGCAACACGTGAGGAATGTAAACAATCAGACACCTATATATCTCACACACGACGTCCACGGGATGAGACGAGCCGAGAGATGTAAAACCTCTTCACGTCCGTTTGTGGACCGTTGCACTCCTCAACTTCCTCTTTATAAAAGATCTGTCACATGAGCTGCATCTAATGAAAGTGAAATAGTGACCCTGGTTGTGTGTTCCTTCTGCAAAGACAACAGGAGGGGAATAATGTATGAAGGCTTGTTTTCTAACAAATCTTGTTGCCACTTGACAGCTCGACCATTATTCTAAATGAGCGGTCACACTCTGAGATATTGGTTTGTTCCGTCCTTGAAAACATGTCCAAAGTGATGTTTTCCAAGTGCATGTGAGGAAAATAGGGTGTATTATTATATTGTGGGGGATCTAACGCTGAAACACACTGAATAAAGCGAGTGGATTTGTCCCTCATGGAGCATGTCATAAAGAAATCATGAATTAGCATCATTTACTCTTTGGCTGTACACTAATACTCCCTCATGGCTAAAATACAAGACTTTCATTGATCTAAACAGCTCTATTCTCGTTTGTTTGCTTCCTCTGACAAACTCACTTTTAGCAACTGGCTCCCAGACATGACTCTCCTTCAATTACGGGTTTTTTCTTCCCTCAATACACTTCTGTTCACGTCACATGGGAGGCAGAGATACAGAGATGGGAGAGATTTATGACTTCCGGAGCGTTTGCGTCACGGGAGAACTGGAGATGGTTGTGTTGTTGCAGAGTTGGTCATGTGAGTACGGTATAATACTGTGCATTGACTCTACAGTAGGGTTGACGAACTGATTAGTCGGATTAATCATTTTGGGTATTTTTCCCGGTTCCTGCTTTGCAAATATAGGGATTTGCTGCTAGTCTTTGTCTCACATTCTTTCAAATTAAAGTTGCTTTGGAGGAACATTTAGCTGGTTATGAAACAGTTTGATACTGATGCTTCTAACAAGACCATCAGTTTGAAGATTGGCTATTGGAGGGAGGGAATGAACCAGAAACAGATCTGTGCAGTAAAATGAGAGGCTTTGTAAAAGGGCTCTGGTGCTCCACAACAACCACTTTTGTACAGAGGGACAGTCAAAATCCACACAAAATAAGTCTCTCGTGGTCGCTTTAAATGTCTTTGGATTTTGCAAAAAAAAGCCACATGAAAATGTCACTTTAGGCTCTGGGAGTTTTTTTGTCTTTCAGTATTTTCTAACCCTAAACAGAACGAACAATCAAAATAAGGTTGTTTCAGAACTACAATTATGCCCTATATTTATGAAATCTGGATTTAAGTACTTTAAAAAGTGCATTGTGTAAGATCTGGTCAGAATTTTACTTTAAAACCTTAAAGTATGAGGAGGTTACAGTGTTGGCGTTACGTCAAAGCCGAATATGCATTATGTTACAGATATATATATACACTAAGCACGGCCCGTCCTGCCTTGTCATATAATGTATTCCTCCAAAGGTGATCGAGCTCATAGTGAGGTTATGGAAGTGAAAATCCCATTCATATTCATGATTACTAGACAAAATGTTGAAACCATCCAAGGTAGGCGTAGCACGAGCTGTGAAATGGAAGTCTCTTCGGGTCACAAAGTAACTTGATAAAGCACCAGCGCTGTCCACATTGTGCACTGTTTTACTGACTTCCTCTGGAAATGAGTACATTTGTGTGACATTAGTTTACAGCATAGACATAGAAGATTCATACGATTCCTATACACAGATCGACACGCTGATATGCGACTGTTCTCAACCACATTCATGGAATTTCAGCCCGATTCTTCTTCTTTCAACTTCCCTTCCAGTCATTGAGAAACATCCCACACAAATCCAATCAGTGAACAACCAGGACTCCCATTAACATTCAATGTTGATTTCCTCTCTGTAAGAATGACACCATTATCATTCTCAACAAAAACCAGGAAGGAAACTTAATTTGGGTCTTTCCACTTTATTTCCTCTAATTAGTTTAATGGCAGACGCACAGAAATAAATAAAACTCCTAATGCAGTTGCATTATCAGGTACAAAAGCAGTTCAAGTGGAAGATTGTAACAAAGTACATTCAATTAAACATTATACTTAAGTACAGTTTTTAGGTATTTAACGTGATAATTTCCATGTTATGCTACTCTATACTTAAATATTGTACTTTTGTATTTGAGGGCTTTAGTTACTTTGCAGATTCAGATTGTTCAAATAGAATAGAAATCAACGGATAAATCATGATGTATTATTATAAGCAAAGCTGCCCAGCAGTAGAGAGAGACAGTAATTCGCTTCACTGTTTCCAGCTGTAATGTTAAAGTGATGAACACATGAATGCATCAAATTATAAGCCAATGCTACAAACATATTTCTGCATAAAGAGTACTTACTTTTACTTTGGCTACTCTGTAAAGTTTTGATTCTAATACTTTTGTACTTTTCCTTAAGAGTTTAAATGCAGACTTGTATTAACGGAGAATTTTTTCATTGTAGTATTGCTACTTTTACTTGGTGGTTTGTGTTGGAAAAAGAACAGAAGTGGCATAAATGAAGTACAGAAGTTACGTGACGAATAAAAGAATAACAACTTTCTCATGTATCACATTGGGGTGCAGGAGATTTCCACTTAACCTGGATCACTCCAGGTTAAGTGGAAACTTAACCTGGATCACTCCAGGTTAAGTTTTTTGGGGTAAAGAGAAAGCGAGTAAAGAGAAAATGGGTAAAGAGAAAGCGGGTAAAGAGGCTGACACCCCAAAAGAGCACTGAAAGGGTTCGGGTCAAGCTTTCGGCTCTGTATTTCAGATTAGGTATTACAAAGCGTTGTCCAGAAGTTAAACGGGGATGGACAGAGCCAGAGCATGTGTGTGAGGTTGGACATCTGTCCCACATCAGGGAGACATCTTTGTAAATCTTAGATAGGTGAGCCTCGGCACAAATAGATGAGCTGTGAACCCTCCCCAAATATCACCATCAAGAGTTCAAACTTTAAAAACAATATGTCTGTGAGCTTTAACTGAATTTATTTTTCATTGACAGCTTTGACATTTTCCATGATGTCAGTTCATCTGGTCGACCCGAACGTGAATCATCTGATGCTACAGATATATATCAGATTTATCTAAATGTCACAAGAAAAATTGAGCCCAGAGGCTGAAGCTCTGCATGTGGAGGAAGAAACAGAAGATACCAAAAAGGAACACGTGACAAATTAACTTCCAGAAGATAAATAGGGTTTTCTTCACAAATCAATAACTAATTAGAACTCTGCTCATCTGAAATAAACATAACAAAGCGGAAGAACATTTAAACTCAATAAATGTTTCCCTCTTTCAAGTGGTATTTTTACATTAATGAAGGAGTCAAAATGAGGAAGTCGAATGGCACCATATCTGTTCCTCTCCAATAAATTGAACAACAAGGTCATGACCTTTCTGACCGGTCTAGACAGTGGACACCAGTTTTCCAGCGACGTGTCTAAAAGGACCTCTCGATTCTCACCCTGCGCCCTGACCCTTGTTAACCCGTTCGCTCTCTCTCTCTCTCACACTCACACACACACACACACACACACACACACACACACACACACACACACACACACACATCCCAGCATGCCTCATTTTGAAGAATAACCAATAGCTAACCTGGCATTACATGTCGGTTGAGCTTAAATCCGAGGCACATTAATCAACAACTGGTGGTGGGAAACTCAGGGGACAAACTGGAAGCGTTGGTGTCCTACATTAAAAGACAGGTTTGTGATTAATGGCGGCCCTTTCACAATGGAACTGTAGGTTTAGCTATGAAGTTTCTTTCTGGACATTTAATTCAGCTTTTTTTTTTTATCTGGGTTGCAGAAGTTGAAGCCTGTCCCACCCTTCGTCCCCCCCCCCCTCATTCATTTCTTCCGCCGCCTTTGAACTCGCTCAAACACAGAAGGCTAAATATTTACACGTCGGCCCTTGCTTGTTTAATGTTAAAGGCACACTCACACAGCAGAGTAAATGAATGAAAAAGCTTTAGACAAAACACCTCCACCGCCTGATGAGTACCAGGCCACTGCTGCAGAGCCGGTCCCACAGGTTCAACCTCCTTTTCAGGGCATGGGAGGCAGGGACCCGGGGGTTTGCACGGGGGCCTCGCCGGAGAAGCACAGCCCTGCTGACACTGCTGTCTCTGTGAAAAGCAGCGATCTGTGCATTTAGAGTTGGCTCCGGCCCAAAGAGATTAAACGGAGGTGGGCTGGAATACCATGTGAGGGTATTACAGACAAAGAGCCATCTGATCAGCTGGGAGCGGACCATTCATGATCACAAAAGACGGGAGGTGTACAAAGACATGTAGTCGCAGGGTTTTTTGTTCGTGTTGATTGACTGTTCTCTAAACCCTCCCACAGACAGCGATTGCCCAATCACAGCTTAGCAACCGTAACTAGGCCTGTCAAACGTTGGATTTCTCTGCGTGTTTGAAAGGGTGGTGTTTAAAAAAATAAATAATGTATAGGCTTTTCGAAATATCTAACAAGTGAAGATTGAATGAAACACTTCATTAGTTGTCTGCTCTGTTTAGTTCACACATGACTTTCAAACAAATGGCGTCCTTGCTGTCTCGCATTCAGGAGTCTTTAAGTACGTGACTGACCGGCAGAAGGCATTCACACTCTTCCACCAGCAGGAATCCCCAAAGAGTCTGTCCTATCTGCAAACTACTTTTTGTTTTGTCGAAAACACGGCCAGAAAGTGACGCACCACCATGCGTATACGTATTCATGCCAACAAAACTACTGTTAGGTTTCGTAATAGATCACGTTTTGGATTCAAATTACTACGTTTTGTTTGGTTTCAAGTTCCCTGTCTGACCCACCTCGACCTCCTCCCACGGACTTATGCTGACTTATGTATTTGTCAATTCAGTTCAGTTTATTTTGTGAAGCCCAAAATCATAAATTTGCCTTGGAGGGCTTTACAATCTGTACACATACGACATCCCTGTCCCAGGACCTCACATCGGATCAGGAAAAATGAAGAAAATGTATTTATCATGCGTGAAAGACTGTAATCCACGACAAAATACCTTCCCTCAAAATGTAATTGACAGTACAGTTTGGTTGTTCGGGAACAAACCCCCTACGCCCCTTTCTTTGCGCTCTCATTGGTTGGTTTAAAAGACTTATAATTCAAAGGTCTAACAAGCTCTACTGCAATTTAACAGCAACACCGTCTCTTCAGAAACACGTCAGCTGAAAACATTACAGAGTAGGAGACAAAGTGTTCCACCAACTAAAGGATGTAAGGAAATAACCTGATAATTCTGAAGTCGATGTCGGCTTCTGAGGGAAAACAAGGACCCGCTGTTTCAAAAATGATCAAATCGGTAAATCTGCCAACGTTTTCATTGTAAACTGCTTACGTGAGAACTATTAACCCCGTGGCCTGTATTTAGTGAAGGCCAAATGGTTTCAGAGGTGTGAAAATCTGTTGGATTTTAAGCTCTAAGCCGCTTCCTTATGTAGTGGTGCAACCAAAACTGCCCCTGTGCCTATCTTCGGCAAAAAAAGAAAGAAAAGAGCCTCGCTGTGCCAAAATGCGGTGAGAGTTTTGCCGATATTTAAAGATGTGTGCTGCAGGAACAAAAAAGGGAGGCAGGGGTGAAAGAATAAAAGCTAGGTGAGCAGTAAAGAGAAAAGAGCGCCACTCTCTTAATCCTTAATCAGTTTACATTAAGAGATCTGGCTAATTCTCTCACATGCAGCATCTGTTTTACTCCCCACTTGGTAGAAAAAAAGTGCCCGAGTTCAACTTCACCAGGGAAAATAATCAGCGGAAGGAAGCTATTACTTTATGTGATTGACTAAAATCTGTCACAAATGCTTTGGACACGGCCTTGAATCGATGTCACAAGACATAAAAGAGCCTTTCCTATATATTCCAAACACGCAATTTATAATGGGACGCATTATAGCACGAACTATAAATGCCTCATGTAATGTTACAGAGTGAAACCAAGCCATCTCATGCCTGGGGACAGCAATCTAATCTGGTGGTGAATCAGCAGCAACTGAAAAAAGTCCCGTCCTGCTTCTGCCTGATAGTGAAAAGAAACAACAGCCATCAGCAGGAAGTGGGAAACAATGTCCAATGTCACCGCAGAGGAGAGAGGAGAATAAGACATGTTCAACTCTCAACAAAACAAAAAAATATCTGAGGATTAAAACAAAGGATTTGTACGTCTGTAACAATTAGCGGGGAGTTTCCGAGACGTCTTCTTCATCCAAGATGTAGAATTTGTCTCGAGTCCGAGACAAACGGAGACAATCTGCTGTGTTAATGAAAGGCTCAGGAGACATGGCACAGACACTTTTTTTTTCTTCAGCCTGGTGCTGCATTTGTCTCATTTGGCAGAAGCTGGTGATTAGATTTACAAGTACAAGTGCAAAAGAAGAAGAAGAAAAAAAACACATTCTGGAACAAAAACCAGAAAATGTTTTTAATTGGCTGTTTTACTTCTCCAGTTTTTGGATCGGCCGCATGTCGCTCTTATCCGACTGTTTCTTCCTCAACACTTAGCTGCTACCGTCTGAGACGCCCCTGACGCATAATCCTCTGGAGAGGTGTCAATGGATTAAATACATTGTATGTACATATGGTGAAGAGGTCTGGAATATTTACGGACTTGTATGTTTCTGTGACTTTATAATGAATGTATTCAGGGTTTGTATGCAATTTGAATTCATCAGCTTTGGGAAATGTTGACGCTTATTGGATTTACTATTTTCTGACGTTTCATAGGACAAACGATTAATTGATCAATCGAAAAAAATGTAGACAAAGAAAATAATCCTTTGTTTAAACCCTAATTGTGTATGATCAATCGCTTAAAGATAGATTGTTACAAGTTTTTGCTCCTCTCAAAACAATTCTAACACCTCAGCTAAAAGTATCGCCGTCCCACGCTAATTAAAAAGCTGCCTACAACAACACTGTGTCTGTGTGGAAGACTTATATGAGGCTCGGATCTTAGGGAGTGTTATATGACTGAATGAAAGAACTGATAAACGAAACATTGGATTTCACTATGCTATTGATGACCAAACTGCATATTGGATTAATTTGATTCATCATTTAGTTCATATAAAGTAAGAAAATAGCAAAAATAAAAAAACTGTAAAACCCCAAATAAGCAATTCACAATCATATAAAAAGAGAAAAGATGGTAAACCTTCACATTTGAGAAGCTGGAACAGCAAATGTTTGATAAATTAACCTACATATTTTGGATTTAATTGCTTTAACATTACGCTAAATGTCCCCAAATATGTCCAGGTTGCCCTTTAAAACAGACATGAAATGGGGATTATAATGATGTGGACTAGTGCTGCAGCTGTAGAGCATCATAAATACAACATACATGTGTATATTTACATATGGCTATATATACACATAGCCATATATCACACTATATTAAGACCCTGAAGGACGGCAACGTCAGGACCGTCTTCTGGGACGGACGGCGTGTCGTCCTCCTGCAGAGCGAGGACAAAAAGACAAAGGAATGCCGGAGTAATGAACCGTTGTTTTCTAGAGTAACTTTGGGAAGAAGGACAAGTCACAGAGGTCACCTGTAGGTCAGGTGGCTGCGCTCAGGAACCTTTTCACTGATTAAGATGAAGGATGCCGAGCGCATAAGGTGCAAACGAGCCGGGGGCCCCAGGGGGCCCATCTGTTGTGGGCAAATAAACGGGGGCTTCAGTGAATGGGGGAACAGCCCTGCTTTCCCCCTGCGAGGCCCAGCAGACAGCTCCATTAATCAGGAGCAGGATGAGCCTGCTGGGCTGGCAGTGACAAGTCAGCGGTGGCACAAACTATCCTCCCCCTCGTCCTCGTCCTCGTCCTCCTCCTCCTCCTCCTCCTCCTCCTCCTCACACTGCATCTCCATTAGAGGCCGGAGGTGTCAGCTGGCTGCGGCTTCTGCTCCTCTGTTGTCACTGTCGATGTTTTCACAACTGTCCTTCAAGGATAACTTTAAGAAGCGACACCGGAGGAGCAGGGCAGCGTTTACGGGGCGCCATTAATCCCCCCAATAAACAAACATTTGTTTTAGCGGCTGGTTTAGTACTAAGTGACCAAAGGACTATTGGAAACAGCAAACTCTTAACTTAGATTTGAGTTTGACTGTAAGAATGATTCAGTAGTGACAGATGTGTAAATAAATGACCAATCATAGTTTACTTAAAATTACTTTATTGATGGTACGGACCTCTACAAAAGACAAGATAAATCTGAGGGGTCAGGAGATCATCAAGAGAAGCAAAAACCATTAGACATTCCTCTAATTTTTTATGATTTTTCTAATCAATAACTGAACAAATTTTAGCTCTTCAAGTGTCCAAACATGGAAATAATGTTTCTTGAACTAGTTGCCAACAGGGTTTCATTTTAAAGCCAAAGAGGTCCTACAGTACAGGTTCATTACAAATACCGTTGCAACATAGCATAGGGCTGATGTATAACAGCCTTTCACATGTATCCAATAATAATAATAGTAATAAGTACAGACTGTATACAATCCTGTCTCATAGTCCTCTAAACCTCTATGGAGTGTCGCATCTTATAAGCACCAGATGTATTATTAAAAATTGTCCATGACGTTCGTATTTCATCTTCTCACCGGTCTATTTTCGATTTGAACGCGGCCTTAGCCCCAACTGGCATCCGCGTCTCCTGGATGTCCAGCAGTAAGATAAGACATGTACCCTAGAAAGAGCGGGGGAGGGGAGGGCAGAGACGGTGGAAAGGAAGATGGAGGAGCACTTTAATAGTATGATTCAGCAGAGGTATCAATTCCCACAGATGGCAAGCTGGCTCCTATTGACTTACATAGGAGGGGAGTAAAGAGGCAATCAAACCCACCCCGGGGACAGACAGTCAGCACATCAAAAGGGAGCGGGATCAGTGTGTTCAAGGCGCCCCAGCAGAGAGGAAAGAACGCAGGCTGAGCTCTGTGTGAAGTGAATCTGCTTCAAAAAGGCGATGCACAAAATCTTTAAATGTCACGGTAAACACAAACCTCTATATTAAAGTATCTCTCCCGTCACGATGCTTTTACTCTGGTTGGCCTCCCTCAACGCTCTACCGCCGGCCTCCTTTCATCCAGACAGACAACCGGAGATCCTGAGTGACAACTGAACGAGGACGTCGGTGACGACCAGGTGTCAGAGGACGTCCCGCGACACCTCGGCGCACCGATCAGCAGCCGCAGACGTGCCTGCTGCCGGTTTATTTTAAGGCTGGCAGCTTTGTCACTCGGCCAGCTTTGAATAACACAACAAAGAGGAGAGGTGAGAAAGTAGCTTCCACCTGAAGATGCAACCACCTGAGGATCTCACCTCTGCGCTTGAAACGCTTCCTCGTTTGGCGACAGCAGGCCGGTCTCGCTCCAGGACTGAAGCCACATTAACCTTTTGCAGGGACTTTTAATCAGTCTGATTAATTCTACCAGACAGACAGCGGCCTGACCTCCAACCCCTGATGAGTGATGGAGGGAGTTGGCACTGACAAGACACTATTAATATTTAATTAACGGTGCTTTAATGATCATTAAACTGCACCGTGAACTCGGCTGGTAACATGTTGTCCTGTGTTGTTCTGTATTCTTCTCTTTGTGATAAATAAGGACGAATTAGACAGAATTTATGGGGTCTCGACACTAATAACACCGCAAATACAGCTCATGAATAAAAGTGAGATGAGAAAAAGGCAACATCATGTGTAAATGCTGTAACCTTAATGTAGAAAGCTGCAGCAAAACAATTTCATTTGTTATGCATTAAGAAAAGAAAATTGGTTTAATAAACCATTCAATTCTGTGAATGAGCTTTAAGTTTCTGACATTGGTCTATAAAAATGTGTGTTCATTATATTTTTGCGTGGCAAAACATGGTTTCTGCTTCATGCTAACTGACTATATATGCAGCACATCACTTTACATAGCCAACGGCATCGGAGCAAATAGGATTTAAATGAGATTTAGCCGGGTATTTTGACTGCATTTACACTTTGTTTCACTTTAATCATAAGTCTGACTTTGCTTTCAGTTTGTGGTTATAATAGCAGTGAATTATCCGTCTCACTGCCGACATTTTTGTCGACGTAAAAGCTGGACGTTTGTGCCACATTTGAAGAAATTCACTCAAGGCCACAGTCGTCACATTAAGGTACATACGTGAAATTTGACCTTCCACGTACAGTATGTGAACCTCTCTTAAGCTTATGAGAGGGGTTGCATTGCTGTAAAACGCATAGGAAGCAATTTGGGATTCAAAATGTCACTGAAAGAAAGAACACTTCGATATACGGACAGCAGAGAATCAAACCATTAAACTTGTGGTTCAAGGATCGACCCCTAGAAACTAATCAGTTCATCCTCGAGGTCCCCAGATGGACATTTGGGCCAAATTCCCTCCGGGCGTTCTTGAGATATCGCATTCACAAGAATGGACCAGATGGCATTAAAATATGAAACATGGGAGCAACTCAAAGGACAAGATTCCGGCTAATAAACGATCTTAATGGGGACATTTATTAGAGGTTTTCTGCGTTGGTTAGACTAGTGAGAGGCAGGCCTCCAGTGTCCCTTTTAGTTATGAATCAAGCCAAAGAGGTTCAGAGTCTTTCTAACTGAAAAATACATTTATAAAAAGCCTCAGCGAGAGAACTGAAGAGGACATTCTTCTTCCGTCGTCTCATTACTTTCCAACTCATTGCTTTTTCCAGTGCACCCATACTCCTACCATTCAGCACATGCCATGATATACTCACACCATAATCATACCGCGTCAGTACCTGGTCACAAGCAACTACAAAACCCATCATGTCACTGTATAACCAGTCCAGACAGTGGCACCTCTGTCACATCCTGGAATAACACAATATGATCAGCTTTAAAGGCTTCATCAGTTACTCCAATTAAGAGCTTATTTTTAAACGTCCATGTGATGACTTTGAATATCAGCCCCCTATTTGTCCTTGACAGAAATAACGTAGAAAACAGCCACTACATAACACCCTACATGCTCCTGCTCCTTGCTCGCTTCAGGAATTTGTTACGAGACACTTGCAGAGTCAACACACAGGCCTCAGTAAACGGTAACTGTTGCACAAGAACAATCAGGGTTCTCTGCTAAAGGAGCAGCAAACAACTGTTATCTATGTAAAGAAATAGTGGAGGGGTGTCCACCCGAGTCCCTCCCCCTCTGTGTGACGTTGTCAGAGCTCCTTCTTGCTTTGTTGACATGGCCGGCCTTGAATGCTTTTAGTGCATGTGAGCGTACTCCACTCGTTAACTCCCATTCAATTAGTATTATTATTATAATAAATGAGTGATTTGCTACCGAGTGCATCTGATCCTTGTGCATAAATGTTTGTACAATTATAACGCTACTGTGATGTTCATATCAAATTAAATAAACTTCATTGGGTGCCAATCACTACATATGCTTGTATTGAAGCTCTCTCCACAAAGGTTTTCTTATGTTTTTGAGCCGTCTCCAAACCTTTTCCGTCCGTGACTACTTATTACTAACCAACGTCTGCTCATCACTGAGTGTTTGTCTTAAAGTCGTGAGAAGCTCAATTGATGTCCTTGTTTCAGACCGTTTCAATTGAATGGTTTTAAAGAGGCCTGAAGTGGTAAAACGATGCAATATTACACACTCATAGAAAGGAAAAACATCTGATTTGTTATTTTGTGTGGCAAAATGCTGTTTTTTTTCCCTCTGATTTTCTGCCCTGGTGGTCTTCTCATGACCCCTCAGATTCATCTGAACTGGGGAAAAAGGTTACAGACTCCAAGTGGGAGAAAATGTCCATGTGCCAATTGTGGTAGAACACGGTGTTCATGTCAGGTTGCTCAACTTCTTCTGCACAGAGTTGGCATGCATCCGCATCACGGCGACGCATGTGGGCTTCAGCCTCCACTGCTGCAGGCGAACAAGAGGTGTCTATCCGCCCGCTCTGTCGGCTCAACAATGATTATTAAATGTGTGGGCATGTTTACTTTCAAACTCAAAGTCTTTCCACTGGCACAGCGTCAGGACACATAAACACAGTATGTAGGTCAGTCAAACAGTTTGTGTCTGTTCTCACCTCTCTCTCTCCTCTCTCTCTCTCTCCATGGGTGAGGTGAACTGACGGCAAAATCAAACACATTGTTTGCCGAGTGTGACTCATCTCACCCGGAGAACCTGAGAAGTGGAGCAGGGTTTCTCCCCCCTTGATGTTGCCCTCCACACCACCGTTGGAGCGGGAACATTTGGGCCGAATGTCTGCCTGTCGGACATGATCACGACTCCTCTGTCTTGCTATCGATTTTTTTTTTTTATCTTCGACCTCCTGCGTGTTCGTAGCAGCGGTGGCATCTACTTGTAAGAGAGCGGCAGAACGAGAGAGATAACAGCCGTTAAATCCATTCAGCGAATCACATGGATAAAAACACACAACTTTACATTGGATGTAGTGGTACAGCGTATTTGTGTATTGCGTTTAATATAAGTGGGTCAAAGCTTCAGTGGAACAGAATACATGGGATCATTCAGATTATTCCAATTTAAAAAGGAAACCGACGAGGGGTAAGTAACTAAATACGCCTTTCGGACATCTTAAAGAAATTAAAAGTTTTTTTCAGACACATAATAGAGACTAATTATGGTGAGCTAACTAATTCTTCCACAGCAAAGTATTTTTATTTGACTAACTTTTTTCTTTTTAAAACGTACACGCTAGACTGCTTTCTCTTAGTAAAAACAGATGTGGACAAGTTTATTTCAACCACAAAAAAACAATAAAACCCAACAAAGTTTTAATGGAAACGCTGGTGCTTGTTTTAGTTCTGGTGAGGGATGTTTTAGATGTCTGAGAGGTGAAAGGCAGCGTTTGTTGATTGTTAGCGACTGGTCCTTTTAGAAAGAAGTTTTTCTTTTTTTTCGTGGTTTGAGTTTTTTTCTGCCTCAAGTGAGAGAGGCAGCCTCCTGCAGCTCTGAGGCTTTGAGCTAAATGCTAACATCTGCATGCTAACGAAGGCTGTTGGAAGAATGCTGGGACCCTACATGTTTACCATGTTAGCTCGCACTAAACACAAAGCACAGCTGAATATCATGCATTTTGCAGGTTTTTTGTCCCAAACTGTAGTACCTAAATTGGAATTTTGACCTGGTGATGCTCGAGGAAAAGTCAAAGCGATCCCCAACGTTACTACAGTTAATGCAGGGGTCGTGTTACCAATGTCCACGTGAATCCATCCAGTAGATGTGGAAACATTTAACTCTGAACAACAAAAGGCAGTCTGCCGGAGGAAAAGTCAGAGGAACACCGACGCCTTACAGGATTGATCTGTGCACACTTGTCTGTAGACGGTAATCCATACCATAATTGTTGACATATTTCAGTCTAAAGCAAAGTGGTGAACAGACGGAGCTCCAGTGGGGCTAAAGAGGCAGAATAGTTTGAGTAGACTCTCAACCAACTGCATCACAGAAGCCGCATGATTTTTATTATTTAAAAAAAAAAAGCGACTGTGACAAATCAATATCAGGTTAGAATAATTTTCTAATAATTTTCTATTTTCAGTTTTATAACCGGGGAACATGGAGTTCTGTCCTGAGGCATTAAGAATGCCACATGACATCAGTTTCATTCACTCGCATGGAGTCAAGGCTGGACGTCAGTGTGACTGATTGAAAAACTGGGTCTGTACTTCCTTTTCTTGACAATGTTAATGTTCACTGATCGGTGAGTCCTTGGGTAGTTTTTATCTATTGAGGGTAATTCCACTTCCCAACATGTGCACCCGTCTACTCCTGCTGTATACTGTCAGTCTCTCTAAACTCAACTCTACGACCCTGTATCTTATAAACATAACAAACAGACACCCTCCTCATGCTCAGACCCAAAAGAGAAACTTAGTATTCATGGTATTTAATATATAAGGTAACCTGCTGCAGGCAGAGCCATCAATCAAAAGTATGACAAGTAGCCAGTTCATCCTAATGAATGCTTATTGCTATTAAGAATGATTTAGTTCATAAAATGACAGCAAATAGTACAAAATTCCTTCAAATTGCTTGCAGAAGATTTTCTTCATCATGATGTACTTAAAGGGAAAAGCAGGAAATGCTCACGTTTAAGAGGCTGGAACCAACAAATATTAAGCACCAATGCCGAATGAGTCGTTTTTTCTTCTTCTGATGGACCGATTCATTGACCCAACAATCGTTTCAGCTTTCCCACTGTAGAGTACCAAGGTGAACATTCCAATTACGCACCAAAATAGGAAGTACAATTTCACACGTGCCACAGATTCCATGCTTTATACCAATCTGTGATGTGACACGAACGGAAATAAAGTCATTTACAGCTGAATATGGAAGATAATTGCTTTAACATTTGACCTTCCTTTCGATGTACAACTGTATCTGTATGCTGCAGCATTCCTCTCCTCTACCAGGACTTCACAAAACGCTGCCCTCCTCTTGGCCTCCTGTATGGAGGTCTGCACACACCACGCTGACGGGGAGCTCCTGCGGGAGAAATAGCTCTAATCCAACTGGAGCGTCCCGCTTTGATGAGGATCGTCGGTACAATATTGCACATGACAAAGCACTCTGCTATGCACTGACGACGCCTGCATGCAAATAGGAAGAGAAGGGCGGACCAGCTACAGCTTTCAGGGCAGAAATACTTGATACATGGCACAAAAAAAAAGGTTGCCAGAAACGACTTTCTATGAGATTAAGGTGGTTGGAAGTGAACACTACACCTCTGAGAGGTGGTATTACAGTATGCAGCTAATCTGAAAGAAAACAGACGTTTTTAAAATTGGAGTTTTGAATGCATACTTTTTTTTTTCTCAAATCTTGACTTTCTTTCCCAAGTTATATATTTAAAAAGCATATGTGGTTAGCCAATGACATCATTCACCAGAGGGACCAATACGGTTATATAAAAGCCAGACATGGCTGTGAGCGCCCCACACAACTGCTCCAAATGATCTCTTTCAGAGGCTCCAAACACAACAAAGGCCTACTTACTTTTAAAAATCTGAGAAATCATCTACAGTACATCATTTGCGGGATGACAGTGAAATGAATGAATCAATGAAAAAAGGTGTTGACTATTCCGTACAAGGTGAAAATTATGGGATTTGTAGCCTCAACTTGCTTTTAACAAAATTAGGACGACATAGAATGAGTCCCATTTAAATTCAAAGTAAAATGTATGTCCTTGTTGGACTTGTCAAAATGGTCCACATTCTAACGTCGTCAGCTGGATCCATTCCAGCCAGGGAAGTCGATACTGGATACAGAGTCAGAGGCGGCGCACTGTTGATTCTTATGAAAGTTACTCAGTGGTGCATGATGCAAAAAAAAGGTTGTGCTTCAGATAAAATGACTTGGATCTTCAGGATCCATGAGCTCAGAGAGAAAGTGCGCAAACGCGGAAGCGTGCAAGCGTCCTTTAGCCCCGCCTCCCGGCCCTCGGTCCAGCCTTGTTCTCTTCACATGAACAGAAAAAGGAACAGAACTCTGGATTTGACTTTTAGTCCATACCACAATGATTTAAGTATTCAAGTGTTCGTTCTAGAGAGTTGATTAACCTAAAAAAAAAAAAAAATCTCTATCCCAATGCAAGTCTATGACAAAAAGTATTTGACATGCAACGATTGGCGCTCTTACTCTCAATTATCCTTTTGAAACTTGAGGCTCATATATGGTTCTTTTTTACTTCTGTACCTTGTTCAAGTAGTCGTATGAACCCCAAATGAGTTCTATTACTTTTTCAGAATTTATTTGTGAATAAAATGTATATTTTGATCATAACTATTAATGTCCAGCATGATCTATGCTAGATTTCCCCCCAAAAAAGTCACCGACTCTTACAAACTCCATGGTTCAGGCCCTTGCCAACATCCCACATACTAATAGGACACCTTTTTGGAAAGGTTAGGACCTAAATAATCAAAAATCACTGCAAAACCAAGCTTTGACTTAGTGGGAAGGTGTTTTAGTCAAAAAAAAACGTGACGTTCGGTTCAAAAATAGAAAGGTTACTTGTTTTATGACAATACATTGTCTCACCAGAGGCTGCTGGGTATTCAAATTTGCATAAGCCTTCCCCCTTGCTGTGTGAGGTGTTTCTAGAAATGTGGGGGGTACACGTAGGTCACAGGAAGCGGATTTGTGAGACAGAGAAGAAAAAAAAGAAACCGCCGGCTGATTTGTGATTTTACAGGTACTAATATGGAGTTCGTAAGGATGTTGATTGCTTTGTTAGACTCCCACAAGCCCGTACGGTAATTGAGATGTGTTTGTTAGGGAAATCCGACTTTGTAAAGGGTATTTATCATGGATTTGGTGAAACCTTACGGCCGCCGCGGCAAGCTGACAGAGCAGCAGTATAGTCGGCGGAGTTTACGTAAATACTTAAACTTAAAGGTTACTTTAATTATGTTTTACACCATATGTATCTTCTCACAAGGGTTGTGGAACTGTAGAACTTTAAATGAAGTTAAACAACGATGTGGTTCTGGAGATAATTAAGGAAACGTTCAAACAAAAGAAAAACATTTTTGTCTGAAAATAGGCACAGCGGCGCTGCTTTGCCTTGCCAGCGAGACAGCTAGCAAGCTAGCTAAAACTCCTCCTTCCCATTTTTATTTTCTTCCGATTGGAAGTTGGGCGACGTATATGTGCTTGAATCAACATACCAATTCCACACATATGCTCACTTTTTTTTTATAAAATGGAAAGCTATTTACAACAGCTGCAGTGTCATATTTCCTCACACACGCGCGCGCAAAAGAAGTGAGTCAAACTTCAGCTCCCAGTAAAGTATGTGTTGGTGTTGCATTCAAGAGCACACGTGTCACATTTCTCAGCAAAATACTCTCTCGCGTGGTAAAATTTAAAACACCGCTCGTGCAGCCAAACACAGCTCGTCGCCGCCAACAGAAACACACCGACGGCTCGGGGACGGCAGACGGAGCATGCAAATGAGGCAGCGAGTTCCCAAAGAGGAGAGTGATGTCACGCGATAATCGTGATGCATGTAAAACGAGACGCGGCCAGGAGAGAGAAGTCTGGCTGGCGAGCGGCTACAGCTCTGACTTCAGGAGCATGAACTGCTTTAATCTATTCCAGCTCGGAAAAACACAGCTTACATAACAGCAGACCGCCAAGTATTCCTGGGCTTCTAAAGTATAAAGTATGCGTGCAGTCGCTGTGGCGAGGCAGTGGAGTTTGGCTCAGTGAATTTTCCTGGAAAACACTAAGATATGCGTTAACATACACAACATTTACTATAAAACCAAATCCAGTGAGGAGTGAAAGTATCCAACAAAGTTTCTGTATTCATTCATCATCTCACTCGTCGTCTCTGTCAGCTGCTATTGCATGTTTCAATGTTTAAATGATTTAAGTACAACTTTAGAGGCCAAACCTGCTCTGATAAACAGGTCAATCCTCATTTATCAAGAAACAATGAAGTTTTACAGCACTTTTACTTCAACATCTCTGTGTTTTGGACTGTTGGGCGGACAAAGTAAGACATTTGTGAAAGTGATGCACCCATTGATCTACTTTCTCACATTTTCCAGACTAAATGATTAGTTAGATCACCAGATTGAGCGATAATGAGAACAATCGTTAGTTGCCGCCCAGCCCCAGTTTGTGCCTGCCGTGTGTTAGCGTTAGGGTTACATTTGAGTTACAGAGTTCAGCATTGGTTCATCTAAAAGATGAATATGGAGGTTTTTTTGTAAACTAAACCAGAATCCAGAAAAAATCCAACTATGAAAAAGATTTTAACCTGTTTTCCAAGTTTCACTTTATCGATCCAAACAAAGATGGCAGCAGGTTACCTAGAGAGGATACAAGTTAATGTTTTGTGTGAAGCAGATGAAAGTATTTTTCTTCCATATTAAAACCACCTTCTGGGGTTGTGTCTATGCTTATTTATCTTTAAGATAGACGGACACTTAACTCTGTGACTTGAATGTAACACCAACATGAGAGCAGTGATGGAGGCAGTATTCAGTAAAAGTATGTAAGAATAATGATGAAAATGTACTTGGAGCAAATAGATTCAAATAATTAAAAAGGAAAAGCAGTAAATCCTCACAGCTGTGACACCAGAACAACGTTTTATTAATGGCCTACTTAGTTCAGCTGTACAAATTGTTGGGTAGTTTTATTTATATAATCATAATTTAGAGTCTCTTATGTATGTAAAGTAACTAGGTGGCATGATGTAACTGTGGTGAAGTAAAACATATATTTTCTCCTGACATTTTAGTAGAGGTAGAAAGCAGCATGAACAGAAAATACTGGAGTAAAATACAAGTAACTCAAAGTTGTACTTGAGTAAATGTACTTAGTCACATTGCAGCACTGCATTAGAGGCACAAACTGGGGCTGTTTTCAGCTCCATCAGGTGGGCCGACAGTACAATAGTTCTTCTCCCTGATGCTGTTGAGCCAGTTTGGACTTGATTCATGTTATAAAAACATGAAATATTAACAGGAGCCGTTTTCAGTATATCATCTATCCGAGGCATTTGAATTACTGTGGGTCATTTAGCAGGAAAAGAAAGGCTCTGCAGATGCTCTCGATGACCCAGAAATCATCATTTCTGCAGGTGTTTTGCAGGTGAATAGACATTTACACGTCAGAATGAGAACTGGAGTAAACGCCGGTGAGCAACTGTCAAATGTAGCCACAGACTTGTGGTTTAAAACAGCGGTTATTTGTAACCAAAACACATAAACTTTCACTTTTACCCCAATCAGAGCCCAGTGCGAACGTGACGCGCCTCCCTGTACATGTCTTTGGAGGATCCTAGTTAAATGACATCAGCTCCTCACAAGGTTTCAGTGTTTTCCTGGACAAAAACTTCAGGAGGGTGGATGCACGTTGTCATGGAGGCTTGAACCCCCGAGGTCAGCCAGATACAGCACACTCTCCCTGCTCACAATACACCGTCCTGCCCACCCAGAAAGTAACACAATGAATCCACACTAATCCCATCTTTTGTGGTGCTGCCGTGTCTCAGTGTGGCTGTACCTCATGTCTCCACCATCTCTGCTTTAACTGCCTTTATGTGCATTCACGGGGCCCGGGGTAAATAAAACAAATATATAGTTTAGAAATCTTCTTTCGTCGACACACAAACAAAGCTCCACATAAGATATAGCTGGTGAATCCCGGATTAGGGAGCCGTGAGCAGTCTCAGATGCTATCACAGATGCCTTTTATCATCTTTTGTTATGATCACTGCACTATCACACTGACAGCAGAGATGAAACAATGCTAGAAGCAGCTCCACACGTTGTGCTCCGTGGAGAATAAAAGGCTTGGCAAGCACACAGTAGCCTCATATATATATATATATATATATATATATATATATATATATATATATATATATACGACCAGACAGAACATGCATGCTAACATCTCCAGCAGGAGTTGGACAGACAATAGAGAAGCCAGACGAGAATAACAGTTGTCATGAGAACAATAGTTTCTTACTGGTTTTATATTCACCTCCCATTAAACATCTGCTAAATCGTAGGGATCTCCACAGCGAGTATTGCGCCTTTAAATGAAGTTTGCATGAGCCACTTTGAGAGATAAGAAGAGTGTGCTTACCACCACCATTAATCAGAGTGATTAAACAGATATAGTTTTAAATGATGAATGCAATAGACAGGAGACGCGTAAAGAACTCTTACCGCTTCCTCCTCCGCTCTCGGTGCTGCTCCGTCGCTTTTATATTCCTCTTTTTCTCTCCCCATGATGATCAGTCGCGCGTCTCACAGACACAAATCTCGACCTCACTTCCATGTGCTCGCGACCAGGACCACGCGCTCAGGGGAGCGCTCGGGATACGGCGCGTGACGTCACGGCGAGACTGGAAAGCCGCTCGAAAAAAAAGTCGGCGCAATAACAACAATAATACAGGTATTTATGATTATACACGACATATTAGCTCATGTAGAGACTTCACTGGATGTGGTACTTCACTGGGAGGTCGTTAAGAGTATTTTATTGGATATTATCGATACATTTCTATTGATGTTCCCAGTAAATTATAGTTATATTTGTCTAATATCTTAACTTATAGTGAATTGTCAAAAACACACATACACGTGGACTGTTTAGATTGTCTGCACGTGTATATGATTGAGTCTGTAAACCAAGCTGTTTTGTTTTCACCCACATTTTTGGGATTGAAATCTGATCTGGGGTGTGAAATTAAGGAATGTGATCAGTAACTGCCCAAGTATGTTTAACCATATACAAAGAATATGAAGTAGTCTATAATGTACTTACATATAGCATAAACAAAGTTCAGGAAGAAAACCATGCAGGAAGTTGTCTTTGTGCATCATCAGATTACATTTTTATGAAAGTGTTTCTGATGCACATTGAAAGGAAAACTAATTTAAAAAGCTGAATTCCCTCTTTGGTCCGCAAGTGATGACAGTTTGTGAACTGAAATATTCCATCTTCAATAACAAGCACTTGCTTAGGTTAAAATGTGCTATGCAGTGCTTTTTTAAACGCTTGATGCATAAATCTGAGCTTACCTCGTCTTCTTTACGACCAAAAACTAGACCGTCAAATGTTGCATCTTCAAGTGAAGATATTAAGTCATTTTAACCCTTAAACACTATAGTCAGAGTAAGCTGAGTGACTTGGAGTGTAATTATCTAAACATGAGCATCTTAGTTCATGTCAGTCACTTTATTCATGTGTCTCCTTCTGAACTCTAGAAACATGTACCTCCATTACTAATGTGTCCACTGATATGAAATGTGTGTATTTGCGATGCAAGAACAAGAACACAAAGTCAAGAAGAAACATTTTTTTATATTTCAAAAAGAATCTAGGAACATAATGGAAAAAAACAAACACTGGGTCTGAACGTACAGACAATTGAGATCCAAAAATACATTTTCTTAGGAAATATTAATTATATACAAAACATAAAGATTTATATTTTAGTTTGGGCACCCTCAACAGGGTAGCCCCATTTTTTTTCTTTCACATTTTATTAATAAAAATAAACTTTTAAATATTTAATCCATCCATAACTTCAATTGAGGCAGTTTTAACATGGAAATCAAACAAGATTCCAAACAACTTAATCCGCTTTGCATTTGCATGCAACAACAACTGTACACCCCAAGTCTTGAACTTGCATAAAAAACAAAAAAAAGGCCAAAAAGTCTATGCCGAGTCAAACTTTAAGGGCGAGAGCTCTGCAGATGTGCGAGTCTCTGCTTTAAAAAGTCACTTTTCCTCCTCAGCTGTTCTTTGAGCGAGAGCAGTCTCTGTTCGTCCGTCTGCATGCTGTAAATGCACTCTGTGGCCTTCTTCAGGATCACCACTTTGGCCGCCTTCTCGTTGTTGGCCACCTCGGGGATCTCGTCCCGCAGGGCGAAGAAGCTCAACTTGAGCTCGTTCCTCCTCTGACGCTCCAGAACGTTATGAGTCCTTCTCTTGTCATAGTCCTCCGTGTCAGACGTCCGCGGGCTTGAACACTTGCGGTTGTTGCTGATCTGTTTGAGGACCCTGCTGTGGCCGCCACTTCCGCCGCTGCTGCTGATGCTGTTGCTGCTCTCCAGCTTCAGCTTCTTGACAGCCGGCTGCTCGTGCCTCATGGATGGATGGGCGGCGTAGTTGTGCTGGTGGGTGGAGACGTGGCACCTCTTCAGCACGAGCGGGCTGGGATGCCTGGTCTCTGCAGGGCCGGGGTCGCACCGCTTCACCGCCTGCCTTTTCTCCACCGTGACCACGTCGATCTCCTCCTCATCCTCCTGGTCCTCATCATCTTCAT
The DNA here is from genome assembly GCF_910589615.1 of Taurulus bubalis. Lineage (NCBI taxonomy): Eukaryota > Metazoa > Chordata > Actinopteri > Perciformes > Cottidae > Taurulus > Taurulus bubalis. The sequence continues at coordinate 7,039,619 of NC_136606.1, forward strand.
CTTCGTCATCATCCTCCTCTTCCTCATCATCATCTCCATCTTCATCTTCTGCAAGGCAAACAAAACCAGACTGATTCAGCATCAAGGATGCAAACTCATCCACACTGCATGCCACAGAGGGGAGGGGTCACAATCTCTCCTTCATCAGTAGATCGCTAAACATGGCAGCCTCGAGCTAATCACAGTCTAACGTGTCTCGACCTCCTGCCTGGAAATCTGACTGCAAACATCAATTAAAATCAATAGTTGGCCTTCTTTTAAGCCCAAACAGTGGCGGCAATGTTTGCTCACTCAGCAGAGGGACATTCCTAATTGCACAGAGGGGTGTGTCAGCACGATGTGTGCGTATTCTCCCGCTTACCTGAGTCACTACAGCTGCTGCTGCTGCTGCCGCTGTTCGGCGGCGTGTCCAGTCCCAGGTCCTTGCAGGGCGGCGTCCCCGCGCTCTGCTTGGGCGTCTCCGCCATCGGGTACGGGAAGACCACGGACGGATCGATGCACTCCGCCGCGGACGTGTTCAGGTCCTGTAGGTAGCTGCTGTTCAGCCGCCACGCCGCCGCGCTAGGAGGCTCCGCGCAGCACTCCCCGGCAGCAGACTCCTTCCTGGCGGCGTGCAGGGAGGCGAGCCGCTCGGACACCACCTTCTCCAGCTTGGCCGCGGCGGAGAAGCCGCTCCACATGCAGTCCTGGATGATGATGGACTTGAGGAAGGTCTGGGAGTAGTCTGCGTCGCAGATGATGCTCTGGTTGACCACGTCGTCGCCCAGGAACTCGGTCACCATCTCCAGCTGATCCGCCGTGGAGGGGAAGAGGCTGGACAGGGACGGCCGGCGGCTCGGGGAGAGGGGAGGGGTCGGCAGCAGCTCAAATTTCTTCCAGATGTCTTCGCTCGGTGCCGGAGGCTGAAGCTGCTGAGGGTAGAAATCCTCCTCCTCGTTGTCGTAGTAGAAATACGGTTGAAGAGAGTCGTAATCGTAGTCATAGTTTTTACTCGCCAAACTTGAATTCAGCGGCATTTTGTCTCTGTTGTCTTTCTCCTTATTGTGAAGCTGGTTGAAAAAAAAGGAAAACAAATGGTTGATTAGATGTTGATTGTATTGAAGAAAGAAAAAAAAGGGCGGTCTGCAGGTTCAAAGCAGCTGCTTGGCACCGATCCTGCTCTGCAACGTTAAGTGTAAGCAACATCACATGGTCACTCCAAAACACCGACGCGCGTTTGCACGCCTCGCATGCAGCAGCGCTGCAGCAGCAGGTGCGCAACGGGGAAACTGATAGGAAATGAAGTGCAAGAGGGGGGAACCCCGCTGCGTACGATAAACTAACACCTTTTTTAATTGTTTTCACTAAACTGACGTGGGAAAAGTGCCGGTGCAAGCTCCAGAAACCCGCTCCCCTCCCTTACCTTTTTGATCGTAAACTGCCGGCGGAAGAAGAAAGGGCGAAACCGACCCAAGAGGCGCAAAAAAGGGTATGAAAGTTATTCCAGTACAAAAGTAACATTAAATCCTTCCACGGAGGTGTTGTAGGCGGTTTCTGTGAGGCTGTGTGAAGCATGCATGAGAGTAGAATGGCTGCACCAGCGACCCGGTGAGGACGAAGTACAGTCTGTCATCAGCAGCGTGAGAATCACAGCTGAGAGCTCCTCCGGCTGCAATAAAACCGGCCGCAGCACCGCCCCCTCTCCGCCCCTCCGCTGTATCCCTCCGCCCGTTTTCCCGCGAAACGCTCGCCGGCCTTGAAAACGTCACACACCTCAAATTAATTTCTCGCATTTATCGCCGGGAATAATCCCCACGCGACACAACAGTTGATTAAAACTCGAAACACGTGCTTTCGTCGGTTCATTTAGTCACTAGATTGTGCATTTTCTCTTCACGCGGGATCTATTTCGGGGAAGAAGTGGGAGGGGTCATAGTAGAGTACAGCTTCCATTGACGGGAGACATGCAAAACATACTAATGCAAGTAGTAGTAGAATATAATTGGGACGAGTTATTGTACTCCTATGCCGCCTAAAATATGGCCAAACACCCCATGAAATCTGGTGCATGTTTTATGTCGTTATTATTTAATAAGTGAGATCTAGTGTTTGAAGGTACAGTGATTAACCTGCTTTTGCACAAACCACAACTTTGCTTTTTAATAGATTTTTTTGTATCCAAAACTGTCTGCAATAAAAGAAGCACAGGTCAGGTTTGCACAATTTGTGCAGTGATAATGCAACGCAACGCTCACAGGTGCGGGAGCTTACCTCGAGCTGTCTGCGGGCTCTGACAGCGCTGAATGGGCTGAACACAGGTGATTTCAACAAGCAAGACACACTCAATAATTGCAGTTTGTGCAGTGACGTATAAATGAGCATGCACCAACAAAAGAAAAATTGTTTGTGTGTGATTCTGACAGTGTAAATGTAGCTCTGGGTTTTGAGGCTGGACAGATTGGCACCAATTAACTACAGGAAGGAAGCAATTAAAGGAATCAGATGGGTACCGCAGTTGGATGGAGTTGCCCTGCTCTGCTGTGAACGGGCTCGCAGCGCCCTCTGCTGGACAAAGCGCTCCTGGAGTGGACTGATGCCAGGTAGGTTCAAACCCTGAAGGTAAACATAGACTACAAACAAGCATGAACAGGGGGATTATTGACTGAAAGTAGATTAAATAAGGGCTGTTTGGTGTAACACTATAAATGGCTCAGTAACACAATAGTGCCGGTTTAGTGGGTTAGTGGGGCTTTTATTGGGGTTACTGGGTCACTTCATTAAAAAAAACAGAGTTCTGGGAAAACATAAAAACTATTTTTACTTCTGAAACTAAGACGTTGCGTTTGATGTCTGTGCTTCTATTCTGTTTAGGGCCTGAACTCAAGCACCACCTGTTTAAGCAAAGGATGAACTAACTGACAACATTTAGAAGATAACAAAACAAAACATGTAAAAAAAAAAACAGGAAGTTATGTATGTTACATTAAACGTTTATGTAGGCTCATTGCCCCGATTAGGGGGCAACAAAAATTACAAAACCTCACATTCAATTTGAAATGAATGCACAATATTCCACTCTGAAATGTTGGTCCCTTTATCTTATAACTCCTTTAAGATGAAATGAGATTTCCTCATTATCATAAGGAGTGTCCACGAGCTCTCTGGGGGTTGTGGTCCAGTAATGCACATTTAGTGTCCACTTCTTGACGTGTCAGAGGGGGGAAAAATCAATTAATCATTGAGCGAGCAAATGGAGGAGAGTAGAAGGAGACAAGTGGATGTAAAAGGAGAGAGGAGAGATTTCTCTTGTTATCAGAAGAAGTGGAAAAGAACACCTAAACTGACAGAACAGCCCTTCTCCTCTCTCCTCTGCACTCATTCCTTCTTCCTTTCCCTCCCTTCTCTCCTTTCCTCACTTTGGGATGCTGTGTGGAGGATAGCGATCATAACCACCGGACTCATGTGTTGCGGTCATTGTGTTTATCGGCTCCGGATGTTTCTTGTGTTACTGTGTGTTCACAGCGTCCGGAGACACAGAGGGACGCTTTGAGACCGTCTGGCATCACTTCCTCTGATAAGTGGAGACCGAAGGTTTGGAGAAGTTTGATCTCAGTAAAAAAAAAACACAGTTACAGTCTGTAAACAGTGAAGAGCAGAGGTTTTATTCATATCATCACATTTCCACCTCGTTTGTCAAATTATAAAAACAGCAAAGAAGAGCTTTAACATCTCAGTGCTGCATCTATATTATAAGGATTAGGTGGATTTATTGGTCATTTATAACATACTGACAGTAATTGGCTGAAACACTGCTGTTGACTCCACAGCTCGAGATAACCAATCAGAAATAAGACAACAATGCACCAAAAATAGTCCACAATTCAACGCAGGGTAATTCTATCACATTTCACACTCAAAGGAAAGACAAAGTGTTTTTCTATAAGACATCGTATGAGTTAAATAAGAAATGATTTAAGGAATACGATAAGAATTTGTGTTTAAACACAAATTAAATGAAACTGAGAAAATGAAAATAAAGAGGGAAAGATTAAAGTGAAAAGCTGCAGAGATTTGAGATTTCTTCCATGAAAGATGTATGTTTAACAAACCACACTGCAAGCAAATAAGGACGCAATTAAGCATTCTTGTTATTTATTAATGGGTCAATTATATTTTCAACATGTCAAATATTTGCTCAGTCTAAAACATGAAAAACGTAGATAATAATTTCCCTTCAAATTGTTTGCTTTGTCCAACAAACAGTCTGAAGTTATAAGATGTTAATTTTTTAATGATATTAAAAAGAAGAGAAAGCTGTAAAGCTTGTGATTCATCTTCTGATGAACGAGTTATCAATTAATCAGGATCACAATCAACACATGAGAGGAACACAATGAGGCTGAGCCTGAAATGACTTCCTATTAACACCCTATTGCACTAAATTAACTTTACACACATTATAATTGAGTGTCAGTCATATTTATACAGATATATTGAACTAAATAAGTTTCACAATGGAACAAATGATGTATTTAGGATCCTTCAAAACTATGAAAACAGTTATGTGAACAGTTATGAAACTACACTTTCCAGTGAAGGTGCAAAAATAATGATGCATAAGAATTTTGCTCTGAACAATAAATAAGAAAATAACACAATCAAACAGAAAGAAAAGCCAAACAAGAAAATAATATTTATCTTTAAATCCCCTATTTTACTGCCCTAAAATCTGAAGATTTTGCCCTTGTTATGCTATAAAAAATAATCTTCAGAAGACTTATAATAGTTTTAGTGTATACAGTGGATATATTACTGTTTTTTCAAATGAACCTCACTTTTCCATTAAACACAGTGAGAGAAATGAGCCGTGAGGAAGCTTTTCACGCTCTGAGCACCAGCCGTTGCTCTTCCCTCTGACTCCTCTCTGAACTTCCCTAATTTTCTGCCCACAAATCCAACTTCCTGTGGCCTCTTATAAAAAGCATATTCAGCATATCACGCCAGTCGTTTCCTCTTCTGCGTCTCGCGCGCGTTAAGCAATGCTGACAGGAGCTCATAGGTCGTGTGGCAGCATGTTCACACACTTCAATTCATTCACAGATTGAGGGCCCGTCGGCAGACGCACCCAGAAGAATGGAGGGTGTGTTGGACACATTTCAGCGTGACGCCTCGGCGTGAGGCGGGAAATCAATAGCCGTTCAGCTTAGTCGGTGAGAGGAAGCTGCCAGCTAAGCAGTCAACAATGAGAGCTCGGCAGATCTGTCAGACTACTCAAGAGCTAATTGTGTCATTAATTATTGACAGTGACAACGGGCAGTGATTGACTGAGCCTGAAGCTGCAGAACACAACCTGCAGTGCCATTGTTTTTGTCCCTCTGTGTGCATAGAGTGTATTTCAAGACACATTTAGGCAAATTAACAACATCAAAATGCAATAAAGAACATAAAAAAAGAATGAAAAACATTGTTATTAATACAGGACATCTCTGAAGTTAAAAAGAAGAAGATACAATTGATGCTTACTGACAGTTTAACACACTGAAATGCTTCGTAAACCTCTTTATTGTAACCCGGCTTAAAATAAAGTTGTTTTCTTTATAAAAACAGGATACCAGAATATGTAACTATAAACGCAAACATATATTTCACCAAAGAAGGGACTTTTAACCTTTAACCTCACCGAGTGGTCTGTATTGATTACACAAACATAAAGATGTATGACATAAGAGATCAGGTCAATGTATTTACTCCTCTCAATAATCTTCTTCATTATCAAACGCAATCATCATCCTTTTGAAAATAGTTGGATGATACTCAAACAAACAATATATCCGTTAAACGCTGGAATTTGTGATAAGTGAATCAAACCGACAGACCTCAAAGAATAAATCACTTTAGTAAACAAAAAGGGAATTCATGTCTGGTTTAAACAACTTAGGTTAACTTAATAATTCCCTTATACTGAATAATAGATAAAGCAGCAAGTCAATGGAGATATATATTTACATATTTACTACAATAAGCATGAGGCTGTTGACCCTGAATCATAAACCTGAAGGGAAGGAGAGACGAGCGAGAAAGACAAATACACATGAAGACAGTTTGAAGAGCACCCATCACATTCAGAGGGTCTGTCCCTCTGAACAAGAGGCGTTTGTGTTATTTGACAGCGTGTTCCTCGCAGAACGTGTGACGCTCGGTATTCTGAAAGCAACATAAATCAGCTGTGAAGAGGAACAGCTGGCGATAAAGTGCTGGAGAGACAACCTTCAGATTGTTGACCAGCGTCTCAGTGTCCTTTGACTCACGTCTAGTTCCTCCTCTCTCATGACTCACTGTGCTCCTTCAGACAGCTCAACATCAGCTGCTTTATTTGATGCTAAATGTGAATATTTTTCTGAAGTTGGAAAAATCAAGTGGAGGTTTTCATGCAGCTCTGATCTGCGTGTTTAAAAGCCACGTGTTTCATACTGCACATTGCTGTTAACTTGTGATTAGATGACACTGAGAGAAACATTTGCATATTAGAACACACAGGAACATACATACATACAGATGTAATTCATTGTGATTATGAACTGAATCAGGTGTGTTCAGGTCCTGTTGCTAAGAGCTGTCGGCCCCTAAATGGCCACTAGTTGTATCACCCGTAAATATTTAACTAATTAAAAACTTTGCTGTTCTTGTGCCTTTGACTGACTAGTTTCTCTTCTGTACTTTATTACTATTGCTGCCTCTGGGTCAATTATAAATGCACTCTAACTGTATTTCTGGTCTATTCCATTTGTATGATTTTATTTAAAGTAATTTAATTTCCTCTATCTTCTTCAAATCCAATTGGATTCCATCTTGGTTCTTTTTAATGTGGTGCTTTTCTTTGCCCATGAAGGAAATAAGTCACTTTGAATTGTCTCTGGTTTAAAATGTGGTTATTAAATAAGGCTGCATTGTCAACATTTGTCATTCATGAATAGTTACTAAATATAAATGCTATTTATTACATCACAACAGGCTACCCTGTTTCTAGTTGTGCACTATTTTAAACTACCATGTTTCTATTTGAAATTATTCAGTACTCTCAAACTAATAGCTTTCTTAAAACCAATTCTTGCAAAGTATTGCCTCTGTGCCTCTAGATTACTAATCTCTGTCTGCCAATATTTAAAGCACTGGAATGTATTTTATACCTGCTAAATGTCTGGCAGCCACATGTTCTCAGATCATAATCTTCCAAAGGTCAGCACGCCGTACAAATCACAAAACATCGTCATTATAGTAAATATTAAAAGAAAATAGGTGTTTAAATAAGTGATAAGTGACATCTGTTACTCTGGAAACCCATACAAGATGATATTGTACTCCTTAGAAACACACAATAGAATACATGTTGCAGGGTTGTTGTTGTTTTTACAATCTGGGAAACTTGTAAACACGGTTTTCCAAGTTGATAAAAAATTACTGAAACGGATCTTCAGTCTTCACCTTCTATGGCAACCGGAAGAACAAAAACAAGATTGTGCTGAACTACATTGTTTTACAAACAGATACACACTCATGTGGGGTCCTGGCTGCAGGGACATTTACACACAGATACCTGGGCACTACTGCATGCTGTTATACAAAACCCAAAACCACACACACACAAAATAAGTTGGACACATGTGAATAGACGCTGCACTAAACACACTTCTATATAAAAAAAACAGCTTGTAAAAGTCAATGATTGACTTTCAAATAAAACCATAAAGTCCTGTATTATTGAGATGTAATAAAACCTTGACATCTTAAAGGAATTTCTATTGTAGCTTCAGGATTTAACACACAAAGTGTACTTGCAGGTATATGGGCTCCATCATCTGAGTTTCGTTACAGCTCTGGAGGAAAGTGTGTGTGCTCGTAAAAGGTTGTGTACTACAGGAGCTCCTCAGGCACCACGCAGACACACAAACAACTCTGAGCTTGACTAAACATAACTCACAGCTCGTTCAACAGTAGCACATTCCACTTGACATTAACTGTAAAGAGACCACAGCAGTTGTAGAGTGTGTGTGTGTGTGTGTGTGTGTGTGAAAATAAATTCAATACAGATTGCATTTCAAGCCTGAAATTAAAGGATAAATGGGCATTCTTAAGCAAACAAATGTTGCACAACTTGCAATGTATCTATCTTTCATACTATTCTGATTCAGTGAAATATGGCATTGTATTTTTCCGTCATCTATCAGTTTCGGGATCTGGTTCAGTGGCAATTAAGTTTTCTCAAACAAGGAATTTGCCTTGGATATTTTGGGTTTATAACAAACAACATATTAAGAGAAAAGAAAATGGAAAAAAAGTATGTCAAAAGTCAATATGTAGTAGAAAAATGTACACACACAATATTCATAATAATTATACAATATTTATTTTAATATATATACATATATATTTTTATAAAAACGTGCCACACACAAGTCCCTAATAATATGAATATGTTTGTCTTTGGCCAACATGCAAGAATAGTTTATTGACGTTCCTGGTGGATTAAAAACGATTTATTTATTTATTAAAATTAAACTGTATTGTCACTTTTCTTTTGCACACACTCACTTGCTATGAGACACACAAACCAACGTAATTGTGGGACAAAATTCAGTCCATTTCAGAGATTAGAGGGTTTTTCCTGTTAGTTTTGTTAGACTGTGATCACACAAACAAACTCTCAGTCCAGACTTTTTAATGCGAATGTGCAACATTTACATTGTATCGCAGAACTTGGTCAAATACGTCTATGACATAAATATACTTAGTACAGTTTAGGGGAAATTTATCTAATTCTGTTTTACTGGGTGCCGGTGTTTATGCTTATTTACATGTTGTTATGTTTTTCTCAAATGCGTTATGTTGTTACGTATTTGCATCTTTTTTTTAAATATATAAATAAAAAGCATTAAAATATATAACATGTCTCAGAAAACATGTGTCTTGCTTTGTCCACCAGGGGTCAGTGTTTCCCAATATATATTCCCATGTCAGGCCTATTATAAAAACACATTTGCATGAGATGCGTGAAGATATATTTGTAACATTTAGGTCTATTGGGGTTTATCACCATGTTAATCCATTTGGTCATTCAATTGATCATCTTTCTACCAGAGTCCAGTTAAATGTCTCCAATATTTGATGCTATTCCAAACATGCTCGCGTGTTTACCAGCTGCAGAACAATGTCCCTTTTTCCCGCGTGCCTGCCTCAATGTAAACACATATCACGCAGTCCACTGTCCCCCGGCAATAATAATAAAAAGCCATGTTTTTTTGTTTTTTTTAGCTGGTGATGTCACGGCGGGGACGCCTGGCCCACGTGCGGCGCGGCAGTGCGCGCGCTCCTTGCCTGCGGGGAGGGTCGACGGCAACCGGACTCGCGCGCGCAGCGGCAGCACAGGCGCAGTCAAACGCGGCGCGAGAGAAACTAATCCAACCCGTTTCGGTTTATCGCTTTTATCCAAATCTCCGGCGGCAGAAACGGTGGCACGCCTCTTCGGCCCGCTCGCGCCTCCTCCCCCGTGATGATGACTCGTGAGGAAGATGCCACTGTCTGAAATTCCCGTTGACCTTCGCCTCCGCTCGGCTGCGTCGAAGCATCGTGAAGCGCCGCCGCTACCGGAGCGCCTCGGCTCCTGCCGCTGCCGCACATAGCCTCCCTTTACCCCGCCGGAGAGACACAGGTGCTCCGACTAGCCCGCTGCACATCTTTTGATTTTTCTTTTTTAATCAATCAAGACCGAGGCAGATGCCCCTCGCTCTGTCATCCCGGCTTGTACTATGGTGGACTTTCCATCTCTCACTCCTTACTGGCCTCTCATCCGCTTTCTGGTGCCTTTGGCTATCACCAACATTGCCATCGACCTCGGAGAACAGGTAACGTCTCTGGGTTTTTATTTATTTTTGCTTGCGTTGTTATTTCCGCTAAGTGACACACACACACACACACACACACGCACACACGCACACGCACACACACACAACAAACAGTCGCTTTGCTTTTTGCTCCGAGCGGATAACGGTTGTAACGGGTATCCTTCCGCCGCTGTGAGACTTATGTTTCAGTGTCAAGCGGGTATATTTGTGTTGTTAAAGGTCCAAAAAACGGTTTATTTCGAGTGTTGTTGTATCTGTAAGGGCTGGTGTTGTAGCTCGAGCTAGTTTAGCTGTCAGGCTGAAAACATCCGTTAGGTTTCATATACATTATTGAGGGGGAGGAGGTGGAGGAGAAGGAGGCCCTAGTTTATTCAGATGTTTCTGTCATTTCCGTCTCCAAATGAATACGCTGCTGCGGATTGTTTTTGTATATTTTTGTATGTATTATACGACCTATTTTACTACCCAGACTATTCTAGACGAGCAGCACACTACTTGGCATTTGATTAATCATTACATCGGAGGGCCTGTGTGTAGATCATGGCGGCTCAAGTACACAAATCAAAACGCACACCATGCATTTGATTTTTCTTTTCTTGTCATATTTCCCTGCGTGGACATTTCCTGTCCTGTCTCAGCCAAAGCACTGATCTGGGGGCTGCCCACTCCCGAGAGACCTTGAGCAGATAGTGTGGGAGTACAAAAATAAAACACACACGCACACACACACAGACACATTGTGGCTGGGAGATGTTAGGATTAAGCTTATGTAATGTCTCTGTTAGCTGGTATAAATAGCACACACACACACACACACACACACACACACACACACACACACACACACACACACACACACACACACACACACACAGGCATAGTGCTGCAAAGGAAAGGAGCAGCCGTAGTGGTCGTCCTGAATGGAAATATGTCTGGGCTCAAGTGTTGTGGGTGTTTCCTGGCGACACCGCTGCTCTGCACTAGTCAAAGGTCTCACTTTTTATTGTGCCTGTAAAGGACGAGCAGATCTACAGCGGAGTAGCATCTGGACAGAGATAAAGTTAGGCTAAATCATGATCATGTGGGACATACTGAACTTCTCTCTTTCTCTTTCTCTCTCTCTCCCTCTATCTCTGTCCGCTGGCACCTCACCCGCTCCACGCCCATCTTCCGTGATATCTTTTTTTTCCAGGCCCTCAACCGGGGCATAGCCACAGTCAAAGAGGATGCAATTGAAATGCTGGCCAGCTACGGGCTGGCCTACTCCCTGATGAAGTTCTTCACCGGACCCTTGAGCGACTTCAAGAACGTGGGTTTGGTGTTCGTCAACAGCCGGAGGGACCGGAGGAAGGCCGTGCTCTGCATGGCCACGGCCGGGGTCATCGCCTTCGTCCTCCACATCCTGATAGGTGTGTGTGTGAGGGTTGTTTGTGCACAACGTGGTGACACGCTATGTGCTTAAACCGCATCCTATGTTGGTATTTGTAGCAAACCTCAAGTTTCCTTATGGCAGCTTTCCTCATCTTCCTAACCTCCATTTCCTCTCTTTCTCTATAGCTTACACAGATTTAGGATACTACATCATTAATAAGCTCCACCATGTGGACGACTCTGTGGGGGGCAAGACAAGAAAGGCTTTCTTATACCTGGCTGCATTCCCTCTGTTGGATGCAATGGTGAGTGTACACTATAGCGAGATTATTCTACATCAGTAGTCAGACATTTTTTATCACGCAGTCGTGGATTTAAACACACTTGACCTAGAAATTGCTAGTTTTTAATCCTCTGTCCATGCCGGTGTCAGCGTGAGCGTATTCCCCGCTTTAAAGTCGAGCTCTGCTCCGTTGTATAACGCCTGTGATCCAGCTGTGGTCCAAAATAGAGCTTTTGTTTTTAGTTTCATGCTTGTTTACCGGGGATAACACGATGTTTCTGTTTTGAAGGCTTGGATTCATGCAGGGATACTTCTGAAGCACAAGTACAGCGTCATAGTCGGCTCAGCCTCCATCTCTGATGTCGTGGCCCAGGTAACGAGATCCAGTCTTTTTGATTTGACGCAGAGGGCGACGTTTGAGGTGTTGGAAGAAAGTTGTCGTGCATTTTTGGCTGTTAATCACGGCCGTTGTTTCCTGCAGATTGTGTTCGTGGCCATTCTCCTCCACAGTAACCTGCAGTGTGTGGAACCGTTACTCATCCCGATCCTCTCCCTGTACATGGGCGCCTTGGTCCGGTTCACCATCGTCGGCCTGGGTTACTACTGCAACGTTCACGAAAACATCCCAGACTCCAGTGGACTGGATGTTGGCGTAAGTGCTGTCTGTTTATTGTTAAAAAATGAAAATATGGCAGGAGTAAAATAGGGGCAGGGACAATGGAGTCAGTTGAATTTAGTCAAATTTTGATCCCTGCAGGGTGATGCCACCATCAAAAAGATGCTGACTTTCTGGTGGCCTCTCGCCCTCATCCTGGCCACTCAGCGAATCAGCCGACCCATCGTCAACCTCTTTGTGTCTCGGGACCTCAAGGGGACCACTGATGCCACAGAGGTGTGTGTGTGTGTGTGTGTGTGTGTGTGTGTGTGTGTGTGTGTGTGTGTGTGTGTGTGTGTGTGTGTGTGTGTGTGTGTGTGTGTGAGGAATGTCCTTAAACACGTCTGAACTGTTACTAGAAAGCATTTTCCTGTTATTTCTTATAGTCACCAACCGTCATGTATGATTAAGAAGAACTTTGTTTTTATAATTTAATCCGGATGTTATTAATAGCGCTGCGACAAATCATTTTATAGTAATGCTCGTGTAATTATACAATTTAGCTCGACATCATTAAGAGGGACTTTACAGCTTCGTGAAGCCAGTGGACTAATTCCTCCCTCAAGTTGGTGCAGATGAAAAGCCAGATGCAGACAAACTGCCTCTGGAGCTTTCTGGCTCACAGAGACCCAAACGACTAGAGACAATACAAAGCTGTTTACCAGAACCAACTGGAAATCATTGACAACACTGGCTGCCAGCGGTTTGAGTGATTCACCACGTCCACGGGGAACTCAGGGCGTGATTACACTGAGTGAAAACATTCCTCACGGCCCTACTGTTCCTGCGTAAAGCCTGGCGCTGCTGGCCGTTGTTGTTGTTGTTTGTTTGGGACACAATGACGAGCTCAATCATAAACTTGTGAAAAACCACGCGGCCCGGGAAAGTGAGAGACACACGTGTCGCTTTCACGTCCGCTATTGTTGGACGGCTGTCGTTTATTTAGCCGCGTGGTGTTTTCAACGTTTAATCGATGACTTCTAGCCGCTGTGTCTTTGTCGTTCCAGGCCGTGGCCGTACTCACGGCCACGTACCCGGTGGGTCACATGCCCTACGGGTGGTTAACTGAACTGAGAGCAGTGTACCCGGCCTTTGAGAAGGTAATCCACACCGAACCATTCTTACCGTTACCAGTTCATCGTTTACGCCACTAACACTTTCTTAACTTCTCAACAGAACAATCCCAGCAACAAGATGAACGCCGGCACCTCGGTCACCAAGTCCCATATTCAAAAGTTTACATTTTGCTGTCTGGCTCTATCGCTCACGGTAAGATGAGGACAAATCTTTTTTTATTTTTCAGGCCCTAAATTATACTGTCAGAATATGGCATGATTTTCTCCGAAAGAAGTTGCGGTTAACAGTTTGTTTTTATGGTCTGCGTTGAAACAATCCTGAACGTCTGGCTGGAATTTTCTTTGAAAAAACGAATGCGGTTTGGAGATGAAGCTTGTTTACATCGTTATAGATTATATAGAACAAAACAGTTGCAGCCCTCATAAGGTTTACTGAAATAATCCAGTTTCTTTTCAGGCATTGCTGGCATGTAGTAAGTGTTATTCAAACATCTTCCCCCACCCGTTGATACAGCGAGCATGAAGTTTTCGCTACAGGCGGTGCTACACTTGCAGTGTATTTGTTTACAGAATGTTTAGTGTCCTTCATTGAGATATGACCTCTCCTACAGTAGTGTCAGTTGTCTTACCACGGTGTCCTCAGATCCAAAGCGAGTCATTTCTTCTTTAAAAAACTGTGTTAATGCGTAATTATACCGCGTTACACCATATCATTTTTGACAGCAAATGCATTAGGGAATTTCAGGGTTGTAAATCTATTTCGGCACACGCTCACCAACGGGCATGACATTTACCCAAAACGGAAAGCCTCTGCTATATTTACCCTTTTTCTAATCCTGCCGCACCACAGATTGAAAGATACTCGATCTCGATGTAGGGCAGGGTTTGTTCGAAGACTGACACACCAAGTCCGCAGAAACTTGTTTGACATGCCTGACAGGGCTTTTGCAAAGTTTGCCAAAGGAAAAGAGTTCCGCGAAAAAATCTCTGAAGCTGACTGCTAAAAAAGAAGCATTCACGTTAATTATGCGGCTACAGCTGCACATTAGTGTGCAGCTGTTTATAGTGACGGGGGCTCACAGCGTAGTTACAGGCATGAATGTACTTTTTCTTTGAAGTAATGTCGTGGTTTCAAGTTGCAGAAAGCGAGAGAGAGACATTAGGGTGGAATTTGTGAAGAGGGTAAGGGGCTTTTGTTTCCCCTCAACACTCCCACTCAAGCTTTAAGAGCTTAATAAAACCGACATTCACGTAAAACACACGTATCGCATTCCAAAAGCTCCTCGCAGGTGTACTTTTCCTGCTAAATAATCAGTGCTGCAGTCACACTCTGTACTTTGCTGCTCAGACGTTTTGTTTTTCAGCAACATTTTTGAACAATTATGTCATGGGGATCGGCAAGAACACTGTAGGATCCAGGCTCTTTGGATACACTTGCAAAGGACACGTCTGTTAAGTAAAGAATTAAGCTTTTGCCCCAGTTAGTTTGCAATAACAGGCTGAATAAGAAAAACAGGAAGTTTGTGGCCAAGGTTGGGTCTTTTTAGGAGGAGGAGGAAGAGGAAGAGGAGGAGAAGGAGGAGGAGGAGGAGGAGGAGAGTTGCGCACCAGATGTGTAATCCTAGAGCTCTACATGTTTACAAGAGGGTGACTGAGCTCGACGCAGCAAAACAGGCAGATAGGTATGTTCTGTAGCGGTGTTGTAAAAAAACAAGCCGACAGCCATCATGCCGGGGCTTGTTCTGATTACACATGAAGGAAAGACAAAAGAATGTAAACACCAGAGGAGGCTGACGAAATATTTTCGAGGAGGGATCTGATGTCCTGTAAACAGTTGTGAAAACAGACTTGGTCGTCTCACCTTGTTGAGAGAAACCGCCGCTGAGTCACGGGAGACAGAGGTTTCTCTAAAGCCAAACCAATTAGTTACGTGCTAAAATAATTATAGATGGTGATACTAAATGAAATCACCAGTTCCGGGTAATCTATTTGTGCGTTTTGGTTCAGAGAAATCTTCAACCACAAAACCACAGCAATGTTTGTGGTTTGTTTTTTCGCAATTCATAACTTTCTTTTTCATTCTTGAAGAAGAGTGAGACAGTAATGCTCCGTCCTGAGGCCATAATGCTCCGTACTGATAATATAAATCTTTATATTCTGTAGATATTCTGCATTTCATTATTCTTATGTCTATCAGAGTTCAGGTTGTGCGAGATCAGTTTAACAAATACTTTCTGTGAGAAGTTTCTGTGAGAACCGCCCGGTTGTCTGTTCCTCGCTCTGCACTACAACACTCACACCTGTTTATCAGTATATTGACATGAGAGAAGCAGACTGGTCGTTGCACGTTTCAGCCTTGTGAGAAAAGATGAGAACATGATCCTCCTCCCCTTAGACAAGTTAGAGCCAATAGAAATGCTAGATGTCCATGACGAAAAACCGTGTATTAAAGAGCCGAACTTCCAGCTGTTCGGGTGTTTTTTGGACGGTCAACCTGCGTTGACTGCGTGACTGGACGACTCCCTGCTATCGCGATTGCAGCACTTGTTGCTCTACTTGTGATCAAGGAAAACAAAGTCAAAGAACGAGAGAAGTTGTTTGACTAAGTTCTTCCGGACACTACACCAGGCATCCAATAATTAGTACGCATTAACAGTACTGAGGCCATAATGCTCCGTACTGAGGCCTCACTAGGAGCAGTAGTAGAGAGACCTGAAGTTTTTAACTGGAGATGGGGTAAGGATTGGCCTTTTTCCACAACAGGGTAAACTAGTTTAAACATTGTGAGGAATGCACCTGAAGCCAGTGTTCAGGGCTGGAAGACAACAACATGTCCACACCATCAACACAATTGCACAACTATCCTGTTGGCAAGAGTAAATCAATTAAAGAGTTGTTTGACCACAGCAGATTGCATGGCATTCAAATGAGGAAGTGAATTTCCATTTGTTGGTAGATGTAAAGTCTCAACTCCAGATAAAGCTCAGCTGGAGTCACAGTATTTGTTCTTCCAGAATACTGCGACCAGGTTTCAGAGGGTTAGTGTGCATAATGCGTGAGAATGAGCTTCATTGACAGCAGGTGGCCGTTCCACACACCAACTGAGAGGGAGGCAGGAGGGTTTTTATGAGGGTTTTAAGATTATGCTGAGTTTTTTTTTTTGAGTTTTGCATAGGGGTGAATTTAGCTTTTGCTTTGAATGCCAAGAACATTCTGGATTTTTTTATTTATTTTTGTATCTCTAGACCCCCTCCCCCACGCTTGTTCTAAGTTTGGAGTGCAGAGAAACTATCTTTATACAATTTTAAACAAATGGATGTATTATTCATGTTCAGATCAGACCGTTATTCTTCTGTTTAAGACTCCCATAATAACGTGCTTGTAACGCAGTAATAGCAGCGATGCTTCGGTGATGCTGCACATGCCTCTGCGACTGCTTTCAGAAACAATAACATTGTCTGTGGTGTGTTTGCTCGCTCGCTTGTTCTACGTGAGCTTCAAAGGCCCGCATTAAATCTGAAACCCCTCGAGTTAATGAACTAATGAAATCTAATGAGGCGTGCCGGGCGTCTCTATTGTTGTGCAGCGAACGCAAAAAAAGTAATTTTTTATTTTGTTCATTTTGTTTCCAGCTTTGCTTTGTGGTGTTTTGGACTCCTCATTTATCAGAGAAGATCCTGATTGACGTCATTGGAGTGGATTATGCTTTCGCTGACCTGTGTGTGGTGCCGCTCCGAATATTCTCCTTTTTTCCCGTCCCGGGTAAGACACTCGATTTGAGATGTTTTTCAGCTGCTTTTTCCTTCCTGCTGTGGCTTTCAGACCAGTGGGGTGATGTTTCCACTTTGTATGTGTGTGTGTGTGTGTTTTCAGTAACTGTTCGAGCTCATTTGACTGGATGGCTCATGACCCTGAAAAAGACCTTTGTGCTGGCCCCCAGCTCGGTTCTACGCATCATTGTCCTCATCACCAGTCTAGTTGTGCTGCCTTATATGGGGTAGGTCACCACTTCAGAGAACAGTGTCGGGGTCACAAAGGCCGGCACTGTGACGCGGGCTTACTGAGTTTTATTCACACAGCATCGTGTGATATTCTGGTCAAATTTTTTTTTTATTCTTCTTCCTATTTATTCCTGAAACGGATCAAACAGGAAGACGATTCACTTCCATGTCGTGATTGTAATGCTTTGTGTTTCAGGGTTCACGGGGCCACGCTCGGGGTTGGGTCCCTCCTGGCCGGCTTCATAGGGGAGTCGACAATGGTTGCCATAGCGGCGTGCTATGTTTATCGACAACAGGTGAGGACACCTGGGTTGAGCTCATTGCAGACACTAGAGCGCACCGAATTCTGGGTTTTCAACCTCACTTACGATCGCCCTGTTTTGTTTGAGTAGGGATGTAACCAAACTAATCCATTATGAATACATGCAATAAAAAACACCTTTCATTTAGAACAGATAAAACAATGCTCCAAATCACATACGTTTTCACATACTGTGCAATTGCCCTTAATAAGTACACGCTTAATAAATACATTCAACTTGAACTTTGACCTTCTTGCTCATACAGGAAATGCTCTGTGCAGGGAATTGTGGGTCAGTTAGCTAGAAAAGCGTGCTGGCTTGCATATTGGAAAATGCAACCGGATGAAATCGGACATCCCGGTATTTTTGGCATACTGCATTTGTTTTGGGACATATTAAATATTTGTCTGGCACACTACATAGTCTGTTAGGTATTGAAATGCACAAAACATCTACACAGTTAGAACTGTGGGTGTGTTTTACTGTTTTCTACTTGTAGTCAGTCAGTGTCCCTCTGATTTGGCTGGAAAATGTGTCTTCATTTGTTTCATAGTTTTTCTCATCTTCCCTAATAATCTCCAACTGGCAGCATCTTGTTAAATAATCTGTCATTTGATTTTTTATTATTACAGGGTGTATTTGAAGATAAATCTTCTCAGATAACTCGCAGCAAGAAAGAAAATTGTGTTTCCAAATTGTCAAACCATTTCTTTAATACAGAGCGTAATTACAACATTCTCCATATCATTTCGTACTTATGGTAGTTGCATTTGATACACGATGCTAAACATTATACTGCATTTAGCCCTTCTACAGAAAGGGCCGACTGTAATCACAGCCAAGTTTTCTAAACATTTATCTCCAGTTTGTAATTAGTTAACGCTGATAACCAGAAGCACAAGGCTCTGCATGCTCCTGAATACTTCCACATGTGCTCTTCAGGAATTAGATTAGCACCAACTTTTCCTTTTTCTCAGTGACTTGAAAGGATTTTGTGGTTCTGATTTCTCTCAACTTCTGTTTCCGCAGAAAAACAGCGAGATGTCCAACGAGCTGGTGGTGGAGGGCGAGGACGCCGCCCCGATGAGCGAGGTGTGCTCCAGGACACCGATGGACGCCATCGAGGAGCTCCAGGAGGAGGAGGATGAGCAGCAGGAGTGAACTCCGACTGCAGGGGAAGGTGAAGCCGGCCTCCATGTGGAATTTTGCTGAAGAAGAGACTGCCGAGTGTTGAGTGCTGGAGAGGGGACCCGGGTATGATTTGGTTTCAGAGGTTCTCCCGACAGGATAAACTGAGTAAGAGCGACGAGGTCTTCTTCACGTCGACCTACACACCATTAAAACGCACACTGTAAAGAAAGCCATGCACCTTCAAGTGTTGATTCATCAGTGTAAATAACGTGATGTCTTCCGACCGTTTCCTCTGTTCTCATAGTTTTGCATCATCATCGGCTGGTGTATTATTAACCACTTTCATGTGTTTACTGGTAAACAAGGGAAAGCGACACGGGAGATCTTTTCCTCCAAAGCAGCAAGAATGAAACGTCTGTCGAGTGGTAGTGGAGTTGCCAAAATAGAGTTCATTATTTTACGTTACTTTATCAAAATTAAGCGGCAAGGCCTTGCTTGAATTCAAATATAGACATGTTGTGGGACTTGTTGGGTTGTGCAATCGTATTTTACATACAGCGGTGTACAGATTATTGTTGTTTTGTATAGGTAATGCAATGTGTATATTTAATTGCCCAGAGGGGTCGGGAATCCCTTGTTAAATCATTGCGTGTGTTTCAGAATACAGTTATGATCGTTCACTTTCCATGCAGTCTGGGAGTCCATCTACTTTTGTTTTGCAAAGCATTTTCCTGGTAGTATTCAGACTGTCATACGTACTGTATATAATGTATAGGCATTCTTATTTGGCGAATAAATTGCTTTATTATTAATGCTGGTTTTGTTGACGTTGGATTTCGGCCCTTATTGTTTGGGGTCCCACTGGCTCCTGCTGTACACAAATTATATATTTTCTCCCCTTTTTTAATAATCCAGTATTCACAAACCAGTTTTGCAGTTGATGAATGTGACAAAGAAAATGGTAATGAGCATAAATGTGGGCTATGCATGAATATTGCTTTTGCTTGCCAAAAAGTAATTGAAAGGCAAAACCAATGCTCATTTTTATCCTACTGTAGTCCTATAGTGAGGTTACTTTAGGGTCAATTTAGATCCCAAACAAGTTCAACTCTGAGATTCCTCTCTAAACTGGGTTTAGGAGGGCAGAGCTGCAAAAAAAAAAAAAGAAAAAAAAAGCCACACAATCAGATTTAGAGCTTAGGAAAATCCATTGTATTTAATCAGGTTTTACAGAAATGAGTCTATGAGACCCCAAACAGACTTAATGTGTAATTTTCTTTAGCATACTTCAGGTCAAATTCATGTTAATAGTTCTCATAAAATAAAAACTATAAACAAGCTGATAAGTCAAAGAGGGAAAAAAAGACTTTTACAAAAACTTTACTTTCATTTTATCCAAAGATCTGACAGAACATTCCTGCAAATGCCATAATCAATGTTTTACTGTGAACAGATCACCTTCAGGTTAGGGCTAGAAAATGGCCTTTTTTTTGCCAAAAACCAACATTCATTCTTATTGTGCATTATTTCTAAGGCAACATGGAGGACCAAGCGAGCGTTAACTACTGAATCCAGTGGCTGGTGGTTGGAACTGCTGCCAGTATTTGCAGCAAGATTGGCACGTTTTTGCCTTCAGAACAGCTTGGTTAAAAGGCAACATGTTACACATTTAGTTTGACACACAAACATACATATACACACACACACACAATCACAAATCACACCTCTGACACAGAGGCTGTGATTAATCTTCCAAGTCCTCAGATCGGGTGTTAAACCTGATAAATCATCAAACCTTCACTCGTTACACTTAATTTAAATTGCATTTTTTTACAATGGGAAATAAATAAAGACACAAATTAAAGTTCCCAAATTCCAGTGTAAACACGAACCATCTAAATCATGTTGGCGCGGTTGGCAGCTTCATTGTGTTTTGATCAAGACTTCAGAGAAAAATGTAGAACAAGAAAAGTTTCTCAGAAGATTTGGGCTTCCCTCCCCCACCTGAAAGTCTAAATGACACCCTGCTAATTCATTTGGACTTAACTGAGATGACGCTGCAATATCAGATCCACATACATGTACCCAAATAGAAAACTCGGTATACAGGACAGTGTGTACAGAAGTGTGTAAACCACATCTTGTACAGGGTCTCAAATCAGCACTTTTTTTTTTTTTTTTAAAAAGGAATGGAGCAACATTTTGGGAAATACGCTTCTTTGCTTTCTTGCCGTGAGTTAGACATGAAGCTCAATACCACCAATGCCTGTGCACTCAATATGACGCTACAGCAAGCAGCCAGTTAGCTTTCCTCAAAGATTGGAAGCAGTCCTTCAGACAGAGCTAGGCTAGCCGTTTCCACCAGTTCGCAGTCTTTGCGCTAAGCTAACCAGCTGCCGCTTCACATTTAAATAGACGGACCTGAACGATATTGAGCTTCTCATTAAACTCTCAGCCAGGAAGAAAAATGTCCCAACATTCCTTTAATTGGCGTGAATTAATTCACCGTGATTGACCTGAGGAGTGTTTTGTTTGTATGGCAGGAGAGTTCTCGGCAGTGGCAATCAGCAGGAGTTGAGCGGCTCGTGTAGCTCCTCTGCAGCTTCTACAACTGGCACATTGTAGTGGCGATCGTCCTCCGTGACGAGGCACACAGACGGCCAGTCGTCCTTATGGTCGTCTGGGTAGTACGTGACGAACTCCTCCGTGTCGGCCTTGTACAGTCTGTAAACTTGAATGGTGCACTGCAAGGCGTAGCCCAGCAGGAACATCTCCACCTGCACAAAGATAATAGCACGGTTACAGAAGGACACCAACTTAAAATGCACCATGTTTAATCAACTGCTCAAGCGCATGTTATTTATGGGTGGGGTTTCTTTATGGAAAGAGTGTACGCAAAAGCTTTGAGTCACAAAAGCTGAAAATAACAATTAAAATCACTGCAGCTTTTCCTTCCCAAAGCCTTCACCCTCCCACCCCCGGGGCCACGGCTCAAAAACTGAAAAAGAAAGCACAGGCTCTAACATGTTTCACAGTTGAGGAGTCAGATTATGAAACAATTACACGCCCACATCCAACATAAGAAAAATACACATTTTGACCAATGGATTTCCAGGCCTGGAAATAACCATCTTAAAATTCCATGACTGAGCAGCTAGTTCCGACTAAGTGTTGTTTACCATAAAAGGCTTCATGTAAATGCTCCCTGCATGCCAGGAACGCGCTACTTTAAATGCTGTGGTTCGTCCTACCTGCTCCAGCCCGGCGCTGAGGCCCACGTGGCCGAGGTGGTTGGAGAGGAAGGAGCGCGGCTCAGCGGACGAGTCCCGAGCGAACAGCAGCCAGCAGAAGAGCGGGACGTCTCCGCCGCCCGTCATGCAGCCGTGCAGCTCCACCGCTCGGCCCAGCATCAGCAGCTTGAGCGCCTCCAGCAGGCCCAGCTCCTCTTCTCCTCCCTGAAACACTCGCTCGCACAGCTGCTGGCGCTCCACGGCGGAGGAGCAGTCCACCGCCGCCTGCCACTGCAAACGAAACAAGGAAATTAAGCAAATATTGTGACGAGCATTTAAATCATACAAGTCATTTATCAAGTACAAATGCCAAACATTTGCTGGTTATAGCCATTTGCTGCGGTTTTCTTTTTGCTTCCACTTTAAACTGTTGTTGTCAAACTGGTATTTACTGAAGGGCTGCTGGAATTCCATTTTCCACATTTCTTGCATAAACATTAGTGCAGGTTAAAAGGAATTTCTGAGGAAGCAGGACAGACCAGAAATACACAATACAGTCCACTATGAGTGCAACTGTATGGGACCTAGAACGCCATGCACAAAACCAGCACACAGTACCTCTCATAAAGCAAAAGAGGGCTGACATTTAAACACCAGAATTCCTCACAAGCTACCAGTGGCCGACTATAAATTCTGCATGGGGCCCTCCTAAGTTATAGGAAAAAGGTCACTGGTTTTAACAGTTGAAAACAGTTTCTTTGAGGCTGAGGGTCCTTTAGGGCCTTACAAGGCTCTGTGTTTGGCACCGAGACGAAGCAGTGCAGCCTTTAGAACACTACCTCTCTTTAACATATGGAAGCAAATCACATCCAGAAGCTCGGAGGATGAATATCAATACCCTCAGTGTCCTCCGCTGTCATAAAAAGTTGTGGTTTACTTGCCGCGTGTTGTTAAAATACTCACTGTATGCATGTTTCGGAGTAGATTTGCAGCCAGTACCTTAGTTCGAAGAAGCTCCATGTAGCCTTTCAGCTGCAGGGTGGCATCTCCTGTCCCGTCTCCCTGCAGGCAGTCTCCAGGAAATGTCCACTGGCTGATCAGACCTTCCTGGGCCTCAAGTTGCTTTAACAGCTGTAATTAAAATGTCATGAGATTTCAGCTTCTCCATGCTGTTTTTTGGTCACATGAAATTAAAGGTTTACTAAACCACCCCCCCCCCCCCCTCTTCACTGGGTGAAAGCGATTACAAAAAGCAGTCAAGAATAAGTCAAGAATAACGCTGTAAACTAAATAAAGGGGTTTTCCTGGGACATACTTTAGTTTACATTTTTAAGACATTATGTATTGTTCAAGCTGGGTTAGGCCTCTTTGGAGAAGCAGCACGAGTTGCCTAAACTAGATTTGAAAAGTATCCAACTGAAAAAAACAATCATGACGAGTGGAAACACTACAATTAGTTGATAGCTTCAGCCGATACTAGTTATGCTGGTAAAAAATAAATAAGAGACTCGATGGCATATCTTCATCCGAGAATGGAACGCTCCCACGCATAGCTACGGTAACCAAGGAGCGCGGGGCTGAGTCGACCGATAGCTTTACCAGGTTGACGTCCTGCTCCTGCAGCCATGCGGGCAGCTGGGTGCTGTGGGAGAGGACCTGGAACAGCGTGGCTCTGAGGGCGCAGTAGTTATCGCCCCGCACTCTCCTCACGCTGCCAAACCTCTGGGACATCTCCTTGTAGCCCTGCAGCAGCACACCGGGACGTCACTGTGAGTCTCTTTAAGCCATTCATGCGAGGAAGAGGACAAACAATGAAACTAATCTGAAACAGTTCTTCCCAGCAGCTACGGGCACTGACCTTTCTAATGAGGGCACTTTTGGAAGTGTTTCCTTTCCACTCTCGCTCGCTGTAAGACAGAATCTCCACCAGCGGACCCAAACTGCATCGGTCCTCCACCTTCACACCTGGGAAAGAGACGAAATGATGAGGAAAACAAAAAAGGACTGCTGTCATAACAGTGATGTAGAAGACTTTTCTTATGCACTCAAAAGACTAGCTTCCCTCAGATGTTCTGTTAGTGATAGCCTTCTTTTGACCAGATCATCCATCCACCCGGCACATGTGGCTCATTAAGAGGATGATTCAACAGCATTGCCTCGGACTGGTTACAATAAAAGGCCACTTTAAAATGTGCAGCTTTATCACAACACGATGCTGCAGACGTCACACGTTTTGGGAGAGCGTGCCGACTGAAGGAATGCCCACCAGAGCTGTTGCCCAGTCATCTCATCACTGAAGTCATTTCCCAGAATCTGGAGCCAGTCATGTGAAATCTATCATTCAAAGTGCCTGTAGTGACTAACAAATATCCAATTTTAACTTGTTCGGGCGCTAAGCCACCAAACAAAAACAACTGGATCCGTTTCGCTCCGTTGATCCATTATTAGTCCACTGTAGCAGCAAATCAACGTTGTTGAATCTTACATGCTTAATTACCGAACACGACAGGCTAAGACGGTTTTGCTTTCCGTCCACACACATTATTCTTGTCACCAGGCACTTGATTATATGCACTCTTGCGATAATGCGCCGCCCTGTGTTCAATGTCAGAACTGCATGTGTAAATTCACTGCGTTTCCCTCAAAGATAAAAGAAAACAAACTACATCATGGTTCCAACAAGGCCTCATAAATGTATTTTATATTTTTTATTAAAAAAAAAGGGCAAGTCTTATGTGCACAACATTTTAGATAGGCAAGTCTCACACTGTTATTAGTAAAATGGAGCGGCAAAAAACAAGTGTTGCGTTTAAACAGTATTTCTGTTCAGTGTGGATGTGAGAGTTAATGTACTGACCTGTAGTTTCTGGTTTATCGTGTTGTGATGCTGACAGCTCCTCCACTCCTCTGTAAAGATCTTCTTCACTAAAAAAGGCAAAAAAAAACAGCAACTAAACTCTACAAATAAAATAATGTATTCATACGGCTGGTTAATATTTTCTTAAAGGCCAACAACTCTTATGAAACAATCAAACTCGACAATGAATTGATCGTATTCCTCTGTGCCGCGTAGCAGCAGGTTGCACTGGGTGACAAGGTCCTTCATTTTAATGAAAATAGGCGATGATGTTTATTTTGAATTAATCCCACACACATACACACCATCCTGCTGATGTAAATACTCTCCAGCGCACCAAATTGGTATTAACCCGCAGCGGGAAATAGTCCAACGACTGCAATATTTATTTGGCGCCAGTGTGTGAAAGTCAGAGTGTGCGGAGAGACGGACGAACACATTGTTGGTTTTGGTATTTTTGTTTACGAAAAGATATTTACACAGAACAAGAACCTTATCCTTTAAACTCCCAATAAACTGAAAACTATTCATTAACCTTCCTAATCATGACCATAGATGTAGTAGACCTAATTTGGTATTTTTTCTCATGTTTTTGTACAAATCGCATGCACTTTTTAAACAACGTGGGATGATGTGTATGATTTTTTTTCCCCCAAGTTGAAGATTTAAGTCTATGTCGCCACATCGTTTTAAACCGTCTCTTCCTGTGTGGCCACAGGTATCATTACACAATATTTAAATGTGATGTTCACCACAAACCTGTTCCCCATGCCATCTTCTGAAGAGTCTTCCTCCTTTCTGACCGGTATCTCACCAGCGTTCACATCAGGGGACACGCTCACTGCCAGCTGCTCTTTTCCAGTTACCTCCTGGATCTCAGCATCTTCGCCAGTCTCGGCCTCTGCCTCCTCCTCCTTCATCGTCATCTCCTCCTTAATCTCCTCCGCCTCAACTTTGGGAACATCTTCTTCTTCGTCCTGCCCTTTCACCATAATTTCCTCCTCAATTTCCTGTTTGATGTTCTCCAAGGAAGTGACCTCCTTTGAGCCCATCGTTGTACACTCAACATCTGGCTCTGCATCCTGATCAGACTTTGAGCTGGAGAGAGAAAAAAATACATATTTGGTACTTTCCCAGTTTTATTATATAACTCAAAAGTAAAACTCATAATTTGAAAGTACTGACGTTTTATATTATGAAACGTACATTTACTGAAACAAATATTGTAGAAAAATACAATAAGGTATGAAGAAGAACAAGACAATCATCGGTAACACGCTATGAAGCATTATATAATACTTCTTTTACAAATGGTAAATCCATTATTCATAAATTGTGGAACAATGCTTTATAAATGATGAATTAAGTGTTTACTCATACTTAACTAATGCTTCATAGCGTGCAGTTATTATAAAGTGTTATCAATCACCTAACTATAAAAAGAAGGAATCTATCTGTCTGATGTTCAATATTAATAAACTTTTAACAAACAGGCGGGGATTGCTTTCATATCTAAACAATTTAAAACCATCTTTAACTTGTGGGGAGCCCAGATCCAGGCATACTCAAGCTAAAGATAAAATGCATTCAAGCTGCAACGCCACAAATGCAGCACCTTCTGAGCAGGCACGTTGTAAACAGGCACTGCACTGGTTTTGATAACACAACAAGCCGTGGTGTTTCCACGCCCCCTAGTGGTCACAGGGCGGCTCTCAACAGCACACTTGGTGTACGGTTACAGTAAACAACAGTCTTGTTTTGATGTCACTGAACCCACTGACCTCTCGCTGGCGTCGGACGGCGCTGCGGGCTCTGGCTCCCTGACACAGTTGGCAGAGTCTCGTTCCTCGCCAGTGTGGTTGAGTCCCGTGGGCTCTGATCCAGGAGGAGACTCACAGACCTCGTGGCTTTTTATGACTTC
Source organism: Taurulus bubalis (assembly GCF_910589615.1). Classification (NCBI taxonomy): domain Eukaryota; kingdom Metazoa; phylum Chordata; class Actinopteri; order Perciformes; family Cottidae; genus Taurulus; species Taurulus bubalis. The sequence goes on from NC_136606.1 coordinate 7,066,324, forward strand.
AGGACCGCCCTCCTCGTCCTTCAAACTGCCAGTCTCTGAATCCTCCGTCACAGCGCTTGAGACGGAATGATAAGAGAAAGACATTAATGACTAAGGGCTCAGTCTGCTAATGCACACCACAGATTGTAGAGGGTTGTGTTGTGAATAGAATATTTTTTCCAAACAAAGCATTCTTTTAACTATTGATTTTTTAACAGAACTTTCAAATTGGAAATTATGTTTTTGTAACAGTTAATCAATAACTTAATCACATCGCTCATTGATTCTTTGATGGCAGTGACCATAGAAAAATGAAAAATCTCATAACAGATCGTCTAGTTCAAGTTGCGACCAGTCCAACAAAAAGAGTAATTATTCCTTCTCCGATTTGTTTTATCGGAAGATGTTTAAGTGGACTAAAGAGGCAAAATTATTATATACAAAAGTATTTTATTTAGATAAATCATGTTTTGTGCGAGCTAAAATAGATATATCTAGCCATCCAACCATATATCTATGTATCTATATAGCCATCTATCGATAAAAAATAAAATAAAAAAAAGATGTATTATGAGGCTATATCAGCGTGCTCAAGGGAGTAGCGTGTTAGATTGTATTTTTTTATATTTGTATTTTATTTTGAAAAATGCACATTTTAAAGCTCCAGAGGCCAGATTACTTAGTGGCCAGATTTAGAGTCCACGCAGTTTGTGTCTTTTGTTTATTCCGTCTTCTAGTATAACTTACTCAAGCAACTAATAAAAAAAATATTAATATTACTAGTATTAATTAGCAATATATACATTTGTACATAGAATATTGTCTGATGTGATGCTCTCCTGGCTGTATAATTGTGCTAATGTGACTGGAAAACTAGTTGAAGAATAAAGTTGAATAATACTTCAATAATAGTCCTAACAATTGCAAATTAATTCTCTATCTCTTTACATTTTTTATTTAGATAATATTTTGTCAAAAATGATCTATGTCATACTATTTTAATATATATATTTACATCAAGAAAATAATATTCCCACTAACTTGTTAAAAATGTAAAAAAAAAAAAAAAAAAAAAAAAAAAAAAAAAAAAACAGTTGGTCTTGATGCGACTCACCAGGTCGGAGACTCTTCGTCGTCCGGACCGACCGCAGAGACGGACGACGTCTCACCAGCGGCTGCAGAGAGCTGAGGGTTTGGCACAGAAATGACTTCATTGTTTTGAGAAAACTCCCCTGATGGCTCAGCTACAGTGTTTTCCATAGTGACTTTGGATCGTGCTTCTTCTTCTTCTTCATCATCATCATCATCATCATGAGCATTGTCCACTATAATGTGCTCTCTTGTTGCGTTTGTCTCAGCAAGGTTTTCAGGGCAAACGGCCTCGGCTGTTGGCGAGCTGCTCTCGGGGGTCTTGTCCTGCTCAGAGAATGGATTTTCTTCTTTTTCTTCTGTTGCCGCAGTCGCTGCTGTAAAAACCTCCCAATCACCTGTGGCGTGTTCTTTCTGCAGAGAGTTTAAAGTGCATTGCATGAGTTCAGCTGGTCCACCGTCTGCAGGACAGTCCTTCACATCGTCATCTTGCACGCCGACTGAGTTTTCTTTCAGTTCAGACCCTTTGCTGGGAGAAGGCGTTGCCGTTTGTGTGACCTCCTTCTGCAGGGATCCGTTCTTCTGAGTGTTATTGGGCTCCGTCTCTGCAACCTCAGGACTCTGCTTCACCTGCACAGCCTCCTTCACCTTTTTATCGGCATCGTCGGGCATTTTTCTAGATGATAAAACACAAGGTGAGCAATGTCACATCATACAACAAAAACTTCTTTTCATGAACAGGAAGGAGTACATATGTAATCACGGAAAACATTTTGCACAGAGATGTTTTACGATTATTTATTTAATGTTGGTGGGGAGGAAATGGGAAAATGTATAATCAAAATAAGCATGTGAAATGACAAAGAAAAAACCACCGTAAAAGACCTCTGGAAGTCCCCTTGCCCTTTGCTTAGCACTCTTTATGTTATTCTGTGATTTAGTCACATAACCTTCGTAAAGGGGAAAACCTAAACGTTATTCTTCTGCCAGTTATCCAGCAGCAGGTCACATCTTTAAGGGGCATTTTACGAGTTCACATTTGGCCAAGTCCTAACCAACGTTATAAACATAGACAGCACAAGCAAGCGTGATTACGATGTTAGTTTCAATGTTAACAAAACTTTCTCTATTAAGTCGATTCCCATTTTGACCATGATCTCAGTCTAATAAAACTGCCATTTTAGCAAGTGAAAGATTCACAAAATGGATGGAGGTCAATCAGAGTCCTGTGATGAGCTACCGGCAGCTACGGTTGTGGCTTCTGTGTGTGTGTGTGTGTGTGCGTGAGATAACACACAGAGCAACGGTTTGTTGATAACAACATTGGGAGCTTCTAAATAGGATAGCGTAGATCTGTTACGTCCAAACTTGAGAGTATCTTCACTGGAAGAAGCGCAAAGAACGCCACTGAGGGCTCGCGGGCTAACCGGTTGATTGACAGATCGTTCGGCCAATCACCTGACCAGTATTTGCTTTTAAAGTGCCTTTCCAGACAGTTCTCAGGTCCCATGTAACCATCTGGTGAGTCGGGTTATTGGCTTTTTCAACCAAATAATTCTTCTTAAAATGCTCTAAAGTGCATTTTATCAAGTGTGTATTTTTCTGTACTTGTTCGCTGCTGTCTGTGAGCTAAATTTCAGGTTTACTCTACATCTGTGAGATCATGAAAACATCCTTGAGGTTGTAACCGGCTGCTGAACTGGAGGTCTGAAATAACGTTTATGTTTCCCCTGAAGTTTGCACCAATGTCACCAGATCATGTCGTGACATAAGAAGTGATAAATTAACTGGTCCTGCAATGGTTCTCTCACCTGAGATCAACGTCTCCTACGGGGCCACAGGTGCTCACCACAACGGTTTCACCTGAGGGCCCCATGACCTTAGAGTCATCTTTCAGCAAACCACTCTTTTCCTCCGCACTTCCACAGGGACTCTCAGTGGCACAGCAAGCGTTCCCCATCTGCTCGCTGCCTCTGCTTGGGAGGTCAGACAAGTTATAGTCTGAACTTTATGTCAAAAAAACAAAACACAAGCGACCTGATGAGTCGCTGAAGTCAGAAGATTTCAGGGGTCCATGATGACGAGAGTCAAGCCGCTGCTAAAAACCAGGAAGAAACAGTGTTTAATATCGTTATAGAGTTTAAAGAGTCAAATAATTATGCAACCCATTATATAGTCTGTCCTGACTTATACCTGGAGCCCCTTGTCCAATATTAAAATACTATTTCATGACAGGTGTTACTCTGTATCTAAACAGTATGTGGTAGTGTAGTATTCACACTATCTAAATACTATATTAATCGGCCATTATCAATACACAGAAACGTAATAGACTCTGCAACGTTTGAGTGGCATGACAACATACTTTGGTGCAACACCTGCTCCGTTTACAGTAAAACGAGCTTGAATCACAGCTGCACCCCGTAAATGTCAACACGAAACAAGGAAGTAACGACGGCAGGTTTCACACGTCAACCGTCACTCTCACGTTATCAACGACAGACACAAACGTACCTCGATTGGAGATATTTAGAGACGAGTTTTCATGCAGCTCCCATTCCTGTTTCACTTTCTGTTAGCTGGAAAACAAGCTGAAGTTAGCCCGCCAGCTAGCAGAGATAAACTTAAAATATGACACACGCGCTACTAAACACGAGGACTGCTACCGTCACCTTGGTTACCTTCTATAATCGCCGAGTCGTTACCGTTCAAAGCGTTACATTTCTCAAATAACGGGTGTTTGGCTGTATTTTAAGCGGAACATCTGTCGCCATGGACCCCTAGCATAGCCGGAGCAGCGGGTCACGGCTCGGTCCGAGCGCATGACGTCATACTCGTGTGCGCCAAGAGGGCTTTGCTGCGTTCAGGTGCTCCTCGGAAACTCGCGACTTCACGTTAACGCTGGCGCTTTTTGTTGTTGTTGTTGTTGTTATTATTGTCGTCGTAATCAAAATATGAATGCTTAAACAGTTAGTGGATTGATTGGTTCGGGGACAAAGTTAATTGCCAACAACTCGATTATACAAAACAAAAATGCAATTGTAAAAAGGAATTAGGCAAGTTATGTGGTCTAAGCGTCATATTTATGTTATAGTTGGTGATACAATGCCATGCATAGAATAATACTTTTTTATTATCAAATAATAATGTAATTGTAGCGGTACCAATTCCCCAGATATCATCTGATGGGGAAGAAACTGAGAACCAGTTTCCAACTAGGTTACATAAAGAAATATTCACTTCGAGTTCAAGTTCACAAATACCTCCTTATTGACAATTAAAAATAAAATCCTCTTCAATTATTATCAAACGCCTCTTCGATAAGAAAATGTATAAAAAAGGGTTTCAAATAAAATATCCCAGTAAGAAAAATTAAATAAAATGCAAACTCTTGCACGAATAGCAGCGATATCTGCCCTGATGCAGCAGGTAACGTAGTGGAAAGGTGTTCTTTACTCAAACTAGGATCCAGACTGCTCAAACATCACCCCTAAGACAGCAAATAAGTCTCGAAAGGACCCATAGAACAGAGTGCCTGGCCTAATCAGCTAAAATGGGGTCTGCATTAACCTGGTCTGTGCAACAGATGATCTGAATTACCCTCCAATCAACTCAGAAGAATTGTGACATTCAGCTAAAATTAATTGGGAAGAAAAGTAAAAGACAAGTACCCAATAATGATGTACTGCCACATAATACCTAGAGGAGAACGGTGGCCACTGTGACAAAAGCAGCAAGAAAGCAAATCAATTAACAACTTTAATTGCACGTTTCACTCCAGCTGTCTCTGCAATGACAGCGAAGATTTTTGCATCCCTTCGTAGGAGTCTCTAACGTTACCCGTTGTTTCTATTGTAAATATCCGAAGCTTAAAAGACAAAACGAACATTAATAAATGAATTACTCACCGCGTGTCGCCTTGAATTCTAGAGGAAAACGTGTTTCTCTCGCATGCCTGCACGCAGCGACCATGCAGAGAATCCGAAAATGAATGAATGAATTAAAGGAAACAGAGGCCAGAGTTTACAAAAGCAAAACTAAACCATAATTCCATTCACAAACTGTCGCACAGCTCATGCAGTAGAGTTCAGGTGTTGTCCATCCAGTTGAATGCTCAGAACTTCCCAAACATGCATTTTGGCACAAAAATGCATTACAATTTAAAACACTTCCGCCACTAGGGGCGTTAATCTTGCGCACGTGCGCTCCGAGTCCGTGCGTGAAGACGCATGACGTGCTCCTCCAATGGTTTGACATGGCACACACTTGTCTCCTAAGTGAGGTCATGACGTGTTCTCATAGTTTAGGTAAGGTAGTACACAGTGAGGAGGGTGAAATATTCCCCCGAACGTCATCAGTGTTGTTAAATTATGCCAATTTGATCTGATAATATAACATATTTTACAATATGTTCATATTACTTGCCCTTATTTATTGTTTGAACATATATTTGTGTAATGTAGAACTGCCATTAATTTGTTCTAATATGTAGGAAATGTGTTGGCCCTTTGCTAAAAAAAACAACTCATACCTTGTAGTTTTATGAGGGTTTTTTTCAAATGAATTCAAAGGACACCTTTAGAACACATTTCCATATTAGAACAAATTAATGGCAGTTCTACATTACACAAATATAGGTTCAAACAATAAATAAGAGGTGAATATGTTTGTTGTTGAGCAACACAACAGACATGCAGTGGATTATAGCATTTTATAGCATTTTTATTTTCAAACATTCTTCTTCCATGTCATACAAATTATGAATACCAAACTCTATTTTACATTATATACATCAAAAGCACTTCATTGCCGCATGTAAAGAGTTCACACTAAAAACCTGTTTAGTGTCACAGTTCATGTGCTCGTTCAAGTATTGTCCGCTGTGGTTCTGAACCCGCTACAAGTCCTTCAGCTCCTGTATGTGACGGATCAGATCCTCCGGGAGCTCGAGCTCCGCCACCAGATCCACGCAGCGCTTCACGAGGTAGTTCAGGCTTTCACTGGAGCAGTCAGTGGACCCAGGAGGGAGCTTTTGCTGCTGGAGAGGAACGTCTCCATCTTCTCTCTTCTTGCAGCCGTCCATTTCTTTACATCCCTCTCTCCCACAGCCCGAACCCGCCTGCTCCACCTCTAGATCCTCCATGCTCTCGGAGACGGAGCTCACACTGGGAGGCGGGTTCTCCAAAGCCATCCTGATGCCCTCCATGATCGCGTCCTCGTGCTGCGACACACGCCGCAGGAGGTCGGTCACAGAGGCCGGGAGGGGGCTTTCCGGATGTTGGACCTGACACCAGCACCAGATAGCGCTGTGACGCGAGACACAAAGAGCAACGGTGTCGATACAGAGACACAATGGCACAGAGAAGTGACTGGGACAGAAATCAGCTGGACACAAAAGAGCCTTCAATAATGACCAGAACGAGAGAGAGGCTCAGGATGCTTCTGTGCAAAAAATAAAAGAGACAGAACGAGTTTTTAAACATGCATTTATGTAATGTAATGTCAATGTTTCTGCTAATCAGAGAGCAGTTTGTCTGTCTCTGGTGGCAAAAGCAGGACTGAATTAAACATGTTTCTATTAGTGCATCAATATCATGATGCAAGATATTGTTTGGGAATTAGCTTATTTAAATTGCGTGACATTGTCTTAATACATTTTCCTGAATTGACTGCACCATTCTTGCGGAATAGGGATGTGTATGAAATAGCAATACTTCTATTGATGGTACCGACCTTACAGCAGTTAAACCAACGGTTGGATAGTTTCAATAGATGGACTGTGAAGAGGCTTTAAGAAGTAAAGTATCCAGTAATTTACAGGTAAAAAAAGTCAGAAAATTCAGACAAATATTCATAATTTGGGGTAATGTCTCACACGTTTAACCCTGTTGGCATTCCAGAGTTGTATCCACTGCTCTCACCCAACCTGTATATGAATATACGTCACATTTAAGGGACAAATCACGGTTTACCTCACGATTCCTTTGAGCCGGCCCACAGCGACAGTCTGAGCGGCTCCTTCCCCGAAACCCTGGTTGAACCCGGCCTGAAGCGAGGCCTCTTCTCCGGCCTCCACTCCGTCTACGTACCCGTCCTGTTCACAACGTCCGCCAGGAGGGAAAAGCATCACGTGAAGACGCGAAATGTAACTTTACTTAACGTATTAGTGTGCTTATATTTACCTTGACTCGGTTCTTCATGTTGGAAGTCCACTCTTTGCTTTGCAACGTGAGGTCGTCCGCATTCTCGTCGAAAACATCTTCGCTGTAAGAAGCGGCTTTAACCCAAGACATCGTGAGATTAAAATAATAAACTTATCTCTATAAAAGGCTGTTACTGTGTCACACGCATCTGGAGAGCAGCGTCGGCTAACAGACGGGGCTTGTTGCCTCAGCAGCAACTTCTGGCTCATTACGTCATCATCCTGCGACTGAATGATCCACCTGAAAACGGAATTGGGAAGCGCCATAACAAAATATTGAAAGTTGATATTTGTATTAACTGTTAAAGAAGTAGAACACTTGTTGATTAACACAATCCTCATTATGGCAAAATATTATATACTAAATGTAAAATTTATGAAAACCCCTACTTTTTTTTATTATTATGAATTTTGCCGATTTTGAAAATCCTTTAAATGTATTAGTTTAAAATCTGACATATAACTGCTAAATGGTGCTATTGTACAGATTTAAATACTTATAAGGTTTAATTAAAATATATTTGAAATGTATTTATTTTGTTTTTAGTATCACATTTTTCAACTTGTATTTATTCATTAATTAATTGTTATTGTTTCATTATAGATGTTACTTTTGTTTTAATATTTTTATTCTATTCCGTTTTGATACAGTGTACATTTGTTGTTCAATAAATATAATGTGGAAACTTTGTAATGACATTTACAAGTTGATCTCTTTGAAGCTTGACAACATTAATTTGAATGATATCGGACACAGGTAGAAACATACATACCTGAATTTATCTAATTTTATTGTACATAAATAGCATGAACACTATTGCAAATGTGAGGGTTTTTTATTCCTACATGAGTGTGTTAAACGTTTTATAAACAAAATGTCAGCAAACGACATGCACATGATGAATAACCTATTGCATTACATGTTTTATTAGTATCTGCTTTATGATTACACAATTTAAATATGTAAATTAGATGTGTTTTTTAACTGTTTGAGGCTTGCAGAGATGTTTTATTTTAGGGTGTATTTTTCCTTTAAGGCCCACTTCTTCTGTGGTGATGCACACTGCCATCTAGCGATATAATCAGATAATAATATAATATAATCCTGCAGGGGGCGCTAGTGCCTCGCTGTAAAATTGGTCTACACAGAAAACTGAGAGATTTATAAACATCAAACATCTTCAAGCATCAACTGTGTTCACAGAGGACAGTCGAACAATTCAACCACTTAACATAGATCATAAGTGACTGTTTTATATTGTATCTCACTGTTTTTCATCAAATCAAGACACAAACAATGAATACAATAAAACGCACATTATTTTCATTTTAGTTCCCATCTCTTAAGATATGGATGCAAATTGTTTTCTGGAGCAAAATTTCTAAAGTCACTATGTCAATAAAAGTTTAAACAAGTTGGAAACTGTACCATTGCTGTTAAAAACAGTTCAACCATGTATAGGCTATGTATATATTTGGTGATGTTTAATGTTTTAGATAAATTGTAGGATTAAATGTGGGCTCTGACAACTGCCCTAAAATGTCAAAAAATAATAATATGAAAAAAACACAATGTTTCAAAGTTTATCAAAAGCTGTTTTTTTAACTAAAAGTTAACAATTTTCACCTGAAACATACTGATTTGCAATTCTTCAAATTCATTTAAGACTGTTGTTCTTCATGACTTAAAAGTAAGTGGTATTTAACTTAATGTTTTAGTGGAATAAAAGAAAACATTAGAATAAAAAGGAGACAGTTTTGCATATTGATTCGGATGTTTTTAGTTCAACATAAGGAAAATAATGCGTGGAGACTGATGTTTCTGCTTCTGTATACATCAGCATATAAGCAAAACATGTAATTTAACATTACTGACAAATAAATGCATCTGCTCTGCTCAGAAACATGTTGTCAGGGTGTTAAAACCATGTCTGCTGTTGTTTTCTTCTTCTTCTTCTTCTTCTTCTTCTTCTTCTTCTTCTTCTTCTTCTTCTTCTTCCACGAAACACTTAGTGCAGCATGAACGCTCTAGCTGTTCAAATCACTGTTCAGTGCATCTTCACAGCTTCCTGTTTAAGTTTTCAAACCAGAAAATGTCGTCCGTCATGACAAACGCATTATTCACTCATCAATAATGCACCTTCCCTTTTTTGCTCACTGTTGAGTAGAAAGATGTTTTATTTTCAGATTTTCTCATTCTCTATGCTTTATGGAAAACACAGGAGAGCGCGGACAAGTGTGCCTTTTAGCTCGGTGGAAGACATCTGCAGCCGCCGGACAACAATGGCCTCGAGAAAACTCCGAGGCCACGGCGGAGTTGTCTCCTGCTCTTTGGAAACGGAGGCCTCATTCACAGCCGCCACACCTTTGCTCAAGGAGTCAAAACAACAAAACCGGGGCAATCACCTGACACATTTCCATCCAATTTCCACTGCAGAATGTGTTCATTTTCAGGCTAATGGCATGTCATTTTGCTGGAGCCTTTGGTCAAGAATTAATCCTGGAATCAAAACAGATTTTCCGGGGAGCAATCTTCCATCAAGTATTGATTTTTTTACACTCACGGAGCCTGTAGTCCCTAATTTAACCTGACAGCCAGCAGCACAATGGACTGGAAGCACCTTGGCGTCTCACAGAGGGAGCTCACCTCCTCCTCCTCCCCCTCCTCCTCATCCTCCTCTTTTCCATGAAGTGAAAGAGAGATTGAGAAGGAGAAAAAAAAGGACTCCCTGATGTATAAAAACAAAGAGCATTGCTTACAGAAAACACAGAGATAAAGCTTCCATCCCTCTGTTTTACCTCTAATTATGTTTTCTAGTGCGGTGCGACTTGGGCAGGTAAGGCTGAGAGGGAAAAGGGGAGAGTGTTCTGGGGCCATCAGCTATCATTATGTGCCTGTTGACATCTCCCTGTCTTTGAGTGATTCTCATCTGTGATTTCCCCTGGCCATTTTCCACAGATGCACGAAGAGGGGTTTCATCATGGCCCCATAAAAAGGGCCCAAAGTGTCCGTGCAGACCCTCACTAATAAGAAAGCAAAGATGTTTCCGACCATGTCACTCCTCTCCCATCCATATCCGCTCTCTCGATGCCTTCAGATATGCAATCATTCTCTTCCCCCCCCTCCTAGCGCTTTTCTCTGTGTGCTGTAAGTATACTATACCGTACGCATAGAGGTCAGCAGGATGAGAGGATGATGGAGGGCAGGGCCGGCTATTTTCCTCTAGCTCTTTAAGCTGCGATGACCCATGAGCAGGCGAGTTGCACTTTGCCGAAGGGTTTTCCATGCGCTGCTTACAAACTACCTGTCGAGAGGGGAAACAATTGCAGTTTTCATCCGCTGCCTTTAACTCATAAACGTCCATTTTCAGGCAAAAATGTGGCGTGACATGTCTACTTGGTGATGCTTTGGATTAAGTAGCACATTATTATACATTGGCAGGGCCGTAGCCACGGAGACATTTAGACAAGATGGACTCTTTTTGTCGTATTTTGCAGGTTTACTTAACTCTAACTTACTGTTTAAATTCCTTTCCAAAGCTTCTTGCCACAGCAGATCCACCGACACATTAAATACCACGGAAGACCGATTCCCAACCTTTGTTGCTTGTGACCCCTCACATGCAGAGCAACAATAAGCACTGAAGTGGAAAAATAAGTATGTAATGCTTTAGTTTGAAGCCTGTTTAAGCTGATTAAGAACCAACGTGAGACCTAGAGACCTAGAGTAGATCTTTACCTATAAACAATAATGTAAAGGTAGTTTCGGAAGATGTGCCAACAAGGCCTGTTGTTAACTGAAAAGAAAGGACGTTAAATTGTGTCCTGATTAATCTTTAAACGGCTGAGTCAAAATTAACAGAACAAATAGTTTCCTACTTGCCCTTTTTTTTCTCCGGCTCTCCTCTGAATCCTTTTCCATCAGTCCCTAAATAGAGACGTGGTTTACATCCCACATTTCACAAGATAAAATGTAATGATTTAAAATACACAGCACCCATTCTTGTGTACAGACTTCTGGCGTGAAGATGATGACGCACAAAATGAGTTTGTGGTGAAGTCAGGATTCAAAAGATTTATTTAAGATAAAAGTTTCTTTTTGAGGACACAACTCATTTATATTTTAAAACTTGATGGATTTCAGGTGGAAGCAAATTAAAGAGACTTTAAAATGAGTCGTAGAAAACCCATAAATAATAAAGGTTTTGATGCTCAAGGTCAACGCAAAGAGACACATAATCTCTTTTACAGACTCAAAGTGAAGAGCCCTACAGACACTACTGCGGACTGTTATGAACTATTTTAATTCATTCATTATTTTCATCAATATAAAAGCTATTCAGTGACATTCACTCGATGGTGCTTATGGTCATTTTCATCACGTCCTTGTGCTTCTTACATTAAAGGCTCACCGAATTCAAAAGAAACACATTCAGTATGTGCATAGCTACAAGGATGTGAACTTTTAAATAAAATGTGATTCATTACATTCTTTTATCTTCAACTATGTAGAAATGTAGAATATATATAGTGGAGGAGGAATCTATATTCTTTACTTTAAGTAAAAGTAGCAACTGTACAAATATTCCATTAGAAGTAAAAGTCCTGCTTTGGAAATGTTCCTTAAGTAAAAGTATTATCAACAAGATATACTTTAAGCATCTAAAGGGCTCAATACCAAAAGTATACTTAACTACCTGTCTACCTATCTGTCTATCTGTCTGTCTATCTGTCTATCCACCTACCTATCTGTCTACCGACATGTCTAGTTGCCTGTCTGCCTTTCTGTCTACATACATGTACATGTCTGTCTACCTACCTGTCTATCTACCTACATGTCTACCTACCTGTCTATCTATCTGTCTACCGACATGTCTACCTAGTTGCCTGTCTACATGTCTATGTACTTGTCTGTCTGTCTACCTGTCTTCTACCTACATGTCTACCTTACCTGCTTACCTATCTACCTGTATATCTACCTACCTTTCTACTTCAATGTCTACATACCTACCTGTCTACGTACCTACATGTCTACCTATATGTCTACCTATCTACCCGTCTACATACCTGCCTGCCTACCTGTCTACCGAGGCAGGCAGGTATGCTTTGGAGTGACGCGCTTTCTCAGTAGATTTAGAGACTTTCTGAGCGAGTGCTGCTATTTTCATTGTGGAAGACTTGGCAAAACTGTTTTTTTTTTAAGTCTGGCTAGTTCTCATTAATCATTCATCCTCATTTTGATTACCAATCAAATTGAATTAATTTGATTCATCAGTTTACCAAATATTACATGGAAGAAATCAGAATCTTCAACAACTGTTCAATAAATGTAGAGTAGTAAAAAGTATAAGATTTGCCTCTTAATAATGTAATAATATATGTAACGTAGAGAACCTGAGGCCTGCTATGGACTGCAGTGCGTGCAGGCTGGGGAGCAGGTGGGCAACAGCAGCTGCTCACCTGTGTGTTTGACAGACTTTTGGGAGAAAACAAGATTCCCGCACAGAAACACTAAGCAGAATTTCAGCCGGCGGGAAAAACACAGACATCACGGCCTAAAGACACGCATTCAAAAACTGCTGCTAGAAAGTTAAATGGACTATGAGCCGATGCAATCAGCTGCTCCAGTCAGACAGGTGTCTCTGTAAAGACCCGGGCTATTAACTCCTCTACCTGCAAATACCTCACAGCGTGTCACTGCTAATAACGCTGAAAAAAATAACATAAACACAGGAACATCAGTGAAAGCAAAAGGGATCATATGCATGGCCAAGCCCGGTTGCATGTGAGGATTGGTAATTGCACCCCCAGAGGCATCTGGGTGTGCGGAGCAGCAAAGTGGGAGACGCCTGAGCAGCTCGGGCTTCACAGCCAGTGTACCAACATCTCAACCTTGAGGAAGAAGTGAAAACAAGAAGGCGGAGGAGCGGGAGGGTGAGGGATACGCCGACAGTTCATTTACCCAGAACATCAGCCCACCGCGCATTGTCTGAAAGATAAGGAAAGTGAATGCTTCATGCCTGATGGAAAACAAAGGCAGCAATTTAAAACCATCTGCATCCAACACTTGCACTCTCTCTCCCGCCACCTCTCTGTTTCTGTGTCCTGACTGATATTGAAACATAATCCATTTGGAGCGCCGACATGTCAGAGTGTTTCTGTCCGGCCGCTCAGGACTATTTCAGCCGGCTGCAGGCTGAACAGGAATGTTTCATTGCAACTATCTGACTGCAGTCTTCACTTTGACTCTGTTCAGAAAGAATATGTATACATATATACATATATATATATATATATATATATATATATATATATATACATATATACATCTATATATATATATATATATAATATATATATATATATATATATATATAATATATATATATATATATATATATATATATGTATATATGTATACATATTCTATATAGTATAGTTTAATTCCTACTTAAGGAGACCTCAGCTGTACTTTTAGGTTCAGAAAAAAAACCAAGATTCAGAGGTCAAAACTCTTCTCCACTGGATAATTGTCTTTACTAGAAACACAATACACCACAGAGTCTCGGGTGTGAATCCTCAAAGATCCATCTACTCTATGATTGCCAAGTTAAGAAAAGGAGG